>NC_139000.1:86502882-87102882 GCF_964374135.1 Grampus griseus | reverse complement strand
ATGAGACCAGTAAAATACTTCTGCAATACTGGAAGTGAGAAGACAGTGGCACAACATCTATGAACTGTTGAGAGAAAAGGACTGCAGACCTGAAACCATATACATAGTCCAGTGTCAGGGCAGAAAACAAGATACTTTGGAACTACAAAAAGGTCCACCAGCTGTGGACCTCAAATGCTGAAGAACCCACTTGAAGTATTCTACCAGATAAAAATGGAAGCATAACGTAGTTCTGAAGATAAAAGAAGCAAATGACAATAGTAAACAAATGAAGTTTTATAGGAAACCCGTACAATATTGTACGTTGTTAAATCTAAATGGATGGAGTTAATAAAAATGTTTGTCCTGATTCTATGTTGCTCTCATCCTCCCCCCAGTCCCAGTCCCAGTCCATCCCCTATCCCCATCTCCCACACACTTCTTTACTATCATTTCGGTGTATTTTTAGAAAGGACATGAGGTCAAAGCATGTGCTCAGTCTAACATCTTGATTTAGAAAATCTGTTCTTGAAATGCTCTACTTCTTACCACAAAAGGCTGTTGTAGAAAGTTGCTGGTCAGGGCTCTGCAAGCAGCAGAAACCAGCTGTGACAGCAGATTTAAACAAAAGGGGAATTCACTGACTGGGTAGTGGGCAACTCATAGGATTCTTGGGAAGGCTAGAGAATCAGGCTCAGTTGATTGGCTAAAGATTGTACAAAGCTTACTTCTCAGTGACAGTACTATATCTTTATTTAGAAGTAAATTGTCTTTTTCTTCTCTCTTCAAATGTAGGTTATATATTTGGGGAAAACTCCAGAAGAAGCATATAGAATATTAATGTTTGGAGATACATCCTATATTCCTTTCAGGTAAATATAAGAATGTTATGGTAGATTCATTTAATCAGGCCCTTGCCAGAAATATCTTGGTGTAGTTGTTTCTGAAAAAAGAAGACCTCATAAATAGTTATTTTGAGGTGGGTGCAAATAACACCATAGATCTAGGTTACTCAACAGTGATGCTATTGACATTTTGTCGGGGGGTGGTTGTCCTGTGTACTGCAGGATGTTTGACAGCATCACTGGCCTCTGCCCACTAGATGTCAGTAACACCTTCACCCCAGAAAATTAACTGTGAAAGCCAAAAATGTCTCCAGACATTGCCAGATGTCTGTGGTGGTGCTAGGGGTAGTGGTGGTGAATCGCTCCGACATGAGAAGTCAGAACCACTCTCACTGATGGAAACTGTGCTTTGTAATCAGATGAGAATCCTGGAGTTATAGTATGACAAACTACCGTTTTCCAGTACTGCGGAGTTTTGGTCCTGAGGAGTTAAGAAATAAGTTTTTCCCAATAATCAGGAGTTACTTCTGGGGCAGAAACGAACCCCCTTTTCCTAGGGACACAGCCAGCAGAAATAGTGGGTGAGGTTGCTAATATAGCACCACTACTTGAAAAACCAAAACGGCTGTGTCATAGAGGTGGTAGATAAGTAATGTCTTTATATAAGTTAATGACATCCTCATCCTTATGTCAAAGTTACCAGGTGATTGTGTTGAAGATACTTTGGAAAAAAAAAAACCCAAAAACTTGTGTTTTTTTTTTCTTTTTTTAAAAATCAAATGAAGTTCTAAAAGTTGCTCTTCCTGTTTATCAAAACACTTGACTTAGCTGTATAATTAAATACTTGTATGGTGCTTAAGTATAATAAGTGTGTGAAGTGATTTTACTGATTGCATACTGTATTGAGAATTTCAAATATTGCATTATTCTTCCGCCTGCAAATTAGTTAAACTTAGTTTTAGAATTGTTGCATATACCTCAAATGCCTGATTTTGAAGACGTGGGCTTGCCTTTAAAGGGGAGGTTATGAACCTGACTTAATTGTGGACAAGTTTTGGGGTGAGTGTCCCTAACCTTATGCAGAATCTGTCTCCTTCGTAAATAACTCTGTAGGACTGTCCATGGATGTACTCCATGAATTCGAGATTTTTGTTAGGATAGTCTGCAGAGTTCAGTTATGTATTGCACTAAAGACTGCATGTATATTAGTGATTTAGCCAATTAGAAGAATTGCTTTGGACCCTGTATCACTCTGCCTTTCTTCCTAGCTCAGAGATCATCTTAAGTATTCTTTGTGATGGGTAGGAAGGGATGAAGGTTATTTTCTAAACTGGAGAGTGCTCCATTTTTCTTCTCAACTTATAACAGCAACCGTATACTTCCTTCAGAAGAAGTGATTGTGTTTGTGGTCCCTGAGTCATAGGCACATTGCTGTAGTGATAATTTTGTTCTGCAGAACTCTTCTTTTATAATAGTAATCCTTTATAATAGTGCCATTCTTAAAGTTTATACCGCAAGGTCCTGAAACAGGGATAAGCTTACACATTTCACATAATCTAAGTAAGGATCCATGAAGCATTGTTAATGTAAGAGAAGTTTTGTGTTAATTTAAATACAGGCATCAAAAATAGAATAAATGTTGTCTACTGCCGTACCCATGTTTAAATTCTTAAAGTTTGGCACTGAAAAATGTAGTTAGTTGCTTCTGGTTCCAGGAACAAAAATCATTAAT
The DNA here is from genome assembly GCF_964374135.1 of Grampus griseus. Classification (NCBI taxonomy): domain Eukaryota; kingdom Metazoa; phylum Chordata; class Mammalia; order Artiodactyla; family Delphinidae; genus Grampus; species Grampus griseus. Next base: position 87,100,326 of record NC_139000.1, on the reverse strand, counting down.
TTTCTAAAAAACAGGACTTAGCTAGAAGCAGTTCAGGTTTGTGAAATTTGAATCTCTTTAGTCATAGATGCCAGACATTTAATGATCCTCCAAGTGTGGCCTGTGAACTAGTGCCAGTCTGTGAACTTTTTGTTACCAGCTTGTGATAAGTACAGGAATTGCGAGTAAGATTTTACAGACTTTTTAGCAATTTAATAGACTATTTTTATGTCTGTGGAATCAAATAATAGAAGAATTTAAGCTTGTATTTATGTGTTTTTTCCTTTCATTTTTCTAATAATTCATTTTTACTTACAAAATAAGATTATTGCATTATTGTGGGTATGTAATAGTACAAATATTATTGTATTTTACAAAAGTATCAGCCTTTGACAGATTTAAAAATCTGTGTTTCACCACATTTTACTGTTTTGAAGAACTTACTAATTGAGAGTAGGCGGGTGGTCCAGTGGTTCCCTGGTGGTGCAGTGGTGAAGACTCCACACTCCCAATGCAGGGGGCCCAGGTTCAATCCCTGGTCAGGGAACTAGATCCTGCATGCCGCAACTAAAAGATCCTGTATGCCACAACTGAAGATCCTGCATGCCACAACAAGGATCCCGCGTGCTACAACTAAGACCGGGCACAGCCAAATAAATAAATAAATATTAAAAAAAAAAAAAGAAAGTAGGCAAATCAGGATTAATAAAACCTGATAATATTTTGACAGAAATTACACTATAGTCTTTTATCTTTGCCAATTCAAGAGCGTAGAATAAATATAACTGCTAACAAGGGATTGTGCAAGAATAGTGTTCACTTGTCTTTAATAACTCCTTTTAGGCTCCTAGCAATATTTAATTAGATGTAATTTAAGTTACATATAATTCTTCAACCACTGAGTTTTAAAAAACTATATATATATATATATATGATTTCTTAATGAATTATATTAGATATTTCTCTACCTGTCTACCTGAAAAAACAGTATAAAATATAGTTCAACATTTTCTTGATACTTTTGGATCATTGTTATATGAAGAGCATATACTTCTGTTCTTTGGTATTACCTATAATACTCCTTGCTTCTTAATTGTTTTTTTGTGTGTGTGTTTTTTTGGGTTTTTTTGGGGGGAGGGCTCTGTTCTTTATTTTCTTGAGAGGTAGTATTGCAGAGCTGCTAATAGCTTGGCTATTGACATCAGACAGATGGGAGTTTGACTCTCCGTTCTGCCACTAATATCTCCGTGGTTCTTTACAAATGTGAGCCTTGGTCTCTTAGTCTATAAGTGGGAATGATAGTAGGATCACCCTAATGAGGTGTGAGGATTAAGTAACATCCTGCTTATGAAACACTTGGTGGCTGATCCTTAGATAACATTTGTTAAACATTCATGGTTTTTTCCTTTTAAAAACCATGTATAACTTAGACACAATTAACAACTCTAACTCCTATGTGTACAGAACAATAAACTCCTACATATTTACATGTAACTACCATCCAGTTCAAGATACAGAAAACTGTCAGCCTCCGTGAAGATTCTCTTCTACCCCCTTTCTAAAAGTTTTTCTTTTCTTTTAATGTCATATAAATGGAATCATACAGTATACATTTTTGGAGAGCTGGGATCTAGTGTTTTAAATATATAATGTCTGTGAGATTTATCCATGTGATGGCAGGTGTTAGTATCAATAGTTTGTCCTATTTTTTATTGCTTTTGTAGCATTCCATTCTATGAATATACCACAGTTTATTTGTCCATTATCCTTTTGATGGACACTTGGGTTATTTGTAGTTTTAGGCTGTTATGAATGCAAGCTGCTCTGAAAACTGTTATTTTTTTAAACTAGTATTTGACATTGTTTTGCAGTTTCTAAGCAGTATTCCTTTATTGATTCTCATCTGCTTTTCCAAGTTTGTTAAATGATCTGTGACAAGGTTTTCCCCCTCACAAAGGCTTATATCCAGATTCATAGCTGCTATTTTGAAGAAGTCTGATTGCTTGGGTGGGAGGAAGGAGGTGTGGATGTGTTTAAAGTTGGAGGTGTTAATGAAATAAACATGAGTGAATAAAGAAAGATTCTTGTCTCTTCAGATACTGTGGCAAAACTTTATCCAAGCTCAGATCAAAGCTTGACTAGAGCAGGGCTTGGCCCACAGTAGGTTTATTCCAAGTTATGCATTGAATAAATGCATCAAGTTGTCACAAAAACTGAATCAACATGGCTTTAACTTGATTGGAAAAGAATTATCATAGGTTAAGAAGATAATAATCATAGCTAACTGAGGAGACGTGGTGAAAACATTGGGATGCAATTTGAGAGTTCATCGTCTTTCCACTGATCATTTTGACTTAGACTAAACTACTTCATTTTCCTACCTTAGCTTCTTTATCTTAGAAACCTTCCTTATTGCATGAAACAGTTACTTGTACAAAACATTATTTGTGATGATCCTGTAAGTCAGTGGTTCTTAAACTTGAACGTGTATCACAAGAACCTGGAGGACCCAGCCCCACCCCTAGAACTGGTCTGGGTTGGAGCTTGAGAATTAGCATTTCCAGCAAGTGGGGTGCATGTTGGTGCTTCTTGCCCAGGGAGTATATTCTGAGAAGTAATGGTGCAGGTCATTTTATTTTCCTCCTTCCTGAATATTGCCAGTAAGCTATTGGTAAAAATCATTTTCTCGGTTGCATTGAGACCTTTCCTAGCTTTTGGAAGAGCAGCATTTAAATTCAAAAGCTTACAGAACAAAAATGGCACGTTGTAAGGCCTTGCGTCCAGTCCTCATGAAGCCTAACATATACTGAAGTAAATCTAACCAATTCAGACAGTAATGTCTAAAAGTGCCTTAGCTAAAAAGGATGCCCTTTTCTTTGATGTTAATGTTGCTATAATAATCTATATTCTTAAAGTTTGTACAAGAACTAAACATTTTAAACATGCCTTAATTTTTCAGGTAAGTGAATTACAATGTGAAAGCCCAACCACGGCGGGCAATTAATTATGGCTCCAGTAGCAGCCTGGTTCCACATAGGGACCAAATGAGTACCATTCTGATAGGCACAGTTGCTTGGCATGCCTAGAATGATCATAATAAAATTCATTTTTATCTTGCCTAATTCTTAAAATTTTCACTTTGTAATGAAATGACTCAAGTTAGCCAAAAAGGAGAAGCAGGTGGGAATGGAGGAGTACCTTATTTTTCTGGACAAAATCTTAACTGACATAAGACATTTGTAGTAAGATTACTAACAGGTGTTGATGCAGTGTTGGGTGGGGCTGTCTAACTTAATTTTAAGCACTTCTCCAATGTAGAGTGATTCTCCTGACAGTAGTTGACTCCTTAGTTTCTGTGGTTTTATTGGTACTGTTGTCCTTTAAGAACCAGAAAGAAGTTATCCAGTTAAATTGTTAAAAAGTATAAGAGCATAATGAGAGGAGCAAAATGCTTTTTAGCTTGCACCTATTATTTCAAATATTATCTTGCTTTCCAAATTTTTTTTTGCTGCGTGGATGGAGATCAACACACACACACATGCACACACAACATGCATATACAGAATCAAAAAGCAGTCTTTCCTGCTAACAGTTTGACACAGTATTCTCCAGTTGGAAGAAAAAGATCAAATGCCTTTCCCTTTTGAGGGGAGGAGTACATACTATTGAGAAGTTGAACTCAAGAAGGAACTTTTGAAGCTCAACTATTAAAGCCAAAAACAGTCTAGACAGATCATTTGAAATTTAAGATGTGGTCATTATTGATCCACATCTGTAAAACAGTATCTACTGGAATAGGTAGAAATTACAATGAACTGTATAACAGTGACTTATCCTTTATTTAAAAACCAAAAGGCAAGAATCCTTTTTTTTTTTGAGACTGATCCTGAGTATGTGTTTGATTTTAAATTCTAATCAACTTTGTCTTGAGATAAGTGTACAGCAGAAAATTAAATTAACTGAGCTATGTATTTCAATACTTTTGGAATTTCAGAGATGCTGCCTATGGGAGTTGCAATTTCTACATTACACTTCTTGACTGTTTTTATGCAGTAAAGAAGGTAAGTGACTCGTAGGATACACCCAGTGTTGTGCTGGAGAACTGAAGTACAGTGCAAGGAAGACAGGCCTTCTTCCTCAAAGATCTTCCAAGATGTATATGATGTGAGAGGTATCCCATTTCCCTGCCAACATTAGAATGACACTAAACTAGAAAACAGATTATTCTGAATCTGAGTGCTTCTGTGCACGAGTTGGGGGAAAAGCCACTTGAACACAGGGAACAATAAGAAACAGTTTTGTAATTAGCTTCTAAATTCAGAATTCGTTTTGAATGTGTTATGATTTCAAAGAAAAACAAGAAGTAAATAGGTTACTGGTTTCTAAGTTCTCTTTGATTTATGTATTTTATGGGTCTGATTTCCATCGATTCTGTTTACAACAGACATTTCTATAACACAGTAACTGTCAAATACTTTGTTTTTGTATCTTCAAGCATTCAATTTCTAGTTCAACAGAAGTATTTGAGTAGCCCATTAGTTTGTTACTAGGTTTTATATAATACTAAGTATAGGTCACTACTGCTTTGTCAAAGCTATTTAAAAATAACTCCTGTGTTTTATAACCAGGGCTACTTGCTGTCTTTGACTCCAGGGGACAACCGTCATACCATGTTCTAAATAAACAGGGTCCCCTGGAGTCATGTGATGCAGCAGACCCTGGTTATAACACTCACTCCCTTAGGTATATTTCTTGAACATCAGGGCCGTGCAAGAAACTAGAATTGTCAGTCAGTAGCCCTTGGATCAAATAAGCCTTCGAAAACATCTCAAGTTTGTGTGACTTGTATTTTCAGAGGCACAAGGAACCCAGGTTTACTTTCTTGTATAATGGAACATGGTGGCTTTCTGAGAATTTTGACAGAAATTTTAGGGGTTAAACTGAGAGACTTAATTAGTACAACTTCAGAGATTAATTATTATATCTTTTTTCCTATATAAGGCAATGAGGATGGACCTTAATTTTGGGACTGAGCCCAGCAACTCTGTGGTCTATGGAGCTGATGGAGGTAGTTGCTGCAGGCTCTGAGACAGCTCCATGAGGCCAGTTTAGGCAGGTCATGGGCAGAGGAGGTGATCAGGAGATGGGGAGACAGTAGGTATAGATGACCCCTTCTAGTTACAGTTACAGTCCTTGCCAGATGGACCCCAGGGAACTGCTGACGTAGCCAGGCATCCTTGTCCTTGACCCTAGGGCTCCCTTCTCTCTGCTCCCAGCACCTTTAAAAAAAAAGAAAGAAAAGAAGAAGAAGAAACACTTATGAGGGCCTTGGAGATGGTCTACTATAACATTGGCTTTGTTTTTATCAGATGTTATATCCAAAGTTTAATTAGCTATAACTATAGATCAAAGATTGCTTTTTTCATGCTACATTTAATTTTATTCAAGAGACAACAGCTTCTGATTTTACATTTAAACATTTTCTGTTTGTGACTGATTTTGAATATTATTGTATATTTGAAATTTTTATGAATGTATCAATAATTATGTCTTGATTTTAGTAGTGCTTTTTTTTAAGTGCTACTTCTAATAGGGTCTCCTTATGAAATTCAAATAATAGAAATTCCCTGCAAACTGATACATTTTATGGTATCATTCTGTTATTTTATTGTGTCACTCTGTTGTTGTATTATTATGTATCATTCTAGTCCAAATATGACATATATTGGGTACTCCAAATTCAAAGAAATAAAATTCATCGTGGATTTGGTCTTGGAGTTAGGACTTAAGCCACTATATTTTATAAAATGAGGGTTTTTTTGTTTGGTGTTATAGCCTTCTTATTTCTCATTCATATTTCAGTAGTTTACATTTTGCACACTGGGTTTGCAGAATCACCCCTTTTGAACCAAGAATACCTTCTTGATCAAGAATTGTTGCTTACATACTGTCTGGCTCAGTAAGCTGGGAGAACAGTTGTCAGAGGCTGCCAGCTTGTCCTTGTCTCAGAAAATAGATATTGTGCTTATTTTGCTTAGCATGATGCTCTGCCCATTGCAACTCAGAGTGAGGCTACAGAGTAGAAGAGAAAATTCATATATTTTTCCTTATTGAAACAAGGGTTTTTTCCCTCAAAATTTTGCATTTTAGTGTTGATCTCTGGGCTGTCTTTAGTATAGGGAACATTAATCTTTTAATTCAAGACTGTTCAGAATTTGAAAGTGAAGATGTTTATGAAATATGTGGGATTTGTTTGATATAAACTAACCCATGGTTTCTTTCCTTTATATTATTTATTTAGCAACTATTGGGTTATGCATTATATTTGAAGCCTGAATGATGTTGATCTAATAAACGAGTAGGATTACTTTGAAGGCTTGATTATTTAGATCTTGCATGGATAGGATGACTGATGAAGGAAAATAAAAAATAAAATTTCATTAAAATAAATACTGTTATAACTAATTTTCCTGATAATGGAAGCATTTAAAAGACATAGCCCACCTCCTTTGAAAACTACTCAATGGAACATAATCTAAATATAAGAATGTTTTTCTGGGGTGCCTCCTGATACTTATTATTAAGAAATTGGATTGGAAACTGTTTCCTTATTTGCATCTTTGTTATTAAAAGCTTTCCTTTGGATTTTAGGCAATGCAGTATGGCTTCCTTAATTTCAACTCATTTAACCTCGATGAATATGAATACTATGAAGTAAGTTTTCAAAGATATTGTTTTTAACTCTTTTATGCACGTTTTACTTCCAGAAGTAGTATTCTTATTTTTTGAAAAATCAAACAATTTAGATGTGTGTAGAGTGAAAAAAACTCGTCTTTTTTTCTCTTATTCCTATTTCTGCAGTCCTAGTTCATATTGATTTTTGCATTTGATACATCTTTCCAGAGTGAATGAGTGTGCTCTGGCATTTTTCTTTAATTTTTAGTTTAAATTTTTTTTATTATTGATGACTTTCATACAGTGATTAAATGAGATAATGTTTGTTAAACCCTTAGCATAGGAGCTGATGAAATGAATAGCCATTATACATCTAATTAACTCTGGAAAATATTTGTTTTTGTCAGAACCTATTGTTTCTGTGAAGTCAAGACACTTTTGGGTGCAAATTACAAAAAGTAAACACAAATGGCTTAAATAAAGTGGGGAAAATTTATTGATTTACGTAAATAAAAAGTCCAGGAGCTAGTGTAACTTCACTCATGACCAGATTCAGGTACTCAAGCACTTACCAGAAATTGGGCTGAAGCTAGCTTTGTTCCAAGGTCAGTTCTCCCCAGTTGGGATAAAGATGGCTACCAACAGCTTTGACTTACCTGTTTGATTTACCCAACTCATTGGAAAAGAAAATTCATAGCTCCAGCAGAAGACTCTCGAACTCCTCTCCTTGGCCTGGCTTAGATCATGTCTCTAGCCCTGAACTAGGTTGTGTTTTTGGTGAGTGTGGGGGATGAGTAGGTATAGAATACTTTGGCCATCACAGCAGTGGAATCGGGTCAGCCCTATCAAATCATACAGACCAAGAAAGGTGGGGTCGGGGGGCACAGAGAGGAGAGAATCCAGGCAGGCAAAAACCACAGGTGTCCTCTATGTTTTTTTAATGTAGTGTATTTTTTTTAATGTGTAATTTGATTCTACCATTCTACCTTCCAAGTAGATAATGAGTAAGATGTTATGCTAAAGGTCTTTTCCAGCCAAGAATACTTGTGGAGTCTTGTTTTTTTTTATCCTGCTATAGTTATCTTGAGCAGACAGTCTCACTAATATTGGAATGATTCCACAGACAGCACTTTATTCAGCAGTATCTTGAATCCTCAGATAACTGTTCTTTCACAATCAATTTTTAAAATAACTATTATTTTAAACTCCTAAGTATAACAACTATTTTATTGATAAATTGGGTTCATAGTTATTACTAGTCATTACTGTGATGTACCAAACATATAAAAGCATATTGTGTGATTCATTAGGCCAACCCTGCCTTTACTTCTCTGTAATAGCAGTACATTTATAAAGTACAATACACATCAATATTTATTTACCATCTTAACTACTGAATATAATTGAATTATTAACACCATTTTTTGTGCTTCTCCTTATAAAATTAAACATTTAAAATAAAATATACTTTCTCTTTTTAGATAAGCAAAACTAAGAAAAACACCAGTTGGTATTCCTTCAGTGTAGCACAGTGATGCCTTTATGTGTTTTTTACTAAGGAGTAATATAGGTGCTAATTAGCTTCCCTCTCGCTAATGCGGAAATTGTAGCATTGCGGGAGAGTAGCAGGGTCACCCACAAATGACTTTTACTTTCAGTGAAACTGCATTGAGACACAGGGTAGCTACAGACCACCATGGTAGCTTTGTTTAGTCTCTATAAGTATTTTTAGAAATTTTGGATTAGTATTTTTCATTGAATCCACGATGCCCATTTTATCCTGTTTTGAATAGGAATTCTCTGAATTCAGGATATATCTTACAATCTATGATGCCTGTGATTCAATGAAGTCTATCACACATTTCTCATTAAAAACTCCAAACTTCTGGTTTTACTTCAGAATCAGAACATGTGGCAATAGTAGTCCTCATTCCTGCTTACATCTTTTAGCATGGAATGAACTCATCCATTCCCTTGGCTGATAATTAAGTCAAATAAATCAGTTTTGGGTTACTTGCCCGGCCTATAGATCTTAAGGGAACTCTTGATTTATTTCTTACCTTTTCTTAGGTACACGTATACATACACATACATTGATCTTGTTTTGGTCTTCCCTTTGCAGAAAGCAGAAAATGGAGATTTAAATTGGATAATACCAGACCGATTTCTTGCCTTCTGTGGACCTCATTCAAGAACCAGACTTGAAAGTGGTATGCAAATACATGGGACCAGTATAGTTTTGTTATTAAAAGTATCCATCCAGTATTTTCTTTTAAAAGAGGCCAAAGCTCGACTGTCTTAATTAAGTGTACTTGGACATTTTAGCACATCATTCTGCCTGAATTTTAACTTTTTAAATTTATTTTTTTCACAGTTATAATCAAACTGGTATTCAATCCCCAGTCCAGATACTGTTTCCACCCAGTTACAAGTGAAATTGTTATCCATTGTCTTCTTTCTGCATTTTACAGCATCTGGTGAATTTCTTTATGTAGGTTACCACCAACATTCTCCTGAGGCTTATATTCCGTATTTTAAGAATCACAACGTTACTACCATTATTCGTCTGAATAAAAGGATGTATGATGCCAAACGCTTTACGAACGCTGGTTTCGATCACTATGACCTTTTCTTTGCGGATGGCAGCACGCCTACTGATGCCATTGTTAAAGAATTTCTGGATGTTTGTGAAAATGCAGAGGGTGCCATTGCAGTACACTGTAAAGGTATGTTTCTAGTGTTGGTTAAGAAATGGTGGACGTGAATGTATATGTGTATAGAAACATACCATACTCGTTTAGATTATATGCAAGGACACATGAAGATGCCTTTGTTTTTTATAGAGTGCTTTTTTTTCCTTTTGTGATTTACTTTTTTTTCTTAAAACCACTTTATGGAGGTATGACTGGCATAAAAAGGCTGTACATATAAAGAATGCTTTTAAAACCCTAATTTCATATGGAAAGTTTAGTAAATTAAGTTGTATTCATGGGTAATACTACAAAGGCTTATCACATTCATTTATTCATCAAATATCTATTCAGTGCCTACTTTGGTAGGTTCTGGCATATGTCAGTGAGCAGAGCAGACTCCAAGAGCTTATCTTTTGGACTTCATATTCTAACAAGTTGCTAGGCTTTCAGCAGCTAGAAGAGTGCTTGGCACTTAATAAATATTTATTGAATGAATGTGTAATAACACATTGTATGAATATACTAGGATTTATTTAACTTTTCTCCTTTTGTTAGTTAACTAAGAAGGCAAGGGATACATTTTTGTTAAGAAAAATCCAACACTGGGGAGAAGAAAAACTAAACAGCAAACCTGGGGAATATCAGAAATCTAATCCTGAGAGTTCACACATTATAAGATTCAAATGTCCAGTTTTCACCAAAAAATCTCAAGGAATACAAAGAAACAGGAAAGGATAGCTCATTCAAAGGAAAAAAATGAATCAACAGAAACTGTCCCAAAGAAAGACCAGATGGTAGACTTACTAGACAAAGACGTTAAAACAACTGTCTTTTGTTGTTGTTGTTCACCACATGGCATGCAAGGATCCCTGATCAGGGATTGAACCTGTGCCCCCTGCAGTGGAAGCTGATCTCTGCATCACCCTCAGGGTCATAATAACCTTCTTTTGAAGGATGAGCCATGTTTGCAACCAGTTACCTCTGTTGTCCAGTCCTATAGAATCCCTGAAACGTAAAAGCCTTCCTTTATTTCATCCTGTTTCTGTCCCCTTTAGTCCAAACTGGCAGTCTTCCAGTGTAATCCCATCAGTATTTTTAGCTTGTGCCGAGATGGCTGATTAAATCCATGGGTAATATCTTTATGGAGCTGATTTTTCAGTCATACCCTTGGTATCCAGAACACAGTTTCTCACTTTTTTCAAAATGAATAGGCCTAAAATTTTTTAAGTGTTTAGTTTCTCGTTCCTTTTTGCTTAACAATTACTTCTTCAATTCATCTCTCTCGTCTCACATCAGTCAGGAGAAACCAGGCTGCACCTTTAACACTTTGCTTATGAATTTAAATCTCCTTTGCTAATTATCCAAGGTTGTCATGCAGAAGTTCTACCTTCCACAAAGCACTAGAACACAATTCAGCCAGGTTTTTTTTGCCACTTTCTAACAAGGATTGCCTTTCTTCCAGTTTCCATGTGAGTCCACTGGAATCACCATTAACGTCTGTATTCCTCCTACTAACAGCCCCTTCAAGGCAATCTAGGTTTTTTCTCTTTTTTTTTTTTATTTAACATCTTTATTGGAGTATAATTGCTTTATAATGGTGTATTTATCTAGGTTTTTTCTAACATGTGCCTTAAAACTCTCCCAGCCTTTAGAATTCCAATGCCAAAGTCACTTCCACATTTTTACATAATGTTTCAGTAGCATGCCACTTCACAAAATCTGTATTAGTGGGATTTTTCCAGAGAAACAACTAGTAGGATGTATATAGAGAGAGAAGGAGATTTATTATAAGGAATTGGCTTATGTGACTATATAGGCTGGTGAGCATAAAACCTGCAGTGTGGACTGGCAGGCTGGAGACCCAGGAGAGCCAATGGTGCAGTTGAAGTCCAAAGGCTGTCTGGTAGAATATTCCCTCTAACTCTGGGAGGCAAGTATTTTTGTTCTGTTCAGACTGCCAACTGATTGGATGAGGCCCACACACATTACGGAGGGCAGTTGGCTTACTCAAAGTCTACCAATTTCATCCAAATACACCTGCCAGGTTGACACATAAAATTAACCATCACAGGAGGTAATGATACTAGTCTAGACGAGAGTAAAGGAAGACAGCAGGAACAGAGTGGGGAAAAAAGTCCACGTGCAAATAGGTATAAAAGTAGAGTAGAAAAAACAGTTGGATGAGGGAGAAAGTACAAGATGTTAAGCCTGTATTTTTGGAAAGATGGTGGTTCCATTAACTGAAAACCCAGAGTATAAAACACTGCACTTACTGAGAATCATCGCTTAGAAAGTGATTTTCAATCTTGGCTAAACGTAGAATCATGTGAGGGATTTTAGGAATCTCCGTGTCCAGGCTGCATCACATACCAGTTAAAACTCTCCAGTTGGGCTTCCCTGGTGGCACAGTGGTTAAGAATCTGCCTGCCAATGCAGGGGACACGGGTTCAAGCCCTCGTCCGGGAAGACCCCACATGCTGCGGAGCAACTAAGCCTGTGTGCCACAACTACTGAGTCTGCGCTCCAGAGCCCGCGAGCCACTACTCCTGAAGCCCTGGCGACTAGAGCCCGTGCTCTGCAACAAGAGAAGCCACCGCAGTGAGAAGCCCTTGCACTGCAACGAAGAGTAGCCCCCGCTCACCACAACTAGAGAAAGCCCGCACACAGTAACAAAGACCCAATGCAGCCTAAAATAAATAAATAATAATAAAAACAAACAAAAAACTCTCCAGTTGATTGTACTGTGCATCAGAACATGAGAACCACTGTTGAGGGGAGCAGAATCATGGGAAGCTTTTTTAAAAAAATCCTACCTGCCCAACAAAATTCTGGAGCACATGACACCAGGTCTCATTGGTTTGTTTCTTTTCCTAGCTGGCCTTGGACGAACAGGCACTTTGATAGCCTGCTACATCATGAAGCATTACAGGATGACAGCAACCGAGGCCATTGCTTGGGTCAGAATCTGCAGACCTGGCTCAGTGATTGGACCTCAGCAACAATTTTTGATGATGTAAGTGGATGGAGAGCTTTTGTAATTCCTCAGGAACGCACGGGTCTGGAAAGTGATGGGAAGTAGAATTTTTCTTAGGCTCCAGTAACAGCAGATAGTCTAGTAGGAGAAAGTTGTTTGTATGTATCTTTCCGGAAGGCTGTATTTTGATCTTGTTACTTAAATACTGTAGGAAACAGGCAAGCCTCTGGTTGGAAGGTGACTATTTTCGTCAAAAGTTAAAGGGTCAGGAGAATGGAAGACACAGAGCAGCTGTCTCAAAACTCCTCTTGGCTGTTGATGACATTTCAATCAATGGGGTCGAGAATGAAGACAAGCAAGAACATGAACTGGTAATCGAACCACCCCCATCACACTGTTGTCATTGCTTTAGATGCTGCTGAGAACTTTTTAGGGCATGGAGAAAATTGTAGATACAAATAATAAAGCACATTTTGAGGGATTATCATCACACATTTTTTGTACTTATTGCCCTCTCTAGAAACTTTTTAGTCAAAATAGTTAAAACAAGGTTATGTGTCCTTAAAACTAAAGTTTATTTTTTGTTTACTCACAAGGCACTGGTGATAAAAAGAGGTATGTGAAATACACTCTTTAGATGGACCTCGTGACAGCCGTTTCCCCCATTTTTTTCCTATTTCATGGTAGCTGATTTAGGGAACCCATTGTTCTCAGATGGGAACTTTAAAGAACCAAGAGTTTAGGGGGTAGCAGTACTATATTAAGTGGTGGTAAGTAGATTGTGGAATTTAAAAGAGAGTGTTTTCAATACTGAAAACCCATTATGCCTCTTCACTGTCAAAATGTTTTATAACAAGAGTGCTATTGGGTTCTTTGTCTATGAAAGTCAACTTTTGGTTGTCTTGAATTGTGTCCTGTACCTTTATTTTGAAAGCAGCAAAATATTTTAGAGTTCATCAGAATGTTGAAGTATATTTATGTGTGTCTGTGTATGATCTGTATGGGTAAATGTAGCTGCTATGCTTGCATTAACAAGTACAGCTTAAATCATTAGCTCAGTGTTTTTCTACTTACACAGTACAGTGATGATGACGAAATCAATGCAGTGACACAAGGTGATAGACTTCGGGCCCTGAAAAGCAGAAGACAATCAAAAACAAACGCTATTCCCCTCACGTGAGTCTGATTTCCTTCGTGTGGTTGTAGTTATTTAATTTGTGTATGTATAAGGTCCTTCATGAGCAATTTTTCCTGTACATTTTCTCCATGGTTGCATATGCCCATTATGCCACTTTGAAATGAATATCTACTTTATTTAAAATCTAAGGGTGTTGCCTAAGAAGCTCTTAACTATCCTTTGTTTATCTCTGTCTTGTGTTGCAACCTCGCTAGCTCGTATAGATAGGAAAGCACTATGCCGAGTGATTTTTCTCCATGGATAATAACTGTCGGCTAAAAAAATATTCACAGCCTCAAAGTTGAGAGTTATGTTTCATTTGGAGGAAATTTTTAGAACTTGAAGAAGCCCGGGAGGCAGCATCTCAAGTTACCGTGAGAGAACTGCTCCAAGGAGGCGAGGAGGGAGCCAGGATATATAGGAGTTTTGCAGCAAAGGTAGTCTGAATGTCAAAAGATTACTGTTAATAAGAGAAAACAGATATCCCAAGTTAAGGAATTTAGCGCTTTTCTATGTATGGGAAGATGCAAGAGTCTGGGCTCACTGAAATCCTTCCTTTGATATGCACCTCAGCTCTCTGGTGCCAGTATCCATGCTGAGTTTCCTCAGGGCTCACCATGGGGAGTGGGAGTGGCTGCAGTCTGATGGCTGCTAGATGGCAGGTGTTCCTTCCTTCCTGAGTTCCCTCAGGGCTCACCAGCTCATTGTTGGCTTGTGGCTATAATCACTGATGACCGTGACATCCTTTGTTTACTGATATGACACACAGTATTCCATTTCTCATAAACATGTTACATCCTCAAGAGAGTAACAGAAGATATAAACTGTAGAATAACTGTAGATTTGTCCAGAGTTATTAAAATTGTTAATTTCTTTAAATTTACTACCGTATTACACATAATTTGTTTTGATATGGTAAACTTTAATTAGTGGTGACATGGGGGGTTAATGTCGTTATTTTAAGTCAACAATGAATTGATTAAACTATATTTTTGTATTAATTTTTCATTGGAGGAATTTTTCAAGTTACAGAAGTAGGTTTAGTATGGAGTTAGGAAGTTTTATAGTTATTGGGTTGTGTGTGTGTCCACTTATACTTGCTTCTGTAAGTGTTAGTTGGGATTCAATCTCATGGAATGTACAGGATTGTTAGAAAGATATGTAGAATCAAAAACTTGACCATTGTACTTTTTTTTGCGGGGGGGCGGTGCTGGTACACAGGCCTCTCACTGTTGTGGCCTCTCCCATTGCGGAGCACAGGCTCCGGACACGCAGGCTCAGCGGCCATGGCTCACGGGCCCAGCCGCATGTGGGATCTTCCCGGACCGGGGCACGAACCCGTGTCCCCTGCATCGGCAGGCGGACTCTCAACCACTGCGCCACCAGAGAAGCCCTGTAGGGTATTCTTTAGTAGATGCTCCCACCTATACCAATGGATTCTTTCCTTCTAGTACCTTTCATTGTGGGGTGGGTGTCAAATTTTGCACCGCCCCCCTTTTTTGGTGATGGAGATAGGTCATCTTAGTATTCAGTAAGCATCTTGTAATATGGCAGGGAACTATGACATAGTAAATGGTTATGGCAGAGAAGAACAGGCCTTTTTAATTAAAAGTAGTTCTTCACTGGTATCTTCTCATAATCTTAAAATCCAAAGTAGAATTACACTTAAGGGATGTGTCATCATGGGCCACTACCTTGGGAGATTCTTAAAAGACCCAAAGTAAAGGAATGAGTTTTCCAAAATAAAATGGCATGTGAATGAAAGGCATCAGTATTGATATAGGCATTAATTAAGCATTCTCTTTGCTGTTTAGTTGTGCATTCAATCAACTAGAATGCTTTAAATAATTTATTTAATTCCAAATGCCATTTTGTTTTTAATTTCATTATAAGTCTTCATTTAAGGTCTTAATGTTCTTTATTTTTTTAGTTACTATTTTTTAAATTAGTTTATTTTTAATTTATTTTATATTTGACCATGTTGGGTCTTCATTGTTGCACGTGGGCTTTCTCTAGTTGCGGCAAGCGGGGGCTACTCTTCCTTGCGGTGCTCGGGCTCTAGGCGCATGGGCTTCAGTAGTTGTGGCACACGGGCTCAGTAGTTGTGGTGCACGGGCATAGTTGCTCCACGGCATGTGGGATCTTCCTGGAGCAGGGCTCAAACCCGTGTCCCCTGCATTGGCAAGCGGATTCTTAACCACTGCGCCACCAGGGAAGCCCTTAATGGTTCTTTCTATTTAGAAATAGTATGGTCCCTCCAAATAATCATTCTGAACCCAATTTTAGACAGGAGGAAACAGCTAGTGCCTTAGAGCAGTGCTTCTCAAACTTCAGTGTGCATTTGAGTCTCCTGGGAAGCTTGTTAAAATGCAGATAATGATCAGTGGGTCTTCGGTACCATCTGATTCTGCATTTCTGGCAAGCTTCCAGGTGTTAAAAGATGCTACTGGTCCAGGGACCACACTTGGAATCACAAGCCCTAGAAGGTGGATGATTTTGTGGGCTGCTTTTAGTCATGTCCAGGTTTTTTGTTCTGTTTTTGAGAATCTTCAGCATCAGTTTATTTCTCAATAGCTTGTTGCCTTCTGTTCAAAAGTCAAGCTGGGAGTCAGGGATGGGAATTCTGCTTAGTCAAAGGTTCTGGAGTTCGATAGGGCTTATAGGAAATTTTCTTTAGTTACTCTGAGTCTCTATCTTGTGAATATGTTTTATAAGAGTTCAAATCATTTGATGCTCCTTTCTAGAAAAATGAGACTATAAAAGTCTCTTCCATAGCTCATGGATTTGTGGAAACATAAAAGAAAACAATAAATGTAGACTAAAATTAGAAATATTGTTGGAAACCAGAAGATGACACTAGATGCTATGACATTTTTCTTGGTATGTGAGGTTCCCTGGGATGGTAGTTGATGGATGGCTAAATGATAGTAACTAGCAAAGACCAGTGGAGGAAAGACCAGCCTTTGTGCTCTCCATTTGCTTAGTTATCTATTTACACCCCACCTTACCCTAAAAGGAGTAAAGAACACTGGCCCTTTGCTCTGAAGCACTCTTGGCATTCTTGGCATGTGTTAAAACAATCTTCCTTTTTTTTTTTTTTTTTGGCCACGCCTTGCGGCTTGTGGGATCTTAGTTCCCCTATCAGGGGTCGAACCTGGGTCCTCAGCAGTGAAAGCATATTCCTAACCACTGGGACTGCCAGGGAATTCCCTAAAACAACCTTTTACTTGGTAAAACTTAAAAGAAAAAAAAAAAAGCTAGCTCCGGATTCCCTTTAATTGTAATTGTAATCCCCCAAACAATAGAATAGTCCCCAAACCACCCTCTTCCCATACACACAATTATGCGTAAACACCCTGAGAGATTTAAGATTAGTCACAGCAGATTTTCCTTCCTTCTCCTTCCTTATCCCTTCCTGCTTTTTCAGACCCTCTTTGCTGTTACAGTCTTCTCATTTTTGCTCTTATTTGTAGCTCTTTTGGCCCTAGAAGAGGAGGTCAACTGGAGATTTCCTTTCCTTCCCAAGTGTTTGTTGTGATTTTAGAAATATTTAAAAGTCCCCTGAGAGAGAGTTTACAGCAGCAGCTTGGGTTGAAAAATCTAAATTCAATTCCTGCCTCCTGATTTTGACCCATCTGTCAGCATGGACATGTTATTTTGCTTCACTGTTGGTACTTAGCCAAATGAAAATGTTAAGAGGGAAAGTTAATGAAAAATATATGAGTACTGGTGATTCTTAAAAGAAAGTTATAGTACATAAAGTAATCCAGTCATTGGTGTCTGTTTTACAGTCAATATTTGGGGAGAATTAAGTGTTAGAAATTGTAAAATTAGTAATTTTTTTTTTTTTGCGGTACGCGGGCCTCTCACTGTTGTGGCCTCTCCCGTTGCGGAGCACAGGCTCTGGACGCGCAGGCTTAGCGGCCATGGCTCACGGGCCCAGCCACTGCGCGGCATGTGGGATCTTCCCAGACCGGGGCACGAACCCGCGTCCCCTGCATCGGCAGGCGGACTCCCAACCACTGCACCACCAGGGAAGCCCAGTAAAATTAGTAATTTTGTCAGAGAGCTTGTCTGATCCTGACTATCATGAGGACAGGAAATTATGTAGCACCATGATCTTGAAGTGATCTTCAGGACATGATGGCAAGTATATTATTGTCTGTGCCAAAACAGATTGGGTAGATTTTGTAACTTCATCCATGCTGCCTATTTTTCTGCATTGTGCTGATGATTTCTGCTAGGTTTATTAGGGACAAAGGAAATGATGCATGAAGAGTGGAAGCGCATCCTATGGGAACAGGTAAAAATACAGATATAGTTAGCCTTGAAAATCCCTTAAAACCACCTTTAACAGTACAGTGTAGGTGGGTGTGTTTAATCATTGAAAAATAATTCTCACGCCAGGAGCTTTACTAGGGGAACAAATGAAAATCTATAAAGCAGACACATGCCTGTGTCAGTTCAGGGCTTTTTTTGTTTGTTTGTCTGGTTGGTTTTGCCTCCTTTTTCTCTGTGATTTGCTTTTCTGTGTGCATATTACGCTTTTTGAAGAATTTCAATCGCATAGCTATGACTCTAATTTCAGTATCATACAATTAAGTTAACGTGGGGTAGTTATCCAACTAGAGATTGGATCTAGTCTTTCTTTACCAAATATCAAATCGGTTTAAAACTGAAGACAGCATTTTTTTCCAACGTAAAATGGCAAAATTTGATCCCTGTTTCCTGCTCCTTTGCATCGCAGGGTATCTAAATTTCACACGTGGCTTTATTTATTTATTATTTTATTTATTTTGGCTTCCCAATTTGAACATCTGTTCTTTCCCCTTCACCCCTTTCCAGATGTTCCCTAGCTGTGCTGACCTCTGCACTGTGTAGTGTTGTCATCTGGTGGATTGTTTGTGACTACATTCTCCCCATCCTGCTATTCTGTCTCGATGGTTTAAGAACACAGTAGCCATCAGGACCCTTGACAGATAGCTGCTGTGTAAGTGTCCCATTCCACTTCTCTACTAGCGCTCACCTCTGGTGTCCAGTGTGTTTCTCATGATGCATGTTTTTCTCACTATCAGCTCTTCTAGCTTTGTTGATTTGCCTTTTTTCAAAGGTTCTTATTCTGAATCTTTGCACTTCATGGGTTGGTGGCAGGGAAGGAAGTCTTCTCTGTTACTTTCATATCAGGGATATTAAAAGTAACACGCTTCGTTTGGGATGTGCTTACTCTTAACAGATTTTTTGAAATAGCGATTTATGATGACAATGACGTAGTTTCTTTTTCTTATCAAAAATGTATAGTTAGTTTGGGGTAATTGGGGTGGTTTTCTTTCAGTCAGTTGTCTGTACAACTTTCCGGTTTTCTAGAGTAAATATTGTTAATATATCCTTTCCAATCTAGCAAAAAGAATTTTCCCGCTGGTTTTCTGCTGTTAGTAAAGACTTTATTTTGTAGCCATGAGGTCTAGTGAGCATTGCATCCTTTTTCACCTCTGATTCTGCCATTGTACACGGTGCTCTCTCAGCAGGCACCTGCTTCCCTAATAAATATTCTGTCTTGAATATGCAGAATTTTCTCCTCTTCCTTGTTTCACTTCCTCCCCTTTAGGGAATACAGTTAAGTATAGTTTTCAACACTTGGTGTTGAATGAAAATAGGAAAGCAGAGAAAACTGGAGTCCTTTGTTTATGTTTGTGTTTCCACATGACAGTCACTGTGCTCCTTTTTCCTTCCCACTTTCCTCCTTTCCCAAAAGTAAGCAGAATGCTTTTATTAGGTTAATAGAGGCAGAATTTGTGTTCTCTTGATATCTTTCATCATTAAATGAATACCTTCACAGTGAAGAGACTCCTTTTCTGCAGAAGAATGTGACAAGAAGCTTTCCCGGGAACATCATGTTAAGACCAAGAGCACAGAAAGGAGGGTGTATCCTGTGAGACTGTGGTTCACCATTACCCTCTTATGTCTAGGCTGCATTCTTTTTTTCTCTGAAACATTTTCTTTAGCTCAAATTTTAAGAATTTCTTGTCTTGTTCCAACTTGGACTTGGGGGTTATAAAGGAATACAAAAGTGCCTTCTAGGATCTCCTCCAAAGTAAAATTCCATTGCAACCAACTCTAGTACTTTGTGGTTCATTGAATGTTTTCAAATGGCTAGAAAAGATTTAAAAAACTAGCAGACGCCATTCTTTTCAAAATTAAGGAAAAGCTGCTTAACATGAACCTATATATGACATTTTAAAAAAATCTTATTAATAACAAGCTTATTACATAGGCACATATACTATGTTTCTGATACGGATTATCCCTTTAGATGTTTTGTTCCTTTACTTCTTTTACTGAGCCTAGATGTCACACATTTGGACTCAGGGCCGTCACACACTGCATAGATTTATCCTTCTCAAACTATTCCGAGTGACAGTTTCAAACAGGCGGAGTCATTGCTAATGATGTTTAGGCGCTTCATGATTGTATTATTTTTTACAGGGTACGTTTAAAAAATGGTCTCTATCAGGCTCTTTTCTTTTTCATATTCTATGTAAGACATAACGTTTTTTGTTATTACTGACATTTTCCATTGTATTTCTAGCCCAAAGCAGAGTATTCACTTTAGCCTGCCCTGATTAATTTGGAATTTACAGAAACAAAAGCTTTCAACAATAACAATAATGTGAACAGATATAATCCTTAGAATTATCCTTTGAGGTGACTACTCATGGGCACTGTTGTTGACATTCACCTCTGTTGGCTGATGATGTAGCTTGCCTGATAGGTTGTTTCCTGGCATGCCTGGAGAGCTTCCCTATAACAGCACTTCACACGCTGCTTCAGACCTTTTAGACAGCGGGAAAAGCATCTCTGCAGGTTGCAGGGCCTCAGGCCCATCATGTTGCAGGCTCTTTTTGTATCAGTGGTGGACAACCAGCGTAAATAGTGCATGGCTGCGCTGATGGCTTCTCTTCTTGGAATGAACATTTATTTTCAAAGTACTCTGTGACTTGATAGGTGAGAGACCTGGCTTTTCAATTTTTTGCTTTGCCTCAAGTTGCAGATATCTTTGTATCCAAAATCGGAAAATATTGGGCCTCAAAAGATACTGCAGAGAAGAAAACGAACTCTAGTATGGGCAAGAGATAGAAGGTAGGACTGAGGGTTCTATCAGGAAAAGATGGAAAGGAGAAATGACATTTGCTAAATGTTGTCCTGCAGAGCCGCGTGATTGGCCTAGTGTGCAAGGTGGGGGGTAGTGAGTTCCCACATCCCTGTGGCAGAGTGACTACTTCACACGTTTACTAGCTTCACCCACCTTAGGGTGTTAACTTGTAGGATATCTCAGGTAATAACTAAGTGTAGTTGCTGTGTTTCCTTCGCACTTTATTGATGCATAACCTACAGATGTAATAACTGCTCTGTTTTTAATGTAAATAACTGGTGACCTGAATCTTTGCTGATGAGATTAATGCATTCCAAATTTCTAGCATGCTCTCATTTTCAAAATTGCACCTAAATTATTAGCTATTAATAGTATATTACTTCACATGAATTGTTTCCACTAATTTTATAGAGAAATAAGTACTTTTAAAAAGATGTTTCCTATCAGCCTAAAATATGATTTAGCAGTAATTTCTTGTTTTGAATAGTATTTAAACATAATAGCTAACTTAAGAAATCAGGAGGTAGATTTCCTAAGCAGGCAATGTATATTGGCTCTTGTTTTTTCCCTCATATTAATGATTTTACAGTGTGATGGTTGATACTTTTGACCCTAAGTGGCCTCAAATTATTTGAAAAGTAGTTTTTGTATTTCAAAAAAAAGCCAACAGGAGTCTCATTTTCTCCATTTGTAAAACATGGAGATAAAATTCATGAGCCTCACTGAGTGGGTGAGAGCCCTCGGGACAGTAGTGGCAGCACCAAGCCCTGGGCCTGGGCCTTAGAAATAGCCATGGAAGCATTGCAGTTGGTTTCCGTTTTGTTTTGTTTTTTTAAATGAAAAATTCTAGATTCACATTCTTAACAAAGACAACTAAATATTTCCTCTTCACTTTACACAATCAGAAAGAATTTAAAAATAAATCCTTGTTTTCAAGGAGAGAATTTATATGCCAGGGCAGTTGGTACTACCTCTTCGATAATATAATTATGTCTGCATATACATTTTCTATTTTGTTAAAACAGTCAGCATTTAGGATGATAAAACTTTATCAGAAATCCTGAATCAAGCATTGGCTCATTTACCCAGGATCAGTTTCCCTCAGTGAGATTGAAGGCCTGATTCATAAGGCTTTCAGAAATGTTTCTTGGATAAAGAGAAACAGCTAGGCTAGGAGTTCCCCTCCCTCAGCCTTCTACTCCTCTCCCCCAGATGGCTCGAAAACTACTGACCTCCAGACTTCTGCTCTGGTGCAGTACAACCCATTGTTTTTTTAATGATGAGAAGTTAGTATTTTACTAAATGTTGAATATCCTATGGTTTGAGTAATATTAAGATTATAAGAATTTACTACATTTTAAGGACCTGGCTTTGGTTATTAACTAATGTGGTGTTAACACAGGCATAGGAGGTAGGACTGGCTGCTAGTTCGTTGTAATGGTTTCTTTTTACGCATGAGCTGGGTTCTCATAAGTTGTTGTTGGCTATCTCACCTTTATGTTTGGATATGAGAGGAGAAAGCTTTTTAAAGTATTTTCTCTCACAGATAAATAAAAGTTGAGTATATGTAAATGTGTATGTATGCAGTTCAGTGTTTTAGTCATTATCTCTTGAAGAAAAGAATTGCTTGTAAAATTTTTTGGTGTTTTCTGCTGTTGTCCCTCTGACAATTCAGTGAGGAATTTTAAAACACCCTCTACTTATGAACAGGTATTCTGTGTGGGCTTTATCTGAGGGTGTTCTTTCTGATTCATGAATTTGCCTCCTGGGCAGTCTACTCCCATAGATCTCAGTTCCTTGAGATATCTAGAGTTTAATGAAATCAAGTTTTACAAAATTTAAACAGCTTCACTTTAATGGTACTGGGTGACTTTGTAAGTGGTTGTAAGCCAGCCCAAAAAATTCTGTTTGAACATACTTTTAAAATTTGAAATGTTATAAAAAATTACTGTTGATTTGATGTCAATTGCTTGTACTTCCAGCTCTGAAGAGTGAATACTGTATATATATTTATATTCGTAGTCTTTAGAATTTGGGATTTTTAAATGATTTCTTGTTTTCATGACTAGAATTCTGAGAATTTATTTTTACTTTGGGGCACAAAAATTTGTCTTACTGATTGATTTCTTTGGTGTGGGAATCGCTTGACATGCCAGGTCATTTCATTTTCCAAAAGCAAAGTTCTTTGTTTATCTTTGTGTAAACCTTCATAGGGAAATGAGATGCTTTATTTCAAAAGACCTTGATGTAAAAGTGTGTTTCAGATTTTTTTTTTTTTGGCAAATGTGCTTATGGAAAATCCTGTCCGTTCTCAAGAAAATAGTTTGCACTAAAGTGCAAAAATGCCTTCCTCTGTCAAGTATTTGCAAATCGCTTCAGTGAATATAATGTTATCTTTTTCCAACTGTTTTCAGAGTAATTCTTCAGTCCAGTGTTCAGAGCTGTAAAACATCTGAACCTAACATTTCTGGCAGTGCAGGCATTACTAAAAGAACCACCAGATCTGCTTCAAGAAAAAGCAGTTTTAAAAGGTGAGAAAAGAATCCTACTCTTCTGAAATGTTCTAAGCATTGGTTTTCCAGTTTAATCTTCTGGAGATAGAAATGAAGACAGGAGAAAGCAGAGTCCCTGTGGTAGGAAATTAATCAAAAATGTTTCACTTGTTCATCATCTAAGAAAATCTGGACCATTTTAATTTGGGGTTTTGTTTTGTTTTGTTTACAGAGGTGATTCTCAACACTGGAAATGTGGTCTCTGGGTCATGATATGGGAAAGTTGAGAATGCTGTACTTCTAAGTTCTTAAATTAAGAACTTCCAAAGCTCTCTGTCAGGACTTGGAGGAAGTCTTTCTGTCTGTATATCAGATCCATCATAATTGTTGGAGAATTAGTTGTAAATAAGTGTGATGGTGGAAAAATGAGAACTCCCGTGAGTTTGGGATCCTTCTTTACCTAGCGACTATCCTCTTGGCCACAGTCTCTATATACCCAAGGGCGGTAGCCTTTTCACTTTCTGGCCCAGCATCTTTCACTTCCTTCATTAATAGAGGCTTTCACAAAAAATTGGACATGTTCTGTGACCAAATCCATTACTCACCATTGTTTTTGGATGTTTATCATGAACTGAGACATTTCATTTTTAACATATTCCAAAAACAGATCCCCATTTAGGGGAGAGCAGTTTGCCCACTTCCTATCATCTCAGGAGGCATAGGCAGGCAGGCACCTTTTTTGTGTTTGTGTATCTTTGCCTTGAGCTGGCAACCCGTGCGGTCCTGAGCATGACAGTACCGTGCTCAGGGCACAGTGTTGTCTTATAGAGACCACGAGCAAGCTGAAGATAATCTGAACCAGACTTTAAAACGTCCTTCACCGTTTTCCTTGCTTCTTTTTGGCTTCCCTGCCCTCAGATCTTTGAGGCTTTGGGCCTGCGTTGACCTTCAGTGCTAAGGTAGTCTCCGGTGCAGTCCCACGGCAGCCTGTGTGTCCTGAGGGACTCACTGACAATCTAGAGAGCTCTGTGTGTTTAGCTTTTGTAAGGAACTGTTCCATTCCGCCACTCTCCTTCTTTGCTGATTCTTTTGTACAGTTTTACTACAATCTTTTACGTGTCAGAGAACGTGATAGTGCCTCAATACAAGTATTTGAGAATTGGGCACTGACTCCTGATTTTAGGGTTTAAAACTTTTCATTAGAAAGGTATCAAATATTCATACTCTTTGTACTCTCATTCACTGAGAAGAATATTAGAGAAATACTGACAGAAAGTCAGATTTAGGTACATTATAACATAATATCAGAAATGTTATTTATAATAGTAAGAAATCGGAAATGATTGATGAATTCTGCCAAATGAATTGCGAGTCATGTTTTCAAAGGAAAGTTAATGACCTGGGTTAATGGCTCACGGAGCAATAAGTGAAAAGGGCTACACGTAAAAATTATGAAATATTGCTCTAATTTTGTAAATGTAAAATAGACTTTATATATATGTGTGTGTGTGTGTAAAAGTGTATAGGTGTGTAAATATTTATAAGCTTAAATATTTATAGATGTGGACATTTCTGTTGGGTTGGCCAAAAAGTGCGTTCGGGTTTTTCCGTAACATCTTACCAAAACACCCAAAAGAACTTTGTGGCCAATCCAATATATGTGTAGAGAAGTAAGATAAAGGAAAAATATGCCGTAACACTAACAGCTCTTCCGGTTGGTAGGGCATTTGGGGATTTTTTTTCTTTTTTTCTGTCATTTTCTTTTTTTCTAACTTTTCTACAGTAAATGAGGGGAAATGCGAGTTTTTTTAACTTTGACACGTTTATGGAAATTAAATTATTAAAAATTCAAATAAAGGGCCTGCTGTTGATGATAGTTAGACATGTTTTGAATGGACATATTCTTTTCAGACTTTTATCACAGCCGGGTGTGTTTTGCACATTTAATTCTGCTCTCTGCTTTTCTGGATGGCGCTCTGCAGGTTTCAGAGGAGTTGGCTAGAGTCCTGGAGCCGGGACTGCACTTGCGTGGTCATACCACGTTCCTCTTAGGGTGTGGCCGTATGGCAGTTTTTCCATCTAGGTCTTGTCTAGTGATCTAAACTTGTGCTTCTCAGCAGAGGTGGTTCCTGATTGCGGTGAGCATCTGCCTGAGGTCCCTGGACTTGTTGCTTTGAGGGCTCTAAAGTAGAGTTCAGACTGAATACCTTGACCAAATATTGAAAT
This sequence comes from Grampus griseus, assembly GCF_964374135.1. Taxonomy (NCBI): domain Eukaryota; kingdom Metazoa; phylum Chordata; class Mammalia; order Artiodactyla; family Delphinidae; genus Grampus; species Grampus griseus. Next base: position 87,074,960 of record NC_139000.1, on the reverse strand, counting down.
GGCCCAAGGAAAGCAGTTTTCAGGCATTTGGGATAGTGCTGAAAACCAAAAAAACTTCTTTTAAATTCTGAAATGGACTTTCAGAGATTTGGAGGGGCGAAGAAGTAAAACAACGAGAGTTAATTGGGCTTCACAGTGCTTTTAACCATGCCCTCCATGCCAGGTCTCCCTTACCTCTTTCTGGGCTTTGACCTGTATTGGCATCACCTTAACTGTGACCACATACAGCTCACCAGAGAAAGGCAAATACGTTATGCACAGGTCCCATTCCCTGCTTCTAGGAAATAACGGGAGTCAGCACCCAAGCTGTAGCCTGAAGTTTTTGTCCTATGGGATAGTATTCGTTTGTGGTTGGAGGGTAGTGAGAGAATTAACACAATTGTACATAATCTGATTCAGGACAAAATAATATGAGCTAAGATTGTTGAGTAATTTTAAAGTATTGAATAGAAATCTTTTCTTTGAACAGCAGTACACACACACACGCGCGCGCGCACACACACAAAATAGTACACCATTTTTGCACCATTTCCGTGTACATTCATAAACACTTGCAAGGCGCCAGGGTTGCCAGTCTGCTGTTATTCCCATTTGTGAGGCCTTCTCTCTTGCAGGTTGATGTTGTTTGTACGTCATCATCATCATCTCTATTGAGCCGTAGAGCTTGCCCTTTCATTTCCATGTTCTATTCTACTCTTTGAGGCTTTCCAGGATGAAGACCTCACCGACATTCACTTTCCATTGTTTTGGCTCTTTTGATTTTTGACAGTTTACTGAGAGGCTTTACATCTTGGAAGAACTTTTCCACAAACATGTTAAAAGAACAGTTATTTGGAGACTGAAAAAATATGAGTTGTGGGGAAGAATTGCCACCATGTTTCTCTCATGGCAGGTGACTGATTATTCTCCCATGTATCCATTGAACATTAGCCACATCTAAGCTTAAATCGTGGGTGACAAGCTCTGCTCTGGCACAGCTGTGGCAGTTCAGGCACGGAAACACTGGAGTGTCTGGTGGCGGATGGGGTGCTGAGAGGAGCCTGTGTAGCACCTTCCTCATCCCCTTTCTTAAGTCCAGAGAAGTAAATTAATGGGCTTCTACACCTCCCACTTCCTGTTAGAGCTAGAAACCCATTTTAATGTTTCTGTTTTAATAATTAATCCACTGAAGAACCAGCTAAATAGAATTGGCCCATTTTTCAGTGTTGTTGTATCAACTCTGAAGGGCTCCCTGAGAATGAGTCTCGAACGTTTCATCATCGAGCCCCCGATTGAGAACCTGTAGCCACCTCATTTGATGTCATTCAATTCGGTTCATGTCTGTACCCTGCTCACCCATTGAGTGCATGTTTCTGTAAGCTTATACTGTTTCTTTGGGGCAGTCTTTTGTTTCTTTTTTTAAAAAAAATATAACTTCATTTGTTTTCTAAGAAAACTGTCATGTATAAGTGCCTTTTTTATTCCAAGTTGCATCATTGGGAACCATCACTTTCTGCTCCACCTGCCAAACCAAACAATGTTCATTGCTTTGGGGCATTTTGTACCTAATTATTCATAGTTTGGAGGAAGATAAACGCTCAGGCTCGCTCTTCAGCCTCTGAAACCAGGAGTCTCTTCACAAGCCCTTCAGTTGGCGTAACTACATTTAGGACTTTGGCTTTTTAAGTCTTCTCATTTGTGACGTTTGCCATCATCATACCTGTCACTGCTTCTTCTTCCTTAGAGTCTCAGATCTCAGTGTCTGTTCCATCACCTCTGGGCTTTAGTTCTTTGTCATTGCCATTATGTTTAAAAACTATATCACTGTCGAAGCCCCAGAATGTTGTATCTAAGTACTCTTTTATGCTGGTTACCTCTGTTCCTTTAAAATATTAATCTCCCTTTGAAATTTCAGATACTTTCCCTCTTGGCTCCACCAACTAACCTGGACCTTTATACTCAGTTCTCTATTGGGGTCTCAGAAAACTAAATGTTTGATTCGGATGAGCTGCTCTGATAGAGCACCGTTATCATCATCCAAGTGAGGGTCACCTCCAGATTGGAATTGGTTTCTCTCTTTTCTTTTGCTTTAGTTGTTCTCTGAAAGTTGCTATTTAGTTGAAAGCTAAAGTGATCAGTTGGGGAAGGAAAGAAAGGAGGTAGGGTGAAGATCAACGTAGGTCCATTATTCACGAACAGAAGAGGGTCGGCGGCTGTCCCCTTGCAGCTGTGCAGCAGTGCGGAGCAAGGTGGGAGCAGGTGCGGGGTGCCTGCTGCGCTCTGCTAAACTGGAAACTGCGTGCTGTGCCCCAGCTTTTTCTGTGACCGACTTCTGTCTTTGGAAATAATCAAGTAACACTTCTTTATCTTTTCATTCTTTCCACTTTTCCCACAGCCTGATTCCTCAGAGGGAAAGAAGGAAAAGGAATGCTTTGCAACAAATGCCCTTCATGGCATTATGGTACTCTCATTGCTCGGCCGCTTTTGCACTCCCTTCTTTTTTTATCGTTTTTCTATTGTTTTTTAATTTTTTGCAGAACTGAACCTTTTTCTGCTCTGCCTCTTCTCTCCTGTTTGTCTTTACTTTACGGTTGATATTGTACCGTCTTTTCCAAAGTATCTGTCATTAAAGAATTATACAAAGTGTATACTTTTTAGCATGTCAATATTTTTATTATGTTGCCTTCCTTGTCTTTGATAACTACATATGGGACACTTAAAAACCTTCATGGTAAAATCCTTTTTTTTTTCCCCTGTAGTCCCTCCATTTCAAGGACTAAAACAGTCTTGCGTTAAGTAAAAACCTGTGACCAGAACTTGAAGGAAGACTCTAGGAACAGAAAACTACAACGGGACTTTAGCACAATTTATTTGGAAACAAAACAGAATTGCAAAAGCCTTAGCTGCTTTCCACCTAAGAAGTTTATTCAATGAAGAAAATGTCCACTGGAATTTAAATAACTACATGAGTTTGGGTACAAGTGAATGACTTGAAGAGGGCCCAACTCTCCTTCTATAGAAATGTCTTTAACAAAAAAAACTGTTGTAAATTAGTCTCAGGTGTAAATATCAAAGCCCTCTGTTATCAGGAGAGCTGACTAGTCTGTGTGGTGCACGTACGTCCCTGTGATGGCAATCAGTTTAGCTGCTGGCCTTCAGAAGAATTGAGGGTCTGATGGAGGTTTTTTACTTATTTATTTGCTGTTCACCCTGTGTCAAAATTTATAAAGATAAAACAAGCATTACTGAAATGGTACTTTCTGTAATTTGATACTATTTGGTTTAATCATCTTCACTTTAGTATTTGTAATACTGTTATAATGTTAACTCTGTCAAGTACCCAAGCTGCTTGTCTTCCACCAAAGAGTGCTTTATTAACAAGAATCTGTGAAAACCACATTTGAAGGCTGTTGCATGTTGCGGTACTTTGGTAACCTAAAACTTTCAAGAGAATGTTAATAGTAGCTTTAGAAGACTCAGGAGGAGAAACTGGCTTCAGAGTTGGAAGACTGTTGTTAAGTCATTCGTTTGTCATTTCGAGACTGAAGAATGCCAAGGCTGCCCACTATTTGGTTGCCCAGTCATACAAATTAAAATCATATTTCCTTCCATGCAGGAAAAAACCCCACACTGTTGGTGTTTCCCCTGGAAACAGTGATCCCAAATAAGGGTGACTTTTTAAAAAAGTTACTTTGTTAGGGTCTTTCTCTGTAGCATTGTGGATTTTTTTTGTTATGTGAATGACCTAAGGCCATTCACACACCCTTTGGTTTCAGTGACAGTTATTCGTATCTGGATTTCAGTTGTTTGTAAATAAGAAACTCACTGTTGCCTTTGGTTAGGGAATACAACTAATAACTCTTTGCAGAGTGCCTTCTCCCCTCAACCCCACAGAAACACAGCAGAGTCTGTAAAAACAATCACAAAACAGAATTTATTTGCTGCTAAAAAAAAAAAAAAAGTGGGTCCCAAAAGAAAGAAATATTTGTAATCATCTTGGTTACCTCCATAAGAAGTGAATGGTTTAGTTATTGCTAACCAGTGTTTGCCTGTCCTAGTCTGGAGAATGGGGAGATGATACAATATTAAAAGGCAAAATGCCTTCACGTTATAAGATGAATGAATCAGGTCAGTAGGCAATTCCATTTTTAAAAAGCTGCTTTTTTAATACAAATATGAAGAATAAGGAGTGGTTGGAATAAACAGATTCAAGTCTGCTAATGCAGAAAGTAATTAGAAGCCGGTGGATCTATTTTGGTATTTACTCTCTTGGAGTAATTGTAAGGTTGCCTAGTTTTGAGGGGAGATGGAAGATGCCATTGTTTTTGGCCAAACGAGCATTTGTTTGAGGTGCTCCTCATTGGGCACCATGAGGGCCATGCCAGCTTTTTTCTGAGGACTAGACCTCAGAAAAACAGTGTTTTTCTATCCCTGGAAGTTCATAAATATAAAGACCTACTTACCTGAGGGAAGACAGCTCTTCATCAAGCTTTGAGTGGGAGGGGAAACCTTCTGTTTGCTGTGTTGGTCTGGGAGATGATACTAAATATTGAAGCTGTGCCCAGGCGTTAAACACTGAATTCTCAGGGCAACTCTTCTTCCCTTTATACTTTTAAAGGCCATCTCCTGCATAAACAATCCCGGTAGTTGTGAAAATCAAACTTCCATCTGAACCGTTCTTGCTGGTCAGAACAAGTAAACGTGCCGTCACCCTCACAGTGAATAAGCCATTTGGTGTCTCTTGGGCTTCAATGTACCTTTCGTTTTACAAATTGCCTTTTTGTGTGGCTGCTCAAGTGTCCAGCTAGAATTGCTGTCACTGTGGTTCTTTCTAAAAATCCTTGTATTTGACGGGCTCACTGAAATGAGTCATCGCAAACTAGTCATTTGTTAAAGAAGCCTTCCTTGGAACACACAGTTTGGGATAGTGCTTCAGATGGATCGTATATAGCACGGTGTTAAATGTACTGGGGACATCTAGAATCTAGGAAGTCTCTGCATCTGATTGATGGAAAGTTCTTCCTGCTGTGAATAAAAGTAGACTCTTCCCCCGGCCCCCAACTGAAACTTTAACATACCCAAGAATCTTCTCAGATTCTCATTTTTAATTTGTTATAGAAGATCTTGTTGCTATGGAATATGAAACAGGGCATGTCAGATGGAGAGATTTCTTTAACTTCAGAGCCTTAAATAACTTTGAAAGTATACCAAGACAGTTTCCATTGGAATTAAAATTAGAAATGAATATTTTTAGGTGCCCTTGAAGCTTTCTGGGGACTCAAACCATCAAGAGTTAGGGACGGTCCAAAAGAAGGGTGGTCTGCCAAACTGGGTACCTAGACATATAGACAGACTTCCATTATGTAATGCTACAGAAAAACTAGAAATCCCTCTAACCTGTCGGTGAAGAGGGACGGATCCTGAGCAGTGCCTCACTAAAACAAGCAGCCTTACTTGTCAAGATGTAGCTGCATCTAAGCGGCCCGCCACTCTTCTAGTCTCCAGAATTTTTCTGCTGTGAACTCGATCCTCTGAGCCTGTCCCCCACCCACTTCCTTCCCTGCCCTCCTCCGCCTCTCACAGGGGTGATTTCTACCTCTTGGGCCCCGACAAGATTGAAGGAGTCCCCAAGTGTTCTCATGAGTCCCCAAGTGTCTCCCCTTGGGTGAACCGTTTGGACCATCTGGTGTTCTGGGCCGCGTCATGCCAAGAGCTCCGGGAGCCCTTCCCTTGCTTGACCAGTGGGCCTTGCGTTCCTTTGATGTTTGTCAGAAAGTGGCTGAGCTGCTTCTCTTCATACAGTTTTTAAAGTAATTATTGCATTTTGGAAAGCAGTGCTCATCACAAACAACTTTAAAAACATGTTTTCATTCTTTCCTAGTTCTTTCCCACCGAAACTGTCCTTGTGGGGCTAGCTGCTGCTCTTCCTTTTCTCCTAGATCTGAGTATTCGCCATGTCACTAAGTGGAAATACTACAGATGTGTTTAATTGACTGGACAGTTCACCTAATCTGTGTAGGAAATTACCTCCTTAATTGCCCAGTAGAATTAACTGTCAGCAGATATATTCATCTGATTATATTACTGCAGTTTTATATTAATGATTTGCAGACTTTTATCTAACCTGCACTCATGTATAGATTATTAAAACTTTTAAAATGTGACTGATTAATCAGTATTGGATCAATCGTTGTCTTGATTTTTTTTAATTAAAATGTATATTTCTAATCATATTTTATAAAGGTGAGAGAACTAGTTGAATGTTTATTTTCCTGAAGGTATTTTTAAGATAAAGCTTCATAATGGCGTGTAAACTTTGCATATCTATATAGTTTGATACATATTGTCACATTTGTGTATTGTAACTGGTTTTATACGAAATGTTGAATAGTGGAAATTGTATAATTATAATCATGTAATTAAAAGTATTAACCAAACAGCCTTCTGAGTTTTTAATTCACTTATCATTCTGAATCATGGTAGGCAGTATAAAGTGGATGTAACCCTCTGCAGTATTAGTTTGCTAGGACTGCTATATACCAAAATACTGTGATCTGGGAGGCTTCAACAACAGAAATTCATTTTCTTATAGTTCTGGAGGCTGGAAATCCAAGATCAGGGTGTCAGCAGGGTTGGTTTCTTCTGATGCCTCTCTCCTTGGCCTTTTCTCTATGCCCTCCAGTCCCTGGTGTCCCTCTGTCTGTCCTCCGTTTCTTATAATACGAGTCAGGTTGGATTAGGATCTATCCTAATGACCTCATTTTAACTTAATTACCTCTTTAAAGCCAGTGTCCCCAGATACAGTTAGTTACATTCTGAGGTAGTGGTAGAAGGGCTCCAACTTAAGAATTTGGGGGTATACAGTTTAGTCCATAACATCTTCCCCAGGATAAGACAGTAAGCAAGTGAGGGGGCTCCTGCTAAGAACGCATTCACACACACCCACTAACCAGCTCAGGCATGCAAAGGTTTGACTTTTCTGGAAACCGCTAAGGATAAGACACAAGTAAGTCAGGCCCTTGGAGTCTTGTAGGTTATATGCACCGTAGCCCCTTCATTTTGCCCGCCAAGGTCAGGATTAAAGTGCTGAGTAAAGGGCAGGACCAGTGCTAGAGCACTTCACATCCCAATGTGTAACCCAGGATGTCATCCACAGTGTTAATCACCTGCCTTCCCTGTTGGTCTCTTGTAGGGCGGAATCCTAAAAGACCTAGCTGCCCACACCATCATGCAGAGGTTGTGTCTAGGTTGTAGGAGTCTGTCAAGGAGTGCTGTCCAGTTCCCCCAAGGAACTTAGCTTTGATTTGTGCTAGGATATGAGTTTTCAAAGTACAAAGCAAAGGGATCTGTCTTCTCACCCCTATCCAAACTCCTCCTGCACACCACTACTCGCAAAGAGCGATTTCCAGGCTCTGCAGCGTCTGCCTGCCCCTCTATGGTTTACCCTGAGACCCGTGCTGAATCATGTACCCTCCTGCTGACCCACTGGAGCTCAGTTGGCATGGCCCAAGCAACTCAAGGTACATGAGAGTGTGAAAGGGGCAGGCTTGGCAGCAAGGCTCTGAGGCTTGCAAGGCTCTGGATGAAACCATAGGGCGTGTCTGTTTCTCGTGGGAGCAGCTGTGGCTTCCAGGACTGTGCAGTGTGGGCAACCAGCCTCTGAGACCCCGGCCCTGTAGATTCTTGGTCTCCTTCTCTGTTGTTGACCACTGTCCAGTTTTCATTTACCACGTGGACAATTTGCTAAATCCCTCTGCTTCTGTTTCTCAAGTAAAATGGGAATAAAGAGAATTCCCACCTTAACAGTTATAAGGAGAATTAAATGAGATAATACAGCATTTGGAAAGTGCTTAAAACAGCATTTGGCACACAGCTTTCAATAAATTAATTTTTTCATACATTTAAGGTAATTTTCTCTAGATAATTAGGTAAAGACCAATTATTTGATAGCAGATTATGGTCCCTCAGTATCCACTATTTTTGGTACCTGTAGCATAATTCCATGTAAGTATCATGGTGTAAGTTTTTAAAGAGGTCAGACTGTTTCGACTTCTGAATCTCTTGAGAGTGGTTTGTTCAAGGCAGAGCAGGGGCATAGTTAAGTAGAAAAGGCCCCTTCCTGAGGCCCCATGAGTTTATTTAAATAGCAAGTTGATAATGGAAAGAGCAATTAGCAAGGTGCGTTCTAAAATGAGCTCTGCCGCTTATTCCGTGACTTGGGGATCCTTTATCTGCCTCTTGGCCCTCCCTTTGTTCATCCGTAAAATTGGACCAATAAACGCGTAGTGTTTGGATTAAGAGAGACCGAAGTACGCGATTGTGGCATAGCATGGGGCCCGGTGCCAGCGTGGAGCATAACATCCACCACTGCTTTCTCTTCTTCTGCCCGTGGGTCTTCAGTGCAGCTGTGGGTGCATTGGAAAGCCGTGTAGTGGGAGGAATTCTCCACAAATGTGATTTTTACCTTCTCTGCAATATGCCATGACTTCAATAACCGTTCTCTCCCCATTGTTGCCCATGTAGGTAGTTTCCAACCTCTTACCTTTATACCACTGCTTGAATATTCCCATATGTAAATTCTTCCCGGGTGGTGCTGCTTATTTTCTTGGGATAAATTCTTTAAAAAGGCATTTCTAGGTCAGGGATATGCAAAAGTTTATAGCTTTCGTTGTACAGTGCATCAAAAAGGAGCTTGGTGTCATTGTTTGGAACAGGGATTCTGGACCCAGACTGGGTGTAAACCTTTGCTCTGCTGCTTGTTAGCTGTGTGATTTGGGCCAGAGTGACAATATCTAATACGGTTGTATGAGGATTAAATGATTTGATATTTGCTAATTACTTAGAACAAGCACCTGGTACATACTAAGAGCCGTATATATTATGTTTAATTTAAAAATTAAAATATTAGCTTAATGCTCTTCAAAAGGACTATGATACATTCTGTGCTCCCTCTGTCCCCCATCAGCAGTTGTTGTGACACTGCTGAGCTGGTTCATTAACAGGAGGACACTGGCCCTAGGGCCATGGGTCGTGGTCACCATCACTCCCTGCTATATATTGTCCTACCTTTCAGCTGCCCCATTATTCAGATTCGGGGCATTTTGTCTTCTAAGTGGTTGGCATAGTACGCCCCTATGTTATATATAGTCTCACCATTTTCTCAGCTTATTGGAGAAGCACGTGGACTCTGGGATCCCCTTTCAGATTCCTCTGCAGATAACCCCAACTCCCTCAATGGGGAAGCTGGCCCAGTCCGTGTGCAATGGAGATCCTTCTGCGCTGCCCCTGAAGCATGTCTGGTCTCCTTGCCTTGTCTCTAACTGTGTCTCATTTCTTTGCTAGAAAGTCTGCATGACTTTGACATGCTTCCGGATGACGGGCGCTCTATCCACACAGAGGTGCCCAGGTAAGGAGGCCTCCTGCAGGTCGGGAGCCTGGCCTTGGCCCCTCTGATTCTTATAGTGGCCAAATATCATAGGTTAAATGAGGAGAGCCTTTGGGAGGGAATAGAAAGAGTGGGGGAGGTAGTGAGGTTTGTGCGTCGTTTTACTTGTAGAAAGACAATGGTTTCTCTTCATCGTGGGTTTGCTTCCCTGTGTAAAGCAAGATGATTTTTCAGGCAGACAGTTCTTCCTTGTGTAGGACTCCAGAGAATGCAGCCAGTCTGGCATTCCTTGCAAACCTACCCCCCCACCAACCTACTAAATGCCAGTCATGTCCCGGCTGTAGAGTAATCCAACCCCCCGCCCCCCTCCACACCATAGTTTCAGCCACCCTCAGGAGGCAGTGCTGCCCCCGGTTGGGAACTGCTGATTAGGTTCACAGTTTTACTTGTGATGTCACAGAAACAGCAGCAGATGCTCTTGGGACCCTGTAAAGTGAATATGGTTCTCCTGCCTCGTTCTGCTCTGGCCCAAGCCCCAGCTGGCAGAGGAAGGGGTCGGAGAAAAGGTTTCATCTGTATAGGAGGCAGCAGAGGCTAACCCTGGGTATAGGGCTCATGAGTATTCATGAGACTGGGGGACCCTGAGATTTTAGGCGGGGCCTTCCTGCCTGGCCCTGGCTTATCAGTGTAGCAGCCGTGGGGAGGTTGCCCATCCTGTTGTCTCCATCCCTGTGACGGGTCTGTTGTGACAGCTGGACAACACACGGAGTACCATAGGCAGACCCGTGATTGGCACGTCCTTAAGTGGCAGCTGAGCGTTCCCTCCACATTGGCAGGACAGGCGTGAGGGCAGGGAGCGTGATGGCTGGTGGCCACCCTAGCTCACTCCTGCTGTTGAGCCTGCTCTCTGGCCAGCCCCAGATTTGCCTTGTGGTTAACCAGGGAGTTTAGAGGATGAACCCTGGGGTCTTTTCTCCAGACAGCATAATAAACTAGTAACCCCCCTAAGACAGGTTCTGGTGTTGTAAGTCCAACTCTGTGTGTCTCCCACCTTTTCCAGCGATGGTTGGATGTCCTGGGCTGTAACCTTTCTAGACCGACTTTTAATCTGGCTCGGGATCCGCAGGGACTAGATCTTCAGCGGTTTCTCCTGGATACCACAGTGTCACCATCAGAGATTTTCTCAAGGTGCCGTTTAAACCTGTTTCCTCAGGCCCGTGCCTCAGAGTCACAGCAAAGGAGTTTTTGCCTCGTTCTTCCACTGGGTATGGAGATTTCAGCCCAAAGCCAGAGCTGGGACTTCCTGTAGGTGACCTGGGGGGATGACTGGGTTGGGGACATGACCAGGCTGGCACCCCCTCTGGTAGTGGTGCAATCCCGAGTCCAGGTCGACAGCATTCCTTGAACTTTCTTACGTTAGAGGTCCTTGTGACTATCTGATGGGAGTTGGTCCCTATGGCCCCCCCCAAAAGCAAAATTTTGAAGACTTCATAGACAGGCCCTCCATGGCATCACAGCATCCAGAGGTGCTGTTCACACAGGTGCAGTGTGAAGGGTGCCCCCTAGAGGTGTGCCGTGAAGGAGCCTATTCACCAGTCATCCCAACGCCCCCTTCTGGGCCTTCAGGATCCTCGGTGAAAACCCCTGAAGGATGTCTTTCCACCCTGGTCACAGGACCCTGGGTTGCCACTTCCTTCGCTGGGCCACCTGGGCTCTGCCTTTCTCCTGCTTCCGTTCTACCCACCGTCCTCTCCCTCTTACTGAACACTTGTCTGGCGTCCCCGCTCACTTCTACTCTCACTTCCCCTCACCACCAGAACACGTAGGTTCTGATCATTTTGCATTGCCAAGAACGTAGGCCTCACCTCAGGTACTTTAAGTTTTCCTCCCTGTTGCTCTAATGCTGCTCCTGTCTGAGCAGGTGCGTGAAGTGCAGACCAGAGCCCCCAGCACAGTTATGCGGGTGGTTCATCAAGGTGAGTGAGGTCCCCCGGGGCTGGGCAGTGCACACCTCTCTGGAGGTATCCTCGATGCCTCTGGCAGGGTGGCTGTTCTCGAGAAAATAGTTTTCCTATTTTCTGAGAACATTTGAGAACTCTCAGAGCCCCCTGAGGGACTTATGTGTAAGTTGATGCCACTCCATTCTCATGACAGGCGTTTCCCAACTCATAAATGACTGTGCTTCCAAGTCAGTCTTCTGAAATGGGGCCACATTTTGCGAAGAAACAAGGCAGCTGGTGCTCTCCCCACACTATGGGGCCACTTTTGCCCGTGGTAAAGCTGTGATGGGTTAGAGAACCTTTGTGGTTTGGTTGGGGAAAGTCCTATTGCCTTGGAGTCATGGGAAACCCATGGCCAAGGAAAAGGCTTTCCCAGAGCAGCAGGAGATGGGCAGAGGCCGCCTGGGCTAGCGGAGGCCCCTGGAGTGCTTCGGACCTCAGGCTCCATGAGGCCCCTGGGAGAGCCCAGCTTCTGCTCCTGTCTCCACCAGCGCCTTGCCGGCAGCCTTGAACCTGGTCTCGTGGCCTCTCAAGTCTTGGCATCTCCACCTGTGCAGGAGACCTAATAAAGCTTTCTAAGAGCACTTCAAATGTTTTCAGGAGAACGTGTCACAGTGTGGCATTGCCCTGAGCGCCACCTCACCACAGGGAGTGGCTAAGCATGGCAGCACACAGCCCCATGTGGTCCTTCGGGGCCCCCACAGAGGTCCATGTGTCCTCTGGCCTTTCCCTGTCTCTCTCGGAAGCTTTGTCAGAGGGACTAATCAATTAACTGGAAATTTCAGGAGTGTGTAGAAAGAACACAGCTTGGGCACCGAATCATCTTCTCACCCCATCCCTGCCCAAACACTAGCTAGGGAGCAAGGAAGACGAATGTCCCTTCCTGTTCCCTGACTGAAAAGTGATGAGACAATTACAGACCAGCACATAGCAGTTGCTCAAGAAATGCTTGTTTCCTCAGGTTACCCAGGCTCTGCAAAGAGGGTGGAGGGGGATCCTTCAGACTTAAAGGCCATTCAGGCGAAGGGCAGAGCCGTATTGTTAGGGGTGCATCCTTGGGCAGTGCTTCCTCTAAGTCAGGAGAGCGGCTCCTTTCAGAAGGAGGGGAGGCTGTGATGGGCATGGTCGCATGGACAGGCTTCTGGAGTTGGCTCCTTGACCTAGGTGGTGGTTACAACAAAGTTTTTGCACTTTTATCCGTGTTGTATTTTACAATAAAGATTTCTTTATTTTCTGCTTTTTTCCTTCCTCATTCTCCTTACTGCGTAAATACAGAGAGCCAGGCAGAGCCTTACACTTGGGACACGTTGTGGGCAGTGGTGCCGGCAACCCAAGTACCCGACTTCAGGCCGATGTCGGGAGGATGTGGAGGTGAGGAGGGCAGGACCCTGCAAACTGTTCAGCGTGTGATCCCCATGGAGGCTGAGGGTGGCAGCAGCAGCAGCAGTGAAAGGGAAGTGGGCAGATTTTTTTCTCAAAGTGAACCTCTGCTTGTCCTGCTGGGTCATGCTCTGCTGAGAGGGAGGGCAGCGTGGCTGTCTCCTGAATAGCTTAGAAGATGGTAGTTGTTTTCACTTTGAGGGCTGCCCTTTCCCAGCTTCTGAGACCCGGGTCCTGCTGCTCCGTAGGCCTTGCCAACACCACACATGGTGTGGTTCCAAAGGAGAAACAATGCCTTCACCTATGAAACACCTATGCCCTGGGCTGGCACGGAGGAGCGAGGGAACAGAGAAGGAAAGGACCTCAACTAGAAACCAGCACTAGAAAACGGGGTGCTTGCTGCGGCTTCTGTGGTTCTGAGGAGCCTGCCTTGCACGGGATGAAGATGTCAAATGCTTATCAGTAACATTAGGCTAAGGATGTACTTTTCAAAGTAGCCTGGCCAGACGTTCAAACCATCCAGTGCAAGGTTCCCAGCCAGGAGCAGCTTCTGCAGTGAGTCCGCCTCTTCCCAGACCCTGTCAGCTGTGTGACTTAGGTTTTCATTCCAGTCGAAGCAGGGCACCAAAACCTGTCAGGGGTCACACCTCCTCCTACTGATGCAGGTCCTGGGACCAGCTCATCCTCAGGAGCCCCGGCAGGGAGCGCCTGTATCAGAAGGGATCCAAGTCAGGCTTGGGGCTGGTACACCTGCCCTTGGAATTCAAACATGCTTGACCTCCCACTTTCCAAGAGAGTCTGTTAGGCTCACACGTTTTCTTTAATGGGGTTAGTTTGCTTAGTATTAAGGTTACCAGCCAGAAACGTGTCCTGCCTCATGACAACACGTCTACACCCAAGCACCTCAAAGGAGTCTCGCAAGGCACTGTCACGTGGAAGGCTCTGCCTTGTATATAGGTCCGAATACACAATCCTGCCTCCTGAGTTTCCCTACAGCACATCATGGATTTCCCCTGCCCTTTGCTTCCGCTCTGTCTTCTCTGGGGCCGCACTGTGGACAACCACATGACAGAAGCCTGACATTCATCTGCCCCACCAGATTGGCAAGAGGTAGTCCTGGTGAGCAAATGAAGACCTCTAGCGGGCTCAGAAACCGTCCCCTATTCCCCCAAACTTTTTCTGACCACAAGACCCGAGACTGCTCCGTCGTACGGGCATCCTCAATGTGTTTGGGAAGGATGCAGCGTTTGCAAATACATTAAATCCAGCGCAATGGGCTTTTCCATTGTTATTCACAACACTAAAGGGGATCTTCTTGAGAAGGATCTGTTTTGCCCATCTTCAAAGCCAGGGCAAGGCAAAAGGACTTAATGTGACACAGCTCAAGCCTGACGAGCAGTGACACATCTTCACGCTGCACCCGCTGACTATCACGGCTGAACACGACATTCACTCTCACAAGACTTCTCAGGTCAGGTACTCACGTTCACTGTGTCTTTTCCGGGGAGAGGGAGTCAAATGATTACCTTAGTACTCAGATTAATAACAAGAATCCAAAAGTAGGCTGTCAACCACAGGGAAGGTCCTTAACTGGCTTAACGTGGCCGAGGGTTCAGTGCTGATTATTCAACAAAATATGAAATGACTCTTTCCGCTGTGGCCTTTTCCCACATTGTTCTCTCTTGACCTGGGTGTCACCAAAAGGATTCAGCTCTCTATACACAGACGAGGGAATACCAACCTTTATTTACACTTGGGTTCAAGTTCAGAACTGCCATCTTAGTATAGCAAGGCAAAAAAAAGCACAGATTCTGAGACCAAGGTTCAGATTCCCACATAAGCATATTAACCGTGTGACAACCAGCAAATGTTACCCAGTTTCTTCAGTAAAGTGGGAAGAGTGTCACCCCAGCTTCCAGCGGCCGTTACAGCTGCCTCTGCCCCAGCTGCCACCCTGGGCACCACCCTGCAGGCAGCTGGGCTGAGAGAACATGGGCCTCCAGGTCTCGGCCCTGCTGGTTAGGGTGGGACTCAGGGGGTTATTGAACCTCTGAGGAAGCCCCTAACCCCAAAATTCTCCAAAGGCAAGAAATAGGAACTCGAACTGGTGCAAGGGCTAAGTGAGAAAAACTAAACATAGGTGTTCAATAATTATTCGTTATTTATAAGTCTTGCCCAGGACAGGGACGGAGGGCCTCTGTCACAGGTGTTGAATTCTGACGCTAGCTCTGAGGGAGAAAAGCATGAGGTGTTAAGTTGCAATACTCTTGCCTGGACCCCTTTTCATTTGATTGGTGGGATAAATAACATTATTTAAAAAATCATTTACTTAATACTCATCCTAAAACCCACCCAAACACTATATATGCACATTTATACTAAGCGCGTGTGTGTATGTGTGTGTACATACACGCAGAAACCGCGAGGTAGTTTGGATCACCGTGAAAAAATCAATACTTTCCCTAATTCTCTGCCGCAGAGTGGTAACCAGTGATTGCACGATGGCTACTTAAAATTATTGGTTAAATGAAAACCAAAAAATTCCAGGAGAATATAACATTTACAAGTAAATAGTAAATACAACTGTATTTTAATTTCTTGGTCTCGGAAAACTAGGCTGTGACCGCTTTAAATTAATGGTCCAAGTTATATGTATTTCCTTTAATACAGAAGGACATAGCCTTCCGGTATCTACACAACTTACTAAGTAGTCTCAATAGATTCTATTTTACAACTTGCTTTACTCTCCATGCTTTTGTGGAAGATTCAATACAATCTCTATGTACATAGTTTAAACATTATTTCTGAACTACATTTGGAATTCCTTAAATAAAAAAATAATCACCATTCTCCACCTTCTCGGGAAAGTGCCAGACTAACGCCTGACCAGCACTGCTGCTCTCTAGCATCTGGAGAAATCCTTATTTCCACACCACCCCCAGGCCAAAAAAGTGCAATGAATTCAAACTACATGGGAAAAAGCAACATCTATTGTTCTTATCTTCCCCACAGCAAGAAAAGTCTCTTTATAGGTATGCCAGTGCTGTTTTAATTTGCCAGGGAAATAGGGCTCTCTCAAGCCAGAGCAGGAAAATCTTCAGGGTCGTCTGGGTTTGGAGCAACATCTTGTGTCTGAAAAAGAAAAGTTTTGAAAGCAACCGTCACTTCACCCATTCCCACCTGGGTGCAGAGCTGTGTGAAACACGGTGCCCACTCTCCCTCAGGGGAGGAGCTAATGGGGTAGGGATAGCGGCCCAAACGTTGAGGGAGAGAGGGTCCCAGTGGGAAGAGAAGAGTGGCAGGGTCACTCTGAGTGAGGCCCTGCTCTGAGCTGCAGCCAAGTGCTGCACAGACCCCAAAGAGGGGACATGGAAGGGTGCCTCTCCCTCCTCTGACCCGCTCCCGTCCCTGTTGCAGAACGGCTGGCAGTGCCTACTGGCCACCCCTGGCCCTCCCTCCCACAGATCCTTACTGATCTTACAGATCCTTCCTTCATCCAATAAACATGGAGGGTATTTATTGGATAAATTTGCTCCATGTAGCAAAAAAAAAATTTGCTACATGGAGATATAAGGATGATTAAAGACAGTCCTGCCCTCGGGGAGCTCACAAAGTTGGGGGAGAAACATACTGGTAAGTTCAGTCACAGATGGCCTGGGAATGGGGGCCCACAGTCAGGGCATCCAATGCAATTTGGTGGCCAAGTACACATCACAGTCAAGTAATGTTTTCTAGAAGAGAAGGTTCTCCCAGAGATAAGCCTCAATGAATGAGCAAAGAGAACAGAATCCCGCAACAATGCGAGCGTGAAGGCTGTTAGAAGCTGGAAGAGCCCAGGTGGGCGGCAGGTTCGAGGACCGGATCACCACACTGCACACGCGGTGGCAGAGCTCTGCTATGGGAAAGGAGTGGATGTATATTTTCTATTCCCAGAATAGTTCCTTTTTCCAACATGGCCTCAAATGTACCCAGAAAAAACAATGTTGTGTTTTTGCTCTTGTTTAAGTATAACAGACTAGTTTCTCCTCCCAGGGGCTGCTCCCTGGAGTAAGGGAGTCAGGCAGCAAAAGGAACATTTCCCAGACCAGCCACAGAGAAGGGGCTGCTCCTCTTCCATCGTCACAAGGGCGGCACGGGGGCCTGTGCTGGCCACCGGGCCTTGTGCCCAACTCCCACTCAACAGGTGTTTGTTCAAAAAACATTTATGAAGCACCTACTACAGCTTACATTGCGCTAGGCACTGGGGAAACCATCATGTCCCCTGGAGACAGCAGACACTGATCAACAACTGCACCAGCGAGAATACAATTACAAATGCAGATGGTGCTTCAAAGCAAATAAGGACTCTGACCTGGTCTGGAAGACTTCTCTGAGAAAGGGAGGTTGGAGGATCTATTCTAGGTAAACAGGCAAAGGGGTGGGAGAAGGGCCAGCAGGTGCAAAGGCCCTGTGGGGTAAGGAACATGCTTGTCTGTTCTAGAAGTAGAGCAGTGTTGGCTGAAGAGTGGGAAAGAATGGTTTGAAGCGAAAAGGTGGCCTTGAAGCTGTAGGAAGGATTTTGTCTACCCTGAAAGCATCAGGGCCCAGGGCAGATGATCAGACCATGGTAAGCCACCGTCAGTTGATCTAATTCAATCCCAAGCCTGGGGATCTTATCTGATGCAGATGTGTGAATTTTTCTCCAGCTCTGAACGTGCGTTCATGGCAGACATCGAACTTCCCTGGAGACCCTGGAGGCCAGGGCTACACAATGGTCTGTATCCAACTGATGTCCATCATGCTACCATGACCGTTCCAAACACTCCAACATCAGACCCACACGAGACAGAGGAGGAAGAACCTCCTCTGTCTAGACGAGGCAGAACCTGATGATCTTCCAAAATTAGACTATGTAGGCCCAGGGCATCTTCATCCTCTCACTTCAGAAAACCATCAGGGTTTAGAATATAAACACTGGGCTTCCCTGGTGGCGCAGTGGTTGAGAGTCCGCCTGACGATGCAGGGGACACGGGTTCGTGCCCCGGTCCGGGAAGATCCCACATGCTGCAGAGCGGCTAGGCCCGTGAGCCATGGCCGCTGAGCCTGCGCGTCCGGAGCCTGTGCTCCGCGGCGGGAGAGGCCACAACAGTGAAAGGCCCACGTACCATAAAAAAAAAAAATAGAATATAAACACTTACCACCACTTCTGCTCTGGGTCCATAGTTTTCTGCCCTTCTGATCCTTCCCCGGCCTCCCCGTGTGCCACCTCTGGCTCCGCGCCCGGGACGAGGGAGGTTACCAAAATTAATCTCCAGCTGGGATGTGATGTCATTGGCCGCTTTCCGGAAAACGTGGGCATCATCCTCATAGTCATCCTTTACCAACTGAAACACAGTTACAGCATCAAACACAGAACACACACATGGCCGTCTCCATGGACACTCACTGGGCCGGGCTCTGGGCAGGGGAAGATGCTGCTGCTCTGCTTCCAGCCAGGTGGGTTCTGCACATTTTTGAAGCCACATGTTCTCATACTCATAGTCCTTTTTTTTTTGAATTGGAGTATAGTTGATTTACTGCTGTGTTAGTTTCTGCTGTAACAGCAAAGTCAGTCAGCTATACATATACCCACTATTTTTTAGACTCTATTCCCATATGGGTCATCACAGAATATCGAACAGAGTTCCCTGTGCTACAAGGTAGGTTCTTATTAGTTGTCCATTTTATACATAGTAGTGTCTCACAGTCTTAATTCAAACATTTTTGAACTTACCGTTACTTCAAGTGAGACCAAATTTCTATCAGTTTAGTAGGTTAAGATGTAAGATTTGACGTGACTAACAGTAATCATTTAAATGTTTTATATCGAATAAGTGTATTTTGCTGAGATTGAAAAGTTTTAGTTTCTGCCTTTTGTTTTATTTCTTCACAAATGCTACTCTGATAAATAAGGAAAATCACCTTCCTAGAATAGAGCTTGATGGAGAAACTTCTTTCAACATGGGTGCTGACTGTACAAATACCGTATGTTAAAAACTGGATGATATACAATAAACACCTCTGACTCAAAATATATGGAAAGGATAGAACAACAGTATGATTTATCTGAGGGTTGCTACCAAGGCAGCATAAAGAACTCAAGCTGCTTTTGAAGAACTGCTCTAGTTCAAATTCTTTGAGAAAGTACATTTTATTGTAAGAGGTCAAATAAGTTCTACCTCTTGTTAAAAGAACACTGTATTAAATAAAACTCCTTCAAATTTGATTTGGCTTCAACTCCTAACCATGAATGAAACAAAGAAGAACTCTCACTTTTAAGTAAAATATAAACCTACAGAAAATATGCCAGTGATCGTAGACGAGAATCTCCCAAGTGCTGTAAGGTTAAACATCCCTACAGCTTGTCCAGAAAATGGAATCAAATTTCCCTGAGCACATCAGTCCCTTTTGGCCATATGTTCATTTCAGGTTTCACATTTAACACTTGTGTCCCCTTCGAAGTTTCAGATTAAAATAAATCAAAGGCCTTAGATGGGCTCTCAAAGCTAAAAAGATGAAGGAAAGAACAATTCAGGAACAATGGCACTCTGGCAACAAGACAAACACAAAAGATATAAGAGGTAAAATGATAACTACGGCCTGGTTTAGAAAACAACTGGCTGTCAGTGTGCCTCAGCAGAGACACGGCAGCCTTCCCAGTAAGAAGGGACAACTTGCAATGGAAGCAAAGTGAGCGAATAGTCAGGCCAAGGTGCTTTAAGGTCCCAGCTCTCTTCATAGGCTACTGTTTGGTCTGAACCTTGCAAAGAACAGAGCTCCATGCAAACAAGAGGTGTTATTCTAGTGCCTTTGTCTCTTAGGGTACTCAGAACAAAGTCAGTGACACCAATCACTTCTGGGACTAGTGATTTGGCTTCTGTTGCTTTAAGAAAAATTCCTGGCTAAAATCGTCAACGCCACAAGATTAATAAGTACCAAAGATGTGTGCTTTACTGAGACCAAGCTCGATGACTCAGCAGCTAACACAGTTGCTTCAAAGATTCCAGGAGACCTCTCTCTGGAGCCAGGGAGGATGAATCTGGTGTGGATTAAGGAAGAGCAGCTTCTATTTTTACCTAACATGTCAGCTGCACATTTCACATCCTGACAGCACAATTGTTTTAGGCAAAGCTTTATTTACAGTGCCGCAGAACAAAAAAGAAGAAAATGGATAGAAAAAAACAACAACAACAACTAGCTGATGGACTTGTAAAAAGGCCTCACTCGTATGTGTACAAAAAGCCATTTCTAGTGGAAAAGCTAAAAACTTATTAGACTCGGGCTTCCCTGGTGGCGCAGTAGTTGAGAGTCCGCCTGCCGATGCAGGGGACACGGGTTCGTGCCCTGGTCCGGGAAGATCCCACATGCCGCGGAGCGGCTGGGCCCGTGAGCCATGGCCGCTGAGCCTGTGCGTCCGGAGCCTGTGCTCTGCAACGGGAGAGGCCACAACAGTGAGAGGCCTGCGTACCGCAAAAAAAAAAAAACAAAAAAAAACACAAAACGTACTAGACTCCAAGAGCTTGGACTGACTGAAACAGGAGTTAGGAGGGGATCCTGTATCATAAATGACCCCCTAGGGAAACTATTCATTCAAAGAATATAACTAACCAAAGTGTAAATGGGAACACAGACAAATCTACATAGTACAAAACTCCTGAGTTTCAAATGGAAAATCAGTGAATATCCAGCAGACAGGAAGGGTGCTCACTACCATCATCGACACAGAGACTGGTATCAAGATAAATAGCTGTGACGGAATGAAACAAACTCTAAATTTTAAAATCAGAATGATTCAGTGTACCCTTCCTTAAGTTCAGCAGCTTAAATAGAATGTGATTAAATAACTCTCTGACCAGCCTTCTCAATATCTGCTGGAAGATATTTTCAAAGCGGAAGTTGCCAATGAAGAGCTGAACATAAACCTTGTAAAATCAGGACCACAAAAGACAGAGGAACGCACAAGCAGTTCCAACAGGATAGCTGGCCACAGCAGCAGTGCCCGACGGTGCTGCCAGGTGCTTCAGGGCTCCTCTGGTGAGTTTCTGCAGAGGGAGCAAAGCTGCTACAGTAACACAGAAAAGGCTTCACCCAACCCTGACCAGTTAAAAATGATCAACTAGTTCCAACTAAATGCTCTTATTAGGAATTAGAACTGTGAAAAAAACCCCACTGAATCACTTTGCTATACACCTGGAACTAATAAAATATTGTAAATCAACTATACTTAAACTTAAAAAAAACAAAAGAATTAGAACTGAAGATAATCTAATCACGAAAATGCAGAGTAGTTATCCTCTGAAATGGATTCAGGAAACATTCTGTACCTCTCTTCTGACACAAAATTGACATGCAGCTAAAACATACAGCATGTGCACAGTCTTTGCACAGTTCTGGAGGGAGCAGAAAGTGCACTGTCACTATAACTGCTTTGGATTAAGTATTAATAGGTCAATTCTTTTTCAATTTTTTTCTTAATAAACAATAAAAATACAGTAAAATTAGGCACACATAATCTCTGATTACTCTTAGGTTGAAACTAGAATGTCAACTACTAATGTTCCATTTTTAAAATAGAAGTGGAAAAGCCCATTTCGTTTCCAATAAGGTAACAGTGAAGATTACCTCTAGATACAAAACATCATGCTTACATCATCTCTATATTTAGACTTGTGTATCACCACTGCTTTGGAAGGGACAGTGGACTCAGGTTTCCGGATGTTAAATTCAGGCTTTGGTCTGGTCTGTTCTTGAAGATTTTTCCACTCATCTAGGGTCATCTCTTGAACTTGAGTTTCTTCTTCTACCTCCAACTCAGGAACTCTATAAAGAAGTAAAATCATAAAGAATTATTTCTGACAGGTCTGAAATGTCTACTTTCTCAAAGAGAAAGTCATGACCATTAGTTTAACGTACTTTCATGGTTCTGTATCTTAAATTTAAATAAGGTAAGAAAATCTTTGAACCATAAGCTTCTTTATTTTATTTTCATCATTTTATGCCACCATTGCCAACTGAAGGTAATTCCTGTCTGTGTTCAAAGCAGTCTTTGAAAAATGGGAGCATCACCATCCCAATGACATTAATATTACACTTCACCACCAGGCACTCCCTTCCCCTATGACATTACACACAAAATGAGATAGGCAATTGTAGAAACAAATGGGAGAAGTAACTGAGACAAAACACATATAAGGAGACCATGAACAGAGGTTATAAACAATGGGTCACAAATATGTACTTTTGTAAATATCCTCCTTAAATTCATGAATTCTTAAAACAGAAGACAGACATATAGAACAATGGAATAGAATTCAAAGTCCAGAAATAAGCCCTCACATTTATGAGCAATTAATTTTTTTGATCAGGGTGCCAAAGACCATTCTTCTGCACTTGGATATTTAGTTTTCCCAGCCCCGTTTGTTGAAAAGACTGTTCTTTCTCCTTTGAATTAAGTTGGACTTCTCACACCATAAATATAAGAGCTAAAAGTATAAAACTCTTAGAAGAAAACAGAGGCATAAACCTTGGATTAAGCAATGGTATCTTACATATGACATCAAAAGCACAAGCAACAAAAGAAAAAGTAAATAAACTGGACATCACCAAAACTGAAAATTTTTGTGCTGCAAAAGGACACCATCAAGAAAGTGAAGAGACAACTCATAGAATGAGAGAAAATATTTGCAAATCATATATATATCTAATAAGAGACTTAGATCTAGAATACATAAAGGACTCATAACTCAAAAAACTAAATGATGCAACTAAAAAATGAGCATTTGTCAAAACAATGAATGTACACTTATTTTTGTACATTTCACAATAAATAAATTTTATATCAGTTTAGGTGGTGGGTATAGGTGTTCACTGTAAAATTCTTTAAACTTGGCTGTGTTTGAAATTTTTCATAATAAAATGCTGGAAAAATACTAATATTAAAACATATCCCAAACATACATTGGCAAAAATATAAAAAGACAGTAAATTTTGTAATGCCAAATACTGGAAACAACCCAAAATCATCTGGAGGGAATTTGCTGGAAAAATTATGTATATCAAACATGAATATTAAGCAGCTAAAAAGAAATGAGAAATACATAAATTGCTGTGGAGCACCTCCTGGATATACTGATGAAAAAGCAAGGTGGAATGTCTGTTACCACTCACCTAAGAAATAAGGAGGCATACAAATATATATACATATAGGTTTAAAAAAAAATCATAATATAAACCAGGGAAAGAACAGGGATAGCAGCTATTTGGAAAATATCATGTTTTAACAGATTGTACTTTGGAAACATTTAAATATTTTACATAAATAAATAAATCTATAAAACAGATTTAAATTAAAATTCAATCTCTAAAATTTGGAAGCAAAATTAATCAAATTAGCCTAATTGTTTATCAAGTTGGTGATAAAAGCATCAGAAAAAAGCTATTTAAAGTGCCTTTAAATACAAATTTATAATTATTCATCTCTCTGTATATAACTTTTTAATAATCATATTATTGGAGGTAGTGTTGGTAATATTATTTGTTACTGTCGTGTGTGCAGCAAATGGGTAATAGTATGATGTTATTGACACCTGGGATTTTCAGCATGGAAGAAAAAGAGAAACAAACTTAAGAAAGTTTAGGTAAAAATTTTGTACTCCTAAATTTCAAATGGAAATATTGAATGAACTCATAATATATTTTAGCTTAAAAATGTGTGTGTGTGTGTGTGTGTGTGTGTGTGTGTGTATTCCTCAGCTCTGTCCACTTAAATGTCCTAGAAACAGTTAAGAACCTAGTAGCAGTAAGTAACCCTAGTGCCTAGACTATGATCTCTAAATACCATATTCTAGTTTTTTAAAATTTATTTTACTGAAGTACAGTTGATTTAGACTGTACAGCAAAGTGATTCAGTTATACATAGATATACATTCTTTTTCATATTGTTTTCCATTATGGTTTATTACAGAATATTGAGTAGAGTTCCCTGTGCTATACAACAGTAGGACCTTGTTTATCCATTCTATGTAAAATAGTTTGTATCTACTAATCCCAAACTCCCAATCCATCCTTCCCGACATCCACTCCACCTTGGCAAACACAAGTCTGTTCTCTATGTCTGTGAGTCTGTTTCTGTTTCATAGACAAGTTTATTTATGTCATATTTTAGACTCCACATATAAGTGATATCATATGGTTCTAAATACCATATTCTATTAAAGGACTCTGGCTCCCTGGAAAAATGACTCAGTATGAGACGTGAAGTATAGATGATGAGTCTGAAACATGTCCTACCAGAAAGCAAGGAAGCTATCAGAGACCACTGAATGTGTGTAAAAAGGATCAAGAATCAACTTGAAGAGGCCCCCTTCAGTCAAAAAATGGATCAGTTTAAGCACCAATAAGCATAAAAACTCAGTGTACTGAAACACATCAGATATGTTTAAATCTCTAAGTTCACAAGGACACTTAAAAAAAGTCACTGGCACCTTTGAAGGATATGAGGGAACCAACTCATTATTCTGAAAATGAGTAAATTAAAAGTAAAACACGCCTTTTATGCATCCTTCATTTCCTAAACAAACTTACACTCAGTTTAATCAACTAGTTCTAGGTAAGCTTTTCTTTACAGATCATCCCAGCTACTTAACTGAAGAAAGAATCATAGAATTAGACTATCACTAATTTGCAGCCCTAATGAATTAATGGATAAAGGCAATGATAATCAGCAGCCTTCCATAACCTATGAAACAATCTTGCCAAAGAGTTGAACCTGAATTTAATCAAACCTCTGCCTCTCATTATTAATATTCAGGAAATTTTTTTTAAAATATGAAGAACAGAGAAACATGTTGGACTACTCTACCATGCCATGCTGGGACTGGCTTGCACCAAGTCGTAACAGCCAATTGTTAAATTCTCAGGAATTTTGCGAGTTGGCTGTGAAATACAGTTGTTAAAAATTAAATTACAGAAACACATAATTAAATGTTAAAACATGTTTAAATGTTAAAACAAAGGTAATAAATCCTCACAACTCATCATTCCCTAATTATTTCACTACATTTTGCCTTTTCCTATGCACTTGAAGTTATTTATCTCTATTTTATGTGTAGAGTGGATATACTATGCAACGATGTACTACCGCACATCTTTTCCCACTCTGTGTTCAATGATGTTGCTTTGGTGGTTTTAAATCAGCCATGGTAGGAATATTTACACCACAGAAACTAGCAAGTGCAATAGATCCAGGCTTTTTCATCCCAGAGAACCAGATGTTAAATATTTACCAGCACACCACTGATTACAGGGATGCAATCAATACAATTCTGACTCTGAGAAACTATTTGGACAAATGACCCAGCTTTTTCAACAAATAAATTGCAAGAAAATTAAAAAAAGAGAAGACACATCGATTAAAAGCGACTTAAGGGTAATCAAGATAGTTTGATATTGGCAGAACAATGGAACAGACTATAGAGAAATAGGCCCACACATACACGGGCGATTGATTTTCAAATAATGGTTTTCAGTATGCTGGAATAACTAGACATGCATATGCAAAAAAAAAAGGAGGGAACGTCTATCCATACCTCACATTGTATATAAAAGTCAACTCAAAATGGACCAAATGTCAATTTTTAAAAATGGATCATAGACCTAAATATAAAACCCAAAATTATAAAACTTATAGGAGAAAACATTTGTGGTATTAGGTTAGGAAAAGATTTCATACCAAAATCATGATCAATGAAAGAACTGATAAATTGAACTTCCTCAAAATTAAAAACTTCTGCTCTTCAAAAGACACTGTCAAGAGGGGACTCCCTGGGTGGTCCAGAGGGTAAGACTCCATGCTCCCAATGGAGGGGGCATGGGTTTGATCCCTGGTCGGGGAACTAGATCCAGCATGCAAGCTGCAACTAAGAAGCCTGCAGGCCACAACTAAAGATCCCACATGCTGCAACGACGATCCCATGTGCCGCAACTAAGACCTGGCACAGCCAAAATAAATAAATAAATATTTTTTAAAAAAGAAAAAGAAAATGGGTGGTCATCATTTAAAAAAAAAATGACACTGTCAAGAGAATAAAAAATCAGGCCACAGATTTGGAGAAAATATTTGCAAATCATGTATCTGATAGAGGACTTGGATCCAGAATATATGAAGAACTCTCAAAACTCAGTAATAAGAAAACAAACCAATTATAAAATGAGCAGATGATTTAAACAGACTACTAAAGAAGACATACAGATGGCAAATAACCCGTGAAGAGAGGCTCAACATCATTAGTCATTAGGGAAATGTAAATTAAAACCACAATGAGATATACACCTATTATAAGGCCTAAAAATTATAAAAACTGGAACAACCACTTTGAAAATGAGTTTGGCAGTTTCTAAAAAAGTTACATAAACACCTGCCATTTCACTCAGGAGAAATGAAAATGTATATCCACAGAAAGGCACACACAGAAATGTTCATAGTAGCTTTATTTATAATAGCAAAAACTATAAACAACCCACATGATCACCATCAGGCAGATGGATAAACAAATAGTGGTCTATCTGTAAAATGGAATATTGCTCAACAATAAATAGGAAGGAACTACTGAAACACTCAACAACCTGAATGAATCTTAAAATATGCATGCTCAGTGAAAGAATATAGACAAAAAAAGAATACAAAAAGAATACATGCTGTATGCTTCCATTTATATAAAATTATAGCAATTGCAAACTAATCTTTAATGACAAAAAAGTAGATCACTGGTTGCCTGGGGGAAAGGGGCGGGATGGAGGGATTACAAAGGGACACAAGGAAACTTTTTGGGTTGATAGATGTGCTCATTATTTTTATTGTTTATGGATTTCAAACTTGTAAAACTGTACATTCTAAATATGTGCTGTTTATTGGATTTGGATTGTATCTCAATAAAACTGTTTTTAAAAGAGATGTAAGAAACATAAAAATTAAAATGTATATTTCAATATTAATTCAAACAAATAAGTTGTTTTAAAAAAAGATTTTGAGATAATCAGGGAAACTGACAAACTGCCTAGATATTTAATGATATTAAGGAATTGTTAAAAAATTTTAGATGGGATAATGATATTCCAGTTATGTTTTTTTTTTTTTTTTTTTTGCGCTACGTGGGCCTCTCACTGTTGTGGCCTCTCCTGTTGCGGAGCACAGGCTCCGGACGCACAGGCTCAGCGGCCATGGCTCACGGGCCCAGCCGCTCCGCGGCATGTGGGATCTTCCCGGACCGGGGCACGAACCCGTGTCCCCTGCATCGGCAGGCGGACTCTCAACCACTGTGCCACCAGGGAAGCCCCCAGTTATGGGTTTTTTAAAGGAAGTCTTTTAGATATAACATTCTGAAACATTTTTGGATAATATATAATATATCCTGGAGGTAGAGGAAGTGGGTAGAGAAATATATGAAACAAGAATGACCATGATTTGATAACAGTTTAGCTGAATAACTTACTTGGAGTTTCAATATACTATTCTTATTTTATATACATTTTTACTGTAACTTTTAACAAAAAGAGCTAAAAATAAAGAAATATTAAGGAATCATGAGGGTTTCTGTAGCCTACTTGTGATAGAATTAAGAAATCTTGGAACCGATGCTATGAATTTGAGGATTCTTTCTTAACTAAGATAACCTAATAGAAGTTAATAAATTCCAAAAAGTTCAATAAGAACAGATTTTGTGTTAAGACCACAAAAGAAGTACTTTTTGTCTGCTTGTTTGTCTTAAAAAATACATCTAGGGCTTTATATATATATAAACATAAACAACTAGAAAAAGTAGAAGTCATGTAAGAAATGCAGCCCTGAAGTGACACAGCCACCCAAAATAAAGCAAACAGTGCAGTTCAGAATAGAGAGTCTGCCACAAGTGATTCCATCCATGAAAGTGATCAGCCTGACACCCTTTACTCAGATGTGCCTCATTTGAAGGTGTTCTTACAGATGCCCCCATGCATTCTCCTTTATCACCTGCCATTTCAACAAGCCATTTTGGGAGCAGTATAAAATCACCAAGGACAGGCTCCTTAATTTCATTGCCTATTGACGAAAAATAATTATAAAAAACACACTCTAAACAAACAAAACACATTCTATGACAGTTCTGTAAGGCAGATTCCATTTCCCATTTGAATCAGCTCTGAATGTAGTTTTTACTGCCGTTTTAGCAAAGACTGGATATTCAACAGGAAGAGATATAGCTAATTCTCAGTTCCAGGAAGGACTAATGCAAGTATATTTCTAACAGTTATAAAAGCAACATAACTGCTATCACTCTAAATTTAACAATTCCCTTTTGAGTAATTCAAAGACCTTTACAGTTCTTGGTTTATCAGGTGGGCCAAAGAGTGCCTTTGGTATTTTAAGTAAAAATAAAAGACACATTTTTCATTTTCCCCAAGAACTTTATTGAACAACGTATTCACGCTTTTGTTCCACCACTTTCTGCCATTTTCCAGGCAAGTTCATAAGTCCAAAACTTTTTATCTTTTTGCGCAAAGAACTGTTCCAGGTGCCTTTTATAGTCTTCCAGGGAATTGAATTTTTTTCCATTAAGAGAATTTTGTAAAGACCAAAATAGATGGAAATGCGAAGGTGCAATGTCTGGTGAATACGGTGGATGAATCAGAACTTCCCAGACAAGCTGTAACAGTTTTTGCCTGGTCATCAAAGAAACATGTGGTCTTGCGTTATCCCGATGGAAGATTATGCGTTTTCTGTTGACTAATTCTGGACGCTTTTCAACTGGGTGCAGCTTTCAGTTGGTCTAATTGGGAGCAGTATTTGTTGGAATTAATCGTTTGGTTTTCTGGAAGGAGTTCATAATAGAGGACTCCCTTCTGATCCCACAATATACACAACATCACCTTCTTTCGATGAAGACCGGCCTTTGGTGGTTGGTGGTAGTTCATTTTGCGTGCCCCACGATCTCTTCCATTCCACATTGTTGTACAGTATACACTTTTCATCGCCTGTCACTATTTTTTTTAAATTAATTTATTTATTTTTGGCTGCGTTGGGTCTTCGTTGCTGTTGGGTGCAGGCTTTCTCTAGTTGCAGCGAGCGGGGGCTACTCTTCATTGCAGTGCGCGGGCTTCTCATTGCGGTGGCTTCTCTTGCTGCGGAGCACAGGCTCTAGAAACGCGGGCTGCAGTAGTTGTGGCTCGCGGGCTCTAGAGCACAGGCTCAGTAGTTGTGGCGCACTGGCTTAGTTGCTCCGCGGCATGTGGGATCTTCCCAGACCAGGGCTTGAACCCGTGTCCCCTACATTGGCAGGTGGGTTCTTAACCACTGTGCCACCAGGGAAGTCCCCAACAATTTGTTTTAAAAACGGAGTGTTTTCATTACATTTCAGTAGAGAATCGCATGCAGAAATAGGGTCAAGAAGGTTTTTCTCGTTTATGTGGAATCCAAACGTCAAAGTGATTCACATAATCAAGCTGGTGCAAATGATTTTCAACGTTTGATTTGGATTCTTTAAGTATGTCGGCTATCTCCCACGTGGCATAACATTGGTTGCTCTCAATTATTGTTTTGATTTGATCGCTATCAATTTCAACTGGTCTACCGAACTGTGGAGCTTTGTCCAGCGAGAAATCTCCAGCACGAAACTTTGCAAAACACTTTTGACACATTTGATCAGTCACAGCACCTTCTCCATACACTGCACAAATCTTTTTGTGCATTTCAGTTGCGTTTTTACCTTTCTTGAAAGAATAAAGTATAATATGCCGAAAATGTTGTTTTTCTTCCATATTCAATATTAAAAAGGCTACACAAAAATTCACCAATTTTTATGTCTTTTTTAAATGTATGCTGATATGACAGCTGTCACATACAATGTAACAAAATTGTTTCCAGTGAAGTTAAAGACAACTAAGTGCTACTAGAGCCATCTTACAGAAGAAACCAAATGAAACTTTTGGCCCACCCAATATGATAAAAAATTTTTGGAGAGAATTTTTCATCAAAACTGCTCATAGGTATCAGTCATCAAATCTATGACTTGTAATGTGAACAATGCTGTATGCAGATTTGATAATTATACATTTTGCTTCTAAATGGGTAAAATTACAGAAGAAATTTTAACAAGTTATCTTTTTTTAACAACAGTTTTAACAACAGTTATCTTTATGTAGAAATAAATGGGATAATAATGCTAATGTTTACTGTATGTTTACTAGGTGCCAGATGCTATTCAAAGTGCTTTACATTAATTTGCTCATGATAATTAATGCCACAAGTTAGTTAAAATTAACAGCTCCAGGCTTCCCTGGTGGCACAGTGGTTGAGAGTCTGCCTGCCGATGCTGGGGACACGGGTTCGTGCCCCGGTCCGGGAAGATCCCACATGCCGCAGAGCGGCTGGGCCCGTGAGCCATGGCCGCTGAGCCTGCGCGTCCGGAGCCTGTGCTCCGCAACGGAAGAGGCCGCAGCAGTGAGAGGCCCGCGTACCGCAAAAAAAAAAAAAAAAATTAACAGCTCCATTTTACAGGTAAGAAAATCAAGGAGACAGGTTATACAACTAACAAATAAATGAAAGAGCCAAATTTCATATCCATTCATTCTACCTCCAAAGCCCGCATTTAACCTCTGTGCTATTTAGGGAATAAGATGGCAGAAAAAATGCTTAGATGGAAGATAGTCAAGATATGGACAGAGGAAGCATACAAATCATCAATTCAAATGTCCAAACTTCCATTCAGGCAATAGTTTTTCACCTGAATGAAAATGTGCAGTGAATCAAGGAAAGTGGGTTCTAGAAATAAAACTTTACTCACTGAATACTTAACCGTGGCAAGTGGATCTAACCTAACATGTAAATAATACCTCCTACTTCCTTCCAAAGTACTGAAAGGGTGACTTCCCTGGTGGTCCAGTGGTAAAGAGTCCGCCTTCCAATGCAGGGGATGTGGGTTTGATCCCTGGTCAGGGAACTAAGATCCCACATGCCACAGGGCAACTAAGCCCACGCACCACAACCACTAAGCTCGTGCACCTCAAGGAGAGAGCCCGTGTGCCGCAAACTACAGAGCCCACACATTCTGGAACCCGTGCGCCACAACTACAGAGCCCATGCGCCCTGGAGCCCGTGTGCCACAACTAGAGAGAACACCCGAGTGCCTCAACTAGAGAGAAGTTCGAGCGCTGCAACGAAGAGACCACGCGCCACAATGAAAGATCCCACATGCTGCAACTAAGACCCTACGCAGCCAAAAAAGTAATAAAAGAAAAAAAGTACTGAAAGGGAAGTGAATTTCATGATAAACTTGGAGCTCCTCATAAATTTGCAATAAAAATTTTAAAGAGCTGTGGTCCTGCTTTAAGAAGACTCAGTACATAACAATCTTCATTGTCTAAGCAAATACCCTTGGAAACAAAGTGCAAAATATTTCATTGCAGATATTTTTAAATAATGCTTCCTCACCATTCTCTTTTCATAGAGTTAAATTTTTAAGGATGGAAGGGAGTTGTTGATCTATGTTACTTAACAGGAAATCCTCAGTGATCCCAGCAGCTCTTCCCCTGATTACAGAACCACCTTCTCCCATTTGCAGTTCTTAATAGCAAGTTAGTCTAAATGGCACTTTTAACCATTCCTGCCATTCAGTACAGTTAACAACATGAATGTCTGTGCCACAATACCTGGTTCAAATTCTGGCTCTGACACTTACTACAAGTTGTTTAACCTGTATGTCTCAGCATTAGAATAGGAACAGTATCTTCTCCTTCACAGGCAGCAAAGGGTTAAATGAGTTAAGCCATAGACTCATTTGGAACAGTTCCTGGCACACAAGAAATGCTCAATAAATGTTAGACTTACTCTTAAAGCAAAACAGGAAACTGTCACAGGTATTCTTGGACATTAGAACACCACGTGACAAGAAACATGTAATACTTCTGTAATGAAACGAAGAAGGAAGGGCATAGCACATGTAACTGTCGACAAAATGTGTCCAATTTGAGGAAAATGTATGTACTCTGGGTTGCAGGTTTGAAAATAAGCAAGGGTACATTAAATTCACCTACCAAGAAGTTCTAAACCAAGAGTTGCACTAAATATACATTCTGGCTGAACGCCGAAAGCTTGGGTGTTAGATCAATATCCCGACAAAGCCAAGATCAGAGGGCATCATCCTAGAATGCATATACAAGCCTAATTTTGAAATTATAAAAAACTATACTTGTATTACTAGAAATGTGAGTAATAATTTTAAAATGTGACAAGGCAGTGCAGAAACAAGAACTTCTCAGTGCGGGTGGCTAGACTGCAGCTGCGGTGCACTGCAGCTCCTGCAATTTTAACTGGAGGCTCACTGTTCAGCACGTTCAGCAGAGGGAGAGAGATTTGCTGACTAGCTCCGCTAGGATATTGCAGACAATGAGACGGCCAACAAAATCATCAAGTATTATTTTGTCTTTCAAAATAACTGATTAATTGAAAGAATTATTTTGTCTAATATTATGAATGCTAGAGTACCTCAATCAATTCCAAAGATTATAATTATGCTATAATTTACTCTCTATTATTCTGCTTTATATTACCTGAATTTGGATAAATGGTTTACTGGCTCAAAAAGGATCCAATTTTTCCTGAAGGTATCTCGTTAACTCACTTCTTAACATTCATATACACTGTTGATCTATTTTCTTAGTTAACTTACTGTCTAAATGTTCATATTAATCTATTTCTTTAATTAAATACATTACTTAGTTGTTTTGAATAGTAAAGTAACAGCTTTCACAATCATCAATCGTAGCACTTTGCTCTTGTAATAAGTAACAATAATAATAGTAGGTATTTATACAGCACTAACTACATGCCAGGCCCCGCTCTACATGAAACACACGCACACCCAACCAGTCCTTATGACAGCCTTCTGATGTAGGTGTTATTATTATTCCCATTTTACAGATGAAGAGAACTGAGGCACAGAAAGATTAAATAACTTAGCCAAACTAGTAAATGGAAGAGCTGGGATTTGAACCCAGAACACTGGCTCAGAGTCTCTGCTCTTAAGCATTGCCTCTTCTCAGCTGAAGGATGAGTAAGAGTTAAATAAATAGGTGAAGGGTGAAGGGAGTGTGGAGGAGAGGTACAGAAAAACAAGAATACAGCACTTGCAAAAGCTCTTTGGCAGGTGTGGCATAGGAGCTGGAGAAAGGTGCTGGGGACATGAAATAAGGGCCACATGGTGAACCTGGAGAAGGCACAGGAGTGGTTGAACTTGGGGGCTCTTCATGGGCCAGACCATGCAGGATTGTGCAGGTCAGGGCAAGGGACAGAAAAAGGACAGAAAGCCACCGGGGGGAGGGTCTTACTCGAGGGGTGGGGGCACGATGATCAGAATGGCAGTGTGAAAGCCACTTTGGTGTGAAACGGGTGGGTTGGTAGAATGTGAGAATGCAAGGAACCCCATTAGGAGCTCTGGTGAGAGAGCAGATGGCAGTAGCAGAGACTATGATGGTGAGTGGAGATGGCAGATATAAAAGAGTACAAATCCTCAGGGCATGGTGACAGATTGGATTTTGAGGACACAGTGGGTCAAGAAGAAGGAAATCTCAAGAATGACTCCTAGGTTTCTGGTTTGTGCAACTGGATGAATGGCGATGCCGTTCCGCAAAACAGAAACACCTAATGAGGGTGGGGGCTTGTGGACCTCAGTCCTGGCCACACTGAGCATGAGGTGCATTTGGGATGCCCACGGGGAGGTGTCTAGGAGGCAGATGGACACATGGGCCTGGAGTCCATGTTGAAGGTTGGAGCCAGAGGTATATATTCTGGAGTCAGGGGATAAATGACAATTCAAGCTGCAGGAGTGCATGAGACCCTATAAAGAGACACTAGACACAGAGAAGAGGGCCTAAGGCAGAGCCCTGAAGAACTCAACATTTTAAAAGAGCGGAAAGACAAGGATGAGTCTGCAAAGGAGGAACTGAGCAGCAGAAAGCAAGCCAGAAGAATGCAGAAACCAATGGGAGGTTGTGGTTAAGAGGAAATCAACACAGGCATACCTTGTCGTATTGCACTTCACAGATTCTGCCTTTTTAACATATTGAATATCTGTGGCAGCCCTGCGTTGGGCAAGTCTAGCAGCACCATTTTCCCAACAGCATTTGCTCACTTGACGTCTCTGTGT
Source organism: Grampus griseus (assembly GCF_964374135.1). Classification (NCBI taxonomy): domain Eukaryota; kingdom Metazoa; phylum Chordata; class Mammalia; order Artiodactyla; family Delphinidae; genus Grampus; species Grampus griseus. The sequence continues at coordinate 87,041,022 of NC_139000.1, read as the reverse complement.
CACATTTTGGTAATTCTCGAAATATTTCAAACTTTTTCATTATTATTATATTTGTCATGGTGATCTGTGACCAATGATACAAAGATGTTACTATTGTAATTGTTTTGGGGTGCCACAAACTGCACCCACATAAGACAGTGAACATAATCAATAAATGTTGTATGTGTTCTGACTGCTCCACTAACTGGCCTTCCCATCTCTGTCCCTCTTCTGGGGCCTCCCTATTCCCTGAGACACAACAGTATTGACATTAGGCCAGTTAATAACCCTATAATGGCCTCTCAGTGTTCAAATGAAAGGAAGAGTCAGTCAATATGGCAAACTTCATTGCTGTCTTTATTTTAAGAAACTGCACAGTCACCCCAACCTTTAGCAACCACCACCCTCATCAGTCAGCAGTCATCATCAAGGCAAGACCCTCCACCAGCAAGAAGATTATGACTCATTGAAGGCTGAGATGATAAATATGTTAAAAAGGTTAGTATCTTTAGCCATAAAGTATTTTAAAATTAAGGTATGTATACTGTTTTTTTAGACATAATGCTATTGCACACTTAATAGACTACAGTACAGTCTAAACATAACTTTTATGTGTACTGGGAAACCAAAAAAATCATGTGATTCACTTTATTGTGATATTCGCTTTATTGAGGTGGTCTGGAATCAAACCCACAATATCTCTGAGGTATGCCTGTAAAGTCAAATGTTCTGAGAGGTCAAGGAAGATGCAGACCGAAACATCTGTTAGGTCTGGAGACATGTGGTGACTGTTTCAGAAGGGCAATGAGGACAAAGCCAGACCTGGAGTGAAGTGAGGATGAAGTGAAGGGGAGGAAATGAAGAAAGAATGCACATAACCCCGAAAAAGGCAGCTGAATGTGAATGTAGGGGCAACGAGAGGCTTTTAACAGGAGAGATTGAGCGCAGATAAAATGTTGATAAGAAGACCAGAGCTGGGAGGAAGGAAGTGAGTATGCCTAAAAATGAAGGAGCTAACTGATAGTGAGATTTCTCTGAAGTCAGTAGGAAATGGGATCCAAACGCTGGAGAGGCTGGTGGAGGGATGGGGCCTCTATTTTACCACAAGGGAAGAAGCCCAGGAGGCAGGTGCAGGCAGGTTCGCACCTTTGAGAGTGGTGTAATTTCTCTGTGACAAAGGAGGCCAAGTTGTACCCAGAAAATGAAAAAGGAGGTGTGGGTGTCAGAAGGATGGAAGAAGGGGAAAGTGGGGGGCAATGTCAGGGCTCTGAGGGGACAAGAAGGACTGAACCAGTCATTGTAATGGGTGGGTGGGGAAAGAGCGAATCCAAGAAATGGGCATTGCTGGGCAGTGTTGAGGGCTCATTTCAGAATGTGGTGATGGGGAATTTACAGGGGTTCCCATCAGCCCTGCTGAGTATCTTGCAGTGCTCAGCCTGTGGATGCAGGCAGAAAGAAGGCAGATGGCTACCGGTTGTCCAGGAGGTGGGTGCATTTGCTAGCAAGGTACTCATAGACCCAAGGGGCAAGGGAGTTTAAAGCCTTGGCAAGGGTGCTACAGATGGACCAGGGAACTAAGCTCCATGAAGAAAAGAGGAAGGAGGGACCAGGAGAGAATAAAGGGACAAAAGATAGGGGTCCTGAGGAAAGAGAGACTAGTCACAGTACAGGCTGCTGATGGAAAATAAGTTGTAGGCACAGGACAGAATACTTGAATGCAACCCATTAATTATCATTAATAATCATTCATTAGATGATTTGAACTATTAATTAGTTTGATTATTCATTAACACGTTAAGAAGATAACCCTCTGTGATATGACGAAAGGCTGAGCTTCCTATTCTATGAAGACCTCTTATAAATCTTTAAGAAAAAGACCAACAACCCAATGGGGAAAATGAATGAAATACCCACTTGGCTGGAGATTCCTCCTCCAGGGGGCCCAGGGACTCCTCCACCACTGTGGTCTCTTCCATGGGGGCAGTCGGGTCCATGTCACTGCAAAGCAGCAAGAACCACTCTAGTCACACAAATCTGTTTACATCAATGCCCTTACATATTCAAGATAGAAAAAAACACATTTCAATGTCCTTTTTCTTAAGTAAACATCCCTCGAGGAATTAACATGTACATACAGGTAATCCACATCAAAATAAAAAAGAGGAAGAAAAATGCTCTTAATTGCTAATCCATATAAATTATTTCAAAAGTGTGAAAAGTACTTTGAGAAATACAAGTTTCCATGAATGGCCTAAAATTAAAAACAGATTGTAAAGGACCAGAACAATTATTCAAACTCTTATTATACTAGGAGATTCCAAATATTAACAGGGGCCATAAAAATTTTCAACCTGTGTTAAATGACTTAAAATAGATAAGAATATGCCATTTCAAACTTTAGAATATGGCAAGAAAGTGGAAACATTCTACAAAAAGGAATGTGTAGGATTACAAACAAGCTGGTGATAACCATACCAGAAAAATAAGGCTTTGAAATATCAACTTACATCCCATCACATCTAAATACATAATCTACAGATTAGAAATTACAGCACAGTGAAAAACACTTTGAATTTTAAATACATAATCTTAAATCTTTTATGTTGATATTAATCCTATCTGAACATTACTTTTAAAAAAGTACCAGCAAAAGAAATTTCATTCTCAGGAAAATGCTAAAATTGGTCAATATAATAGAAATATTTTACACTGTACATTCAGAACCCAGCACTTTTCCATCCCCAGTTCAGGAAAAATCTTCATAAAATTAGTTTTTTTTTAAATAAACATAAATTGGGCTTCCCTGGTGGCGCAGTGGTTGAGAGTCCACCTGCCGATGCAGGGGACACGGGTTCCTGCCTGGTCCGGGAAGATCCCACGTGCCGCGGAGCGGCTGGGCCCGTGAGCCATGGCCGCTGAGCCTGCGCGTCAGGAGCCTGTGCTCCGCAACAGGAGAGGCCACAACAGTAAGAGGCCCGCGTACCGCAAAAAATAAATAAATAAATTTAAAAAATAAATAAACATAAATTGAACTATAATGAAAGAATAGAGTTTTTACATTAAAAGTATTTTAATTCTCAACTCAAAGCCATTGTTATCAACTTTTTAAAAAACTCAGTTTTCCAACACAAAATTTGAATAAATAATTTTTACTTTTAAAAAAGGTCCTAAATCAAATGTTCTCCCTGTTTGGAAGGACATCCCTGCTGCTCTGCCTGGCAGAAGTCCTTTAACAAAAGCAGCCTCTACACATCAGCATGACCCTCGTGGGTCATGGGAGTTTTTAGCATCCAGGAGTCTAGCAGCAGTGGCAGTGCTGTATTACTCCAACTTTCTCTTTATTCCCTTGGCCATGTCATAAACCAAGGGGATAAAAACATGGATTCACTGACAGTTCATAGCTTTCAACAATTAAAAATCATAAAAGGGCTATAACGATATAGGGGAAGAAAAAAGAAGCAGAATACAAAACAAATATGAACTGACAGTTCATAGCTTTCAACAATTAAAAATCATAAAAGGGCTATAACGATATAGGGGAAGAAAAAAGAAGCAGAATACAAAACAAATATGAACTGACAGTTCATAGCTTTCAACAATTAAAAATCATAAAAGGGCTATAACAATATAGGGGAAGAAAAAAGAAGCAGAATACAAAACAAAGAGACTAGCAATTCTTAAACCTGTCAATCAATTTAGAAGAAAAATCACAGACCTCCCTCCTGTATTGACCTAAATTATTTTATGAATAAACATAAAACTAATTTTGTGCTTATAGCTCAATAGAACCATAGCTTATAGAACCATATGATGAAAACTACAAAACAAGTAAGTCTCAAGATTAGCACCAATTTATTTTGGCAAATTTTATTATTTTGTTGAAAGTAAATCACCAATGTTGGATTTATTAGAAGAAAGATAAAGCTCCAGGGCCCATGTCTATATTTTGACTTCAGTTATACTAACGTAGAAAATGCCTGTTTGCACAAGTATGGTTACAAAACAATTTTAAAAACCTCAAGGCTTTGTTAGCTAGTTCAAATTCAATCAGACTTCATACTTAACCAAATCTATGACAGTGAACAGATTTAATCCAGTGTTGCTTGATTACTACATAAAACTGTCTTGGCTCTTTACAATAAAAGTTGGAAGGCAGTATTATTAAAAACTGCATTTATGGGTGTCTATCCCAGTTAGGAACAAGAAAATAATATCTGATATTACACTTTTAAAATTATTACAAATGGAGAAAATTCTATTTTCAGCACAGGTACTAACAGTCAAACTCTTGAAGAAAACCAGTAACAATGGAAATGGCTCAGTCACACCATTTTGAAAGCATCTTGCCCTTAGATCTAGTTATACTGTCAATGTCTTCAAACAGGAATACTAAACTACAGCAAAACCCTCACACCTCCAATGCACGGTGCAGCACTCGCCCTTGTCAGCCACGAACACATCACTTATTGTTAGGCTCACCTCTGCTGTTTTCTCATTAATCATAACTCAGCTGCACTATACCATGGTGGCAAATCAAAATCTCAATGTATTAAATAAGAAATTAAAGTCTTATTCTACAAAAAAACTTTCAATTACACATTATTACCACCTAAGAGCTTTGACTTTATAACTCACAAAACAATCCAAAATGAGTGCCATGGGGCACGTTTCATTTTAACATTGGGACATACCATCTGCCAGAAGCACATGTGGTCACTTCTTCATGTTCCAAGGTCAATAATTACCTCTTAGAGTAAGTAAACACTTGGAGCCAAAATGATTTTAAACTCAAATGCAAACTGAAATGGGGTGGTAGTATTAAATAAGCTAGTAAATCAGATGATGCAGAAAGTGTCTGTATTACTTTTTAAAAATATACTATTACAGTAAAATAAAACAAAATGAAAAGGTCTGTATTTGAGATTCTATAGAACCCTAGATTGACAAACATTCAACAAGTTTCTTTTCAAAGACAACACAGATGTGCAATGGTAGTAAATTTAATCTTAGATTTGATCTTATTTTCTACATTTTTTGTTTGTTTGTTTGTTTTGCGTTACACGGGCCTCTCACTGTTGTGGCCTCTCCCGTTGCGGAGCACAGGCTCCGGACACGCAGGCTCAGTGGCCATGGCTCACGGGCCCAGCCGCTCCGCGGCATGTGGGATCTTCCCAGACCGGGGCACGAACCCGTGTCCCCTGCATCAGCAGGCGGACTCTCAACCACTGCACCACCACCAGGGAAGCCCTGTACATTTTTTTTTAAGGATAAAAATTTAAGAAAAATAAGTTTATGTAAAGAGCTTATATTCTTCAAAAGAAAAAAAAGTGGAAGTCTGGATCCCCTCAAGCCTTCAAACTTGTGTAAAGTCTTCCCTGCAACACATCCTGTCGCAACCCATTCCTCGTACTTCCCTGCAGCCCTGAAATGGCAGAAATAGCAGAACCAAGTACCTCCCCTAAGTAGCAAAACTGGCACAGATCTGAGATATCATAAAGCCTGAGAAATGTCAAATTTGAACCTCAGGTGAAACTTGTCATTGAGCTTTGATCTGCAAATGATTTTATAAAATCAAGAGGCAGGGACTTCCTTGGTGGCGCAGTGGTTAAGAATCCGCCTGCCAATGCAGGGGACACGGGTTTGATCCCTAGTCCGGGAAGATCCCACATGCTGCGAAGCAACAAAGCCCATGCGCCACAACTACTGAGCCTGCACTCTAGAGCCCACGAGCCATAACTACTGAGCCCGTGTGCCACAACTACTGAAGCCCGTGCACCTAGAGCCCATGCTTCGCAACAAGAGAAGCCACAATGAAAAGCCCGTGCACTGCAACAAAGAGTAGCCCCCACTCGCCACAACTAGAAAAAGCCTGCGTGCAGCAACGAAGACCCAAAGCAACCAAAAATAAATAAATAAATAAACTTATTTTTTAAAAAAAAAGATGCAATGTACACAAAAACTTTGGAAGGTCACAGAAAAATAAAGTACAGAATATCCAGGAATTTAAAAAGCATTCTGAGGCATACGCAAATATACAGCGCCGTGTGCTTGGGGTGTCAGCAAATATACAATTTGCTTGGCTAAAATAAGATAAAAGAATTTTGAAAGCAGTTTCAAATCTAACCACAACATAGCAAAACTGTTTTAAAAAGTTATCTCATGAAACAAAAGCCTAAATTCAATCGCTACGTAAAGCACACAAGTATAAAGACATGGCAAGCGTAACACAGAGGACATAATTTTCAAGACAGGCAAATAAAGATCCAGATATTTCCACTTAATTGTAGGTTCACAGAAGGTACACATTTGCACCATACCTGGTATCTTTACCTGATCCCCAGGTGCGAACTCCATATCCACCCATGTTGTCTTCAGTCCTGATTGCTCTAGAAAACGAAAGAATATTCCCTTAAACTGGAAGCTGGTGTCCAGTCAATCTCCAAATCAGAAAAGCTGATCATAAAAACTGTCCCAGGATCAGCTCCCTTAGGAATAACTGCATACTAATATAAAGTCAACTAAACATTAAAACACAACAGATTCACACCAAGATCTTAAAGGGAGAATAGCATTTACAATGAAACTTACATTTTATCATTCCCACTGTATCTCTCAAATTCTCGTTTCCCTCTCTGGTCAAAACCGTCAAAAGCTCTGTTCCCAGGACCACCTCTGCCTCTGCTTCGCATGCCCCCTCTTGGGCATCCACGTCCTCTCAGTGGTCTTTCTCGATCAAACCTGTCAACTGGTCTTGGAAGAGATGAGTATAATAAAAAGCGGTGAATTGGATTAAAGAGCTAACGCTTTTTCTGATTAAAAAAAAATTCTAGAAGGACATTATGCCTACAGTATATTGGAAAGAATCGTGTATCTTGAATAAAAAAATTAATAGTTAAATTTACTGAGCACATACTATCTCTAGCACTGTTCTGAGCCCTTCACGTACAGTCATTTAATTACAACTAGTGCCCACAGATGAGGAAGATAGCTGAAGATGACGTCTTTGTTGTTAAATCCAATAGCAACTTTTGTCTCTAGGTCATCTGACCCTTATGCATCATTTGACACTGCCAACCACTAATTTTCCTCTGCCCTTTCTGGCTTCTCTTTCCCTGCTCATCCTTATAAAATGATTTTTGACACAGGTAATACCCAAACATTCACAAGGTACTCCTCTTGCTTCTTGGCCACACAATTCCACTTCTCAAAGGCAGACACTGCAGAGTCACATACAGGGAAAGGTTCTACACCTCGCCTTTTTCATGGAACATGTCTTGAATATCCCATCTTCTGGATACCTACACATTTGTCCTTAAGAGCACCAGCATTCCTGACTCCCTACCTCCTGTACACATCGTCCTCGTCCCTATGCTAATGCTACATGGCCCCTTCACGTGACCCTGTGTCTCTCATTTGGGGGTCTCTCTGATTTCAGGCCACAAAGCCAGTTACTTCCTGGACATCCCCCTATGTCACCCCATGGCCCTGAAGATACATGACCAACACTGACCCCTTGCTCCTACTACGGTCCCTAACTCACAACATGGAAGTGTCCAAGCCAAGAAACTCCCTTTTCTCACTCTTTCCCTGCCACACCCACTGGATCCAGGGCCTGACCGCCCGCTTCGCCTCACATCCATTCTCTGCTACCATCTGGTCACTGTCACTTTTTATGAGGACTTGTCTCTCCTCCACCAGACTCAAAGCTTCTGCAGGAAGGGCCTCATCTTTTTCATTGTTAAATCCTAGTTTAATAAGAAATTATATTTTTTAATTTGTCAAGGCTTTTAAAAACGTTTAAAGCAACAAATTACTTATTGAAATCTAGTGACATTAGTGGCTCAAACACCAGAACTAGAGGTGTGTTCCAGTCTACTGAAACAGGCTGAAAATGTTACATTAAAAAGCTACTATACCATCACCGATAAAAAGATACAAAACTCACAATTCTCCTTACTCAAAAAGATAAAGAAATACAGAAGCGCCAATCATTAACTTTATGCCAGTCTCTTTCAAGAAACATCATCCTAAATCAATTCTCCAAGCTGGCTTTTCTGTCTCCCACCTCCCCGGACCAAAACCAAAATTTTAAATAGAGACTGTTGTAGAATCTGATTCCACATTACAGTAAATATCTAAAGCAGAGTTCTAAAACAATGACAAATGAAAAGTAACAGTAAGTTCTTAACCAGGAAGTTGGACAGCGCCATAAAAGAAGTCTACCTAAAAACTGAGAAGAAATGAAGCATAAAACTCTATATGGAAAATAATGCCAATAGTCAAAATCGGGTCTAAATTTACATGAACTTTAGATCAGATACTGATAAAATAACGAATTCATTAATAATATAATAGTAACTGAAGCTGACCCTAAAAATAACCCTGTGTGTTCTAGTCTATTTTAATCCCTTAAATCATTTTTCTTTATCCCACAGGTTTACCCCACTTCCAATTAAATATATTCTCAATTGCTTCTTTATAATCCCCTTCTTATAAAATACATTCTTTTTTTTAATAGATCTTTATTGGAGTATAATTGCTTCACAGTACTGTGTTAGTTTCTGTTGCACACCAAAGTGAATCAGCCATATGTATACATATGGCCCCATATCCCCTCCCGCTTGGGCCTCCCCCCTCCCACCCTCCCTATCCCACCCCTCTAGGTCATCACAAAGCACAGAGCTGATCTCCCTGTGCTATGCTGCTGCTTCCCACTAGTTAACTAATTCATATTCAGTAGTGTATATATATCAATGCTACTCTCACTTCGCCCCAGCTTCCCCCTCCCACCCCATGTCCTCAAGTCTGTTCTCTATGTCTACATCTTTATTCCTGTCCTGCAACTAGGTTTGTCAGTACCATTTTTTTTTTTTAGATTCCGTATATATGTGTTAGCATACGGTATTTGTTTTTCTCTTTCTGACTTACTTCACTCTGTATGACAGACTCTAGGTCCATGCACTTCACTACAAATAACTCAATTTCGTTTCTTTTTATGGCTGAGTAATATTCCATTGTATATATGTGTCACATCTTCTTTATCCATTCATCTGTCAATGGACATTTAGGTTGCCTCTATGTCCTGGCTATCTTAAATAGTGCTGTAATGAACACTGTGGTACATGTCTCTTTTTTTTTTTTTTTTTTTGTGGTACGTGGGCCTCTCACTGTGTGGCCTCTCCCGTTGTGGAGCACAGGCTCCGGACGCACAGGCTCTGCGGCCGTGGCTCACAGGCCCAGTCGCTCCGCGGCATGTGGGATCTCCCCGGACCGGGGCACGAACCCGTGTCCCCTGCATCGGCAGGTGGACTCTCAACCACTGCACCACCAGGGAAGCCCCATGTCTCTTTTTGAATTATGGTTTTCTCAGGGTATATGCCCAGTAGTGGGACTGCTGGTCATTCGGTAGTTCTATTTTTAGTTTTTTAAGGATCCTCTATACTGTTTTCCATAGTGGTGGTATCAACTTACATTCCCTCCAAAGTGCAGGAGGGTTCCCTTTTCACCACACCTTTTCCAGCATTTATTGTTTCTAGATTTTTGGATAATAGCCATTCTGACCACATGAGGTGATACCTCATTGTAGTTTTGATCTGCATTTCTCTAGTAATTAGTGATGTTGAGCATCTTTTCATGTGCCTCTTGGCCATCTGTATGTCTTCCTTGATGAAATGTCCATTTAGGTCTTCCGGCCATTTTTTAATTGGATTGTTTGTTTTTTTGATATTAAGCTCCATGAGCTGTTTGTATATTTTGGAGATTAATCCTTTGTTGTTTCATTTGCAAATATTTTCTCCCATTCTGAGGGTTGTCTTTTCATCTTGTTTATGGTTTCCTTGGCTGTGCAAAAGCTTTTAAGTTTAACTAAGTCCCATTTGTTTATTTTTGTTTTTATTTCCATTACTCTAGGAGGTGGGTCAAAAAAGATCTTGCTGTGGTTTATGTCAAAGAGTGTTTTTCCTCTGTTTTCCTCTAAGAGTTTTATAGTGTCTGGTCTTACATTTAGGTCTTTAATCCATTTGGAGTTTACTTTTGTGTATGGTGTCAGGTAGTGTTCTAATTTCATTCTTTTACATGTAGCTTATCCTCTTTTTTAATAGGTTGGTGAGCATTAAGAATTTGAGCAGGCAAACTCAAATTCTGGGCTCTTCTACAAAATAACTGGTCCATACTCTTAAAAAATGTCAAATCCATAAATAAATGAAAGACTAAAGAGCTGTTTTAAATTAAAGAAGACTAAATGCAATGCACATTCCTGGACTGGATCCTGAACCAAAATTGTTTTTCTTCTGCTAGAAGGATATTATTAGGACAATTGGTGCAATTTGAGTAGTCTGTAGATTATATAATTTAGAGAATTAGATAATAGTATTGCATCAATGTTAATGAGTTTGATAATTGTACCATGTGTTTAGGAAATATATTTAAAGTATTTAGGGATAAAGAGACATTCCTGTAGCTTACTCTCAAATGCCAAGGAAAAAAGAGGGGTGTGTGTGTGTGTGTGTGTGTGTGTGTGTGTGTGTGTGTGAGAGAGAGAGAGAGACAGAGAGACAGAGAGACAGAGAGACAGAGAGAGAGAGAGAGAGAGAGAGAGAGAGAGGAGAAAGAGAGGGAGAGAGTGAGGGAGGGGTATGATAAAGCAAATGTGGTAAAATGTTATTGGAGAATCTGGATGAGGGTATATGGGAATTCCTTATATAATTCTTAAAACTTCCTGTATCCAAAATAGGCATCCCTTAATAGGCAGTTTTTTTCATGGTAACATATAAAGACTTATCCTTTTTAAAAAACTCATAATTTTGCTACTAAAAAAGCTGGAAACATGAGTTATAATTTCCGTATTTCCACAGAATAAATCCCTGCAGTGAAGGAAAAAAATACACAAATGCTTCCCAAAATAAGCAGCTCTGATCCAGAAGGCTTTCTGTAAGCAAGCAGACTGCGGCTGTTACATAGCAAATTTGAACTAATCACCCAAAAAAAGCAGAATTAAGCCTTTCTCTAGCCCTCATCCTCTAACACGGTGGCAGATATACCATCTCTGTTTTGAATGTGTAGTGGAATAGGTAGTCAAGAAGTTGAAAGACTTTGGGAATAACGGCTCCCTTGACATTCAACTGTACACTATTCTAGTCTCTTTTAGCCTTTTTAACTTTCTTTTCCTTTCAATGTGAGTCACAAGTTGTTTTGTTTTAATCTAAACCCAGTGCTACGCAGGTTTAATAATTAAACACTTGAGGCAGCAAGCATCCATCTTGTTAGTGCCAAGCATAAGACACTAAGAACTGCTTCCCGTGTATAGGTGGGCATGATAGCCCACATGCTGCCACATTACTCAGAAGGGTGTCAGGCTGCACCAGCCTGAGATCATCTTCCAGGTCAGAGCACTTTCTAGAGAAGGCATGGGAGCCTTAAACTGGTGTCACATATTTTATCAGGTTTTTTGTCCAATTTCATCATGATAACCTATTGACCTGACATGGGGCTAGGAATTTGTTTAAATTCATTAGTAGCCCAAATTAGTACTGCTAAATCAAGAACATAATTATATCTCTGGCCTAAATTTCAAAAGAAAATTTAATCAGTTTAGCATACTCCTATATAGTTTGTTATAAGAATGCTTTTCATAGTTACCAATAAGTAATCCATTTTTCATTGTGTAATGATTTCCTGAACCAAGACTTAAGGTCATCTATGAGATAAATGGAAGGTGCTTCACGTGTTACCTAAGGTAGTATGATTTGGTACTTAAATTTGGTACTTAAATTGGCAAAATATTCCCAGGACTGGCACCACAAAAAGGTTGCAAAGGCTAGTAGTCCTCTGAAAATCCTTCTGGTTCCCCCAACCCTCCAGGCCGAGGTCTGCAGTACTTACCTTTCATCTGTAAACTTCTCAGGTGTAAAGTCTGCCTGCCTCTCCGTCTCATAGGGTCGATATTCCCTGTAGGATCTCCGCTCTGCTCTATCAAGCGTCACCTCTGTCCCCCGGCTCTCACTCCATCCTTGCTGCTCCCCTCTTCTGGAAGTTCGTTTCTGGCCTGACAGGGAGGAATCAAAGGGGAGAGCTAGAACACAAGGTCTGCAGCAGCACGTTATTACAGGTACTTTTAAATTTTACTTTTCTAGAAATCAATGCCATAGGAAAATTTGGGAAGTTTGGAAAAGTTCAGAGAAGAAAAAAGGTTGCTGATACTACTACTGCCCAGAGTCGTCTTTTAATAAAACTTTGACATTACTATTGAATCCCTTATGTCCTAGAAATTATGATAAGATAAACTATACCAACTCACTTACAATTACAAATATTTTACAATGACTCTGTGATAGCAACAGAGATATATTATCAACTACATTTCACAACAGCAGCTTTATCAAAACATGGTAGCTAAGTTCCTTCCAGAAAATTAAAGGATAAATACCCTGTATTTCAGAACATATTTTTAGAATCCCAACTATAGTTTATCATTCATTGGCTAATAAAGTTTTCATTTTTAAATAGCTTGTACCATTGTATCTTTCTCATTTGAAAACATATTTTCCTGGTCTTTGATGGGATTTATACATTTATGATCACACTTCTCAAATATAAGGCCAAGCTGGTATTTGCCAACTCGTGCAAGGTCTGGCCAGCACTTGAAGGGACATCTCCCGTCCATGGAGAGGCCAGGACTGAGGAGGTAGGGGCTGGGGCACTCCAGCCTTCTCTGTTCTCTTTTTACTCCTCTCGGTTTTGACGCTTTAAAAATTTTCAGCAGGGTCTATGTCTTAAGGCAACTAATATTTGGTGAATATATTATGAAGAACTTTGTTACTTCTTAAATCTTCTTCCAAAAATGTGTGTTTATCTTTTCTTTGTATACACTTAATAGGTCTCCATCTCAAACATTATGTACAATTTTCATTTTAGTAGAAAATTTTAGATTTTTCTTGGTATGTCACCCTCCACATTTATTGTATGGCTATAAAAATATTAAATGTACTTGAATTAATGGGTATTTTTTTAAACTACCGGGTTCCTCTTCTACTTAGGCAGATACTTGTGATTCTTAAGAAATATATGTTTACGTGTATTCTCCTATTTTCCCACTTAATATTTTCTATCTAAGCTTTATAAACTAGGCGCATGTAAACATTAACGTATTTCCAATATGTTACTAATCTCATTTTAAAGCAAAAATCATGTCGTGACACCACTAACACAAAACTGTGCAATTTATTACTTGTTAGCTAACAAAGTATTTTTTTGAAATGTGAAATATTGCACAACAGACCTAAGTTCAATCTTAAGTTAATGTCCCATGACCTAGGAAATGCTTAAATCTGATTTGCTTCCTGAAGCCCCAGTCTGAGCTTGTGACATGTTTAGGATATAGGGAAGATGTTATCATAAACAGAGCATTATGCTTTTATTGCAGAAAGAGAGACTGACACTGGTGTCCAATTGCCCAGGAGTATGCAGTGTCAGATCCGAGCGCATACACGTTACTAAGAGAGATCAAAGTTGGAAGAGGCATTGAAAATGTAAGGTAGAAAATGTTATTGTGAAAGTTAACTATCTAACAAGTTGAAAACTATAATAGACCATGACATAACAGCAAGAACATCAACAGTAACAATACTTTTCAATACTTTTCCCTCAATATGAAAAGTTATTTTAATACAGTTTCCAATTTCCTATTCATAACCTGTAATTTAAAAAAAACAACAACTAAATATCTCCACTCAACTACAGAATTACTTAGCTTATTCCCACCTTCTTTCTGCTTTCAAGGTTATTTTAAAAATTGTATCAATTAAATTTGGAATTCATAATTCAAAATTTAAAATGACATTTGCTGTATACTTTATACTAAAGCTTCTTCCAAAGCTTCTGTGTATAAGTTGAAAACCATTAAATATAACTGGCAACTTATTAGAATAATTATCAATACCCTGCAAACATTTCCTTTTCCTCCCAAAATCCAAAAAACAAAGATAATAGGGGTCCAGTTTTTCCCACAATTTACTACTAAGGGATCAAGAATGCAACTGAGGGTTTCCCTGGTGGTGCAGTGGTTGAGAGTCCGCCTGCCGATGCAGGGGACACGGGTTCGTGCCCCGGTCCAGGAAGATCCCACATGCCGCGGAGCGGCTAGGCCCGTGAGCCATGGCCGCTGAGCCTGCGCGTCCGGAGCCTGTGCTCCGCGACGGGAGAGGCCACAACAGTGAGAGGCCCGCGTACCGCAAAAAAAAAAAAAAAAAAAAAGAATGCAACTGAACCTAGCTTTTCTGTGCTAGATCAGCGGCTCCAAGTGAATATGCAAACATTGAATTTTACTAGCCCTTTCCAATAAAAGGCTGGCATATGCAGTCTCATCACTGATGTAACCCCAAGCCCACATGAAGGGACAGAATACAATAAAATTTACAGTGAGATTTCCCCCAAATAAATTTGAGCTTTGACGCAGAGATTAGTTCTGAAAGGCCAGGGAAAGCAAAGCTGAAACAGCCTGTGAAGACTTCAAGAACGAATTTTTTTGAGCAAGGCTCATCCAAAGGTCTATGTATATTGTTAAATAGTGAAGGCCATTAAAAACCTATTTCTATGGGAAAATCTTATGATTTCCACATCCTTTTGAGATTAATGCTTCCGTTATACGTCAAACTTGTTTTGACTTTGATTCTAGTCTACACTAAGCATTCACTTATAATATTCTAACTAAATTAAAAATTTTGAGTGTTAGAAAAATACAGTCCATATCAATTAGGGCTACAAAACCTTGAGAGAGTAGTTCTCTAACACCCATTACAGATAAATTTAGCACAGTAACTACATAAACGGAAATTAATGAGCTGTTTGCTCCTGAAATAACATACTTGAAAAAGAACTAGAATTATAAAATTTCCATTTTAACTACAAAACTAACTAAAGTTCTTTAATATAGATCTCAAAAGCCAGATCACTTGGATCATAAACAATTGACAGAAAAAAAAGTTATAAATGTACTAGACTACAGTGCTAAGTTTATTAGTTTAGCAAGTTATAACTGTACTAGATCATAACGCTAAATGCAGGTTGCAACCCAGTTTATATCATGTAAATTTAGAGAAAAAGAAGTAGCTCTGTGCATTTATGTATGTAAATGCAAGGTGTTAAAATAAGAAAAATACAGGATTTTCACTATACTTCATACACTTTTGAATTGTTTAAAATTTTTATAACAAAAATGCACATTTTTAATAGTAAAAAGGTTAAAAAGCAATACATTGACATAGAAAACTAAATTCAATTTCACACTAAAATACATATTTTCACTTGTTAAAAAATAAAGCTTAGCCTTTCCCAATTCTTATTACTATGATATTTATCTAAATAGATTTAAAAGAAAAGATAGAACATAATGCAAAATGTACAAATTATCTCAAGTCTCACTCACTGTTTAAATAGGCTCATAACTGTACCGGCCTACCAAGGAGTCTTGGGATATCCAATAGCATTTAAAATAATTTTCAATATTTTTATTATAGTGACTTAATTTTCTGATTTTCAAGAGATAATGCTGGATTGAACTTTCCACAGATAAAGGGAAACATTACCTAGTTGCAGGAGTCAAAGCCCCAACACTCAAATCAGGTGTTATTCTCTCAGGGCTGGGCTGCACAATTTTTATCAAGCAAGGACCAAGCCAGTAAAGCCAAGTTGAATACACTGCCAAACATTGGCTGGAGTGGTCGAATTATACATCTTAACATTCTTTTTACGGAAACTTTAGCACCACTGTCTCATTTTTGAAAAACAGAGGAAACACAGGTGGAAACTTGGAGGCTTTGCCACTGATGCAGTTCAGGTGAGAAAAGACTTTTAAGCACCCTCCGTCCCTAGATGCAGACAGTAGTACACCAAGCTTTGTGCTTGCCGTTCTGGCTAAGCAGGGAGTGGGGAACTTTGAATATTCTTGTTGAAAAGGTTAATTAAAAACGCTTTTCTTAAAGCAGCTTGAGTTAATGACAAGTTACACAACCCATCAATGCTGCCTGCTACATTGAAAACCCGTGCGGGATGACTGCTGGAAGCTCCGTAAGGGGGATGGATGGGTGAAGGCACAGAGCTTGGAAGGCGCCGGGGACCCCGCGTCCACCCCCGCCGCATTCTGCTCGCGGCCCTGACGTCACAGCCCGCCCCCGAGGTCACCCAGGACTTCCCTCCATCACAGAGGCCCCAGCCCCTCACCCCGGCGATCCTTCACACACCCCGGGCTCTCGCCGCCACCCCCAGGGTCCGGGTGCACCCTCCTCCACTCTCCCTAAAAGGCGCTCCCCTCCCTCCTTCCCACCACGCTACTTTTTGCCTCCCGACGCGAATCTTGCAGAGGTTGGGCTGGAGGATGGAGAAGGTCCCTGCTAGTTCTAGATCTGAGAGCCCCGGGTCAGCGACCTCAGTGTTCGCCCCCACACACCAACCCAGAAATATCCCTCAACTTTGCCCAACTTGTAAAGGCTCAGTTTCAGCGTTCTGAAACCCCCTACTCTAAGCCTGCACTCTCCTTCGCCCCCAGAACGGACTGGGAAAGGCCAGAAGGGGCGTGACACCCTACACCCCGTCCTCTTTTCCCACCCTCCTCCGCCACAGGGACCCTCAACTCCAGCCAACTCTTCCCAGAGCCCCCTCCCCTTTCTGGAACAGATTCCAGTGATCCCAGTCTCGTAGTAGGAGGTCGTGGGGCTGCTGAGGAGAGGTGACCTCCATGACCCCATTCTCCTTCCCCTCCCGCCCACCGCGCCCACCCCGGGGCATCTAGGTGCCGGGCGGAGCGCGCGTACCGGGCGGCTGAGGGCCGCCCCCTGGGCTGTCTGGCTGCTGCGCGCCGGGGGCCGGGAGGCTCTTGCGCTCCTTCTGAGACTCCCTCCGGCCGCCGCCCGCGCCGGGTCTGTGGCCCGAGGCCCCAGCCGGGCTCCTGCCGCCGCGGTTGCCGGCCCCGGCCGCCGCCCCCGCCGCTTCGTCGCGCCTCTTGCGCTGCAGCTGCTGCTGGCGTCGGCGCTCGGCCTCGCGCAGGATGTCGAACGGGTCCGACTCGTCGTCTAGCAGCTGGTGAAAGCGGTTGGCCACGACACAGCCGAAACTCTCCTGCATCGCGGCGCCTGCGGCGGCCGCGGCCACAGGACTCCCCAGAGCGCCCTTCATGCCGCCGCCGCCACTGCGGGCCCGCCGCGGGCAGTCCACGCGAGCGAGTCTCAGCGAAGCCGGCAGCAAGGACCCATCCTACCCGCAGCTACCGCCCTCCCGCCCCAGCCCAGTCCCATCCCTACCAGCGCCCGCCCCCGCGCCGCCGCCACCGCCTGTCCAGCCGCTTCTCGCCAGCCAATCAGCGCACGCGGACTCGCCCCCTTTCCTAGCCAGCACGCCTGGAAACCCAATCAGCGACCGGCTGCTGTCACGTCATGCGACCTCTATGCCCCTCCCCACGATTCAGCAGGGAGGGGCTGGACCCAAAGGGCGGAGCTACTGGGAGGAGCAAGGAACCTTGCGGTCCAGGCTACTGGACCCTGCAGGTGGGTCACGGCCATAATTTATGTTCTCTCTGGGACTGGGTCCACATTCATCATCGGCCATACTTCTTTGAAGTTTACACATTGATTGAGCCATTCAACAACTGTATAGTGTACACTTATTATGTGCCCGGCATTATGTTGTAGGAGATACTAGCTCTCTGTTTTAGTAGATCTTACAGCCTATAGGCAGAAAAGTGCCCTGAAGAAAAGGCACAGACTTCTCTATGATCCTATAGCAGAGGGACTTGACCTAATTAGGAAGTTTGGAGAGGCTTTCCCAGGGAATGACGGTTAAGCTGAGATCTGAAGGATGACAAGGGCCGTGAGTCACGGCAAGTGCACAAGTCTTGAGTTGGGGTGGAGCACAGCCCATTCAAGCTCAAGGAAATGGATTGCTAAGAGTTGGAGGAAGGCCTTATTTTGGTCTTTATTCTGGGAGCAGCGGCAAGCAAATTTTAAGCATGAGCATGTGTTTGAAAAGGCCACTCTAGCTGTAATGTGAAGGACTAGGTTGGAGGGAGGTCAAAATGGATGCAGGGAGACCAAGCTGAAGATTGCTGCAGAGCTCCAGGGAAAAGGTGGTGATCACTATTCTTGGATGGTGGATACTGTCGGTGGAGGTGAAGAGAGTAGTAGATCCAAGAGCTATTTTGGAGGTTATATCAACAGGACTCAGTGATGCACTAGATATGGGTGGTGAGGAAAAAGGAGGAGAGTATGATGACTCCTATTTTTCTGGCTCTTGCAACTGGAATGGTGATGCTATTCACAAAGAAACAGAGCATTTATAGACCACTTTGATGAGAATCATAAGTTCAGTCTTGGACATGTTGAAGTTTAGGGTTTGGGTGTTTGTTTTGTTTGTTTGTTTGGTTCGTTGGTTGTTTTATTCAACTGAGGGCCTGAAGTTCAGAGAAGAACTGTGAATTGGACTTTCTCCAGGAATTCTTGCCTAGGCACTGGTGGAGACACTCTTGGCTGCCTATACTACAGTCCTTCCTTTCCCTCTTACACTTTCCCAAAATCTGTATTTTGTTAGGGCGTCAGGGAGCTGTTTGCCCCGGGGGGAACTGCGCCTTTTTCCAGCCTCAAACTTGATTAATCTTAAATCACCCATTGTAATTTCATTCCCCTACCAATGATTGGTGTAGGAATAGGCTTCTGGGGCAAATCTGGCAGAACAGACCTGAGGGAAAGTATTCTGCAGGATTTCTTGGAGGGATCATTCTTCTTGTACCTAAAAAGGGATTGCGACAGGATCTTCTAACTTTCCACTTCTGTTCTTTGGTCCTTGTTATGTGAGGAGGACATGATGCCTAGAGTGCTGGCCCTTATTGTGACTATGAGGATGGCAGAGAAGAAGGATGGAGAAAACCTAGTTCCTTGATGATGTGGAGCTGCTGACTTGCCACAATCGGGAAACTTCCTGCCTCAGACTTATTATTATGTAAGACAATAAATGCCATTATTGTTTAAACTAGTCTTAGTTGTACTTGTTTCTTGCATCAAAAGCATTCTGTTACAGCATCTTGCTCAGATACATCAGTACCAACTTTTACTTTCCTTTAATAGCAAATGGAAAAGGAGCCCTTAATCTTAACTGTTGCCAGGTCTGTGTTTTATTCACTTATTCAACTTTCTGTCATTCCCGAGGAGGAGAACAGGGATGATGTCTGTCTTATTCATTATTACAACATATTCCCAGTGCTTAGCATTCTAGGTAGCTGTACCGTAGGTTCTCAGTAAATATTCGTTGAATGAAGATTTTAAGATATCTGGTCTTCTCCTTCTTGGAGTCAACAGAGGCTTATGATCAAAAGCCTATACTTGGACTTCCCTGGTGGCACAGTGGTTGAGAGTCTGCCTGCCGATGCAGGGGACACGGGTTCGTGCCCGGGTTCGGGAAGATCCCACATGCCGCAGAGTGGCTGGGCCCGTGAGCCATGGCCGCTGAGCCTGCGCGTCGTGCTCCGCAACGGGAGAGACCACAACAGTGAGAGGCCCGCGTACCGCAAAAAAAAAAAAAATAATAATAAGCCTATACTTTTTATCCAAAAGAATTGAGAGCAGGTGTTCAGACAAAAACTTGTACCTGAGTGTTTATAGCAGCACTACTCGCAAGAGCCAAAAGGTAGAAACCACCAAATGCACATCAGCTGATGAATGGATAAACAAAATGGGGTGCAATGGATTAATATTTGGTCAGAAAAGGGAATGAAGTACTAATACCTGCTACAACGTGGATGAACCTTGAAAACATTATGCAAAGTGGAAGAAACCAGACACAAAGGGTCACAAATTGTATGACTTCATTTATATGAAATGTCCAGAATTGGCAAATCCATAGAGATAGAAAGCAGATTAGTGGTTGCCAGGGGCTCAGGGGAGAAAGAATGGGGATTGACTGCTTAAAGGGCATGAGGTTGCCTTTTAGAGTGATGAAATTTTTCTGGAACTAAATAGTGGTGACGGTTAAATACCACTGAATTGTAAAATGGCGAAAATAGTAAACTTTATGTGTATTTGGCCACAATTTTTTTAAAGCTTATATTTTGGAGTTAGACCATGATTTGAATCCTGGCTATGCCACTAACTGACTTTGTAACCTTGGACATATTCCTTATTCTTGTGCTTCAGTTTTCTCATCTGTAAAACAGAGAAAATAATGGTACCTGCTTCAGAGGGTTATTGTGAGAACTGGGTCCAATAATGCATATGAAGTGTTCATCACCACACCTGGCACAGAGTAGATCCTCAGTAAAAGCTATTTGATAGTAATTATGATACCAAAGAGAAAAAAACCAAAACATGCACACAACCATACAACTCAGAAAATAAAGCATACCCAAAAAGCAGTGAAGTGTGGATGCTGAACGATACCACCGGCCCTTCCATAGCAGTTACTTATTGGCACCAGTGGAAATGCAGGGAAGTTTAACTACATACAAAATGTAAATTGCCTTGAGTTAATTAATAGGCAAATTCCACTAGGAATCATAAAATAAAATATACTAAAATCTTCCAGATTGACTTAAAATTCACAGAAAGTTAGAGAATTTACAAGCATGTAGCTTTGTTACCTTTGATTACATGCAAAGAGCAACACCTGGGTGAGGGCCAAGGCGGAGGGATCAGTCAGGCTATAAAGGGTGTGAGTTTTTGTGAATCATCATTCCATATACTCTGTTTTGCTGCTGAATTATTACTCCCTCTTTGCTTACCTTTCTCCTCTGTAAAACTAGGATGATTAAAATTGGTCCTGTGTTCCGCATATGGTTGATGGGAAGATAAAACGAAAGAAGTAAATTTTAAAAGGTTAAAAAATTTCACATTATTTTACAGTTGTTTCTACTTGAATAATATATGCAAGAACAAAAATATTTTTCCCAACTCTAAGAGGATCTCATCTGTCTTTTGTGCCAGTTGAGTCAATTGTGATAAGATCAGTGAAATTATAGGTCCTGGTTTAGTTGTTACCAGGTGGAAGTGAATTTAAATTCAGTTTCCCACAGCAAATGAATAAAGCAACTACACAGTCTCAAAGTTAGGGGTTATAGAACCATAAATCATTAACAATCAGGATGCTGCAGGAGAACTTCCAGCAAGCCACATTCCATTTATGACGACCAGAAACAGAATATTTAAACCAGGAAAGGACCTGCACCCAGCCTACTAATATTTGTATTCTTGTTGTCACTGAGGTTCTTTCCAGCTTTTTTTTTAAATTTCTTTATTTTTGGCTGCATTGGGTCTTTGTTTCTGCGCGCGGGCTTTCTCTAGCTGTAGCCAGCAGGGACTACGTTTCATTGTGGAGCACGGGCTTCTCCTTGTGGTGGCTTCTCCTTGCAGTGGCTTCTCCTGTTGTGGAGCATGGGCTCTAGGGCACGTGGGCTTCAGCAGTTGTGGCGCGCAGGCTTAGTTGCTCCGCGGCATGTGGGATCTTCCCAGACCAGAGATCGAACCCGTGTCCCCTGCATTGGCAGGAGGATTCTTATCCATTGCG
Organism: Grampus griseus; assembly: GCF_964374135.1. NCBI lineage: Eukaryota > Metazoa > Chordata > Mammalia > Artiodactyla > Delphinidae > Grampus > Grampus griseus. Next base: position 87,019,506 of record NC_139000.1, on the reverse strand, counting down.
CCACCAGGGAAGTCCTCTCTCCAGCTTTCTTATGTCAAGGTGTTACTGGCTACCACAGTGCTTTATATCCTCAAGGCACTCATGCCAATAGAAGAGTTTTTTATTCTCTCAAAATTCCTACTATTAAAATGTTGGTCTTGGTTGTAACGTTAATCAAGCCTGAATAAAATAATTTATTTTAGAACTTTTAAATTCTACATTTATTCTGGATCCTTCCAGTTGTGAGCAACAGAAAACCTAAAATTAAAACAAAGGATTTGTTGGCTCAAGAAAAAAGTCCGTGATTGAATCAGGCATAGCTGGGTCAGGGATAAACCATACCAGGACCTCATCTCTCTCTCTGCCCCTTGCCATCTCTTTGCTATATTTTCTTCTGTCTTGGCTTCCCTTTTATCAGTTTCACTTTGTAGATGGTCCCAGTAGTACCATATTTAAGCCCTTATAGTTGTAAGGCCAGCAGGAAAAGAAAGGGCCTTTCTGGCAACGTTAGCATAGGAATCCCAGAATTGAATCATTGCCTTTCTTGGGTCATGAGTACACCTTTGAACCAGTTGCTATAGCGAAGGGCATTTGATTCTCTGATCAGCCGGCCTAGTTCACCAGGTCAAGCTGGAGTCAGCCCCCTCAACCGGGGCTGAGTGGAGGGAGCAAGTCCCCAAGGAAGATAAGGTTTCCAATACCAGCAGATAGGAATGGATGGCCGGGTAGGTAACAAACAGAATTCCCCACAGGTGATGATTAGCATGAACATGTTATTGGCACCCCTCTTGTAGTACTGGATTTGCTGTGCCCTGCATTATAATTCTTTCTCCTTACTTCTCCTCCCTAAGACCAGAAGTCATATCTAATTCATTTTTCCGTCCCCTCCTTCCCTTCTTTTTGGCTTCATCTTCAGTGCCTGCAAAAGTGCTTTTCATCCAGGAGATATTTGTTGTGTGAATAAATGAGTTTCTTCTTTGTATGCATGTGCTCCTGAAAATTTTGCATGTGTTACAAACAAAGTAAAAATGCAACAAACGAATTAATGTGTGTAAGTTAATTAATACATTTACATGATTAAATGGATGTGATACTGTTTCTTTTTTCTGAAAGATTCATTATTCCTCACATTTGCTAATAATCATAGCTGAATTTTATATAGGGCTTACTAGGTGCTAGCCATCATTCTAAGCATTTTCTGTTTGTTTAGTCCTTACAACAGCCTGAAGAGGTAGATGCTTCTACTGTCCCCGTGTTACAGTGCCATGAGGTGAGTGCCTCAGTAAGTGGTAGAGCTGGGATCATGAACTTGAGTCTACACTCCTAACCATAATGCTTTCCTGCTAAGTATTGAACTAACAGCTTTGGTGTGAGCAGGACATGGCTTCTCTCCTTAAAGAGCTATGCAAGGTGGGGGCAGACATTGTGCACATAAGGCACAGTTCTCAGAAGAGACCTAAGGGTCTGTAATTATATCACCAATAGAATTATGTTAGGGAGTGCTAACTGAGACCCTAGTGGGGGAAGTGGTATATTTAGATCCCTAAAAATATAATTTTGTGGAATGAAAGCTATAGTGTGTTCGTGCTAAGTTTGAATTGACTAAGATGTTGAAATAGGGCTGCTCTTCTGCTTAGATTATATTTCAGAAATGTTTTAAAAATAAGCTCACATCTAACTCTCTAAGGATGATCTGTGGGCCAGCAACTGCAAATCACCCAGGAGCTTTTTAGAAATGCACAATCTCGGGCCCACCACAGAGCTACTGAATCTGAATCTGCATTTTACAATATCCCTAAGAAGTGTCTGTGCACAGTAGAATTTGGGAAGCACTAAGCTAAAGTAAAAATACAAAGCCAGCAATGGGATCTGTTAGTACCACCTGATGGAAGCCTGGTCATCACTTGTTGTTGACTAGTTTAGTCTTATCTGGCAGCTGGTGAGTTTGAGGTGCTCAGCCTGGGACCCAGGCACACAATGAAAAAGAGTCTGACCACCAAGGAAGGACAGAGATCCTGCACCAGCAGAGGCTCGGACCACCTCTTCCACTGCAAAGTCCTCTAGCTACATGTCCTTTGATGAACTTAATGCCTTAACACAAGGTTAAGGGGAATGAATTGGGAAAGGCTCTAGAAAGGAGGGCTTTGATGAATGATTAAGCCATTCCAGGGAGAATTACATGTGCAAACACCCATAGGTATAAAATTGGGAGCTTTGGATTAACTAGAATTTCTGTGTAGAATGGTAAAATATGAGGCTATACCAACAAGAGGGGGCCATACCCTGAATTACTTTATGTGCCGTGGTAAGGAGTTTGGACTTTATCTTTTAAATTTAGGGTGTATCACCAGAGTTTTCTGAGGATTGGGAGAAATAAACTTTATTGCTTGTGTGAAATTATACATGCTCACTGAAAGAAATTAAAACTATGAAAAGCACAAAGAAAGTAAAACTCATCTGAAATACCACCACCCACAAATTATCACTGCTCACATTTTCTAAGCATCCTTCTAGTCTTCTTCATGTATGTAAACATACATATAATTTTACATATCTGCTTTTTTCACTCCACAATGTCAGAGACGTAGTTCTGTGTCAATAAATACATCAATGTCATCATTTTTTTTTTTTTTTTTTGCAGTACACAGGCGTCTCACTGTTGTGGCCTCTCCCATTGCGGAGCACAGGCTCTGGACTTGCAGGCTCAGCGGCCATGGCTCATGGGCCCAGCCGCTCCGCGGCATGTGGGATCTTCCCGGACCGGGGCATGAACCCACGTCCCCTGCATCGGCAGGCGGACTCTCAACCACTGCCCCACCAGGGAAGCCCCTCAATGTCATCATTTTAATGGCCATAAAATATTACACTGTATGTGATCTGGGTCCAATCAAAAGACAGAAACACGCAGTAATTTAAACAGGGAAGCTTAACATAAAGAATTATTAACTTATGATAGGAGAGTAACTATAAGGTTAGAAAAAGAATTCTAAAAGGTACCCTAGGACTGAGGAAGGGTATCCAAGGAAGGATAAAGTTGGAAGGGAGTTCAGACGTCACTGAGGAAGGTGTCGGTTATAGCCCATTGGATGGTTGAGAAGTTTTCTGGGTCATAGATGGTCCACAATCACTGGGAAAGCAGGAGCAGCACCCCAGGGCCTAGGTGACTAAAGGCTTATGGGGTAGGGGGGTGCATAAAGGGAGTCAAGTGCCACTGTTGACACTGCTGGAACCAGAAGCTGGGGCAATCACACTCTGTAGGAACCCAGCACACTCCTGTGTATCGCTTGGGATGAGGAGACTCTGGACACTGCATGGAACAAAGTTTGGCTGACTGGCCCATTAGTTGGCTAGCCTTTTGGGGCTCTAGTGTGTACACACAGGAGGCAGAGAAGAGGGTGCCAGGAGCAGTCACCTGGGCTGAGACACAGGCCCACGCATTCTGAGGCTCCTGGCTAACTGTCCATGTTGACAGCTGGGAAGAGCAGAAGCCCCGCAAACAGTACAGAAAAAAACACTTGGAGTTAGTGGAGAAAGAAGCATGCTCTGCAGGAGCCTGGTGACAATGTACCGCAGAACAAGGAAAAGAAAAGCTCTTTCTCTTCCAGTGTCCTTTCAGCACCTGCTACTACCAGAGTCTGACACCTTCCACTGGCAAAGGAAAATGATTTAAAGGACCTAGATCCATTTTTGTGGAGCAGGCAATGAAGGATGAATTGGCAGATGTGAGATAATAAATCAATAACTAGCATACTACAGTGTACTGAACCAGTTTTCTATTCATGGGTATTTTGGTGTTTCCTATGCTTCACCATTTTCAATAATGCTGGCATGTAAGACTCTAGATACACATATTCTCACACTCAAGTAATTATTAGAAGAGAGTTTTAAATTGAGGAGTTGGACATGAGCTTTACATCCCATTCTTGGATTAGTCAATCAAAGCTACAGTTGGCTTATGGAAATGCTGTGGAAATCAGCTGCTGCCTGGATCACTCAGAGGTGATGAGGGGCTTCCTCTGGAGTTGGCACAGCTACTTTTCTAAGCATCACTATAGCTACCAGAGAGAACTATTTAAGAAGTCTTCATACACCGAAGCCTCATCTCCCATCTCTAAATTGTCATCCAAGCCCAAGCTCTGAGCCATTGAGGCCTCTCCCAGTGTAACAGACCTCTGTCCTGCCACCCCTAGGACCACCAGAGCTCTTTCAGCTCCTTCTTTTTCTTTAATTTTTTTTTAAAGAAGTGATTTTTTGTTTTTTTATTAATTTATTAATTTTATTTATTTATTTGTGGCTGTGTTGGGTCTTCATTGCTGCATGTGGGCTTTCTTTAGTTGCGGCGTGTGGGGGTTACTCTTTGTTGTAGTGAGCAGGCTTCTCATTGCAGTGGCTTCTCTTGTTGTGGAGCATGGACTCTAGGCGTGTGTGCTTCAGCAGTTGTGGCACACGGGCTCAGTAGTTGTGGCTCCCGGGCTCTAGAGTGCAGGTTCAGTAGTTGTGGCACTCGGGCTTAGTTGCTCCGCGGCACATAGGATCTTCCCAGACCAGGGCTCGAACCCGTGTCCCCTGCTTTGGCAGGCGGATTCTTAACCACTGTACCACCAGGGAAGCCCTCAGCTCCTTCTTTACTTGGCACCTGAGGAGTCCATTTTTCCCTCTTAGGAGATTAGCTTATTCTCCTTGGGAATATTTTTAAATTTGTTGTATTAGACTCCACATTTATAGATGTTTATAAATAGAACTAAAAACCCTCTAGGACCCAGTCTACTACATGGAAGGCTTGTCCTAATTTCCCCCACCCCCTGTACCCCCCAGTTCCTACTTAGAAATCCCTCAAATTCACCCTGTTGGTGTTCACTTCTTGTAGACATACTTCAATACATTAATCAGCTGAGCAATCATATTATGACTGGGAATCCTTAGAAGGATCTTGAAAGATAGGTGTTATTATCACCATTTTAACCATGAGGAAATTATAGTGAAAAAACTAAAAGGTCTGTCTGATGTCACAGAGGTAACAAGTCATAAATCTGGAATTTGAAACCAGCCCTCAAGTCCAAGTCCAAGCTGCTTTCATATTTTAGAAAAAATATAATTACCCCAAAGGGAAAAAGCCCAGTAGGTTTGCTATCTTCTATATTGGCTCAAAGAGGCTCACCCTACCTCATGGTTTCCCAAGACCCTAACAGAAGTCCCTGCCCTGCCTGTTCTGGCCCTGGTGGCTGGCTGTCCTCCAGAGGCTCTTCCTGTGGATATCTGAACACCTTTCCATACACCCGCAGAGGTTTTTGCTTCTCAAAGTCACCGTCCTCTCTTTTGGAGTTCTCAGTCCTAGCCAGGGGTTACTGGCAAAGGGGCAGTGGTTCTTTCTGAGAGGATGGGCACTTCCCTTGTAGAGTATTTCCCAGAGACTTCATGCTGCCTGAGACTATTAACGAGCAGTGAATAGTTGACCAGCTTTTACTGAGCATCATCTGTGTGTCAGGCCTGCCATGAGACAGAAGTGCAGGGTGTGGATTCTGCCACCTTTGTCTTTGATTATTCATCCCAAAGATTTTGGCCATCCTTTATTTTTGTTTTTCATACATACTTTTTTCTGGTTATAAATTTATGGACACAAAAAATTTATAAAACTCAAACATCACCAAAATATGTGACAAAAATTCTCATAATTTGTCCATCAACCTCCCACCCTTTTCCAAAAAAATTCGTTATTAGATGTATGTAAGTCAAATTATTATGCTGTACACCTTAAACTTATACAGTGCTGTATGTCAATTATATCTCAATAAAACTGGAAAAAAATTTAAAAACATGAAAAGGGAGTTCCCTGGTGGCCTAATGGTTAGGATTCCAGGGTTTCACAGTCATGGCCCAGGTTTAGTGCCTGGCTGGGGAACTGAGATCCCATGTGCCATGCAGCACAGCCAAAACAATAATTTTTTTTATGGTAATAAATAAAGAGTGCAGGAAGAAACTTTTGGAGGTGATGGGTATATTAATGGCATAGATGTGGTGATGGAGTCATGGGTGTATACTTCTCTCTGAACTCATCACATTTTTATATTAAATCTGTACAACTTTTTCTATGTCGATCATACCTCAAAAAATGGTTTAACAAGTGAAATAAAATGAGTGGGAAAAAATCACTATTAACAGTTCAGCATTTGTTTGTATTTTAAAAAATTTTAGTAGACAGTTTTTTTCATATGGTTTTTATTCTTCAATTTGTTAATATGGTGTATCACATCGATTGATTTGCATATATTGAAGAATCCTTGCATCCCTGGGATAAATTCCACGTGATCATGGTGTATGATCCTTTTAATGTGCTGTTGGATTCCGTTTGCTAGTATTTTGTTGAGGATTTTTGCATCTGTATTCATGAGTGGTATTGGTCTGTAATTTTCTTTTTTTGTTGTATCTTTGTCTGGTTTTGGTATCAGGGTGATGGTGGCCTCATAGAATGAGTTTGGGAGTGTTCCTCCCTCTGCTGTATTTTGGAAGAGTTTGAGAAGGATAGGTGTTAGCTCTTCTCTAAATGTTTGATAGAATTCACCTGTGAAGCCATCTGGTCCTGGACTTTTGTTTGTTGGAAGAGTTTTCATCACAGTTTCAATTTCATTACTTGTGATTGGTATGTTCATATTTTCTATTTCTTTCTGGTTCAGTCTTGGAAGGTTATACCTTTCTAAGAATTTGTCCATTTCTTCCAGGTTGTCCATTTTATTGGCAGAGAGTTGCTTGTAGTAGTCTCTTAGGATGCTTTGTATTTCTGTGGTGTCTGTTGTGACTTCTCCTTTTTCATTTCTAATTTTATTGATTTGAGTCCTCTCACTCTTTTTCTTAATGAGTCTGACTAATGGTTTATCGATTTTGTTTATCTTCTCAAAGAACCAGCTTTTAGTTTTACTGATCTTTGCTATTGTTTTCTTTGTTTCTATTACATTTATTTCTGCTCTGATCTTTATGATTTCTTTCCTTCTACTAACTTTGGGTTTTGTATGTTCTTCTTTCTCTAGTTCCTTTAGGTGTAAGGTTAGATTGTTTATTTGAGATTTTTCTTATTTCTTGAGGTAGGCTTGTATTGCTATAAACTTCCCTCTTAGAACTGCTTTTGTTGCATCCCATAGGTTTTGGAACGTCGTGTTTTCACTGTAATTTGTCTCTAGGTTTTGGTTTTTGTTTTTGTTTTGGCTGAGTTGGATCTTTGTTGCTGCACGTGGGATTTCTCTAGTTGCAGTGAGTGGGGGCTACTCTTTGTTGTGGTGTGCGGGCTTCTCATTGTTGTGGCTTCTCTTGTTGCAGAGCACAGACTCCAGGTGTGCAGTCTTCAGTAGTTGTGGCTCACGGCCACTAGAGAGCAGGCTCAGTAGTTGCGGCTCACGGGCTTAGTTGCTCTGCAGCATGTGGGATCTTTCCCGACCAGGGCTCAAACCCATGTTCCCTGCATTGGCAGGCGGATCCTTAACCACTGTGCCAGCAGGGAAGCCCCTCTAGGTATTTTTTGATTTCCTCTTTGATTTCTTCAGGGATCTCTTGGTTATTTAGTAACGTATTGTTTAACCTCCATGTGTTTGTGTTTTTTCCCCTGTAATTGATTTCTAATCTCATAGCATTGTGGTCAGAAAAGATGCTTGATATGATTTCAATTTTCTTAAATTTACTGAGGCTTGATTTGTGACACAAGATGTGATTTATCCTGGAGAATGTTGTGTGTGCTTGAGAAGAAAGTGTAATCTGCTGTTTGGATGGAATGTCCTATAAATATCAATTAAATCTATCTGGTCTATTGTGTCATTTAAAGCTTGTGTTTCCTTATTAATTTTCTGTTTGGATGATCTGTCCATTGGTGTAAGTGAGGTGTTAAAGTCCCCCACTATTACTGTGTTACTGTCGATTTCCTCTTTTAGAGCTGTTAGCAGTTGCCTTATGTATTGAGGTGCTCCTATGTTGGGTGCATATATATTTATAATTGTTATATCTTCTTCTTGGATTGATCCCTTGATCATTATGTAGTGTCCTTCCTTGTCTCTTGTAACATTCTTTTTTTTAAAGTCTATTTTATGTGATATGAGTATTGCTCCTCCAGCTTCCTTTTGATTTCCATTTGCATGGAATATCTTTTTCCATCCCCTCACTTTCATTCTGTATGTTTCCCTAGGTCTGAAGTGGGTCTCTTGTAGACAGCATATATACGGGTCTTGTTTTTGTATCCATTCAGCGAGCCTGTGTCTTTTGTTTGGAGCACTTAATCCATTCACGTTTAAGGTAATTATCGATATGTATGCTCCTATGACCATTTTCTTAATTGTTTTGGGTTTGTTTTTGTAGGTCCTTTTCTTCTCTTGTGTCTCCCACTTAGAGAAGTTCCTTTAGCATTTGTTGTAGAGCTGGTTTGTCTGTAAAACTTTTGATTTCTCCATCGAATCTGAATGAGATCCTTGATGGGTAAAGTAATCTTGGTTGTAGTTTCTTCCCTTTCATCACTTTAAATATATCCTGCCACTCCCTTCTGGCTTGTAGAGTTTCTGCTGAGAAATCAGCTTTTAACCTATGGGAGTTTCCTTATATGTTATTTGGCGTTTTTCCCTTGTTGCTTTCAATAATTTTTCTTTGTCTTTAATTTTTGCCAATTTGATTACTATGTGTCTCAGCATGTTTCTCCTTGGGTTTATCCTGCCTGGGACTCTCTGCACTTCCTGGACTTGGGTGGCTATTTCCTTTCCCATGTTAGGGACGTTTTCGACCATAATCTCTTCAAATGTTTTCTCAGGTCCTTTCTCTCTCTCTTCTCCTTCTGGGACCCCTATAATGCAAATGTTGTTGCATTTAATGTTGTCCCAGAGGTCTCTTAGGCTGTCTTCATTTCTTTTCATTCTTTTGTCTTTATTCTTTTCCGTGGCAGTGAATTCCACCATTCTGTCTTCCAGGTCACTTATCCGTTCTTCTGCCTCAGTTATTCTGCTATTGATTCCTTCTAGTGTAGTTTTCATTTCAGTTATTGTATTGTTCATCTCTGTTTGTTTGTTCTTTAATTCTTCTGGGTGTTTGTTCTTTAATTCTTCCAGGTCTTTGTTAAACATTTCTTGCATCTTCTCAGTCTTTGCCTCCATTCTTTTTCCGAGGTCCTGGATCATCTTCATTATCATTATTCTGAATTCTTTTTCTGGAAGGTTACCTATCTCAACTTCATTTAGTTATTTATCTGGGTTTTATCTTGTTCCTTCATCTGGTATATAGCCCTCTGCCTTTTCATCTTGTCTGTCTTTCTGTGAATGTGGTTTTTGTTTCACAGGCTGCAGGATTGTAGTTCTTCTTGCTTCTGCCGTCTGCCGTCTCAGTAGACAATTTTTTATAGCAATTTTAGATTCACAGCAAAATTGAGCAGAAGGTACAGAGATTTCCCATATACTCCCTCCCCCAACCAAGCACAACCTCCGCTACTGTCAAGATCCCCCATTAGAGTGTTTTATTTGTTACACTATAAATGCAGTGTACAAAATGTAGTCTATGAATCAGTGAACCTACATTGACACATCATTATCTCCCAAAGTCCATAGTTTACATTAGGTTCACTCTTGATGGTGTAAATTTTATGTATTCACACAAATGTATAATGACTTCATCATACTGAATAGTTTCACTGCTCTAAAAATCCTCTGTTCTCCACCTATTCATCCCTCCTTCCCCCTTAACCCATGACAACTACTGATCTTTTTACACTCTTCTTTTCAGAATGTCAGATAGTTGGAATCATACAGTATGTAACCTTTTCAAACTGACATATTTTTTTAGATTGTTTTCCCTTTGTACACAATATTATTTGCTTGCTTACTTATTAATTAATTAAATAAATAAGGATAATAACATATTGTTTATCATTTAGCAACTTTCTTCAGGTAACACTATGCCTTCAGTATATTTTATTATCAGTGTATATAAAAGATAACGATAGTAGTAACAATAATAGTTAAGTTTATTGAATATTAACTATGTGCTATGTATTGTTCCACTGTAAATGTTTCCTTCTGTATTATGGGCTGAATTGTGTCCCCCCCATATTCATTTCTTGAAGTCCTAAGACCTCAGAATGTTACTGTATTTGGAGATAGGTCCTTTAAAGGGGTAATTAAGTTAAAATGAGGTCATTAGGGTTGGCCCTAATCCAATATGACTGGTGTTCTTGTAAGAAGAAGAGATTAGGACATAGACATGCATGGAGGGAAGACCTTGTGAAGACAGAGGGAACAGACAGCCATCACAAGCCAAGGAGACAGGCCTTGGAAGAACCTAATCCTGCCCACACCTTGATCTTGGACTTCCAGCCTCTAGAAGTATGAGAAGAGAAATTTGTGTTGTGTAAGTTTACTCAGACTGTGGTACTTTGTTATGGCAGCTCTAGCAAAGTAATACAATGTGTAACTCACTTATTCTCTTCATAACCTGGAGAGGTAGTATTATTATCCTCATTTATAGGAAGAAACTAAGGCACAGGGAAGCTAAATAAATTGCCCAAGATCACCCATGGTACAATATCAGGATAGAGCAAGATGTTTTGTGGTGACAAATAATCCCCGAATCTCAGCAGTGTAACACAACAAAGATTTACTTCTCACTCACACTTCAAGTCCAACAAGGTTTGGGGACAAAGCACTTGTTCTTCCTAGGTACTCGGGGGCCCAGGCAGATGGAGCCTCCATCTCAACACGTGTTTCCACAGTTCCTGAGGTGGGAGAAGGGGTATGTGATGAATCTCACATTGACTTCTAAAGCTTCTGCCTGCTCACCACTTCCACTTGCATTTCTTCAACTAAGGCAAGTCATAAGGCCATACCTATCTTCAAAGGGGGTAAGGAAGCACAATCCCACATTGTGTCCAGAAAGAGAAGCGAACCAATATATATTTATAAATAGTGCACGACAATGACAACCACATGGGGCAGACAAACCTTGGCAAACATGTATTCCAAAGTACAGATAGTGTAGTGTGTGCTGAGGAATTAACTTTCCCCGAAGAGAGGTCTGGCCTCTGACTTGCTTGGAGGTTCTCCCTGGAATGTCCTGCCTGATAAGTGTCTTTGTTTGCCTGTGAGCTTTGCCCATCAGACAATCTAATAATGTGATAAATGGTGAGGTGCTTTGGACAGGCCATATCAGTTCTGACCTCCAGAGGAGTTGGAGACTACAGGTCAGCCACACAAGTAGTATGTGATCAAGCCCCAGTAAAACTCTGGACACCAAGGCTCAGGTGAGCTTCCTGGGTTGACAGTATTCCATGTGTATTGCCACACGGTGATGCCAGGAGGGTAACATGTTCCTGAGGATATGGAAGCTTCACGTTTTGATCCTCCTTCTCCACAGATTCTGTTCTACGAGTCTCTTCCTTTGACTGGTTCTAATTTGTATCCTTTCACTATAATAAAACTCTAATGATAAATGAAGCATTTTCCTGAGCTCAGTGAGTCATTCTAGTGAGTTATCAAGCCTGAGTGTGGTTGTGAGAACCCCCAAATTTGTAGTCAGGTAGTCTGAAAGGAGGATGGCCCTGAAGACCTCCAAACTTGTGGCCAGTGTCTGAAGTGAAGGCAGTCTTGTGGGGACTGTTTCCTCTGACTTTGCACTTTGGCAAACTCATTGCAGTTGGTGTCAGAGATGGGCAGACTTGGCAGTCTGGAGATGCCCTTAAACTCCTTAAAACTTGGCTAACTCATTTGCAGGTAGAACCTATACTTTCTTGATCAAACTCCAGCTTTCCTCTCCATTTTTTTCCTGCCACCTCCTGTACCTTCTCGTATGCTCCTTAACGTATTTTGTTCCCCAAACATCCCTGGCTTCTTCATGCATCAGTGACCTCACACGTGCTATTTCCTCTGCCTAATCTGCCCTACCTGAGCTGCTCAAGGAGACCATTCATCATTCAACATTTAGCTTTGAAGTCTCCTTTCTTTCAAGGTTGTTTATTCCCTACCAGAAAGCATTGGTCATTCCTTTTTCTGTGATTGTATAACACTTTGTACTGCCATATCTTATAGCCTTTCTATTTGGTTATCTAACAAAAGTAAACACACAGAATGATAATGCAGGATGAGAAGGTGTTATAACTCGTCTCCAAAGATGGCTCTCAATGAACATCACTTGCCAGTATTCACGCACTTGCACAGCCACCTCCCTCATTGAATCTGGACTGGCTGTGACTATTAGGTAACAGAATACAGTAGAACTAATGCTGTGCCAATTCTGGGCCTAGCCATTAAGAAGAATGGCAGCTTCCATTTCCTTCTTGGAACTCTCCTTCTTGGAATCTAGCTGCCATGCTGTGAGGAAGCCCAAGCAACCATGTGGAAAAGCCACATGGATAAGAGAAGCCCTAAGACCAGATGGAGAAGGAGGAAAACTCAGCCATTCCTGCATCACCAGCAAGCTTCCAGATGACTTTAACCCCACCTACTATGTGACTGCAACTGCCTGAGATACATCAGACAAGACCAGCAGAACTGCCCAATTGAGTTCAGTCAACCCACAGAATCATAAGATAATAACATGGTTGTTGTTTTAAGTCATTGAGTTTTGAGCTTGGAGATCATTAGACTGTGAGTTCAGTAACACAAAGATACCAAATATCCTAGATATTTCCCTAGCATAGAGAAAAATATAAGAGGAAGGTACATAAGCATCCTGAGCAAGAAGTGTGGTTTTTGTAACACAAAGGGCAGTTCAGCACAACAAATGTCCACATAAAAAGACACCTCTTCTGGTTGTTTTCCCAGGTCAACTAAAATTTTCAAAAGCCTCATGATGTATAGCTTACATAAGCTCTTTAGGTAAAAATGCAATTTTTTAGGAAACGAAGACTAAAGACAGTGTCTATGTGGTGAAGACATGAAGATAAAAATAGATGAATAAATAAAATGGTCAGTATTTTCTTTTTTAAAATACTTGACATTGTTTAGGCAACAGAGACTTAGGTTTTACTATTTATTAATTTTTTATTTTAAATACAAGACACTGTTTGTACTAATTCTCCAACCATGGGGAAAAATTTGAGCTCTGAAGGCCCTCTATGGATCATTTAGGGAGGAGAGAATTAGTTCTCTCTTCTACATGTTTAAGAATGACAGAGAACCTTACACCCATCAGAATGGCTATCATCAAAAAGAACACAAATAACAAATGTTGGTGAAGATGTGGAGAAAAGGGAACTCTTGTACACTGTTGGTGGGAATGTAAACTAGTGTAGCCACTATGGAAAACAGTATGGAAGTTTCTCAAAAAACTAAAAATAAAAGTATCACATAATCCAGCAAATTCCACTCCTGGCTATATATATATCTGAAAAAAAAAGAAAACACTAATTCAAAAAGATACATACATCCCAATGTTCATGCAGCATTGTTTATAACTGACAAGACATAGAAGCAGCCTGTATCCATCAACAGAAGAATGGATAAAGAAGCTGTGGTATATACATATACATAATGGAATACTACTCAGTCATAAAAAGGGATAAAATTTTGCCATTCACAACAACATGGATGGACTTGGAGGGTCCATGCTAAGTGAAATGTCAGACAGGCAAATACATATACTGTATAGTATCATTTACATGTGGAATCTAAAAAATAAAACAAATTAGTGAATATAGCAAAAAAGAAATAGACTCACAGATATAGAGAACAAACTAGTGGTTACCAGTGGAGAGAGGAAAGGAAGGAGGGGCAAGATATGGGTAGGGGGGATTAAGAGATACAATTATGTATAAAATAAATAAGCTACAAGGAGGTATTGTACAGCACAAGGAATATAGCCAGTATTTTGTAACAACTATAAATGGAATATAACCTCTAAAAATAGTGAATCACTATGTTGCACACCTGTAACTTATGAAATATTGCACATTAACTATATTTCAATTAAAAATTGAAATAGAAAAGAATGACAGAATTTCCTCTCCTGCTCTAGGGCCTTTCTGTTTGGAGCTGTTTCTCCAGTAAGACTCACTCCATAAATTCTTTTACATCCCTGCTCAGACGTCTTCATATCAGAGACACTTTCCCTGACCAGCCCATTCTAAGCCCCATTTCCCACTGTATATTCCTCCACATCATCTTCCACAGTACATTCATTTGCTTGTTGTCCTTCTCCCTCCACTAGAGTGTGAGCTCTGAGAACAGAGACTTTGTTTTCTCCACTGCGTATCCTCATTGCTGAGAACTGGGATTGACACTCAATAAATATTTGTTGAATGAATTGGAGTGGAATGTCTAAAAACGTACTTTCAGCTAAATAGAAATGCTAAGCAATACAGTGTACTTGATTCCTTTGCTTAACATCAAAGATTATTGCTGCCATTGTAGAAAGTCTTTTAAAATGGCTGGGTTTCCTAAGTCACTATATAATTACCCTCTTAAGTCTGAGTGAGCATTTAAAAACACAATTGCTAAATTGTTTTGCCTACATAACATTGCTGTTTGTGACATCATTTAGCAAGCACTGAGATGGGGCATACCATTAAAACACAGCGTAGGAGAAGTCAGGCTGTGATGAGCACTGCAGCGTAAAGAGAAGAGGAGTGAAATTGGTGCCAGTCCTACCCCCTACCCTTGTCAGCCAGATGGCCTTAGCAAAGCTACTTAATCTCTTTGGGACTTTTTCTTTGACTGTAAAATGAAGACACCCTGCCAAGTCTACCTAAGAGAGGTATTTGAGGGTCAAATAAGAAAATATGTAGAAGTGCTTTGAATGTCAGAAAAGCATCATGAAAATGTAAGGTATTATCATTATGTCAAAGTAATAATCAGTCATCAACTTTTGGCACTGGATATAACCAGGAGACTCTGCCTATATTATGGGAGAAATCTGCATCTAAGTTCACAGAGAGGCTTTCCATTGAGTTGGAGGGATGAGGGGCTGTAGGCACATTGAAAATGTGCTCAACTAACTAATAATGCAATCATTTCCAAAATGTGCCTTGGATACAAATATAATTTTTAAAGGAATTGGCTGACTCAGATTGTATCTTGACATGTTAATTTCTATCAAGGAGGATGATGGAGCCATAGACTCCACATAGTAGACATTTACCAGTTAGAGATCACCCCTCTGTGTGCATGCATGCATGTGTGTCTATGTCCATTTTAGGCTTCATTCTTTTGTCCATATTGCTTTTTAAAAAATTATATAAGGAATACATGAATATTTCCACTGAAAAAGAAAAGGAATATAAAAACATACCAAGAAAACCAAGAAAGTCTCCTTTCATTTCTTCACCCATCATATTAGGTTTCTCTTAAGACACATTTTAATTGAATATCAACAAGGGACAATAACCAGAGAAATTTTTTAAAAATATATTTATTTATTTGGCTGTGCTGGGTCTTAGTTGTGGCACATGGGATCTTTAGTTGTGGCAATGTGAGATCTAGTTCCTTGACCAGAGATTGAACCAGGGCCCCCTGCATTGGGAGCATGGAGTCTTTTTTTTTTTTTTTAACATCTTTATTGGAGTATAATTGCTTTACAATGGTGTGTTAGTTTCTGCTTTATAACAAAGTTAATCAGTTATACATATACACATGTCCCCATATCTCTTCCCTCTTGCATCTCGCTCCCTCGCACCCTCCCTATCCCACCCCTCTAGGTGGTCACAAAGCACCGAGCTGATCTCACTGTGATATGCGGCTGCTTCCCACTAGCTATCTATTTTACGTTTGGTAGTGTATATATGTCCATGCCACTGTCTCACTTTGTCCCAGCTTACCCTTCCCCCTCCCCGTATCCTCAAGTCCATTCTCAAGTAGGTCTGCATCTTTATTCCCATCTTGCCCCTAGGTTCTTCTGATCATTTTTTTTCCTTTTTTTCTTTTTTTAGATTCCACATATATGTGTTAGCATATGGTATTTGTTTTTCTCTTTCTGACTTACTTTACTCTGTATGACAGTCTCTAGGTCCATCCACCTCACTACAAATAACTCAGTTTTGTTCCCTTTTATGGCTGAGTAATATTCCATTGTATATATGTGCCACATCTTCTTTATCCATTCATCTGTTGATGGACACTTAGGTTGCTTCCATGTCCTGGCTATTGTAAAAAGAGCTGCAATGAACATTTTGGTACATGACTCTTTTTGAATTATGGTTTTCTCAGGGTATATGCCCAGTAGTGGGATTGCTGGGTCGTATGGTAGTTCTATTTTTAGTTTTTTAAGGAACCGCCATACTGCTCTACATAGTGACTGTATCAATTTATATTCCCACCAACAGTGCAAGAGGGTTCCCTTTTCTCCACACCCTCTCCAGCATTTATTGTTTGTAGATTTTTTGATAATGGCCATTCTGACTGGTGTGAGATGATATCTGGTTGTAGTTTTAATTTGCATTTCTCTTATGATTAATAATGTTGAACATTCTTTCATGTGTTTGTTGGCAGTCTGTATATCTTCTTTGAAGAAATGTCTATTTAGGTCTTCTGTCCATTTTTGGGATGGGTTGTTTGTTTTTTTGATATTGAGCTTCATGAGTTGCTTGTATGTTTTGGAGATTACTCCTTTGTCAGTTGCTTCATTTGCAAATATTTTCTCCCATTCTAAGGGTTGTCTTTTTGTCTTGTTTATGGTTTCCTTTGCTGTGCAAAAGCTTTGAAGTTTCATTAGGTCCCATTTGTTTATTTTCGGTTTTATTTCCATTTCTCTAGGAGGTGGGTCAAAAAGGATCTTGCTGTGATTTATGTCATAGAGTGTCCTGCCTATGTTTTCCTCTAAGAATTAGATGGTATCTGGCCTTACATTTTGGTCTGTAATCCATCTTGAGTTTATTTTTGTTTATGGTGTTAGACAGTGTTCTAATTTCATTCTTTTACATGTAGCTGTCCAGTTTTCCCAGCACCATTTATTGAAGAGGCTGTCTTTTCTCCACTGTATATTCTTGCCTCCTTTATCAAAGATAAGGTGACCATATGTGCGTGGGTTTATCTCTGGGCTTTCTATCCTGTTCCATTGATCTATATTTCTGTTTTTGTGCCAGTACCATACTGTCTTGATTACTGTAGCTTTGTAGTATAGTCTGAAGTAAGGGAGCCTGCTTCCTCCAGCTCTGTTTTTCTTTCTCAAGATTGGGGAGCATAGAATCTTAACTGCTGGACCACCAGGGAAGTCCCAAGAGAAATTCTAAAAAACCATATGGGACTTCTTTGCAGACTTCTATGCAAATACATTTGAAAACCTAGAGCAAATTGATAATTTCCTAGGGAAATTCAGATTAGCAAAATTGAGCTCATTAGAGTTGGAAAGCTTAAAGAGACCAATTTCCACAGGAGAAACAAAGAAAATTATTAAATAACTACCTCAGGGAAAAGCACAAGACATGGATAATTTCCCAGGGGAATTCTACCAAACCATTTATCTAAAGTATTAAAAAGGAAAGAAATCTTACTCATTTTTTTCTATGAGGAAAGTATAACACTGATATTAAACTAAATAGGGTACAAAGAAAGAAAACTATTGGCCGATATAATTCAAGAATATTGATACAAAATTCTAAACAAAATATTAAGTAAATACCACATTAAGTAAATAATACACAATGACAAAGTGGGTTATATTCCAGAAATGCAAATCTGGTTAAATATTTAGAAATCAATTAGTATCATACCTAACATTAATAAATCTAAGAAAAAGGATCATAGTATTACCTTCAAAGAAGCTAATGGGCAAACATTATAGGCAATTCTTCTAGGATTGGAAACAAGTATGTGCATTATCCATTACTATTCAACATTGTACTAGAGGTATTAGCCAATACAATTAGACAAGAGAAATAAATTAGAGGCATCAGAATGGGTAAAGAAGAAGTAAAAACATCTATATTTGCAGATGATATGATAGTATACCTGAAAAACCCCTCAAAAAATCAATGATAAAATTAATTTAAATATTAAAAGAATTCAGTGAAGCAGCAGAATATAACATTAATATATAAAAACCAATAGCTTTTACAATAGAAATAAAAGCAAAAATAAACAAATGGGACCTCATCAAACTTACAAGCTTTTGCAAGCAAAGGAAACCATAAACAAAACGAAAAGACAACATATGGATGGGGAGAAAATATTTGCAAAGGATGCAACAAACAAGAGCTTAATTTCCCAAATATACAAACAACTCATAGAACTCAATAACAAAAGAAACAAACAACCCAATGAAAAAAATGTGCAGAAGACCCAAAGAGACATTTCTCTAAAAGAAGACATACATATGGCCAATAGGCATATGAAAAGATACTCAACATCACTAATTATTAGAGAAATGCAAATCAAAACTACAGTGAGGCACCACCTCACACTGGTCAGAATGGCCATCATTAAAAAGTCTACGAACAATAAATGCTGGAGAGGGTGTGGAGAAAAGGGAACACTCTTACACTGTTGGTGGAAATGTAAATTAGTACAACCATTATGGAGAACAGTATGGAGGTTCCTTAAAAAAACTAAAAATAGAACTAACATATGATCCAGCGATTTCACTCCTGAGCATATATCCGGAGAAAACCATAATTCGAAAAGATACATGGACCTCCAATGTTCACTGCAGCACTATTTACAATAGCTGAGACACGGAAGCGACCTAAATGTCCATCAACAGATGAATGGATAAAGAGGATGTGGTACATATATACAATGGAATGTTACTCAACCATTAAAAAGAATGAAATAATGCCATTTGCAGCAATGTGGATGGACCTAGAGATTATCATACTAAGTGAAGTAAGTCAGAAAGAGAAAGACAAATACCATATGATATCACTTATACGTGGAATCTAAAATATGACACAGATGAACTTATTCAGGAAACAGAAACAGACTCACAGATATAGAAAGCAAACTTATGGTTACCAAAGGGGAAAGGGTGTGGGGGAGGGATAAATTAGGAGTTTAGGATTAGCAGATACAAACTACTATATATAAAATAGATAAACAACAAGGTCCTACTCTATAGCATAGGGAGCTATATCCAGTATCCTGTAATAGACCATAGTGAAAAAGAATATGAAAATATTATATATAATATATATATTATATAGATATAACTAAGTCACTTTTCTGTACATCTGAAACTAACATAACATTGTAAATCAACTATAATTCAATTTAAAAAAACTGAAAGCATCTAAATATCAAAAGATAATGTAAACAAGGTAAAGAAAGTAACAGATTGAAAGAAAACATTTACAATATGTGTAACTGACAACAGATAAATTTGTAGAGTACACAAATATTTCTACAAATCATTGAAAAAAGATAACTCAGTGGAAAAATACAACAAGGATATGAACAGGAAATTTTCTGAAGAAAAATATCAAATAGCAAACATATGAATGGGTGCTCAAATGCAACATAATCAAGGAAATGTAAATTTAAATAACAAATGATTTTTTTAATCAAAAGAGTTTGGTACTGGCACAAAAACACTAATATAGATCAATGGAACTGGATAGAAGGTCCAGAGATAAACCCACACACCTACGGTCAACTATTCTATGACAAAGGAGGCAAGAATATACAATGGAGAAAAGACAGTCTCTTCAATAAGTGGTGCTGCAAAAACTGTACAGCCACATGTAAAAGTATGAAAGTAGAACATTCTCTAACACCATACACAAAAATAAACTCAAATGGATTAAAGACCTAAATATAAGGCCGGATACTATAAAACTCCTAGAGGAAAACATAGCCAGAATACTCTCTGACATAAATCACAGCAATATCTTTTTAAATACACCTCTTAGAGTAATGAAAATAAAGACAAAAACATATGGTACCTAATTAAACTTAAAGCTTTTGCACAGCAAAGAAAATCATAAACAAAATGAAAAGGCAACCCACAGAATAAGATAAAGTATTTTCAAATGAAGCAACCAACAAGGGATTAATCTCCAAAATACACAAACAGCTCATGGAGCTGAATATCAAAAAAACAAGCAACCCAATCAAGAAATGGGCAGAAGATCTAAATAGACATTTCTCCAAAGAAGATATCTTTCTCCAAAGATGACCAAAAAGCACATGAAAAGATGCTCAACATCACTAATTATTAGAAAAATGCAAATCAAAACTACAGTGAGGCACCACCTCACACTGGTCAGAATGGCCATCATTAAAAAGTCTACAAACAATAAATGCTGGAGAGGGTGTGGAGAAAAGGGAACTCTCTTACACTGTTGGTGGGAATGTAAATTGGTACAACCATTATGAAGAACAGTATGGAGGTTCCTTAAAAAACTCAAAATAGAACTACCATATGATCCAGCAATTCCACTCCTGAGCATATATCCGGAGAAAACCGTAATTCAGAAAGATACATGCACCCCAATGTTCATTGCAGCACTATTTACAATAGCCAAGATACAGAAGTGACCTAAATGTCCATCAACAGAGGAGTTGATAAAGAAGATGTGGTACATGTATACGATGGAATATTATTCAGCATAAAAAAGAATGAAATAATGTCATTTGCAGCAACATGGATGAACCTAGAGACTGTCATACTGAGTGAAGTAAGTCACACAGAGAAAGACAAGTATCGTATATCACTTATATGTGGAATCAAAAAGAATGGAAAAGGGCTTCCCTGGTGGTGCAGTGGTTGAGAGTCCGCCTGCCGATGCAGGGGACATGGGTTCGTGCCCCGGACCAGGAGGATCCCACATGCCGCAGAGCAGCTGGGCCCGTGAGCTATGGCCGCTGGGCCTGTGCATCCAGAGCCTGTGCTCCGCAACGGGAGAGGCCACAACAGTGAGAGGCCTGCGTACTGAAAAAAAAAAAAAAAAAAGAATGGAAAAAATGACCTTATTTACTAAACAGAAATAGTCACAGATGTAGAAAACAAACTTATGGTTACCAAAGGGGAAAGGTGGGGGGGAGGGATAAACTGGGAGATTGGGATTGACATATACACACTATTATATACAAAATAGATAACTAATAAGGACCTACTGTGTAGCACAGGGAACACTACCCAATACTCTGTAATGACTTATATGGGAAAAGAATCTAAAAAAGAGTGGGTATATGTATATGTATAACTGATTCACTTTACTGTACACCTGAAACTAACAGAACATTGTAAATCAACTATACTCCAGTAAAAATTAAAATAAATAAATAAATAAATGTATAACAAATGATTTTTGCCCAACAGCTTAGCAACAATAAAAAAAGATAATGTTCAGTATTACCGGTAATGTGAAAAAAGAGTTATTCTTTTATACTACTGGTAGGAATGTAAATTGTCATAGCATTTTGAAGAGCAATTTGCCTACATTTACCAGTTAAAATTTTCTACAGTTTTCAACCCAGTAATTTTTCAACCCAGCAACATTTTTGCACATGGGCATAGGGTGGCCTAACTAAAAATGTTCATTGCATTATTGTTTAAAATATTAGACAAAAGTTAAACAATTGAAATGTCCATAGGGTAGAAGAATAATATGAAATAATATTGTCGGATAAACTATGCTTTTATATACCACGGAATACTATGCAGTGAATATGAAGGCTGAGGCAAAGATCAATGTACAACATAGAAAGATCTCCAGGACATATTTTTTGAAGTGAAAATGCAAGTCACAGAGCAAAAGGAACAGTTTAATCTCTGTGTTTTTAAGAAAACCACAAAATATACCATGCATCTTTATATGTACATGTTTATAAGTGCATTTATAAAGGCCTAGAATGATGCGACTTAACTGACAACGAAGGTTATGTCTGAGTATGGGTATGGGAACTGAATTTAAAAGAAGCCATTGGATTTTGCTACTGGGACATTACTGATGACTTTGGAAGATCAAGTCTCATGGGAGTTGTGAGACCAGAAATGAAGAAGTGAATGAATGGAGGGAAGGGGGAAGTGGAAATGAGCACAGAAAGAACCAAGATGCAAAGTCCAAGAGAAAATGGAATAGAAATGTACAAAGAACACAAGGCACAGAAGGGAGAGGCTTGGTGGTGTAGGCGAGCTCAGTAGACCAGCTGGTGATGTTTGAGGATAAAGGGATGCCTGAACTAGATTGCAGTCGGAATTCAGGATGAGTATGAGGAGTATTTGAGGTTCAGACTTCGCCTGTGTGTCAGCATGTTACAGTTGGTCTGGGTTGGTGGACAGGGAGTCCTGGGTTGACTTCATCTTGCCGTTGAAGAAAATTAGTGAAGAGAAAGAAATGTTTGCATAGAAAAGTATCAAAAATCTTGAGTCCAAGAATTCGGAAGTTATAAAAATTGTTACAAATCCTTGTTGATGGTATTTTATTTGGGAAGTTTAACTCCTTACCAATCGATTTCTGTCTGCCACCTGAGATAATTCTTTTTGGCAAGGTATTGTGAAATTTTAAAAAATATGTATATTAGTCTCTGCTCCTGGTTCCTGACACAAAGTCTCTAAAATCCTTGCAAATAGGGGTACTAGGAGAACCATTTGTTCTCATATTTGGTCTTTGACCCTGGTTCTTTTTTAAAAATTTTTTTTATTGTGGTAAAAGTCACATAATATAAAACATACTATTTTAACCATATTTAACTATACAGTTCAGTGGCACTAAGTACATTCACATTGTTGTGCAACTCTCACCATCATCCATCTCTCTAATTTTTCACCTTCCTAAACTGAAACCCTGTCCCCATAAACACTAACTCCCCATTCCCCCTCCCCACACCCCCACACCCCTGCCCCTGGCATCTACCAATGTATTTTCTGACTCTATGAATTTGACTATTCTACGGATCTTGTATAAATGGAATAAAACAGTATTTGTCTGTACCTACACAGCTTTCTCAAATCCCTTGGAATTTCCTGGGCAATAGCAGTGTCATTTGTTCTAATGAAGTGACTTCTGGTGGGCTCCTGGATGGGGGCTGGTCACCAGCAAGACCACACTATGATTATAAGCTTGGAATTTTCAGTCCCCCACCCATTCTTCAAAGAGTGCAGAGGGCTGGAAATGGAGTTAGTAATTGATTATGCGTGCATGATGAAGCTTCCATTAAAATTCCAATAATACGGGGTTCAGGAGTTTTCCAGGCTTGTGTATGTGTGGAAGTACTGGAAGAGTGGCAGGCCGAGAGAGGGCATGGAAGCTCTGTGCCCCTTTTCACATACCTTGCCCTACATATCCCTTCATCTGGACGTTCGTCTGTATCTTTTATCATATCTTTTTACAATAAACTGGTAAACAGTTAGTGAACTATTTCCCTGAGTTCTGTGAGCCACTCTGGCTAATTAACTGAACCCAAGGTGGGGGGGTTGTGGGAACCTCTGATTTATAGCCAGTTGGTCAGAAGAACAGGTGGCACCCTGGACTTTGGATTGGCATCTGAAATGAGTTGGGGGGACAGTCTTCTGGGACGGAGCCCTTAACTTGTGGGATCTGACACTACTTGGAGATAAATTGACTTAAACTGTAGGGCAGCTAGCTGGTGTTGCAGAATTGCTTGCTGAAGGAAACACCCTCCCCACATACACACACGCATCAGGTGTCAGAAATGTTGTGAGCGTAATAGTAGTGTGGGAGTAAAGGAGAAACACAGAAGTTTTCTGAGTTCATACCCAGGTATGAACAAATAAATGAATGAGTGGACAACACACATACACAAATACACACACATTATAAGCTGGTTTTCTAGCTAGCTTCCCTCCCAAAGGTAGCTGCTGAGGGCTCAAGACACCCAACTTTCTGTTTTTACTCCTGCAGTATACTGAGCTCTTCTCAGCAGAGCTGATTCTGCAGGGCTCACCACCAGTTCTACCCAGGTCTGTCTAGTGCTGGCCCTGTAAATCTGACCTATCTGTGTTTTCTCCATAACCCACAGCAGGCTCTTGCTGAACTAATACATGATTTATTTGGAGGAAGCTGCAAGGGACTTCAATATAATAATTATTCTCTTTGTAACGGATCTTTGTTTCTGTCTGCCAACTAATGTGTTCATCATACAGCCTTTTCTTACTTCTAGCTCAGCAAAAACATCATACAGGGTTTAATTCACAGTATAAAAGTTGTTTCAGCACTAGGTATTTATTACCTAATGTATTGCGAGGAAAAGAGCTACCATTACTAAGAAATATGGCATACCAAGAAGATGAGCACAGGAAGAGATGCTCAATGTCATTAGCCATCAAGGAAATGCAAATTAAAATCACTAGATGCTACATCACACCTACTAGGAGGGCTATAATTAAAAAAAGAAAAAAGTATTGGTGAGGATATGAAAAAATTGGAATGCTCACATACTGTTAACATACTACACCATTCTACATTTCCACATACTGTGGAAAACAGTTTGGCAGTTCCTCAAAAATTTAACCATAAAGTTACCATATGACCCAGCAATTCCACTCTGAGGCATATACCCAAGAGAACTGAAAACACATGTTCACTCAAAAGCTTGTATATGAATCTTCATAGCACTATTCACAATAGCTAAAAAGTAGAAACAACCCAAATATGCAACAACTGATGAATGATAAAAAAAAAATCTCTCAAATAATAAGACCTTGTATGTTATTAAATAGACTTCCAAAGAGATTTATTACTTTTATCTCTCTGAAGTCTTCCCTCTTCTTTTACGAAAAACATAAAGAGTGGATGTGAGCAGGGGGTGCAATTACTTGGTATACACACAGAGAGATAATGTTGTTAGTAGTAGAATTGGTCTTAGTAAAGTATCAAAAACTAAGCTTTCCAACTCTAAATTTGGGGACTGAACCTTCATGAGCACAGCTTCCACCTTAAGAAACTAGAACAAGAAAAGCAAATGAAACCCAACATAAGCAGAAGAAAGAAAATAATAAAGATTGAAGCAGAAATCAATGACATTAAAATATGAGAAAGCCAATAGAGAATATCAATGAAATTTCTAGATATGAACAAAGAAAATCTTTGTGATCATGGGTTAGGGAAAAAAGTTTTGGTTATAACACCAAAAGCACAATTCATAAAATGACAAATTGATAAGTTGGACATAAAATTATGAACTTTTTCAAAATATGCTGTTAAGAGATGGGAAGAGAGAACCCTCCTACAATGTTGGTTGGAATGTAAATTGGTACAGCCACTGTGGAGAACAGTATGGAGGTTCTTTAAAAAACTAAAAATAGAGCTACCATATGATCCAGCACTCCCATTCCTGGGCATATATCTGGAGAAAGCTGTAATTTGAAAAGATACGTGCACCCCAATGTTCATTGCAGCACTATTTACAATAATAGCCAAGACATGGAAGCAACCTAAATGTCCATCGAAAGAAGAGTGGATAAAGAAGATGTGGTACATATATACGATGGAATATTACTCAGCCATAAAAAAGAATGAAATAATACCATTTGCAGCAACATGGATGGACCTAGAGATTATAACCATACAAAAATAAAAATAGATAAATTGGACTACATCAACATTTAAAACTTCTGTACATTGAAGGACACAATCAACATCGAAAAGGCAACCTATGAAATGGGAGGGAATATTTGCAAATCATGTATATGAAAGAGGTTAATATTCAGAATATGTGAAGAACTTCACTACTCATCATCAACAACAAAACCAAAAAAAACCCATTAAAAAGGGGGGAAAGGACTTAGACGTTTCTCCAGGGAAGATATGCAAATGGTCAACAAATACATGGAAAGATACCCAACATCACTAACCATTAGGGAAATGCAAATTAAAACCACCATGAGATACATCCTCACACCCATTAGGATAGCCATACAGGAAATAACGTGTATTGGTGAGGATGTGGAGAAATTGGAACCCTTTGGCACTATTGATTGGAATGTAAAATAATGCTGCCACTATGGAAAACAGCATAGAGATTTCTTAAAAATTAAAAAAAAAGAATTACTATATGATCCAGCAATTCCACTTCAGGGTATATACTCAAAAGAATTGAAAGCAAGAACTTCAAGAGATATTTGTACATCCACATTCATAGCAACACTATTCACAATAGCCAAAATGTGGAAGCAACCTAAGTGTACATTGGTGGATAAATAAATAAACACGTGATATAAATACATACGTATGTATATATCTGTATACACACAATAGAATATTCATCCTTAAAAATTTAGGAAATTCTAGGAACTTCCCTGGCGGTCCCGTGGTTAGGACTTCGTGCTTCCAATGCAGGGGGTGCGGTTTGGTCCTTGGTCAGGGAACTAAGATCCCACATGCCATGTGGCAGGGCCAAAAAGAAAAAAAGTTAGGAAATTCTAATACATGCTACAACATGAGTGAACCTTGGGGGTATGCTATGTGAAATAAGCCAGTCATAAAAAGGCAAATATTGTACAATTCCCGTTAAATGAAGTACCTAGAATAGTCAAGTTCATGGACTCAGCTGGTAGAATGGTGGTTGCCAGAGGCTGAGAAGGGGGGAGAATTAGGAGTTGTTGTTTAATGTGTATAGGGTTTCAGTTTTGCAAGATGAAAATAGTTCTACAGATTGGTTGTACAACAATGTGAATGTACTTAATACTACTGAACTGTACACTTAAAAATGATTAATATGGTAAATTTTATGTTATGTACATTTTACCCTAGTTAAAAAGGAAAACATAGAGGTAAATCTTCATGACTTTGAATTTGCCAGTGGATTCTTAGATGTAACACCAAAAGCACAAACAACAACAACAAAAATAAATAGATAAATTAGACTTCAAAATTGAAAACTTTTGTTCTTCAATAGACACTATCAAGAAAGTTAAAGACAACCCACAGCATGGGAGAAAATATTTACAAATTATATATCTATTGATGGACATATATATAGAATATACTAAGAACTCTTACAACTAATAATAGAAGATAAGTAACTATTTTAAAATGTTAAAGTGTCTGAATAGACATTTCTCCAAAGGGGATATAGCATGGGAAGATAGACTAAATATTGTTAGTCAACAGGGAATTGGAAGCTATCACTGATAGCAACAATGAGCTATCACTTCATATCCACTAGGATGACTATAGTAAAAAATGTAGATAATAACAAGTGTTAGCGAGGTGTGGAGAAATTGGAACCCTCACACATTTTTGTTGAGAATGTAAAATGGTGCAGCCTCTTTGGGAAACAGCCTATCAGTTCCTCAAAAACTTAAACACAAAATTACCATATGACCCAGCAATTTAACTCCTAGGTATATACCCAAGAGAAATGAATACATATGTCCACGCAGTCTTACACATGAATGTTCATAGAGGCATTATTCATAATAGCCAAAAAGTAGAAACAACCTAAATGTCTGTCAACTGATGGATAAACAAAATGTGGTATGTACATAAAATGGGTTACTAGTCATCCATAAAAAGGAATGAAGTACTGATACATGCTATACAGTCATCCCTAGGTATCTGAGGGATATTGGCTTCAGGACCCACCCTATGAATAAAAAAATCCACAACGCTCAAGTCCTTTACACAAACATTTGCACATAACCTGTGCACATCCTCCTGTACACTTTAAATCATCTATAGATTACTTATAATACTTAATACTATGTAAATGCTATGTAAGTATTTCTGGTGGGTGGCAAATTCAAGTTTTGCTCTTTGGAACTTTAGGGAATTGTTTTCAGATATCTTCAATCCGCAGTTGGTTGAATCTGCAGATGTGGAACCTGTGTATACAGAGGGCTGACTGTACATGAATAAACCTTGAAAGATTATACTAAATGAAAGAAGTCAGTCACAAAAAATCACATATTATATGATTCCATTTATATGAAATATTCAGTATAGGTAAATCCATAGAAGCAGAAAGTAGATTAGTGGTTGCTTAGAATTGGGGAGTGGAGATAGGATAGAGGTTGGGTTGATAAGTAAAGGGGATGGTGTTTATTTTTTGAGGTTATTAAAATGTTCTAAAATTGATTGTGGTAATACATAACTCTGTAATTATAGTAAAAATCATGGAATTGCACATTTTAAATGGATGAATTTTATAATATGTGAACAATAATGCTGTTGCAAAAAAGGTTTATAGTTTTCAATGTACAAGTTTTGGACTTCCTTGATTAAATTTAATTGTTTTAATCCTTTTGATGCTATTGCAAATGGAATTATTTTCTTAATTTCATACTTTGTTCATTGCTAGAGTATAGAAAAGCAACTTATTTTTGCATATTTAACTTTTATCCTGCAACACTGCTGAACTTTTTAATTAATGTTAACAGTTTTGGTGTTTTTTGTGTGTGGATTATTTAGTGTTTTCTATATATAAGATTATGTCATCTGAAATGGAGGTAGTTATACTTCTTCCTTTCCAATCTTCTTTTTCTTGTATAATTGCTCTGGCTAGAACCTCTAGTATAATGTTTAATAGAAATGGGAAGAGTGAATGTTCATGTCTTATTCCTGGACTTAGGGGGAACACTTTCAGTATTTCATCATTAAGTATGATGTTAGCTGTGGGTTTTTCATAGATGACCTTTATCAGGTTGAGAAAGTTCCCTTCCATTCCTAGTTTGTCAAGGTTTTTTTGTTTATTTGATTGTTGTTGTCGTTTAACCATGAATGGGTGCTGGATTTGGTCAAATGCCATTTCTGTGTCTATCAAAAATCTGATCATGTGATTTTCTTTTCTTTCCTTGCATTCCTGGATTAAGTTCCACTTGATATTTGTGTATAATCCTTTTTATATGTTGCTACATTTAGCTTGATAGTATTATGTTGAGGAATCTTAAAGGAGTCAATTTTAGACAGCATATAGTTGAATAGCATTTTAAAATGTATTCTGCAGACCTCTACATTTTAATTGGAAAAATTAATTCATTTAGATTTAATGTAATTATTTGATAAGGTAAAATTTTCATCTGCCATTTTGATTTTTTTTGTATATGTCTTATATCTTCTCTGTTCCTCAAATCCTCAATTACTGCTTTTTGTGTTAAACAGTTTCTAGTATATCAACTCGATTCCCTTGTCATTTCTTTTACTATATATTTTGAGTTTTTTTAATTGGTTGCTCTGGGGATTAGCATTAACATCTTAATTTAGAAAAATCTAGTTTTAACTGATACTTCCTTAATTTCAAAACTATAGGAAAAATATGCTCCTGTACAACTCTGTCCCTCCCCCTTTAGGATATTGTTGTCAAAAATTATATCTTTGTATATTATGTGTCCATCAACATAGATTTATAATTATTGCTTTGTAAAGCTGACTTTTAAATCAGGCAGGAAAAAAGCAGTTGCAAGATAATACATTCTACTCTTTCTTTTTTTTGTGTGTGTGGTACGCGGGCCTCTCACTGCTGCGGCCTCTCCCATTGCGCAGGCTCAGTGGCCATGGCTCACGGGCCCAGCCGCTCTGTGGCATGTGGGATCTTCCCAGACCGGGGCACGAACCCCTGTCCCCCGCATTGGCAGGCGGACTCTCAACCACAGCGCCACGAGGGAAGCCCCATTCTACTCTCTTGAGTACTTCTTGTAGTGTAGGTCTGCTAGTGACGAGCTCTCTCAATTTTTGTTTATTTGAGGATGTCTTAATTTCTTCTTAAGTTTTTTTTTTTTTTTTTTTTTTTTGTGGTACGCGGGCCTCTCACTGTTGTGGCCTCTCCTGTTGCGGAGCACAGGCTCCGGACGCGCAGGCTCAGTGGCCATGGCTCACGGGCCCAGCCGCTCCGCGGCATGTGGGATCTTCCCGGACCGGGGCACGAACTCTTGTCCCCTGCATCAGCAGGCAGACTCTCAACCACTGTGCCACCAGGGAAGCCCTCTTCTTAAGTTTTGAAAGATCATTATGTCAGACATAGAATGCTTTGTTGACAATTTTTTATCTCACTACTTTGAATATGTCATCCCACTGCCTTCTGATTTCCATGGTTTCTAATGAGAAATCAGTCTTTAATGTTATTGAGTATCTCTTGCACATGATGATTTGTTTCTCTCTTGATACTTTCAAGATTCTTTGTCTTTGGCCTTTGACAATTAAATTGTGAGATGTCTGGAAGGGGATCTATTAAACTTAACTGGAGTTCATTGAGTTTCTTGCATGTGTAGATTAATGTTTTTTAGTAAAATTGGCCATTACTTCCTCAAATATTCTTTCTGTCCAGTTTTATCTTTATTTATTTCTGGTACTCTACCATGCATATGTTGGTATGATTGGGTGTCCCATGGTGTCCCATAATTGTCTTGGGCTCTGTTTAATATTTTTGTTCTTTTTTCTTTCTGTTTCTTAGACTGGATAATCTCAATTGACCTATCTTCAAGTTCACTGATTCTTTCTTCTGCCAGCTCATTTCTAGTGTTGAACCACTCTTGTGGATTTTTAATTTGTTATTTTACTTTTCAGCTCCAGAATTTCTATTTGGTTCCTTCTTATAATTCCTCTTTCTCTACTTGGTGAGACATCCTTCTCATACTTTCCTTTAGGTCCTCAGACAGGGTATCCTTAGGTCTTTGAACATATTTTAAATAGATTATTTAAAATCTTTGTCTAGTAAGTCCAATATTTGGGCACCTTCAGGAACAGTTTCTATTTTTCCCCCATTAATGGGCCATATTTTCTTGTTTCTTTGCATGTTTCTTAATTTTTCTTCAAAACTGGACTTTCATTGAATGAATTCAACTTGTAATATTGTGTAAGTTTGAGGTGTACAGCATGTTTCTTTGATACATGTATGTATTGTAATATGATTGTCAATGTAGTGATATATATCATATTACATAATTATAGTACAATATTATTGTCTATATTCATTATACTGTGCATTAGAGATCTATGGATTATTTACTGCACATTACATATTTGTACTCTTAAACATCATCACTCTTATCATTCCCCCCTCCCATCCCTTGGTAACCACCACTTTACTCTCTGTTTTTTATAGGTTTAATTATTTTAGGCTCCATACATAAGTGATATCATACAGTACTTGTCTTTCTGACTTATCTCAGTTAGCATAATGTGCTCAAGGTCCATCCATGTTGTTGCAAATAGATGGATATCCTCCTTTCTCGTGGCTGAATAATATTCCATTGTGTAAATATACCATATCCTTTTAATCTATTCATCTATGGATGGACATTTGTGTTGTTTGTATATCTTGGTTATTGTAAATAATGTGGTAATAAATATGACAGTGCATATATTTCATCAAAATCTTGTTTTCATTTCTTTTGGGTATGTACACAGAGATGAAATCCCTGGATCATATGGTAGATCTATTTTTAATTTCTCTGACATTAAAAGGTCACTCACTGGACACCTGTGCAGTTTTAGGGTCAGTGGTCCCAACCAGTCTTAGCTGGCTTGAACTGGACAAGTGCTGACTCCAAATTTCTAGGCTATGTGAAGCTTAGAGGGCATGCAATTAAAAAAAATAATAATAATTAAAGCAAGCTTGCTCAGTGAAGGCAGGTTACAAGTGGGGGGTTTTTTGGTTTTTTTTTAAAAAACAAGCTGTTCCCTTATCTGCTGTTCTGTAAGACAAGCTCAAGGATTTATGTTAGTCACCGGTTTCTGTTAACCCTATGGGGCATGGTTTCAATAAGGGGGACAACTGTATGTGCTGGCCACAATACCAAATGCTGAGAACACAAAGATATACAACCTTAGCTCTTAGCTTCATACTCAGCTGGGGTAAGAAAAGATAACTTGGAAGCTCACTTCCAGGAAGTGAGAAAGCACAGAAGTAGAGAGAGACTTGAGGGAGAGAGACTTGGGAGGAGGGTTTTATAAGGGTGTGAGGAGAAACAAATAGGGAAATGGCAGCAGGGATGAAAAGGAGGGGATAAATTCAGAAGACATGCTGGAGATAGGATCTGCAGGATTTGTAAATCCATTGGGTTTTGAGGAAAGAGGAGTCAAAGGTGAAGACACTGGTTATTTTTCTTTTCTCAGGGTAAAAGCAAATGAAAGGTTGATTCCACTTATGTGAGGTACCTAGAATAGGAAAACTCATAGAGACAGAGTAGAATAAGGGTTAACGGCCTGAGGGAGGGAGGAATGGAGTTCAGAGCTTCTGTCTGGGATGATGCAAATAGTGCTGATGGTTGCACAAAATTGTGAATGTACTTAATGCCCCTGAACTATACACTTAAAAATGATTAAAATGGTATATTTCATGTTATGTATATTTTACCACAATAAAAACTAAAAAAACAAGAAAAAACAAAACAACAACAACAAAAAACAAATGAAAGGAAATACATTTTAGAAAGACAATCAGCATTTTTTTACACAGGAGAATCATTCCTTTTTTTAAATTGAAGTGTATCTGGGCTATTGTGTTAATTTCTGCTGAACAGCAAAGTGATTCAGTTATACATACATATTTATATATTCTTTTTAATATTTGTTCCTATTATGGTTTATCACAAAATATTGAATATAGTTCTCTGTGCTATACATTAGGACCTGTTGTTTATCCATTCTATATATAATAGTTTGCAAGCAGAATCATTCTGAATTGCAGAATGTATTGACATCATAAAGAATCTCACTTATATGACACACTGTATATTATTTCATAATTTTCTGACATGCTTTATATAATTAACTCACATGTGTTCATTGAAGAGTACTATATTCAGTGTTGTGTAGATTGTAAGGAAGTGAGTTGAAAAGAGGGTTAATTTCATTTTTAAAAGCTATTCATTGAGTACCAAATTTCACACACCTTGTATCATTTATTCCTCATACAGTCATGAGGTAGACACTAGATCCATTTTTAAATGTTTTTTGAGTATGGCTGGATTGCTTTAAATAAATCAGCATTTTCGGATTTGTCATTATAAATTGAAGTGCATAGCTACTGACTTTTTTTTTTTTTTTTTTGGCTGAAACCTTAAGCTTGTGAGATCTTAGTTCTCTGACCAGGGATGGAACCGACGCCCTCAGCAGTTGAAAGCACGGAGTCCTAACCACTGGACCACCAGGGAATTCCCATACTGACTCTTTTTTAAAATCAGTGATTTTCTACTGCATCTTTACATAGCTAATAAGAGTTTTTAGAGTTTCTAGCATGAAGACCATATTTCAAAGTTAAATTAATGGTGGTGTCTATTGATATCTATAAATTCTCTTTCCAAGTAAAAGAATTAGTGTCTTTTAATGTCTTGATCATTGACATGCCTCTTTATGGAATTCTTTGGTTTAATTTTTATTGTAAAGGTCTCTTTAAGCAGATGGTTTTCTCTTTTGCCTCTTATTATTGTGAATTTTGTGAAATAATTCTATTTTTCCCCTCGAAGCTTACATATTGCATATATATCCCTTTCAATCAATCTACTAAACGTGAAGAAAATTCTTAGAACCACTAAATAATAGTAACAGTGTTGTCATATAGTTTTATATCCCAGATACAGAAAAAAGACAATAGCATAAGTCCTATTAAACATCAAACTTCTACTCCATGAAAGCCACACAAGTACTGGCCTTACAGACAAAGATCATTCAAAAAGAGCCAGGGATGTTCTTTTTAGGAAATAATTTTTCTTACTTTGGCATGTGCACATTTGAAAATACCCGTAGTTAAACTAACTTATTTGTAACATTCATTCACTTTATGCCTTCTAATTAGAGAATTTTGATATTTAATTCCTAAGATAAATTTAATGTTATAAGAGATCAGACATTTCCAAAGAGGTTCTTTTGAATGTCAGAGGCCTTTGGGTGTAGGTTAGCAAGGGAGCCACAAGACTTCAGGGGGTCAGCTATTGTTTTGTGCATGTCAGTCTTAGAAAAGTAAATATAACCTTTTAGAACGGGCAAGTTCATAGAAAGAAAGCAGATGAGTGGTTTCGAGGGTCTAGGGAGAGAAAGGGGAATGGAGAATAACTGCTTCATGAGTACAAGATTTCCTTTTGGAATGATGACAATGTTCTGGAACTAGATAGTGGTGATGACTGTACAATATTGTGGATTTACTAAATGCCACTGAATTGTTCACCGTCAAATGATTAAAACAGTAAAATTTATGTTATGTGTATTTTTTTTACAATAAAAATGTAATCTTATTACAAAATAGTAATTTGTAACTATAGATAATTTATACAAACACAAGAAGAAAACGTTACCATCAATCTCACTGCTCAGATAGAACCAGTGTTGCCATTTTGGTGACTATCCTCCCAGTTATATCCCTATGCATATAATTACATTTCTGTTTCAGTTAAGGCTTTTTGGTTGCAAGTAACAGAAAATAGAAAACCTGGTGTCTTCTGGAAACCCTGGGCAGAAACGCAGCTGTGCCTCTGGGAGTTGAAGGGTCATTGAGAGGTCGGGAAGTTCATTGTACCCTTTCTACATCTCTCCTCTGTGGGCTCTGTGGGTCAGATTTCATCTCAGATTTTTCTTCACTTCTCCATTCATGCGGCTGATTGCTGCCCCACAGCTCCTCAACATACCTGCTGACGGTCTAGCTGCCCATAGACTGGCTGGCTCTCTCAGACCCAATTCCAAATTCTGCTCATGGTTCAGTCAGCTTTAGCAGGGGAGCTGGGGTAGGCAATATAAACAAGAACCAATTCAGATCACTTGCTTTGAAAAATGTTGAGATAGCTTCAAAAATATCCTCAGCTTTAGCCATTTTCCAAGGCATGAAAAAAATCATAATGATAATAACAGTTAACTCTAGAGGAGCTTTAACAACATATTATACATATACAGTTGAGGATAATTTTCTGTATTAGTAGATATGTCATAACCAATTGCAAAAGTGGGTGTAATTTTATTTATTTATTTATTTAAAAGTTGATGTGTATTATAGTTTCAGTTAAGTCATCAATTTGTCACTTCAAATGGCATGCTCTGGAATTAATTTTTTCTTAATTTCTTATCTGGTTGAAGGCTAGACAGTCTTAGGATGCATGTTCACATGAGTTTCGTTGATGATATGAGGGTTTTAAATAAATATTACTTCTAATTGAAAAGGGCAATTTGGGATTTTGTTCAAAAACAGTTTTATTGACATATAATTCACATACCACAGAATTCTCCTGTTAAGTGCACAATTCAGTTTAATTAGTTTACAAAATTGTACATTCATCACTACAATCCAAATTGGAGCTTTTCTTCTACCCCCAGAAGAGTCCTCTGCCCAACTGCAGTCAAGCCTTTTTCCGCCTCTAGCCCAAGGCAACCACGAATCTATTTCCTGTCTCTATAGATTTGTAAAAAGGACAATTTTATTTTATACAACAAAATATTTATGGTCTTTGTGGAGCACTCACAATGTCTTCATCTGTGAATAACATCCAATTTTCAAGTTGGAAAAACAATAACTTTTTATTTGATCTTAAACAAAATACGTAATTTGTTCACCAACATGTTTTTTCAACTAAACATTCAAAGTTATACATGCAAATAAAGTATACAAGTATATAATTTTAGGTGGGGATCTTAAGTCCTTCTGAGTTTCCCCCATTAGCTGTCCCTCCCTGCCCCTATCAGCTCTGTCTTTTGCCCTGCCAGTCACCATTTGGAACTCCTAGACTCTTGAATGGGATGCTGTTCTTCTCTACACAAGTCTAGGGAGACTGAGTGAGGAGCCAGCCAGACTTCCCTTTCTAACTTGTTCTTTATTGTTCATTGGACTACAACATGTGCCTCTAAGGATGCATCAGGCTTTTTAGAATGCTTGGAATTGTTGTGCAGGAGAGGAAAAACTCAAAAGTATACACTGAATATCACTTTCCTGAAGACCTAGGTATAAAGTTCTCAAGAAGTTAAAGCCTCCAGAAGGACTCCTCATTCCTACCCTAATCTCTTGCTTCCCTGTCATCAAGGCCATGCTTTTCTTATGGAACTGCCTCCTTCTAAACCTGGTAATACAGGTGTTCCACTCCCCTGCTACTTTTCAAGAAACTCTAGTCCCTACACGTAAGAATCGCTCTTATTCTGAATCCATGTTTCTTTTCTTAGCAGCTTAAGCCCTTAAGTATGAGTTATTCAACCTAGATTAGAATAACACCCCAGGGAAGAGGGCCTGGAGAAGAAGAGTTGGTGGTGACTCTCCAGGTCCCACAGAACAGTTGGGCATGGAAGTGAGGGCAGACTTTGGTGCTCTGTTTCAAGAAGCAGTTTAGAATAGCTGTGGGTAACTTAAAATCTGGTTCTCTAGATCTCTTTCCAGTGGGAGTTCAACATATCTTTTTTTCTCTGGACTGCCTAGGCTAACTACTGAATAAAACACACAATACATAATCATGTTCATCATGCCATCTCCCAAGGACAAATTTTAATTTCCAGAAGTAGTGCAATGAACCCATGAGGAGAAAGAGAAGTATTTTCCTGCTTACTCATAATTTATAAGCCACTTCTTGATAAATGGAATCTGTCCTGTACATTATTTGCTGGACATTATAATATGAGACATATTGGTTCTTCCCTTCATTGCTCCTTCTTTGATCTCTGTTTTCACATTATGACCTCTCAGGCCTTCTAGGAAAACAAAGCAATCCTATTGTTAGCCCAATAGGTAAAAACTGTACCTTTTACAGGTAGCTCCCTTAGCTATATTAGACCTCGCTAAGGCTGTACTTATAAGTTCATATTAAATTCTTGGCCAAGGTCATACTCTGTCCAGGGAGGATAGGATGTCGTGATTTCATTCTTCTATTTATAAGCACATAAATTATTATATGCTCTCAATCTATGTGATTTCTACTTGCCCTATTTACTAACTCATGGATATAGTAGTATTTTGTCAGCCCTGTCTAGTGATGTCTCACAATTATCACGAACACAATCTACTGATAAGACAGAGCTGAGTTTATTGCTTACATTGGTAAGGAAGAACCACATCTCCTCAGAGTTTTGGCAGTTTCTGAAAGGGGGGAAGCTCAGGAGAGAACTTATTGAGAATTTGAAGTTTGTCTTAAGAAAGGTCTTTCAGTGTAGGGATTTGATTAGAATTGGGTAAAGATCAGATAAAACTGTTCAGGATTGGTAGAAACAACAAGGAATGGTTTTTGAGGCTAGGGATTCAAAGAATCTTAGGGCACAAAATGCCTGTGGATGTCTTACTTTGAAGGGTTTCTTTTAGGAAATTCCTGTGATGAACTGTCAATCTTTGCCTGGGAAAGAAACTCCCAGAAAAGTAATGTAGACAGAGGAATGAAGACATGTTGACGTAGATGTTAATGTAGAGGATGAGGTAAGTGGGAGTGAAGTAGTTTCAGTTCTCAGTGTCCGGGGTGAGTGGGGTGTACGGTTTTGGTTCTCAGCCCCTTTCCAAACACTTCAAGTGAATTAAGGTGACTTTAGCTGTTGAAACTGGTAGATTCCCAAATGTTTGATGGCTCAAACATGAAAGAACTATTTTTCACTCAGGTAAAGTCCAAAAGAAGCATACCTGCTTTATGGATGGTTTTCTTCCCTGGGGAGAGAAGGACTCAGGCCCCTTAGAGACTGAGCTCCATTATCTGTTAAGACAATGGCCCTCATATCTGAGCGTCATCAGAATCACTTGGAGGGCTTGCTAAACCATAGGTGGCTGGGTCTCATCCTCACAATTTCTGATTCTGTAGTTTGGGGGTGGGGTGGGGTAAGGTGGGGGGATGGGGTCCAATCACTTGCATTTCTATCAAGTTCCCAGGTGATGCTGACGCTGTTGGTCCCCGAGGCCTAGGCTTCATCTGCTGTATCCTCAGCATCACAGTGGGAGATGGGGAGGTGAGGCAGGGGATCTGTCAACTGCTTTGTAATCTCCTTGGCCTAAAAGTGAAGCACATTACTTCTGATCACATTAATTGATGATATAACTTGTCACACGACCCCCACCTAGATAACAGGGGGCTAGGAAATGTATTCCTTGGACTAAAAAAGAATCTTTGTAGAAAATGAACTTTTAGTGGTATTAAGTAACAAAATATCAACCGAGTACATTTTAAAGATCTATTTAGCTTTATTGGATGATTCATGAATAAGGCAGCATTCCATCTAGCAGGTAGAAAGAAGCTCCAAAGGGCTATAGAAAGAGAAAGTTCTTTAAAGGCAACACAGGGAAGTCATAAACTGAAGATTATTGCAGGTTTAGGTAACCTCCCCATGGGGACAGAAGGGGTCTGTGTGGTGGACACCTCATCTTCCTTTGTAGGATGAAGAGGGCCCATATGACAGATCACCTCATAGGTGCTGAGCAGAAAACTCCTGGGGGATGTTGAAGCTCCAGTTAGGTTAGGTATTAAGCCCTGGTTTGATGGCATGGCTTAGCATAAGGGAGCCCATTTTGGGCCCATGATTTTCTTTTTAACAGCGGACAGCTATGCATCTCCCCCAGGCCTCTAACCACCAAATTTCCAAGAGCACCCTTCTTCTCATACATAGAACATACTCAGTTCCTCCAAAGATCATCCAGTTTACTACATCCAGGTAATACACAGTCCTCTTTGCAAAGTACAAAGTGCCTCCTCATGGTTTCCCACCTATAAACCACAAAGCTCTCTGCCCTACAATATAATGGTGGAGCAGGGACAGGATAAAACACCCATTCGGACAAGAAAGAAATGGAGACACACAGCAGTCCTTAGTCCACAGAAATGACAAAATCCTGAAGGGCAGGCATTGAAATGGGGTGGGGGTGGGGTTTCATTGAGTGGATTCTGGTTATGCCTCTGGAAGAAACTCCCTTTGGTTCCCTGTGACCCCTGTGGTCAAGAATTCTTCGTGACACTTGGTAGGCTTCTGATCTATTTGCATCCAGGCTGTTCAGTGTGACTCTAACCACAACCTAGGCAGAATTCTGAGGCCTAATCTGTTTCTCTGCTTCTTTGCCCCCTATTGCTCTCTTAACTACATTGAAGCCCTATGAAACAATAGGTGAGAATCCTGCACTCTTGGTCTGATTGTTGCCTTAGCCATAAGTTTTGGTACCTAAACCTCTTTGGGTCTTATCTCTTACTGTTTGGAGCCTGCAAACAGCTTTTGCAACACCTAGAGGCCCAGTGTTTGTTTTTCTGTATTGCATTCCATTTCTGCTCTCAGGCTGGGCAGTTTTTTCCCCTGAATTCCACCTCTTGCTGGTAATAACTTGCTAAAAGCCGAAAGTAAACATCAGCATATGCTATCATACCAACTCTTACGAACTACTTCCTCTAAAGCTACTCAGTAGACCTCTGGTCTTCCTTCCTACCTACCAGTTAGACAGTTTTGTCAAATGTCCTGTGGCTGCATGACATGGGTCATTCTCTCTTCAGCCTTTGATATCAGTTTCTTTGCTACTTCCACCTGATAATTAACCCAGCTTTACATATTGTTAGATTTCTGTAACATCAACATCTTACTTCTGATACTAATTTCTGTATTAATTAAGGTAATTCTGGCTGCTGTAACAAATGTTCCATGATGCTCTTAATGGCTGGTAGCTTCTCTCTTTGTGGTGATAGAGGGACACCTCTTCCTTTCAGATTGTGGCTCTGCTATCTCCTAAGGACTCAAAGTCTTTGGTTGGATTCTCTGCATCCAGCTGACGGACGGGAGATAGCACATCTTCCTCTTAACATTCCTGGTCTGCAAATAACACCTCAATTTTGCTCATATTACATTGCTGAGAATAAGTCACAGGGTGACACCCAGGTGTAAGGAGTGACAAAACAGTAGTCTCTACCTGTACTGTCCTTTTACAGGAAAACTCTACACTGTGAAAAGGAAGCTCATGTCTTTGGTGGATATCTAGTTGTGTGACACACCGGACCACTCTATCATTAGAGCCATTCTGTTGAAATCCAGCTTGGATATAGGTACTCTACCAGTTAGGAATGGCTTTGGGCCATTAGTGACAGATTCCAGAAATAAGAATGACTTAAGACCAAAGTTTATTTCTCTGTCACATAAAGGATATCCAGAACTGGGCCGTCTTAGCAGGTATGGCTGTTGCATCAAGTCATCAAGGACTCAGATTCCTTCTGTTTTTCTGCTTTACCATTCTTAACACTAAGCTTCAGTTTTTCAAATTGGCTGCTAAATCTCTAGACATCACATTCACAATTCGGGCTGGAAGAGAGAAGAAGGGTGAAAAGACTAAAGAAGCTTCCTGAGATACCACCTAGTAACACTGCTTAATAACTAATTGACAATGAACACATCTAGTTTCAAGGGAGGATGGTAGATGTAGAATTTTAGCTAGGTACAATGATGCATCAAAAATATAGGGATTTTATTATGAAGAAAGAAGGGGACCATACGCAGTCAGCTAGTGCCATAAGGTCCTCCTTTCTGAATACAGAAGGGAGGAACATATAGCTTCCTGCTACGTTTCAGGGTAATAATGATTCAGTGTGGCACATTGGGTACTTTATTCCCTGATTAACCACATGAACTGGGTAAATGCAAAAACTAAAAATATTGTATTTTTAGAGTCTTGTCCTTTTTCTGAGAATCAAATTCCAACTTATAGTCAGTCTAAATAATCACCAATTGTCATCACTATATGTGTGTTAAACAAATTTCATATACTTCAATGTGGTGTTTCCCAACCACATCACACATATACACTTATGAAGTTAGTCAGTCAATTAACAAATATTAATTTAACCTCTGTGATATGCTCTGCAATTTGAAAGCTACTGGTGAAGATGAAAAAGAGACAGGACATAAGTACATTGAATTCAGGGCCCATCAAATGGGATATATAAGATCAAATAATTTTCTAATACATATCAAAAGACTTAAAAGTTTTGCAAACTTTTGGACCTATCAATTCTACTTAGAAAAATATTACCTGAGAAAATTATCATGAATGCAGGCAAAGATTTAACTATATGCATGGTCATTAAAGTATTGATTTTAAAAACAGAAAACTAAGAAAACAATTTGAAAAGTAGAGGATAGTTCAAGAAGCTATGGTGCTCCCATGCAACTAAATACAATGTCACTTAGATCACTGAGAAAGAATACTTATGACATAATACACGTTCATGATTTACTGTTAAATGGAAAACACACATCTCTTTGGAAAAGATGTACTTTTTGCATTTCTAGTACTATCTACAAGCCATCTCCCTCTTCTCTGAGAACTGTTCTTCAGATCATAAAGATCCCAGCCCACCTCTTTACTACTGGATTGTGCCTGCTGATTGCACTACCTGATCCAAGCTGGACAATCAAATTCTACCTCTTAATAATTTGAAGTTGAGCTTTGCAAAGGCCAATCTGTTTCTTCTGGTGGCTTGAATACAGCATAAACAACTCAGAGGCTGGTGTATCGTTGTGTATATTTAGCCATTTACTCGGAAAAGCAAAGAAACGTGTCTTCAGAGAGGAAAGAATGAAGCACACCTACAGATAGAGGAACTGAGGCCAGAAACCATGTGTCCCCAGAAGGTTCTGAAGACCAGTTTCAGGTTCTAATCCTGACTTTGAAGTCCATTTGACACCCCTGTTTCCTTTTAATAATTCTGTCTTCGTTTTCTAAACTGGCCTGACAGGCTTACTCTTACTTGCAACCGAAGTTAGATTGCGTATTTGAAAGCAAAAGAGCTATTTCTAAGAAAATTAGCAATAACATCATAATGAGATATTTGGGCATTTGTGATGGTAGATAGGCAAATCAATGTTAAAAATGTTTCCTTATACTCTTAACTTGATGAAACTCTCATTGCACAAAGTTTTTGGAAAATATTTTGGGGAAAGCTCTTTTGAATGAAAAACATACCTGGTCTATGTAGATATTTTCCTGTTGATAGAGCTTAAAACTCCCACTGAAATACTATGGGGAACCATTTCCTCCTAGATTTCTTTCATCGTAAGAGGGCTTTTTGGAACTCAGCTTTGAGTCTGCTGCCAAACAGAACATGGAGAAAATTATTTTGGATAATTTTTATGGTAAAATATCTTCCTGTTAATCATCTCAAAAGAAGTGATCAGGCATTTTTATCCCATTTCATCTACATTTATTTGCAAAGCTGTTTTATCTGCACTTTTAGCTCTGAAGACAAATCACTTAAAAGGATTTATGTTATGCTCAGTCTCCCACATTAACCAGAAGATTTTGTAGCAATCAAGCAGCTTCAAATGCTCTTGTTGATATTGTTTTCAAAGTGAAAAAAATCTTGCTTTTTTACTCAGATTGTATCTTGAAACTTTAAAATATATTTTAAAAAGAGGGTTTGAGGTATATATCTTTATCAGAACAGGCCTACATTTTTAACAACTGGGAAGACTACTGTAATAATATAGTAAGTATCCTTAGATGGGTTTTAGTATTCTGGGATGTTGACTCTGCCTAGGGCAGAACAAAGACATCAGAAATATGATCCACACACTTCAGACAGCTTCCTAGTTGCATGCAAATGGAACCAAACAAGCAGATCTTGCATGACCTCAGCTCTGCTCCTAGAATCACCCTCTGCCCACTTCATACATTCCTGGCATGTCTTTCATTCTCTTGTGGCAGAGAACAAGTGGAGTTGCCAGCTTACTGTTGATGAAGAGTAATTTTTAGAAGCAGAAAGTCAGTGTCTTGGTTCTGAATGACTCATCTTGAACTCTGGGGCATGTTAAACAGTAACTATTGGTGCTTAATCTGTTGGATCTTACTCAACCCATAATTTGAGAGTCCAAGATGGATATATCACTTTTTTCTTTTCAGTGTTTTTCAAGTACAAAATAGATGGATTATAGTTTCCTTCTAATG
The DNA here is from genome assembly GCF_964374135.1 of Grampus griseus. Taxonomy (NCBI): domain Eukaryota; kingdom Metazoa; phylum Chordata; class Mammalia; order Artiodactyla; family Delphinidae; genus Grampus; species Grampus griseus. The sequence continues at coordinate 86,976,901 of NC_139000.1, read as the reverse complement.
GACTCACAAGTATGTGGTGCAGTCATTTGGCATAAAATTGTAAAAACAAAATGAGTTTAATTAAGTAAAATGAGAGACGAACTTTCAACTTTCCACATCAGCTATTTATTAAAATATCAAATTGGTTTTAACCTCTAAAACCTGAAAGTTCTAGAACATGAGAAAGAGGTCTCAGAAATGTGGGGTGCCCATTTTTCAGCCACTTCCTCCTTTTGTTCAGCAGACTCTAAGGGGTATACTCCATAGGCAGTTTTCAGAGCCATCCTTACAAAAGATTTTTATCGAGTTAGGTGACCTTGGACAAGCCTGAAATTTCCTCATCTATAAAGTGGGAACAGTAATAACTACCTCACAGAATTGAGAGCAGTAGAATGTAAGTGAAGCTACCAACCATATTATTGTATATCAGTAGATATATGCTATTATTATACTAGGCCTCCAGGAGATGGTAGCTACATACTATTGTTTATTTATTGCAAAGATATTTTCACTTGTTTCAATGTACAAAAGATACAAAGAGTTATATGTTGTATCTTTTGAAATCTTTCAATTTCTGTTTCCCAGCCATATAATTCCCCTCCTTGGGGTCAACTTATGTATCAGTTTCTTGTGTATCTTGCTAGTATTTTGCATATATAAAAGCAAAAATGTATGTTTATTTTCCACCTTTTTAAAAAGGTGAATAAAATCATACTAGTCCATTAAAAAAAAAAAATATTTGTCTGCGCCGGGTCTTAGTTGAGGCACGGGGGGTCTAGTTCCCTGACCAGGGATCAAACCCAGGCGGCCCTACATTGGGAGTGAGGAGTCTTAACCACTGGACCACCAGGGAAGTCCCCATTTTTTTTAATCACTTAAAAATGTATCTTAGAAGTTGTTCATATAAGTTAAACTTGTTTTTAAACACTTGTGGCATAGGTGTGTGTGTATGTGTGTGTGTGTGTGTGTTGGGGAGAAAGAATACTCAGCTATTATGCAGGTCTGTTCTAATTACCAATCCTAATCTTAAACTACCAAATATTCACTCATTTATTCAACAAATATTTATTGAAAGTCTACTATGAGTCAGGCTCGGCCCTGGCAATAAACCAAAGAACAAAACAAAACACAGTCACTTCTTTCACATTCTAGTGAATACGAGGCTGGACATCCCATTTTGCCCCCATCCCCTTCCGAGCCCACACTGGCCCTCGGTGGGTGACTGTTAGACTTAGACTCCGGTCGTTCAGGATCCCTCTGGTGCGGGGTGGGGTCCTTGAGGCGGGGGCGGGCAGAGCTGGGAATGACCCGAAGCCTCCGGGGCACCCACAGCTCAACGCCCTTCCAGACGGGGGATGAAGGGCCGGCCCCGGACGGGTGAGGAACCACGGCGGAAGGGCGGGGAGTCCTCTGGCGTCTTTGGGGCATCCGTCCTGGGTGTAAGAATGGACACACGCCTGTGTTCGTGTCCCCTCCGAGCCGCGAGCAGCACACGGCGACCTCAGAGACGACTTCCTTAACTACCCCACTTTACACAAATGGGAAACCGAGGCCCGGGGAGGCGAAGGCTGGGACTGATGCCCACCTCAGCCTTGGGGCGAGTAGGGGGGGTGCGGAGAGGGTCAACTCACAGCGAGTCCAACAGCTGGGCAGATGGGAACCATTAAGAAACGACGCACCTTTTGGTGTCTACTAGAAACTGCAGTAAGAAGGCCTCGGTCCCCCTAGAGCTGGTGGCGGGAGCCACGGACGGGGGCGGGCAGCCCGGGCCCCAGCCCTTTAAATTCCCAGCCGCGCGGGAACTACAGCCCAACAGCCACAGGCGGGAGGGGCCGCCAGACGAGCGACCCCGCCGGCCAACTACCACCCCTGGCCCGCCCCCTCTCTGATAACTTTCCAATCAGCAACTCTCTTACCGCCCGCCCCTGCCTGTCGCCCACAGCGCGCCTCCAACCCTGACTAACCGCGCGGAAGGACGGCAGGGGCGGGGCTACTGGAGGGTGTGTCTGGGCGAGTGCAGACGTCGCGCGCTCCCCCGGAGTTTCGAACGCTGTTGGCTCTTCAGGCAGAAAAAAAATACAAGAGCCGCGGCCAATAGCGTGGCAGAAAGGACCCGCGCGCAGGTCCGGCTCCGCCCTGCTCTAGCTAGAAAGAAATCCAGGCACAGCTATTGGCTCGCATGTGCTGTCACTCGCCGCTGCGGCCAGCGGGCAGGGGACTGGCGGTGATTGGTTCCGCCCAGGCGCGAAATGTAACGCGGGAAAAACTGGAGCAGGGACCCCGGCGGCAGGTTGTTATTTTCGGGGGCTCGGCGCTGCGCGTCCTGCTTTCCTGTCATCGCAAGGCAAGGCGCCCGCTGCTTCCCGCCGCTGCAGCCTGCGTTGGGGAGCACAAAGAGTGGAGGGCGGGCTTGACCCAGGGTTGGGGTCCGGCCCTGGCAGCCTGGTGCAGGCCGAGCGGCTCTGCTTCTTCGCTGGCCGCCGCGCAGGAGGGTTCCAGGAAACGTCCGCCTGCCATGAGCCAGCGAGACTGAGAGCCGGCGACTCCGAGCAGCGCGGGCGAGCGGAGCAAAGGGCCAGACCCGGGCTCAGGGAGTGCGGCCCACGGCCGCCGGAGCTGCGGATCGGGGCCGGGCAATGATCCGGGGTGTGGAGGCGCCGATGGCTGACAACCCGCCGCAGCCGCCGCCCGTCATCTTCTGCCAGGACTCCCCGAAGCGGGTGCTGGTGTCGGTCATCAGGACGACCCCGATCAAGCCCACATGCAGCGGCGGAGGGGAGCCGGAGCCGCCGCCACCGCTTATTCCCACCAGCCCCGGCTTCAGTGACTTCATGGTGTACCCGTGGCGCTGGGGTGAGAACGCGCACAACGTGACGCTCAGCCCCGGAGCCGCCGGGGGCGCCGCCTCAGCTGCCTTGCCCGCCGCCGCCGCAGAGCACCCAGGGCTGCGGGGCCGGGGCGCGCCCCCGCCCACCGCTTCGGCCGCCGCCGCCTCAGGAGGTGAGGACGAGGAGGAAGCGAGCAGCCCGGACAGCGGCCACCTCAAGGTAAGCGGCGCGGGCGGGGCTTGGGGCAGTCGCGGCCCGTTAACGGCGCGGCCCGGGAGCCGGCAGCGCCCGCAGACACGGCGGGCGGGGCGGGGCCGAGTTTAAAACGCGAGGTCGCTCTGGCAGGGGCGGTGGCGTTGGCGGGTGACAGGACGCTGACGTCACTGCCGCGCGCCAAAAAACTGCCCCGGGGGCGGGGCTAGGTTTTAGTCACGTGACACCGCCCGGGGGGTGGGGCAGCACAGCAGACCGGAGGCCACAGGCCAGCAGGTGTAGTAGGCGGGAGTGTGGCCTTGTTGTCACGGAGGGGGACGGTCAACCCGCTCTGCCAGTCGTTCGGCCCACCGCTGAGTCTTTTCTGGCGGGAGAGGGCGGGAAGGACCGCAGTCCTTGAACTGTTCCTCTGGGTGCGGGGGGAGGGGTTGCGCAGTTTCTGCCTCACCGCAGATACCCCGCCCCTGCTAAAGATGCCCTGTAGAGATAGCCTAAGAACAAGAAGGGACTTAGGGGAATCTTCCCCACCGGGAGTTGAGCCCTCGCTGTCTTTCACGCATCCAGCGTACTACTTTGCTAGGTTCTGAGAGCTCAGAGTGGAATGGGACGCTGTTGTCACCAACCTAGAATTGCTTGGAGTCTCAGACTGTATTAGAGCTGGAAAGGTTTCAAACCTACAATTTACGGATCAGGCAATTGACGCTTAGAGGGATTGGTGAAGGGAGCTCCCCAAGGTACACAGCTAGGTAGCGGGAACGCTGGTACTGTAGTTGAGTTTTTGTGGCTCCTAGTCCTGAAGCATGTGTTGGAGGTGCCTCCCTGCTGACATATACTTACCTCTATAGACTGTAAGCTCCAGGAGCGCCGGGACAATTTCTCTCTGGTAGACTTATTTGACTTTAATACCTTATACTCTGTAAATGCTGAATAAATGTGCTCAGTTAAGTATTTGTGTAATGAATGGTGCTAATATAAGGTTAATATTCAGATTCTATTTGTTAAGTGGCTATATAAGCTAAGCAGTTTGCTAAAGATAAAACAAGTAAATCACCTTGTTGATAAGTACGTCTATATTGGCAAATATTATAAAAATTGAAACAGGTTTTATCATCATTTTACACGCAGTAGCAAAGATGTTGAAACACTGTGTTGAGCCTTAGGAAATTGATACATTTTGTTACTAATGGCATTGTTATTAAAGAACTATAAATTTATACAGCTATATGCCTTGACACACTTCAACTCTTGAAGCTGCACTTCAGTAAAAATTTGAAAGAAGAAACAGTAGAAATATTTATATTAGTGCTGAGTTTGTGGAGTGAACAATCACTGTGTGCTGTCTCTAGGTAGCCCTTAGTAAGATGGCTGGGTATCCTAGATATTTTCCCGTGTTAACATATTTACATGTTTAGTACTTAAAAAAATATATATGTAGTAGGTTATATGGTTGAGCAACATAAAGACATATATGCACAAATTACTTATAGAAGATTTTGCATCTGTTATTTTATTCTTAATTATAACTGAATCTAATTTTGGATTATCCAAGAAGATTAATGTTATAATAGATAAGTGAAATCTATACTTTTTTTGGGGGGGGCTAAAACAGTTTTATCTTCATATAAACCTTTTAGAAAACATTCTTAATAATGCATAGGTTTGAATTTTATTTCCACTTTGTCTTTCTCTTTTCAGAAGTAAAACATAACACAAGTTATGAAAAACATTTAAAAGTGAAAAGGCTGTTATATATTTCACTTTTTTTCCTCCTCACCATCTTTCATACCATAACTGTTTCATAAATTAGTTCATAAATTAGTAGACAAATTGATTTTAACGTGTCCTTTTATCAATGAAGCAATCCAAATACAGCTCCAAAAATTCATTCATTTAGTTTTTGCAACTTGAGGGGGAGCCTCAAGCCTCCATATTTTATGCCGTCTGGAATATACTTTCATTTAAGGAAGTTACCTAGTTTGATTTGTGATCAGTACATTCTAGACTAAAGGTTGGGAATTCCAGCCTCCTTTACTTTGTTTTGCTTCTCTAAAGTACTCATAGTTCTTTTATCTCCATATACTCATAGGTGAATCATGCTGGCTGAGTCTGCTCACTTTTTGGGAAGACAAGTTTGTAATATAGTTGGTGCCAATAACATGGCACCAACTTCTACCCCCTTCGCTCAGTATGTGGGTTAGAGGCAATAACAGCTTTGGGTTTGAGAACAACTTTTGTGTTCATTTACTGTCTTTTGATGCCACCTTTCCCATGGGAGGTGTTAACATCTGAGTCCTACACACCTGGTGTCAGCTTTTGCTTGCTTTCTTGTTTGTTTCTGCCCAACACTGCCTCCCCGCCTGTGAGGAGAACATCCATCTAATACCAACTTATTTTGGCCCCTCATCACAAGATTGTTTAGCACAATTGGGATATAGTTATATATTAGCACTGTCTCTTCCCAGGTTGTAGAATTCTGGGAAGGAAGGGAGAAGGTCTAATTTTCATCTGCCAAATGATATTCCAAGCCTCCATATTTTGTGCCCTTTACTCAGACTGCATTCATGAGGTTACTTCTCCACTTTGGGACCTGTGTAGTTTGGCTTCTCTGCACACCCTCAGATACCACTTACCCTTCAGGACCTGCCAGCTGCCTATCCTGTTTCCCCTTTCTATCACCAATCACTTTAAACATCTAGAATGCACATAGCCTTACAAACAGCTGATTAGTACACAGTAGTTTTTGATAACCACCATGTTTAAACATAACGTCATGTTAACGTGTTAACGTGAACATAGTAGCCACCATTTGTTATTTATTGCCTTGCAGAGCAAACCACCAGACTCTGTGTTGATTGTATTGAATTCTTTTAATTAATTTACCTTGTTTACCTGATGAAAAAGGATGAATTAGAGAAGTCCCCAAGATTAAGTTAACATTATATAAGTGGCAGAACTGATTGGAACTTTTTAGAGCCCTTACTCTTAATCTGTACCTGATACTGCTTCTGTGTTTATCATGTGTGTATTGACTTTAGGGGTTTATTTATTTATTTTTAGTATTAAGAAGATGCAAGTAGGGAATTCCCTGGTGGTGGTCCAGTGGTTAGGACTCTGCGCTTCCACTGTAGGGGGCATAGGTTTGATCCCTGGTCAGGCAACTAACATTCCGCCAGGCAGCATGGCCAAAAAAAAAAAAAAGAAGATGCAAGTAGACTTATGAAATAATACACACTATTCATAACTGCCTATATCTCGATTGAGATGCATCATGAGAATACACACAGTACAATAGATAGATGCAAATTAAGACTTAGAAAGTGGTCCAGATAGGTCAAGGTGGGGGATAGAGTTAGGAAGCAGATATGCAAGCCATAGGAAATTCGGATCTAAATCTGAATTCGAAAAGGAAAATAAGATCTATTTACATTTTCTCATGAAAGTGAGAAGGTACACACGCCTCCCTCTGAGAACTGTTTTTCTTTTCCTTCCATGTTGTAGCTGTATAATTTATTTGAATTTTACTTTGTATAAAAATGTGTTGAGGACTTTTAGTTTTTTTAGTAATCACATGAATATAAAGTTTGAACATAACTTTTTCTAAAGCTTAGGTAAATGTGTACATTATTCTAAGTGGCTTGAGAAATAACTCCAATTTTATTAAATAACTTTAAAGTTATTGACATTGAAAACAAAACATTTACCATGAAATATTTTAGAAAACACTTTCAAAATCACTATCTTCTGGAGGTACTGAGATTGTTTTAAAAATTAAACCTGCTGAAGTATGCAAACATTTTGGCGATTTACTCATTTTTCTTCTTTCTAGTAGCTTATTTTGCAGCAGTTGCCATATAATAGCAATAGGATGTCTAAGAGTTTCTTTTTTAACTTTACTTTTTTTTTTTTTTTTTTTTTTGCAAATCATCAAGCAGTCTTGACAAGATTTCTCTCTTAAGCTACAGGTACACTTAGTTGCTGATGAGTTAACTCTATTATTGTCAAAATGTACATAGATACATGGTTTTCTTATTGCTAAGGCTAAAATGAAAAAGGTCCTCTTTAAGTGACACTGCTCATTTTTGTATATATGGTTAAAAGATGCTATTTATTCATTTATTTAGGGTATTAGATGATTACTTGCCTTGTTTAATTTTCTTAGTTGAAAGAATGCACTTAGTGAAGTCTTACCTGTATATGGCTGGGATGTTGTATTATGTTGCATTTTTCAGCTCTTTATTTCTCACTTGGAAAATGCAAGTATGATTTGCATTTTCTTGTTTCTAGATGAAACAAGATCTTACAGTTACTGGGAGGCAGCCAAATAGTTAACTTAAAAAAAAAAATCTTCCCCCACTATTAAACATGCTTGATAATTTTTTTTTTAACCAGAAACAGAGAAAATAGTAATGGATAATCTTAAAATTTTGATACTAAATAGTATTTGATACTAAATCAGTTATTTCAAATTGTAATGGAGTCAACAATATGTTTTTATGTATTCAAAAAATATTAGGGGGGGGCTTCCCTGGTGGCGCAGTGGTTGAGAGTCCACCTGCCGATGTGGGGGACACGGGTTCATGCCCCGGTCTGGGAGGATCCCACGTGCCGCGGAGCGGCTGGGCCTGCGCGTCCAGAGCCTGTGCCCCGAGGCGGGAGAGGTCGCAGCAGTGAGAGGCCCGCGTACAGCAAAAAAAAAAAAAAAAAAATTAGGGGACTTCCCTGGTGGCGCAGTGGATGAGAGTCTGCCTGCTAATGCAGGGGACACGGGTTCGAGCCCTGGTCTGGGAGGATCCCACATGCCGCAGAGCAACTAGGCCCGTGAGCCACAGCTACTGAGCCTGCGTTTCTGGAGCCTGTGCTCCGCAACAAGAAAGGCCGCAATAGTGAGAGGCCCGCGCATCGCGATGAAGAGTGGCCCCCGCTTGCCACAACTAGAGAAAGCCCTCGCACAGAAACAAAGACCCAACGCAGCCAAAAATAAATATAAATAAATAACAAAGATTTGTTGAGAATCACTGACCCTATACTTTGCAATACTATACATTAAATGTATTTAAAAAAATTAGGGAAATTATCCTTTCATGGCAGAGGAGTTGTATTACTAAGGTTTTTAATTAACCTTATTTCACGTTCCATTTCTTTCTTAACAAAACAAATCATCTGCTGTTTTTATGGATCATAGATGCTGTGTTTGTTTTTCATTTTTAAAACTATTTAAAACAGTTATTCATGATATGATCATAACCAGCAACAATTTATACAATTATTGTGGAGAATTGATGAGATCTTTATCCCATTAACAAATATTTATTAACAATGTGCCTGAGTCAGGTAGCTTAGGCTAAACCATGCTGCCGAATGAACCTCAAAATCTCAATGTCAACCTAAACAAAGCTCGTGTTATGTATCCTGTGAGGGTTAACAGCAGGTGTGCTCTTCATCCTGTTCATTCTGGGACCCAGGAGGAACATCCCCTACCTGGGACATGCGAGTCTCAAGGCAGAGAGGAAAGAGAGATGGTAGAACCTTGTGATGGCTTTTAGAGCTTTTGCTCAGAAGTCACACATGTGATTTCTATTCACATTTCATTGGTCAAAGCAAAGTTATATGGCCAAGTTGGCCTCATTGGGGCCCACAGTGCGGAAGGAACAGTGAATATTTTAACAATATTATAATCTGCCACAGTGCTTTCTCACATTCTTTTCCATTATTATTATTATTATTATTATTATTATGGCTGCATCGGGTCTTAGTTGTGGCACATGGGATCTTTGTTGAGGTATGTGGGATCTTTTTTCATTAAGGCACGTGGTCTCTTCGTTTAGGTGCTCGGGCTTCTCTCTAGTTGTGGCTTGCAGGTTTTTCTCTCTCTAGTTGTGGCGTGCAGGCTCCAGGTCATGTGGACTCTGTAGTTTGAGGCACGCAGGCTCTCTAGTTGAGGCATGCGAGCTCAATAGTTGTGTCTCCAGCTTAGTTGCCCCCCAGCATGTGGGATCTTAGTTCCCTGACCAGGGATCGAACCTGCGTGCTCTGCATTGGAAGGCGGATTCTTTACCACTGGACCACTGGGGAGTACCCTCACATTTTTTTTCTTTTTATACTTTTGTGGCAGAAAACACATAACGTAAAATTTACCATCTTAACCATTTTAAAGTATTAACTATATGAACATTGTTGTAATAGAACTCCAGAACTTTTTCATCTTACGAAACCAAAACTGTACCCATCTCGAGCTCCCCCTTTCTCCCTCTCTATGGCCCCTGGCAACCACTATTCTGCTTTCTGTTTCTAAGTTTGACCATTTTAGATACCGCATATAAGTGGAATCATGTAGTATTTGTCTTTTTGTGACTGCCTTATTTTACTTAGGATAATGCCCTTAATATTCATCCATGTTGTAGCATATGGCAGAATTGCCTTCTTTTTTAAGGCTGAATAATTTTTCATTGTATATATCCCATTTACTTTATCCATTCATCTGTCAGGGGACATTTAGGTTGCTTCCACCTCTTGGCTGTTGCAGAAATAGGTTTTAATATCTAAGAATTTTTTAGACATGACTTATAAGATAACTCATCCATGTTGAGATTGAGCTTTTCTTTCAAGGTGAAAATTGATTGAAGGGAATTTTGCTGTGGCTTATTATCAAGGTTTCAGGCTGATGTTTTTAAGCTTTGGGAAGGCTTTAGGTTTTTATATTGACAGCAGTAAAAACATCTTCAGTTTGGATGTAGGTGTTTTTTATGTTTTTCTTTTCTTTTTTTTCATTTAACTTATATGTGTAAAAATTTAACTTACCTGGAAAGAAAGTTTCTTTCTTCAAGGAAATGCTTATTTTAGATTAGTTTTACATACATAGAAATGTTAAGACAGTACAGGGAGTTCCCATCAACTACATATCCAGTTTCCCCTATTGCTGATGTCTTGCATTAATATGATATATTTGTTACAATTAACGAACCAAATTGGTACATTATTAACTAAAGTCCATAGTACGTTCAGAGCTCGTTAGTGTTTCAAAAAATTGAGCAGAAATTCACATAGCATAAAATTAACCATTTTGAAGTATAATTCACTGATAGTTAGTAATTCACAATATTGTGAAAACACCACCTATATCAAGTTCCAAAACATTTTCATCGCCCCAAAAGAAAGTCCTGTATTCATTAAGTAGTCACTCCCTTTTCCCCTCTATAGGCAGTCTCTGGAAAACACCAATCTGTTTTCTGTCTGTGGTTTTACCTATTTTGGACATTTTATTACATGGAATCATAAAATATGTGGCCTTTTGTGTCTGACTTCTGTTACTTAGTATACTGTTTTTGAGGTTCATCCACCTTGTAGCATGTATCGTTTCTATGGCTGAATAACAGTCCATTGTATATGTATATGTACATATGTATATGACATTGTATCACACCGTCAAACTTTTCCATAGTGGCTAAAACTTTACATTTCTACCAGCAATGTATGAAGTTTCTAGTTTCTGCACATTCTTGACCAAAAAAACACCTTATTTCTACTTTTTTCCTGTTTTTTTTTTTTTGAGTATAACTAAGTTGGTGTGAAGTCGTATCTCACTGTGTGTGTGTGTGTGTGTGTGTGTGTGTGTGTGTGTGTGTGTGTGTGTGTGTTTAATCTTTTTCCCTTCAGGCTTTACTGAGATATAATTGACCTCAATTGTAGTTTTGATTTGCATTTCCCTAATGACTAATGATGTTGAGCATCTTTTCATGGGCTTGCTGCCCATACATATAACTACTTTGGAGATATGTCTATTCAAGTCCTTTACCCATATTTTATTTGAGTTTTCGTTGTTGTGTTGTAAAGGTTCTTTATGTATTCTGGATACTAAAACCTTATCAGACATATGATTTGCAAGTATTGTATCCCATTCTGTAGGTTGTCTTTTCACTTTCTTGATAATGTCCTGTGACACAAATGTTTTTAATTTTAAGTCCAGTTTATCTATTCTTTTGTTGCTTAGGCTTTTGGTGCCACATCTAAGAATCCATTGTCAAATCCAAGGTCATGAATATTTATCCCTGTTTTCTTTTAAGAGTTTTAAAGTTTCAGCTCTGACATTTTGGTGTATGATGCATTTTGAGTTAATTTTTTATATATTGTGTGAGGTACAACTTCATTCTTTTGCATGTAGAAATCCAGTTTTCTCAGAACTATTGTTCTGAGAACAATATTGTTCTCAGATTGAACGATATTGTTGAAGAGCTATTCTTTCCTCATTGCATGTTCTTGGCACCCTTGTTGAAAATCAATTGGCCATAGGATAAGGGTTAATGCCTTGATTCTCATTTTGTTTCATTGGCCTATGTCTTTCCTTATGCCAGTACTACACTGTCTTAATTGCCATTGCTTTGCAGTAAATTTTGTAATAGGGAGGTGTGAGTACTACTTTGTTCTTTTAAAATATTGTTTTGTCTACTTGGAGCCTCTTGCAATTCCATGAGTAGAGGATTGCTTTTTCCATTTCTGCAAAAAAGGCCTTTGGGATTTTAATAGGGATTGCACTAAGTCTGTATATCACTTTGGGTAGCAGTGGTATCTTATATTAAGCCTTCCAGTCCTAGAAATGTATCCCATAAGTTTTGATATGTTGTGCTTTTATTTTCATTCATGTCAAAGTATTTTCTAATTTCCTGTGTGATTTCTTCTTTGACCCATTGGCTGTTTAAGAGTGTTGTTTAATTTCCACATATTTGTGAATTTTCCAGTATTTTTTCTGTTATTGATTTATAGTTTCATTCCAAGTATGTCAAAGAAGATGCTTTGGATGATTTCAGTCTTTTAAAATTTATTGATTCTTGCTTTGGGCCCAACATATGGTCTATCTTGGGAAATGTTCCATGTGCGCTTGAAAAAAATGGATATTTTGCTGTTTTTGTGTGGAATGTTCTTCATATTCTGTTAGGTGTGGTTGGTTTATAGTGTTGTTCAAGTCTTCTATATCTTTGTTGACCTGTCTAGTTGTCCTATCCATTAATTGAAAGCGAAAGTCTCCAGCTATTTTTGAACTATGTCTTTTTATTTTCAATTCTGCCAATTTTTGCTTCATACATATTGGGAGCTCTGTTGTTAGGTGTGCATGTGTTTATAATTGTTATCTCTTTTTCCATCCTTTCACTTTTTTTTTTTTTGCCGTACGCAGGCCTCTCACTGTTGTGGCCTCTTCCGTTGCGGAGCACAGGCTCCGGACGCGCAGGCTCAGCGGCCATGGCTCACGGTCCCAGCCGCTCCGCGGCATGTGAGATCCTCCCAGACCGGGGCACGAACCCGTGTCCCCTGCATCAGCAGGCAGACTCTCAACCACTGTGCCACCAGGGAAGCCCCATCCTTTCACTTTTAAACCTATTTATGTTTTTGGCCCTAAAGTGAGTTTCTTGTAGATACCATATAGTTGGTTCATTTAAAAAAAAATCCATTCTGCCAATCTCTGCCTTTTGTTTGCAGAATTTAATCTATTTACATTTAAAGTGATTACTTACAAGGAAGAACTTCTCCCATTTTATTTGTTTTCTATAGTGTTATACCTATTTTGTTTATCAATTCTTCGATTACCACCTTCTTTTGGGTTTGATTTTTTCGTAATGAACTATTTTCTTTTCTTTCTTGTTTCCTTTTCTGTTTTTTCTTTTTGAATTAATATCACCTTAGCACCAATAGTATACAAAAGTTCTGCTCCCATATATTTCTGTCCCTCTCCCTTTTTGTTGTTGTTGTCATAATTACATCTTATATTGTGTTCCCATTAACAAAGATTTATTATTTTTTAATACATTTGGCATTTATCTTTTATATAGGAAAGAAAAGAAGAGTTATAAGCCCAAAGTGCAATACTTCTGACTTATGTAGTTACCTGGTGTTGTTTATTTCTTTGTATGGCTTTGAGTTATTGTCTAGTGTCTTTTCATTTCTGCCTGAAGAACTAACTCCCTTTAGATTTATTGTAGGGCAGGTCTAGCAATGAACTCTCTTAGCTTTTGTTTGTCTGGGAATGCTTAATTTCTTCATTTTTGAGTGATAGTTTTGTTGAATATAAGATTATTGTTTGATTTTTTTTTTCCTTTCAGCACTTTAAACATGTCATCCCACTGATTTGCGTAGTTTCTCCTGAGAAATCAGCTGTTAATCCTATTGAGGACTGGTATGTGTGATAAACTGCGTCTTTCTTGCTGCTCTCAAGAGTCTCTGTCTTTTGATAGTTTGATTATATCTCCATGTATATCTCTCTTTGTGTTTATGCCATTATTTCTTCAAATATTCTTTCTGCCCTAGTCTCTCTTGCCTTCTGGATCTCCGATTGTGTGTGGGGGGGTATGCTTGATGCTGTGGTGTCCCCCAGAAATCGTGTGTTGAGATCCTGACCCCCGAAGATGATGGTGTTAGGAGGTGGGGGTCTTTGGGAGGTGCTTAGGTCATGGAGGTGGAGCCCTCATGAATAGAATTAGTGCCTTTATGAAAGAGGCCCTGGAGAGCTCTCTTGCCCCTTTTGCCATGTGAGGACACAGCAAGAAGGCACTGGGTATGATCCAGGAAGTAGTCCCTAACCTGACCATGCCAGCATCTTCATCTTGGACTTTACAACTGCCAGAACTGTGAGAAATAAACTTTGGTTGTTTATAAGTTACCCAGTCTGTAGTATTTAGTTTTAGCAGCCCAAATGGACCCATAAGACACTTGATGTCCTACTGGTATCATAGGCCCTGTTCATTCTTTTCTCTTTCTGTTCCTCAGACTGGATAATTTCAGTTGACCTATCTTTAAATTTGCTGTTTCTTTCCTCCTGACCGTTCAAATCTGCCATTAAGACTCTGTAGTGAATTTTTTTCATTTTGGTTACTGTATTTTTTAGTTTCAGAATTTCTATTTTTAAAAATAATTTGTGGGCTTCCCTGGTGGTGCAGTGGTTGAGAGTCCGCCTGCCGATGCAGGGGACATGGGTTCGTGCCCTGGTCTGGGAAGATCCCACATGCCGCTGAGTGGCTGGGCCCGTGAGCCATGGCCGCTGAGTCTGCACGTCCGGAGCCTGTGCTCTGCAATGGGAGAGGCCACAACAGTGAGAGGCCCGCGTACCACAAAAATAATAATAATAATATTTTGTTTCTTTTTTGACATTCTCAGTTTGTTGAAACAGTGTTCTCCTGGTTTTCTTTTGTTCTTTGTCCATGGTTTCCATTACCTCTTTCAGCATATTTAAGACAGTTTAACATCTTTGTCTAGTAAGTCCAATGTCTGCTTCCTCATAGGAGAAATTGACTCCTATGTATGGGAGTTAATATTTTTGTTTCTTTGCATGCTTTGTAATATTTTGTTGAAAACTGGGTATTTTGAATATTATAAAGTAGTAACTCTGGAAATCAGATTCTCCTCTCTCCTCAGAGTTTGTTTTAGTTGTGTGCTGTGGTTTGTAGTTGTTTGGTGACTTTTCTAAACTATTTTTGTAAATTCTATTCTTTATTGTGTTTGTTCTTTAAAGTCTGTTTCTTTAGCTTTAGTCATCTCATATTTTGAGAGAGATCTTGAATGCCCAAAAAAAAAAAACCCAAAAAACAAAAACAGAAAAGAAAAGAAAGGGGGGAAAAAACCCCTTCTAACTTTTCAGAATGGTCTGTGCTGTAGCTCTCCTTCTGTACTTAGCCAGACTGTTTACAAGTCTGTCTTAGCCTTCATTTCTTGTTTGTGCTGAGCCTAAGGATCAGCCAGAGGTGAAAACTTATGTTCTTTTCAGGTTTTTTCTGAGTATGCTTCCTGCGCTGGGCAGGCAAGTGTGTGGCTTCCTAAATTCCTGTCTTTGGGATATGTGGGCACTTTCCAGTGCCCTAATTTCCTGAGGAAATTCTCTCCCCAGCTTTTCCTCCTAGGCTTTTGGTGTGTTTGTGTGCCTTCGTTGAAATCTTTTCCCCCAGGGGGCAGCAAGTTGTTATTGACCTTACAAGGTTTTTGAGAGATGCCCTCTGTGTAGCCACTCTTCTGCCCAGAGAGAGTTCTAAGTTAGCAAAACAAAGACAAGCATCTTGTTTCAGACCTTCAGGTAGCCCCCAGGCTGGGCAAAACAGACAAACAAAATTCTTTCAGAGTAAAGTCTTCTCTGTTCTTTCTTGAACCAGGGACTAGATTCCTACACTAAGAATGAAGGCAGTAATCTTCAAAGACCACTGAGTGAAGGGGTGGGGCAAGGGCTGTAAAAATTGCTGCAATGCTTTCCTACTGTTTTACATTGCTTGTTTCTTGATTCATTGTTCTCTGAGTTGCTGTAAGTTTCTCATCATTTTCTGGAGTTGTGACAAAGCTGATTCTGAACAGTTTTTGCTTGACTTTTTAGTGATCTGTGGAGGGGTGGGCCCTTGGAACTACCTACTCTGCCATTTCACTGATGTCACTCAAGAAAGGTTTCAAAAAATTATTTACAGTTATACCTTTGAGATATTGTGGGTTCAGTCCCAGACTGCTAGTCACACAAGCTTTTGTTTCCCAATGAATAAAAAGTTATGTTTACACTATACTGTAGTCTCTTAAGTGTGCAATAGCATTATGTCTAAAAATTACCTCAATTAAAAAACACTTTTAGGGCTTCCCTGGTGGCGCAGTGGTTGAGAGTCCGCCTGCCGATGCAGGGGACAAGGGTTTGTGCCCCTGTCCAGGAAGATCCCACATGTCGCGGAGCGGCTGGGCCCGTGAGCCATGGCCGCTGAGCCTGTGCGTCCGGAGCCTGTGCTTCGCAACGGGAGAGGCCACAACAGTGAGAGGCCCGCGTACCGCAAAAAAAAAAAACAAACAAAAAAAACACTTTTAAAAAATATTTCTAAAAAATGCTAATCACCATCTGACAACACAGGGTTGCCACAAACCTTCAATTTGTAAAAAACGCAGTATCTGCAAAATGCAATAAAGTGAAGCGTAATAGAGACTCTGGGAGGGCTCATGCCAAGGAGTACTTCCCAAAACTTCTGCTGCCAGTGTCCTTGTCCCCACGGTGAGCTACAGCCACCCACCGCCTCTGCAGGAGACCCTCCAATGCTAGCAGAAAGAAGTAAGAACTTGATTATCTGGGCAACAGTCAGCTCTACCCAACACCAGTCCCTCCCATCAGGGAACTTGCACAAGCCTCTTAGTTAGCCTCATCCACCAGAGGGCAGACAGCAGAAGCAAGAAGAACTACAATCCTGCAGCCTGTGAAACAAAAACCACATTCACAGAAAGATAGACAAGATGAAAAGGCAGAGGGCTATGTACCAGATGAAGGAACAAGATGAAACCCCAGAAAAACAACTAAATGAAGGGGAGATAGGCAACCTTCCAGGAAAAGAATTCAGAATAATGATAGTGAAGATGATATGGGACCTCGGAAAAAGAATGGAGGCAAAGATTGAGAAGATGCAAGAAATGTTTAACAAAGACCGAGAAGAACTAAAGAACAAACAAACAGAGATGAACAATACAATAACTGAAATGAAAGCTACACTAGAAGGAATCAATAGCAGAATAACTGAGGCAGAAGAAAGGATAAGTGACCTGGAAGACAGAATGGTGGAATCCACTGCTGCAGAACAGAATAAACAAAAAAGAATGAAAAGAAATGAAGAAAGCCTAAGAGACCTCTGGGACAACATTAAACGCAACAACATTCGCATTATAGGGGCCCAGAAGGAGAAGAGAGAGATAAAGGACCCAAGAAAATATTTGAAGAGATTATAGTCGAAAACTTCCCTAACGTGGGAAAGGAAATAGCCACCCAAGTCCAGGAAGCACAGAGAGTCGAATACAGGATAAACTCAAGGGGAAACATGCTGAGACACATAGTAATCAAAGTGTCAAAAATTAAAGACAAAAATTATTGAAAGCAGCAAGGGGAAAATGACAAATAACATACAAGGGAACTCCCATAAGGTTAACAGCTGATTTCTCAGCAGAAACTCTACAAGCCAGAGGGAGTGGCATGCTATACTTAAAGTGATGACAGAGAAGAACCTACAACCAAGATTCCTCTACCTGGCAAGGATCTCCTTCAGATTCGATGGAGAAATCAAAAGCATTACAGACAAGCAAAATCTAAGAGAGTTCAGCACCACCAAACCAGCTCTACAACAAATGCTAAAGGAAATTCTCTAAGTGGGAAGCACAAGAGAAGAAAAGGACCTACAAAAACAAACCCAAAACAATTAAGAAAATGGTCATAGGAGCATACATATCGATAATTACCTTAAACGTGAATGGATTAAGTGCTCCAACCAAAAGACACAGGCTCGCTGAATGGATACAAAAACAAGACCCATATATATGCTGTCTACAAGAGACCCACTTCAGCCCTAGGGGCACATACAGACTGAAAGTGAGGGGATGGAAAAAGATATTCCATGTGAAGGGAAATCAAAAGAAAGCTGGAGTAGCAATACTCATATCAGATAAAATAGACTTTAAAATAAAGAATGTTACAAGAGACAAGGAAGGACACTACTTAATGATCAAGGGATCAATCCAAGAAGAAGATATAACAATTATAAATATATATGCACCCAACATAGGAGCACCTCAATACATAAGGCAACTGCTAACAGCTCTAAAAGAGGAAGTCGACAGTAACACAATAATAGTGGGGGACTTTAACACCTCACTTACACCAATGGACAGATCATCCAGACAGAAAATTAATAAGAAAACACGAGCTTTAAATGACACAATAGACCCAACAGATTTAATTGATATTTATAGGAAATTCCATCCAAAACCAGCAGATTACACTTTCTTCTCAAGTGCACATGGAACATTCTACAGGATAGATCACATCTTGGGTCACAAATCAAGCCACAGTAAATTTAAGAAAAATGAAATCACATCAAGCATCTTTTCTGACGACAGTGCTATGAGATTAGAAATCAATTACAGGGGAAAAAATGTAAAAAACACAAACACATGGAGGCTAAACAATATGTTACTAAAAACCAAGAGTTCACTGAAGAAATCAAAGAAGAAATCAAAAAATACCTAGAGACAAATGACAATGAAAACATGATGATCCAAAACCTATGGGATGCAGCAAAAGCAGTTCTAAGAGGAAAGTTTATAGCTATAGAAGCCTACCTCAAGAAACAAGAAAAATCTCAAATAAACAATCTAACCTTGCACCTAAAGGAACTAGAGGAAGAAGAACATACAAAACCCAATGTTAGCAGAAGGAAAGAAATCATAAAGATCAGAGCAGAAATAAATGAAATAGAAACGAAGAAAACAATAGCAAAGATCAGTAAAACTAAAAGCTGGTACTTTGAGAAGATAAACAAAATTGATAAACCATTAGCCAGACTCATCAAGAAAAAGAGTGAGAGGACTCAAGTCAGTGAAAAAGGAGAAGTTACAACAGACACTGCAGAAATACAAAGCATCCTAAGAGACTACTACAAACCACTCTATGCCAATAAAATGGACACCCTGGAAGAAATGGACAAATTCTTAGAAAGGTATAACCTTCCAAGACTGAACCTGGAAGAAATAGAAAATATGAACATACCAATCACAAGTAATGAAATTGAAATGTGATGAAAACTCTTCCAACAAACAAAAGTCCAGGACCAGATGGCTTCACAGGTGAATTGTATCAAACATTTAGAGAAGAGCTAATACCCATCCTTCTCAAACTCTTCCAAAAAATTGCAGAGGAAGGAACACTCCCATACTCATTCTATGAGGCCACCATCACCCTGATACCAAAACCAGACAAAGATACTACAAAAAAAGAAAATTGCAGACAAATATCACTGATGAACATAGATGCAAAAGTCCTCAACAAAATACTAGCAAACAGAATCCAACAATACATTAAAAGGATCATACACCATGATCAAGTGGGATTTATCCCAGGGATGCAAGGATTCTTCAATATAAGTAAATCAATCAATGTGATACACCATATTAACAAATTGAAGAAGAAAAATCATATGATCATCTCAATAGATGCAGAAAAAGCTTTTGACAAAATTCGACCCCCATTTATGATAAAAACTCTCCACAAAGTGGGCATAGAGTGAACCTACCTCAACATAATAAAGGCCATATATGACAAACCCACAGCAAACATCATTCTAAGTGGTGAAAAACTGAAAGCATTTCCTCTGAGATCAGGAACAAGACAAGGATGTCCACTCTCACCACTATTATTCAACATAGTTTCAGAAGTCCTAGCCATGGCAGTCAGAGAAGAAAAAGAAATAAAAGGAATACAAACTGGAAAAGAAGTAAAACTGTCACTGTTTGCAGATGACATGAAACTATACATAGAGAATCCTAAAGATGCTACCAGAAAACTACTAGAGCTAATCAATGAATTTGGTAAAGTTGCAGGATACAAAATTAATGCACAGAAATCTCTTGCATTCCTATACACTAATGAGGAAAAATCTGAAAGAGAAATTAAGGAAACACTCCCATTTACCATTGCAATAAAAAGCATAAAGTACCTAGGAATAAACCTACCTAGGGAGACAGAAGATCTCTATGCAGAAAACTGTAAGACACTGATGAAAGAAATTTGGATTAATGGAGAGATAGATCATGTTCTTGGATTGGAAGAATCAATATTGTGAAAATGACTATACTACCCAAAGGAAGGTACAGATTCAATGCAATCCCTATCAAATTACCAATGGCATTTTTTATGGAAGTAGAACAAAAAATCTTAAAATTTGTATGGAGACAGAAAAGACCCTGAATAGCCAAAGCAGTCTTGAGGGAAAAAAATGGAGCTGGAGGAATCAGACTCCCTGACTTCAGACTATACTACAAAGCTACAGTAATCAAGACAATATGGTACTGGCACAAAAAGAGAAACAGATCAATGGAACAAGATAGAAAGCCCAGAGATAAACCCACACGTCTATGGTCAACTAATCTATGACAAAGGAAGCAAGGATATACAATGGAGAAGACAGTCTCTTCAATAAGTGGTGCTGGGAAAACTGGACAGCTATATTTAAAAAGATGAAATTAGAACACTGCCTAACACCATACACAAAAATAAACTCAAAATGGATTTGAGACCGAAATGTAAGACCGGACACTATAAAACTCTTAGGGGAAAACATAGGAAGAACACTCTTTTTTTTTTTTTTTGCAGTGCGCGGGCCTTTCACTGCTGTGGCCTCTCCCGCCGCAGAGCACAGGCTCCAGACACGCAGACCCAGCAGCCACGACCCACGGGCCCAGCTGCTCTGCAGCACGCGGGACCCTCCCGGACCGGGGCACGAACCCGTGTCCCCTGCATCGGCAGGTGGACTCTCAACCACTGCGCCACCAGGGAAACCCCAAGAAGAACACTCTTTGACTTAAACCACAGCAAGATCTTTTTTGATCCACCTCCTAGAGTAATGGAAATAAATAAATAAACAAATAGGACCTAATGAAACTTCAAAGCTTTTGCACAGCAAAGGAAACCATAAAAAAGACGAAAAGACAACCCTCAGAATGGGAGAAAATATTTGCAAACGAATCAATGGACAAAGGATTACTCTCCAAAATATATAAACAGCTCATGCAACTCAATATTAACAAACAACCCAATCCAAAAATGGGCAGAAGACCTAAATAAACCTTTCTCCACAGAAGACATACAGATGACCATGAAGCACATGAAAAGCTGCACAACATCACTAATTATTAGAGAAATGCAAATCAAAACTACAATGAGGTATCACCTCACACCAGTTAGAATGGGCATCATCAGAAAATCTACAAACAACAAATGCTGGCGAGGGTGTGGAGAAAAGGGAACCCTCCTGCACTGTTGGTGGGAATGTAAATTGATACAGCCACTATGGAGAACAGTATGGAGGTTCCTTAAAAAACTAAAAATAGAATTACCATATGATCCAGCAATCCCACTACTGGGCATATACCCAGATAAAAACATAATTCAAAAAGACACATGCACGCCAATGTTCATTGCAGCACTGTTTACAATAGCCAGGTCATGGAAGCAACCTTAATGCCCATTGAGAGACGAATGGATAAAGAAGTTGTGGTACATATATACAATGGAATATTACTCAGCCATAAAAAGGAACGAAATTGGGTCATTTGTAGAGATGTGGATGGATCTAGAGACTGTCATACAGAGTGAAGTAAGTCAGAAAGAGAAAAACAAATATCGTATATTAATGCATATATGTGGAACCTAGAAAAATGGTACAGATGAACCGGTTTGCAGTGCAGAAGTTGAGACACAGATGTAGAGAACAAATGTATGGACACCAATGGGGGAAAGCAGTGGTGGGGGGTGGTGGTTGTGGTGTGATGAATTGGGTGATTGGGATTAACATGTATACACTGATGTGTATAAAACTGATGACTAATAAGGACCTGCTGTATAAAAAAATAAAATTGAAAAATTGAAAAAAAATGAAGCGTAGTAAAGTAAGGCATGCCTGTATTATGATATTTTGTTTTAATGAGTGGAGTCCAAGAAATTATATTAATGTTTATGCACGTTGTTAACAGGATGGAATCCGACGTGGTAGACCCAGAGCAGATACTGTACGGGATTTAATAAATGAAGGAGAGCATTCGTCCAGCAGAATACGTTGTAACATCTGTAATAGGGTGTTTCCACGGGAGAAGTCACTCCAGGCTCACAAAAGGACTCATACAGGTAAGTTGAGCAAATTTTAGAGAATGCCAAAAGTGATACTTAACTGAAAGCTGATTTGATGTTTGGGCCTATAAATTAATTTTTAGTTACCTTCCATTTCCTTATTGTAAAGTTTTAAAAACAGGCACTGTATAGTCAGCTTCTCTTTTGGTGGGGAGGGATAGTTTTCTGAACATTGATACCATGTGATTTCTAAAGTTATCATGGTAATTAATGTAGTTGTCACAGGAATGTTATTACTAAATTTGGTTCTATCCTTCTATGTACCCGAATTTTACCTGATATGCCCTTAAGTTGTCTGTATAATTGTTAAAACTGATTTGTAGGCCAAATCCTAAATCAGTTATAGTCAAGTTTTTAATAGAATTTCTAGAATCCTCAGCGTATTTGACCTAACTATTAAATCTAAGGTGAAGTATAATTTTTCGGAATTAAGCGTATTATAGGTAGCTATCCCAAGACTATCATGTATCTTTATTTGTGTAGAGAAGTTATACTTGCATTTAAAATACCATAAAAATACCATATAAAGAGCAACAAGATAATATAAAGAGGGCCTTGTTCTTTCCATAGAGAAAGTTGGTCCCACCCAGAAGGAGCCATATGGTTCTAATAATGATATCAAATAATTTACAGATGAGGAAACTGAGGCACAAAAACACCCAATTACCACTGACTTACAACTTCTCATACCCTTAAGTCTAGAACTACACTGGCCAGTATAGTAGCACATGTGGCTGTTGAGCACGTGAAATGTGGCTAGTCTAAATTGAGATGAACAGGATGTTTAAAATACACTTAGTATGAAAAAAAGAGAGTAAATGATATCTTTAAAAATTTTTGATAATGATTACAAATTGAAATGATAGAATTTTAGATATATGGGGTTAAATGAAGTATATTATCAATTAATTTCACCTGTTTCTTTTTACTTTGTTAGTGTGGCTACCATAAGTGATTCTCATTCTATTTCTGTTGGTCAGTATGGGTCTAGAACTTGGGCTTTTAACCCTTAGTCCCCTGTTTGTTCCACTATGTTTATGGTCATCACCTGTTTCTTTTTTCTTTCCGTTTTTGAAAAGATATATTTTAGTGGTATGCTAGAATACAGTTTTCTTAGCTAAATCCCTGAAAAAGGGTAAAATTTTAATTTTGAATCATTATAAACTAAGGTGGCCAAGATGTTTTGACTTTAGGTATCATTCAGGAAAACTATTATTGAATGAATATCTGATTTTGAGAATTTTTGTATTTTTTCAATCTACTTAGTCTGAAATAACCCCAAATAACTGGTACACAGCTGTAGAGTACATTTTGCCAGTGTGAAATCAGTTGCTGAGATTCAAGACCATGCGGCATCATAAAAAGGTGCCTGAGTCCCAGTCCCGACCTACCACTAACCCATTGTGTGTCACCCAGTACTTCCAGGCTTACTACACTGTATGCCAGGGAACAGAGCTGAAGATCTCCATGCTATAGTTAAGCTCTAATAGTATATGCTTTGTAAAAAGCTTTTGTCTTACTTTATCCTATGTTTATTAACTTGTGTCCAACTGTCACATTCGTCTAGTACATTTCTAAATAATGAGAAATTTAGGGAAGACTCATTACTGTTCTTTGAGTCATATAGGAAGAACCAGTATATAATTGTTGACCAAAGAATGTTTATTCAAGAAATAATAAGTTTAATTATGATTGAAAAACAACCTTTTTGAGCGCTTTCTTTAGCCTAGCACTGTGTTGTATATAGGAAATGAAATGGAGTACAAGGTGTTACGTATCTTTGTATAAGGAGAGTACCATGATACATAAACAACATAGGACACTAAGTTAGTGAAGGGATATGTAGCTTAATATTTGGAGGTGGGTGTTGGGGGGTAGGGAGGAGTTTTACTGAGACTACAGGATTGGGAAGATTTGAATGGGCAGAAAAGATAGGGATTTCAAAGAGTAAAAGATGGGGAACTGCCTCGTGGCTGGAATGAATCTCCAAGAGGGAAGTAAAGATAAACCCTGCTCCCTAACGTAGTAGCTATAGTGCAGGTATTAGAGGACCATTTAAAAGTCAGCAGATAATCTTCAGTTGTTCAAGGAGTATAGTAGGGTTTGGGGTAATTTTAGAGGGTAGTTGCCTGGCAGCTGTTCTGGAAGTGCTGTGCAGGTCAGAGACTAGAGGCCTGCCAGGGTTCATTCTAGGTGGGAGGGGCTACCAGTCTGACCAGGGTAGGTGGCAGTGGGAAGGCAGGAGCGGCAGACATGTTCAAGAATCAGCAAGAGCTAGCGATTTGGATTGTGGGGCGAAAATATGGAATAAGTTGAAGATGATAACTTTAAGGATTTGAACCTGGGTACCTAAAAGCTCAACGCCTAAAGAAAATATTGTGCTTCCAAGTGGATAGATGCTTCATATCATCCAAGTGTGCCCTTAGCACTTCCACTTGCAGCTCTGCAGAGGCTGTGACATGTTTTATTGTTGTTTACAGTTGTAACTTATATAAAGGTTGATTCTCTCTCCGTGCCCCTTCCCCTTCTCACCTTATTGTCTCAGAAATAATATATAACATCTGTCTACTTAGGTGAGAGACCCTATCTGTGTGACTATCCAGACTGTGGAAAAGCCTTTGTTCAAAGTGGACAGCTCAAAACCCATCAGCGTCTTCACACCGGAGAAAAACCTTTTGTTTGTTCAGAAAATGGTATGGTGTTAGGAGTTAAGTTTATGGAATAGCTAGTTGGGAGTTAAAATATCTTTTGCTTGAATTTTTGGGAAGCGAGATTTTTGATAAAGATTTAAATCAAACCTCATAAGTTTTCTTCCTTGTTAATTGTGATCCATGCTCAATTTCCAGGAAATGACTGATTTTTAAATAAAGTATTCTTTTTAGGTGAAAATCTTAAAGGGCAATTAAAAATGCTATATCTAGTTGTATGCTGTAGAAAAATCTATACCAAGTAAATACAGCCTGTAGAGTAGGCTTTTACTTTGGTTTTAAACTTTTTAACTGTTAAACTGAAAGAAGCACATTATTGTCGAAATTTTCAGTCCAGGAGGAGCAGGGGTGGGGTGGATTTTACCAGCTCAACACTGCTACTGTTGGTAATTTCATAGTTTCTTAAGCTGTTTTTCTTATGTACATTTTTACACAGTTATATTTGAAATTCAGTACAGTTTTCTTCTGTTGCTCCATGGTTTTCTTTTTTTCTTTTTTTTTAATAGATCTTTATTGGAGTATAATTGCTTCACAATACTGTGTTAGTTTCTGTTGTACACCAAAGTGAATCAGCCATATGTAAACATATGGCCCCATATCCCCTCCCTCTTGAGCCTCCCTCCCACCCTCCCTATCCCACCCCTCTAGGTCATCACAAAGCACCGAGCTGATCTCCCTGTGCTATGCTGCTGCTTCCCACTAGCTAACTATTTTGCATTCGGTAGTGTACATATGTCGATGCTACTCTCACTTCGTCCCAGCTTTCCCCTCCCATCCCGTGTCCTCAAGTCCATTCTCTATGTCTACATCTTTATTCCTGCCCTGCCACTAGGTTCATCAGTACCATTTTTTTTTCAATTCCATATATATGCGTTAGCATATGAACAATGATTGCCTTAATGTTAGTTACTAAATATTTAATTTGTTTTTAAAATTTGCTTGTTATCAACAAACATGAGGGGCATGTTTTCCTACTTAAACTTTTGTTTACCTTTGGGATGTTTTTTTATGATAGAGTCCAAGAATGAAATTCCTGGGTCAGAGATTTTGAACATTTTTATGACTTGTGCTAATAAATCACTTTCCAGTGGGGTTGAATGCATTTACATTGCGATGACCAAGGTGAAAGAACCGTCTTCACATTCCTCTCAGTGGCATTGATAATAGCAGCTGAGGGTTATTTTTTTTTCTCCTCAAGTTATAGAATGATAAATTTCATCATCTTAATTTACTTTTCTCGGATACCAGAGAAACTGAACATTTTCCATGTCTGCTGGATGTCCAGATTCTGATAACTGTTTCCTTCTGTGTTTTGAAGGCTGCCTAAGCAGATTCACCCATGCAAACCGCCACTGTCCGAAGCACCCTTATGCCAGGCTGAAGCGAGAGGAGCCCACAGATGCTCTCAGTAAGCCCCAGGCTGTGGACAACCAGGCTGCCGCTGAGTGGTTGGCAAAGTAAGGCTCTCTCTGGAGTCTACTGCAGAACACTGCCCAGTGTGTGGGTTGAAGTTGGGGACTTTGACAGTTCTTTCAGTTTAAATAAGTTGCTTTTCTACATATTTTATAAAATAACTTGAAATGGCACTTTGTTTCCTGAAACCACAGAATTGTTAGGAGTTTTATTTGGATCTGTGTGATAGAAAACTACTATATGATATTAATTAGTCTGAGTGCTCAGACCACAATTTATTTTAAAAGCAAGAGTTTACCCCATTTGAAAAGAATGTTTTTTATGTATTGTATTTCATTGGTCATTAATGCAGTCCCTCTTCATTTTCTTTATATTGGTTTTAGCTACGTGTTGATCATTAGAGGGATAGAGACTAGATGTTATTCTAAAGTAAAATTCCAAAAAGCACCCAGTTTAATTTTTTTTAATGGCAACAAGGGGACCAGTATAAAAACATTTCTCTAGGGATATTTTGATTTAAGGAGTCATCTATCACATACACACCGGCAGCAGCTGACTGTGCCGCTCCCTAGCTTCACTGGCTTCCTCTGTACTGAGGATAAAGTCTAGAATCCCTAATTGTGTTGCTGTGGCTCTGCCTCCCTCTAGCAACACAGCTGTCTCCAGTCACCCGGGCTCCTTGTCTCTCAACAGCACTATTGCTGTTGTTTCCAGGCCTTTGTGCTCACTTCCCTCTTCATTTAGCCACTCTGCTCATCCTTCATTCCTTACTCAGGTTAAACACCACTTCAGGAAGTTCTTCCCTAACCTGCCCACTAACCCCCCAAACAAACAAGGTTAAATCCACTTAATAGATGCTTTTATAACACATTGTATTTTCCCTCTCAAAACCTCCTTCACACATTTACTTGTTCAGTGGCTATCTTCCCTGCTGGATCGTAAGCTCCACAAGGGCAGGGAATATGTTTGTCCCGAGTACTGCATCACTTCCTTCCTCCCTCTTCCTCCTGCCTGGCCCCCACTGCCCCATTATATCTAATTTTGCCCAAGCCAGAAACTTATTAGTCATCCTTGTGTTTATCTTCTTTTTCTCCCATCTACTCAGTGACCAACCTATGGATTCTACTTCCTTAACAATTATCAGATTCAGCCACTTCAGTCTTCTCAATCCATTCTCCATGCCGCTGCCAGAGGAGTCTTTCTAAAATGCTAATATGATGCTCAATATTAAGTCTAAGCCCTTTATTATAGCATTCAAAGCCCTTCGTTACACAGTCCTTGCTGACCTTGCTAAGGTATTTTGCTATTTTGCTATTTTCCTTTTTTAGTTGTCCGTCAAGTGATACTGAACTGTTTGCATTTCTCTTTTTATTCTTCTGAATATTTCCAAAACTTTTCTAGTTTGAGTAGTCTGGATTTCCTGAAATCTGGTCATTGTATTTTTTTTGTATGTAATTTTAAAAACAGCTTTATTGAGGTATAATTGGCACACAATAAATTGTACATATTTAAAGTGTATAATCTGATGCGTTTTGACATATGTAGACACCTGTGAAACCATCACCAAAATCAAGATAGTGAACTTACCCAGCACTTTCACAGGCTTCCTCATGTCTCTTTGTAATCCACTGTCCCTGCATCTCCCTGCCCTCCTCCACCCCAAAGGACACTGACTGGTCTGCTTTCTGTCACTATAGTTAGTTCACATTTTCTAGAGTTTTATACAGATGGAGTCATATAGTATGTACTTGTTCGTCTGGCTTCTTTCAGTCAGCATAATTATTTTGAGAGTCATCATGTTGTTGAGTGTATCATTTCATTCCTTTTCATTGCTGTGCAGTAATCTGTTATATGGATGCACCTCCACTTATTTATTAATTCACCTCTTGATGGGCCTTTATGTTGTTTTTGGCTCTTACAAATAAAGCTGCTATGAACATGAATATACAAGTCTTTGAATGGACATTTTTGTAGGTAATGGTACTGTCATTTAAATATGCCTTTCTTTGGTTATCAAAAAAGATGGAACATTTGTATTTTTTCTTGTGAATTATCAGTTGGCTACGTAATAGAAAATGATGGTGCTCTTAAATTCTTGAGTAAGCTCTAGGTGTTACACATATTAATCCATTTGTCCTATTTTGTGGGTTTAAACTTTCTCATAGTTAACTCTGTCAGAAGCCATCATCCCTCTGTGGATAGAATAAATGGGTTTCTAATGCTTATTCTACTGTTTCTATATTTTATTCTAGTCCATTTCACATATGATCTTTAAGGCAGCTATAGTTTAATGACAAAAACACGTGACTAGAGAGTTGAGTATAAGACCCAGAACTGCCACTTGTTGATTTTGTTATTCTGAGCATGTCCTTCAACTTCTTGAACTTGAATTTTTTCCTCTGTTATGGAAAAACATGTAATGTATTCGAAATCACTTTATAACTTTATAAACTGAAACACAAAATAATACTGTAGGAAAGACCCCCCTTTTTATTTTCTTTAAAGGAAAGTGAACATTTGAGAATGTTATATATACTGTATAAGTAATACAGATGCATTTCGTATAGGTACTGGGAAACACGAGAGCAGCGCACTCCCACCTTGAAAGGAAAGCTGGTTCAGAAGGCAGACCAGGAGCAGCAGGACCCTCTGGAGTACCTTCAGTCTGATGAGGAGGACGATGAGAAGAGCGGTGCCCAGCGGCGTCTGCAGGAGCAGCGGGAGCGCCTGCACGGAGCCCTCGCTCTCATCGAGCTCGCAAACTTGACGGGAGCGCCGCTCCGCCAGTAGCCAGAACACTGACTCTTTCCACTGTACAAAAGTACTGCCCAGCATACTTAAAAAGTAGACCCTTGGGCATAAGCTAAGCACCTTATTTGCTTATCATAGGCTGCTATTCTGTAGAAATTTATGAAGAATGTCATTGCCCCAGAATATGGGGTGAGAGAGAATTGCACTTTTTTTATATGGTATTGGATTTCTTGTAAAGTTTAAAATATTTTGTAAATATGGGACTTCTAGTACAGGGTAGAAAACTACATATTGTGGGAAGCTAGATTTTGCAAGTTTAATGCATTCATTGGAAGCAGTTCTCACAGGAAGCACTTTCTGAATAAGACACTTGTATGAAAAAAAGAAAAAGAATGGTACATGTAGCCAAAGAAGGTTTAAATAGATTATTTATAAGATCATTTTTAACAATGTATATTAGTATGTTTAACAATACTGTAAACACTGAAACAAGCAAGAAAGTATAAGATGTGTGTAAGATATATATTTTTAAATTGCAAAATAGTGTGCCTAATAAGACTAGAGAAATGGAAAACTGACTATTTCGGAAGACTTTCTAACTTACCGACTTTGGAAGAAAATAGGTATTTGAAGATCTTGGTAAGATGAACAGTAGTTCAGAATTTTCAAAATTGGAGTAAAATCAGTCTTATTCTATCTTTCTGAGGCTTTACAACTCACTGTGATATTTAGGTTTGAAAGCACTTGTCACCCTTAGCTTGTTATCTTGGGAACTTTTGCACATTTCATGTTTCTCATTTGCTGAAATTGAATGATTAATCTTGCAAAGTCTAGGTAACTCGGTAATTGGTATTTTTAAAAAATATTATGGGCCCTGTCATGAGATTTGGAAGTTGGATTTTTTTAATAAAAGGGACATCTACAGGGTTGTTTTGTAATGAACTGTTTTAGATCCTTTGTTAGCAAACACTAAATTTAAATGTACTGCTTGTTTAGAATTATTAGCAAATGGAAGCCTCCTATTTATATTTTCAGTGCATAAAGCCACCTTCTTGCTTTACTTCAGAATAACATGCCAAGCTATTTTGTGTTCACTAAATTTAGCTATCAGTTAAACACTGCAGAAAATATTAGCAACTCAAATAAGTAGGCTTCTGGAATAGTTTTAACTGCAAGTGTGTTAACTTGTGTGGTGGTTTTAAATCATTTTTTCCAAAATAGATGAAGTTTTTAAACACCACTTTATGTACTGAAGCATGAATAGAAAAAATCAAGAGCTGAGTAGTTCACCTCCTTTATGTAGGCATAAGCCTCCATCATTTTAACTTGTTTTAAGCAGAAACTAAATAACATCATAGCATGGTAATTTCATAGATTGCTTAATTGGAGTAAGCTTCAGAATAAGAGAGTGAAATATGGGCTCTTCAGCGCCTTTTGTTTCTTTTTTGTATTGAAGTAGTAGCCTACAGATGTAGTTTAAACATTATCTAAAATGTAGGCTTCTTTATCTCAAAATCCCAATGTGTTGCAGTACACAGATAGTTTAAAATATGTAGCCACGGGGAAGGGGAGGTATGTAAATGTCTTGAAATGGAGCAAAAGTATGAAAGATGATAGTAACAAATAATGTGTATGATGAGGACATACTTTAAAAATGTAATTCCTCTGTACAGTAAATTACAAATCTTGAGGGATTTTTTTTTTGTAATAAGAGAATTTATATTTGTAATGGTTTAAGAATTTTGTTTGTTATCTGGTATATAGAATTTTAACTTGGAGCACTTATGAGCAAGTAAGAGAGACTATAGTATCTGAATTTTCTTGGTTTAGGTTTCAACATTTTTCTCTAGAATTTTTCCCTCAAATATGACTTAATGAATTATAAAAAGTGTCGTCAGTCTTGGGAAATTTAAAATTTGATGAACTTACCTAAAGAAGGAAGTGCAGTATGAATTTAAAAAATACAAATACTTGCCAGTTCACAGATAATAAAATTCAAGGCCTTCAAAAGTAAGAGTTTTTGTTTGTTTATCCTGTCAGCTTTTGCCAACTATAATAGTTATATTCACAAACTTTTCATTTGTATAATTGGAAGTTTTAAGAAATTATTACAACTATTTACTATAGAAATATTTAAAATGTTCTTTTTTTGATATAAGCTGTATACTTGGACAAAATACATTGGCATCTAAAATTTGAGGTGTGTTAACACTGCTTTTTGTTTTAAAAATGTGGTTTACATTCAGATTTTTGAAGTGTTTTATGCTTCATATGGCTAAGTTGTAGTTTGGCAGAGTTAACAGCATAAGAATAAACATGCTGTAATTTTAAAAAATGCTTTGAATAAAAACTTATTTTAATTTACAGTTTAAAGTACATGTTCATTCTTAAACCCTTTACAATTTGTTTTTCTTTTTAAAAATATAATAGCCATAATATAAAAATCTAAAGATGGAAAGAAATGTCAACTATAGCCATACATTCTCCCATCATTATTATTTTGGTGCATTTTATATTTCATTCCAGTCTCATTCGAGGCATCATTTTAGCATAGTTAGAACCATCATGTGAATTCCTTTTTCTTACATTAAAATTATGGCCTTTTAGAATATAGATATTCATTTAACGTCCTCATCTGTTTTCATTATTACAGTGTTAAAAATACTGGTGTAAAAAAGTATTAAACTATTGCCAGCTCTATCCCAGGCTTTATATTAGGGTAATCAGCAACTGGGATTTCATTTCACTTGTATCCAGGATGTGTTGAATCTGGGGTCAAACCCATAGAATCCACTCAGGGCCTGATTACTTTTCTGAGTCAAGCAAATTTAATTTTTTTATTAGTTATTTTTGGTAGATCTTTAGTTGTTTACTTGCAATGGCAAG
The DNA here is from genome assembly GCF_964374135.1 of Grampus griseus. Classification (NCBI taxonomy): domain Eukaryota; kingdom Metazoa; phylum Chordata; class Mammalia; order Artiodactyla; family Delphinidae; genus Grampus; species Grampus griseus. The sequence goes on along the minus strand of NC_139000.1, from coordinate 86,945,465 downwards.
GTTCAGCCTGTCCAGGCTTTGTGCAAAAGAATTTCACAAGCAACTCTTGAGTGTGAGTTGTGGTTTAAACAAAGTAAGGATGAGATTTTGACAGTGACTTAAGTTCCTGGAAGTATGTATATAGAAGCGAATTAAATGCAAATATGGTTAAGGCTGTCTTTAAAAGTGACTTTAAAATAGTCTTAGACTTCCCTGGTGGTCCAGTGGTTAAGACTCCGAGCTTCCGATGCAGGGGGCTCTGGTTGATCCCTGGTCTGGGATCTAAGATCCTGCATGCTGTGCAGCATGTGTTTGTGGGGTGGGGTGTGGTGTGGTGGGGGGGAAGCAGGACTGTTTTGCAGCCAAAACTTATGTGGAGCTCACTGGAAACATAGTTGATCTTTTTGAGGCAATTAACCAAAATGACTTCCAAATTCAGATTTTTGGGTTCAACTTGAATATGAATTTATTTTCTATTTTAAACAGTCTTATGTGTGTTTGTTCCTTTCCTGTTTTGGGTAATGTAGACTTCCTTTCTGGCTCTTTTAGTGCTAGTTATTTGTCAGAAGTTCTGCTTTAGTTCTTATCAGTACTGAAAATGTTTTTGGTTGTTCAGTGACTCCAAAAGAAAACCATTGCATGGCATCGATATAGTTAGGCTCAAATATCTATTTAACTTGAAATCTTTAGCTTTTCTAAAAAGTTGAAATTTCAGATGTTTAAAATTAATTATTTAGAATGAAAACATGGGACATTTAATTGAAAAAATGCTAGACCAGGTAGACTGGTCAGAGTAGGCAGTTCTGGGAGGCCCTCCTTCGGTTAACATGAACAATAACCTGATGTTTAGATGCACCCATGTAGAAAAGAAATGGGTAGGGGGAGAACCTGCCTTAAAGCACCCAGAGGCAAGAAAAGCCTGGAGACTTTGCACCCACTATACCCCTAGCCATTCCACTCCTAGGTATTTCCCGAAGATAAATGAAAATATACGTTCACACAAAAAAACTTGTACACGAATGTTCATGGAAGCATTTTTTTGGTAATAGCCCTAAACTGGAAACAACCAAACATGCCCACCACCTACCTAGTGAATGGATAGACAAATTGTGGTACTACTCAACAATGAAAAGACTCGAACATGGGTGAGTCACAAAAATAATAAAAGCGAAAAGAGCCTTGAAAGAGTACATGCTCATTTATACGAATTTTCTGAAAAGGCAAATCTAACCTAGGGTAGTAGAAATCAGAATGAAATGGGGGGGGGGTCGACCAGTGGGACACAAAGGGCACTTTTTGGGGTGATGGAAATGTTCTATGTTTTGACTTGGGTGGTTACACGGGTGTATGCATTTGTCAAAACATCGACTGTGGACTCGTAAAATCTGCATTTCATTGTATGTAAATTGTCAGTTAAAAATATTGGAAAAAAAGAAAGCAAAACAAACCCTAAGTCTTAACGCTTCTCACCAAGGCAGCAGTTTGGAGGAAGGTAGGGTCTTTAAACTCTCCCAAACCCGTCTCTGTTCTCCTTTTAGACACAGAGAGTGGTGCTTTTGAGGGCGAACTGCAGCCGAACCCGCTCCTCCCGCGCCGGCAGCGTGGGGCGCCCGGCAGGGCTCTCGGGCTTGCAGGGTTCCCGCCGTGGCCCTTCCTGTTTCGGCCGCGCCCTCTCCAGCGCCGGCCGGGGGCGGGGGCGGGGACGGAACTGGGGCAGCGCAGGCCGGAGTGCGGCCGATACTGGCAGCTGCGGGACATGACGGCAGGCCGCCAGGCCGAGGGTGCGGGTACGGACCACGCCTCCGCGCGGCTGCCCTCCCGGGTGGCCAAGCTACTGTCTGCACTCTTCTACGGGACCTGCTCCTTCCTCCTCGTGCTGGTTAACAAGGCGCTGCTGACCACCTACCGGTGAGGCGGGCGCCAGAGGTCCGGGCGGAGTCCGCGGGGGCCCCCGGCTGCTCCGCGGCGACCTGTCCCGGGACCTTCCCGTTACGGCGCCGCGCCGTCCGGCGGGAGCTGCCCCGACCTCCGAGGTCCCCGGGTGGGGGAGAGCGGCGGGGCTGCCCCTGCCCTCGGTGCACCTTGGCCGCGCCCTGGTCAACGGGCGGGCGGGAACAGCGAGCGGGGAGCCTCACTGCTGACTCCCGTGCCAATGTGGGCGGCTGTGTGCTCGGCACGTGGACCACGTTTTCACAGGGTCGGGACCTTCAGTGTTCTGAAAACCAAACCACAACCTAGCAAAGTCATTCTACTCTCAGTGGGTGCGGGCACACCTCACCGCCACTTACTGCTGTAGGACATTCCTCGCAACTGTGCTTGTAGAGCTACATCCCAGTGCTTTCACAAGTGCCGGTGAGCTGGAGCAAGTGATCTGAATGTGTTCTTCAAATGTGACTGTTCTTTATACAAATCAAGATGTTCAACCATCAGAAAAGTCCTGAGTGGATAAGTTTATTCGCATTGTTTGACCATTCATTCTCAGATTATCAGCATGTTCATGGAAAAATGGGGAAAACAATTAAAAATTCATATTCTATACTTTTTTGGATGAATGTGCAGTAAACCAGCAAATTTGTAGTTCCTTGAACCTATTTGTAAAGACTAGAAAATCCTATTTAATTCTCCTTTCGTTGTATTGGCATTGAAAGAGCTGTGAATTTAGACCCAGCTCCACCATTTAATAGCTGTGCCTCTTAGGCCAGCCTCAGAGTCGTTTTTTCAGATGCAAAAGCTGGATAATTACAACTCTGAATTACCTCCCAGATCTCTGTGCGAGCTGTCAGAAGTGAGGGCTCCTTGTAAACTATACTGTGCTGCAAAAATGTAAAATCAGAATTTTATAAAGAGCCCAAAGAGACCTTAGAGTATCTTCAGCCCAAAGAGACTGTCAAGAGTATCTTCTTTTTATTTTATACTTGCAAAAGCTGAGACCTACATGAGCTTGGCTGGTTCCACCTCTAACAGATATTTACCAAGCACCTACTATGTGCCAAGCCCATCACTGGCACCAGGGAAGCAGCTGTGAAAAACGCAAAGCTCCTGCTGTGGAGATTCCATATCAGCGGTAGAGACAGAAAATAAACAGGTGGGCTCATGAATAAGCAAGGTGATTTCAGGTATGCCACGAGAGTGCCTGGGGTGGAATGGTTGGGGCTAGAGCATTACACACAGAAGAAAATGTGCTGAAGGGGGCATGAGCTTCGCCTGCTGGAGGAACAGAGAGAATGTCATTCTGGCTAGAATGAGCAAGTGGTAGAAGGTAGGAAAGACAACGTGGAGGTAGGCAGGGAAGGCAGCATCAGTTCCTTCATTCATTCAGTAATATTCACTAAGCACCTGTTATATGCCAGGCACTGTTCTAGGCATTTGCGATACAGAAGTGAACAAAGCAGATCAAAATTCCATATGTCGTGAAGCATCCATCCATATTGCTGGAGCGTACCCAGAGCCTTCTAGTGGATCAGTAAATAAACTGGTAGAATTTATATTAAGTCAGATGCAGCTGTGTGGTCAGGAGAAAAAAATAAGGAAAGGGAATTAGGGACTATGGGCATGGGGAAGAGTTTTCAGTCTCAGCATGATCAGTGAAGTCTCATTAAGGAGGTGACAGTTGAGCCAAGGGATGAATAATGTGAGGGAGATGGGGGAAGAACATTCCAGCATGGAAGAGGAAGGAGTTTAGGTGGGAATGGTACTAGATAGGGTCCCAGGGTAATGGATTTCTAGATTGTGTAGGGCCTTTGTGGCCACTGCGGAAGCTCTGAGGGAGCTTCTGGAAGGTGTCAAGCAAAGGAGTAACATGATCTAACTCCCTCTAGCTGCTGTGTTGAGAGCAGATATTGGGAGACCAGGGTGGAGGTAGAGAGACCATGATAAATAGTTTTCATTTTAGTCTAAATGCAATTGGGAGTCCCTTGGAAGGTTTTAGCATGGGTAGTGACATGGCATCATTTGTATGATTAACAAGATTTCTTTGGCTCTTGGGTGGGCGAAAAACTGATGGTATTGGAGCCAGGAATGGATTGTAATATTCTAGATAATTTTAAGTGGTGGCTTGGACTGGGGTGGAGGGTAGCAGTGGATATGGAGGGAAGGGATGGATTTGGGTTAGTTTCTGGTGTTCCTAGGGCTACTGATATTCTTCAAGGTCTATTCGTGTGTTGCAGCATGCTTGCTGGTGTCCGTGGGGAACAGAAACCCTCCCTCAAAGAAATTAGAATGAATAGATACATAAACATGGATCATTTCATATACAATGCAAGCAAATGAAAGAAAAAGAAAACTTAAACACCTACCGTAAAAAACAAGAGAATGCTATTATAGGCTTTGGGGGAGTGTTGACAGTTACGTCAGTTGAAGTCTGAAGATAAGTCTCTGCTTTCTGCTCTTGACTAAGTAGTGTGCTCGCTGACCACGGCAGTCAGTGCCTCCAAAAACATATGTCTTCTTGTTGGAAGCAGGACCAGTGAACACTGGTTAAGTGCTGGGAAGATGAAGGATAGTGTCCGACCAGAAAGAATTTATATGAGACATCTCATGCTCTAGCCTTTTCATCTTTAAAATTTTGAGTTCCATGATTGAAGGAGGAAGTTGAGTTTTTATCTCAGCAAGCCAAAGCCCCTTATAACCTTATAAGCAGATATTTCACATTTCCGTAATGTAATATACAGTTGGAGGGCCCTGTTCAAAAAACATTGTTTATTCTCTCATTTCAAAATAGTTTAGGAGCACGTTTTTGAGGGGAAGAGGGTTGGGGTGATTTGGTTATAACAATAAACCATGGAAATCTGATCCAAACATTAGCTGTTTGAGGACAGAATGTTGTGTTGTAGGATAGAAGGAAGGACCTTTCTGTAGTCACCTAATCTGCAGGATTACGGGAATGTAGCTCAGGGGATGTTTTTTTCTCTTACAGTTTGAGTAGATTGTGTCTGGTTGGGGTACAAGACTGATGGGTGGTCTTAGTTATTTGTTAGTTTTAGGTCGTTGAGATGCTAAATTTACCTGGCTGGACAGAGAGAGCCTTTGAAGGACTTGGACTGTCAGACCCTGTTGGGGTGAGACGGAGAAGCACGAATCTGTGGCCACTTGGTGACACTAGTGGTTCTTCGGAATCACATTCATGAGGGTTGTGCAGGCAGTCTGGAGTTGTTATTTTTGTTGCTTTTTTTTTTGTGTGTGTGGCACGCAGGCCTCTCACTGTTGTGGCCTCTCCCGTTGCGGAGCACAGGCTCCGGACGCGCAGGCTCAGCGGCCATGGTTCACAGGCCTAGCTGCTCCGCGGCATGTGGGATCTTCCCGGACCGGGGCACGAACCCGTGTCCCCTACATCGGCAGGCGGACTCTCAACCACTGCGCCACCAGGGAAGCCCTTGTTGCTATTTTAATACTGTTCTCTATGACATGTGAAGATTTACTAATGATGCTTAATAAAAAATATAAACTTAGCTGTATTCAGTTCAACAAGTATTTGCTCCATATTTGCTGTGTGTCTACTTTTATGCAATCGAAGGCTTTAGGATCATTTCACACAGTGGTTTCCAAACTTGCTTGGTAATGTGAATCATTTGGAGAGTTTTTTGTTTTTTTTTAAAGATATTGAATCCGATTCTCCAGTGGTGGGTGCTGGAAGTCTATATTAAAGAACAAAAACAACCCTAATTTTCTCTTACTCTGATGAAAACCGGCTCTCTCCTGAAGATGCTGTTCCATTTGACCCCTGGAAAGGAGCTGGATCCTGTTCACACCCCAGGTGTGGCCAGGAGGTGGAGTTGAGTCCTCGTAGCTTCCCACTGCCCCTGCTCTGTGGAGAGTCCAAACTCAGCACTCACTTTCTGTCCTCTCTGTAATGGCTCCTGAGCTTCTGTGGCTCATTTAGTGGAGTCCTGGTATTCCTCTCCACCCAGACTCGCATAAGCCTTCAGGACTTTGGGATACGCACGCTGAACCATCACAGCCCGCCTTGTCCCACATCCCGTGGTCACTCCTAGGGCCATGTGCTCAGTGTGACCCTGCCAGCCACTCCAGTCCCTGTGCAGGATGTCCACACTCTGCGCTGCAACCCAGCTCATTTCTGCCACATCACCCTTCAGGCATCCCTTCCCTCCTGGTCCAGCAGGAGGGCCCCTGCGCTGGAAGCCACAAGGCTCCTTTCCAGCTCCCGTCTTGGCTGGTACTTGTCCTGCACAGCCTACCTTCTGCATCCTTCCTTCAGCATTGAGCAGCTCCGACTGTCCTGGGAGAAAAAACACTTCCGGGCTGGCTGGGTTGATGTTGAATTGATGATCACAAGCTTCAACCGGCTCTAGTACCACCTGCTAGTTTCTTCTGGGGGATTGCTTTCCTTGTCACAGAAAGGACTCCTGCCCACTTTCTCTTTTACCCTGAAACCTCCCACACCCCCATCCTCCACTCTCCTCTGACACTTCATTGAGGAAATTGAAACCGTCAGACGATGTCCCCTTTCTGCTGTGATGGAGGGAGCCTCTTGTTCCTGTGGAAGGTCCAGCTCCCCACTTCTGGATGTCCCCTTCTGCCGGCTCCTTTCATTATCCTCCTCTATTCTGCGTCAGCAAGCTCTCTCTACCGGCTTAAAACATGTTTAGGTTTCTCAAGCAAAAATAACCCTCCCTTGGGTTATTAACCCACCCATCCACATGGGTGCTCATTTCTCTGTTCCTTTCAGAGTCCGACTCTTCAAAGAGTTGTGCACACACACTGTCTTTACTTCCTTGCATTCACTCCTAAAATAATTCAGTTAAAATTGGGAGTTATTTAAATACAGAAATGTACGAAGAAGACAGTAATAATATTGCATAGTCCCACTACCTAGAATCAATATTTTTTTAAAGAAAAGTCATTCTGTGTGATCATGATAAAGAATTCAAACAAAAGAAAAATATTAGGGTAAAATTTAAAAAATTACTAAATTGACATTAGGCGATAACTTCAGACATCTTTTTAGATAGATGGATGGATTGGAGAAAGATTAATAGACTGAATTACTTTTTATATAAAGTATATATTATAGATGCTGCTTATTTACTCATTTCTTTATAAATTGTTTTCTTTAATCCAAAAAGGAGTGGGAAATGGAGTGCGGGGGGCTTTTATTTATTTAATTTTTTGAGGATCACCTAAGTCCCTCCACCACTTTTTATTATGAAAAGTTTCAAGCACACAGAAAAGTGGAAAGCAAAGTACAATGAACACCCATACACATACCACTGAGGTTCAGTAATTAACATTTTGCTATATTTGCGTTTTCCCCTGAATGATTGAATATAAGCTGCATACATCATGACACTACACTCAGATATTTCAACATGCCTCTCCTGAAATATGGATATTCTCCTACGTAGTATCCTTTTTGTTCTTAACAAATTTAACAGTAATTTCCTAAAATAATCTAATACCAAATCTATAATCATTCCAATTATTCCCCAAGATTATTATTATTATTATTTTTTTTTTTGCGGTATGCGGGCCTCTCACTGTTGTGGCCTCTCCCGTTGCGGAGCACAGGCTCCGGACGCGCAGGCTCAGCGGCCATGGCTCACGGGCCCAGCCGCTCCGCGGCATGTGGAATCTTCCCGGACCGGGGCACGAACCCGTGTCCCCTGCATCGGCAGGCGGACTCTCAACCACTGCGCCACCAGGGAAGCCCTCCCCAAGATGTTTTTATGGTTGTTTTAAACATTTGAATTAAGATCCAATCAAAATTCATGCAACGCACACAGTTATGTCTTTTTAGTTTATTTTCATCTAGAAAAGTCCCCCGTTCCACCTCTTTCCCCTGAAACTGAATTTGAAAAGCCTGGGCCAGGTGTGTTGTAAAGTGTCCCATATTATGGGTTGTCTAATTTATTTTCTGAAGTCTCACTTAACTTACTCTCTGTTTTTTAAACTGAAAGTTAGATCTAAAGGCTTGATTACATTCAGATTAAACAGTTTTTGGCAAGACCACGTTATAGCCGACCCTGTAAACTTCAGCTTGCATCATATGAGGGACTGTGCTACCATTAGTCATGCTGGCTGTGTTTGAAGGCTTACTTAAGGTGAGGACTGCAAGTTGCATGCACGTATGAAATGTAGTTTAACTGAACTGAATGGAGAAAAGAGAAATTAGAGTTCAACAAAAAGAATTGTTGACGTTCAAATATATATATTTTTCAATTTCTGATGGTATATATGGCTTCTCTGCTATGAATGATGACGTTTGCATACTTCTTCCCATGTTTCCGCCCCTCCGTGTCTTCTTTTACAGTGTAGCATCCTATTGTGTAATTATAATCCCACAGTTGTTTGAATCTGTTCCATATTAAATGGATACAGTAGTCAGCACCCTTTTATCACAGTGTCTCCATTCCAGAGTTCATTATTTTGATTTGATTCCTAATTGGTTGATTCTGATGTATGGTAGTATTTTTATGGAGAGTTCATGGCTGCTGTATTAATCGTGTTGAATATTCTTAACAGCTTTTTCTACAACAAGTGTGCTCTTAGATCTGGAGAGTTTACTTATTCTCCCCATGTCAAGGAAACAAATTTGCCTTTTATAGTTTAATCATTTTCTCTCTTTACTGAGAGAACAGCACAGCAATTAGCCCTCTCTGCTGGTATCTATCTTCTATATCTGTTTATGTTTGAGAGTTTGTCTTTTCCCTACTCATTCACTGTGATTACCTCATCTTGGTAATTCAGTTTAAAGCAGTGGCCACTTAGTTCTGTGTTGTTTCTAAATGGTTCATGTGGCAGTTATGTGTGTTTTTTCTTACATCTTTATTGGAGTATAATTGCCTTACAATGTTTTGTTAGTTTCTGCTGTATAAAAAAGTGAATCAGCTATATGTATACATATATCCCCATATCCCCACCCTCTTGCGTCTCCCTCCCACACTCCCTATCCCACCCATCTAGGTGTTCACAAAGCACTGAGCTGATCTCCCTGTGCTATACGGCTGCTTCCCACTAGCTATCTATTTTACATTTCATAGTGTATATATGTCCATGCCACGCTCTCACTTCTTCCTAGCTTAACCTTCCCCCTCCCCGTGTCCTCAAGTCCATTCTCTACATCTGCGTCTTTATTCCTGTCCTGCCTCTAGGTGCTTCAGAACCTTTTTTTTTAGATTCCATATATATGTGTTAGCATACAGTATTTGTTTTTCTCTTTCTGACTTACTTCACTCTGTATGACAGGCTCTAGGTCCGTCCACCTCACTATAAATAACTCAATTTCGTTTCTTTTTATGGCTGAGTAATATTCCATTGTATATATGAGCCACATCTTCTTTATCCATTCATCTGTTGATGGACACTTAGGTTGCTTCTATGTCCTGGCTATAGTAAATACTGCTGCAGTGAACATTGTGGTACTTGACTCTTTTTGAATTATGGAATTCTCAGGGTACAGGCCCAGTAGTGGGATTGCTGGGTTGTATGGTAGTTCTATTTTTAGTTTTTTAAGGAACCTCTATACTGTTCTCCATAGTGGCTGTATGAATTTACATTCCTACCAACAGTGCAAGAGGGCTCCCTTTCCTCCACACCCACTCCAGCATTTATTTGTAGATTTTTTGACGATGGCCATTCTGACCGGTGTGAGATGATATCTCATTGTGGTTTTGATTTGCATTTCTCCAATGATTAGTGATGTTGAGCATCCTTTCGTGTGTTTGTTGGCAATCTGTATATCTTCTTTGGAGAAATGTCTACTTAGGTCTTCTGCCCATTTATAGATTGGGTTTTTTTTTTGATATTGAGCTGCATGAGCTTCTTGTATATTTTGGAGAGTAATCCTTTGTCAGTTGCTTCATTTGCAAATATTTTCTCCCATTCTGAGGGTTGTCTTTTTGTATTGTTTATGGTTTCATTGCTGTGCAAGAGCTTTTAAGTTTCATTAGGTCCCATTTGTTTATTTTTGTTTTTATTTCCATTACTCTAGGAGGTGGGTAAAAAAGGATCTTGCTGTGGTTTATGTCATAGAGTGTTCTGCCTATGTTTTTCTCTAAGTGTTTTATAGTGTCTGGCCTTACATTTAGGTCTTTAATCCATTTTGAGTTTATTCTTGTGTACGGTGTTAGGGAGTGTTCTAATTTCATTCTTTTACAAGTAGCTGTCCAGTTTTCCCAGCACCACTTATTGAAGAGGCTGCCTTTTCTCCATTGTATATTCTTGCCTCCTTTATCAAAGATAAGGTGACCATATGTGCATGGGTTTATCTCTGGGCTTTCTATCCTGTTCGACTGATCTACATTTCTGTTTTTGTGCCAGTACCATACTGTCTTGATTACTGTAGCTTTGTAGTATAGTCTGAGGTTCAGGCGCCTGATTCCTCCATCTCTGTTTTTCTTTCTCAAGATTGCTTAGGTTATTTGGGGTCTTTTGTGTTTCCATACAAATTGTGAAATTTTTTGTTCTAGTTCTGTGCAAAATGCCAGTGGTAGTTTGACAGGGATTGCATTGAATCTATAGATTTGCTTTGGGGAGTATAGTCACTTTCACAATGTTGATTCTTCCAATCCAAGAACATGGTATATCTCTCCATCTGTTTGTATCACTTTTAATTTCTTTTATCAGTGTCTTATAGTTTTCTGCATACAGGCCTTTGTCTCCCTAGGTAGGTTTATTCCTAGGTATTTTATTCTCTTTGTTGCAATGGTGAATGGAAGTGTTTCCTTAATTTCTCTTTCAGATGTTTTCATCATCAGTGTATAGGAAGGCAAGAGATTTCTGTGCATTAATTTTGTATCCTGCTACTTTGTCAAGCTCATTGATTAGCTCAGGTAGTTTTCTGGTAGCATCTTTAGGATTCTCTACATATAATATAATGTCATCTGCAAACAGTGACAGCTTTGCTTCATCTTTTCTGATTTGGATTCCTTTTATTTCTTTTTCTTCTCTGATTGCTGTGGCTGAAACTTCCAAAACTATGTTGAATAATAGTGGTGAGAGTGGGAAGTCGTGTCTTGTTCCTGATCTTAGAGAAAATGGTTTCACTTTTTCACCATTGAGAACAATGTTGGCTGTGGGTTTGTCATATATGGCCTTTATTATGTTGAGGTAAGTTCCCTCTGTGCCTACTTTCTGGATGGTTTTTATCATAAATGAGTGTTGAATTTTGCCAAAAGCCTTTTCTGCATCTATTCAGATTATCATATGGTTTTTACCTTCAGTTTGTTACTATGGTGTGTATCACATTGATTGATTTGTGTATATTGAAGAATCCTTGCATTCCTGGGATAAACCCCACTTGATCATCCTTTTAATGTGCTGTTGGATTCTGTTTGCTAGTATTTTGTTGAGGATTTTTGCATCTATCTCATCAGTGATATTGGCCTGTAGTTTCCTTTCTTTGTGACATCTTTGTCTGTTTTTGGTATCAGGGTGATGGTGGTCTTGTAGAATGAGTTTGGGAGTGTTCCGCCCTCTGCTATATTTTGAAAGAGTTTGAGAAGGATAGATGTTAGCTCTTCTCTAAATGTTTGATAGAATTTGCCTGTGAAGCCTTCTGGTCCTGGGCTTTTGTTTGTTGGAAGATTTTTAATCACAGTTTCAATTTCATTACTTGTGATTGGTCTGTTCATATTTACTATTTCTTCCTGATTCAGTCTCAGAAGGTTGTGCTTTTCTAAGAATTTGTCCATTTCTTCCAGGTTTTCAATTTTATTGGCATATAGTTTCTTGTACTAATCTCTCATGATCCTTTGTATTTCTGCAGTGTCAGTTGTTACTTCTCCTTTTTCATTTCTAATTCTATTGAGTCTTCTCCCTGTTTTTCTTGATGAATCTGGCTAATGGTTTATCAATTTTCTTTATCTTCTCAAAGAACCAGCTTGTAGTTTCATTGATCTTTGCTATTGTTTCCTTCATTTCTTTTTCATTCATTTCTGATCTGATCTTTATGTTTTCTTTCCTTTTGCTAACTTTGGGGTTTTTTTGTTCTTCTTCCTCTAATTGCTTTAGGTTTAAAATTAGGTTGTTTATTTGAGATGTTTCTTGTCTCTTGAGGTAGGATTGTATTGCTATAAACTCCCCTCTTAGAACTGCTTTTGCGGCATCCCATAGGTTTTGTGTCACCGTGTTTTCATTGTCACTTGTTTCTAGGTATTTTTTGATTTCCTCTTGATTTCTTCAGTGATCTCCTGGTTATTTAGTAGTGTATTGTTAGCTTCCATGTGTTTGTATATTTTACAGATTTTTTCCTGTAATTAATATGTAGTCTCACAGCATTGTGGTCAGAAAAGATACTAGATACGATTTCAGTTTTCCTAAATTTACCAAGGCTTGATTTGTGAGCCAAGATATGATCTATCCTGGAGAATGTTCCATGTGCTCTTGAGAAGAAAGTGTATTCTGTTGTTTTTGGATGGAATGTCCTATAAGTATCAATTAAGTCCATCTGGTCTAATGTGTCATTTAAAGCTTGTGTTTCCGTTTTTATTTTCATTTTGGATGATCTGTCCATTGGTGAAAGTGGGGTGTTAAAGTCCCCTACTATTAGTATGTTACTGTCGATTTCCCCTTTTATGGCTGTTAGCGTTTGCCTTATGTATTGAGGTGCTCCTATGTTGGGTGCATATATATTTATAATTCTCATATCTTCTTCTTGGAATGATCCCTTGATCATTACGTAGTGTCCTTCCTTGTGTCTTGTAACAGTCTTTATTTTAAAGTCTATTTTATCTGATATGAGTATTGCTACTTCACCTTTCTTTTGATTTCCATTTTCATGGAATATCTTTTTCCATCCCCTCACTTTCAGTCTGTATGTGTCCCTAGGTCTGAAGTGGGTCTCTTGTAGACAGCATATATACGGATCTTGTTTTTGTATCCATTCAGCTGGTCTATGTCTTTTGGTTGGAGCATTTAATCCATTTACATTTAAGGTAATTATCAGTATATATATTCCTATTACCATTTTCTTAATTGTTTTGGGTTTGTTTTTGTAGGTCTTTTCCTTCTCTTGTGTTTCCTGCCTAGAGAAGTTCCTTTAGCATTTGTTGTAAAGCTGGTTTGGTGGTGATTGATTCTCTTAGCTTTTGCTTGTCTGTAAAGGTTTTAATTTCTCCATTGAATCTGAATGAGATCCTTGCTGGGTAGAGTAATCTTGGTTGTTGGTTTTTCCCTTTCATCACTTTAAATATGTCCTGCCACTCCCTTCTGGCTTGCAGAGTTTCTGCTGAACGATCAGCTGTTAACCTTATGGGGATTCCCTTGTATGTTATTTTTTGCTTTTCCCTTGCTGCTTTTAACATTTTTCTTTGTATTTAATTTTTGATGGTTTGATTAATATGTGTCTTGGCATGTTTCTCCTTGGATTTATCCTGTATGGGACTCTCTGAACTTCCTGGACTTGACTGACTCTTTCCTTTCCCATATTAGGGAAGTTTTCAACTATAATCTCTTCAAAATATTTTCTCAGTCCCTTTCTTTTTCTCTTCTTCTTCTGGGGCCCCTATAATTTGAATGTTGGTGTGTTTAATGTTGTCTCCGAGGTCTCTGAGACTGTTCTCAATTCTTTAAATTCTTTTTTCTTTATTCTGCTCTGTGGTAGTTATTTCCATTGTTTTATCTTCCAGGTCACTTATCCATTCTTCTGCCTCACTTATTGTACTATTGATTCCTTTTAGAGTGTTTTTAATTTCATTTATTGTGTTGTTCATTATTGTTTGTTTGCTCTTTACTTCTTCTAGGTCCTTGTGAAACGTTTCTTGTATTTTCTCCGTTCTATTTCCAAGATTTTGGATCGTATTTACTGTCATTACTCTGAATTCTTTTTCAGGTACACTGCCTATTTCCTCTTCCTTTGTTTGGTCTGGTGGATTTTTACTTCGGTCCTTCATCTGCTGCCTATTTCTCTGTCTTCTCATTTTGCTTAACTTACTGCATTTGGTGTCTCCTTTTTGCAGGCTGCAGTTTCGTAGTTCCTGTAGTTTTTGGTGTCTGCCCCCAGTGGGTAAGGTTGGTTCAGTGGCTCCTTGAGGCTTCCTTGTGAAGGCGACTGGTGCCTGTGTTCTGGTGGATGAGGCTGGATCTTGTCTTTCTGGTGGGCAGGACCACGTCCGGTGGTGTGTTTTGGGGTATCTGTGAACTTAGTATGATTTTAGGCAGCCTCTCTGCTAATGGGTAGGGTTGTGTTCATGTCTTGCTAGTTGTTTGGCATGGGGTGTCCAGCACTGGAGCTTGCTAGTCGTTGAGTGGAACTGGGTCTTTGCGTTGAGATGGAGATCTCTGGGAGAGCTCTTGCCCATTGATATCATGTGGGGCCAGGAGATCTCTGGTGGGTCAATGTCCTGAACTTGGCTCTCCCACCTCAGAGGCTCAGTCCTGAGACCTGGCTGGAGTACCAAGTGTCAGCCACATGGCTCAGAAGAAAAGGGAGGAAAAAAAGCAAGCAATCAAGAAAAAAATAAATTAATAAAGTTATTAAAATAAAAAATTATGAAAATTAAGAAGGTAATAAAAAAAGAAAGAGAGCAACCAAACCAATAAACAAATCCACCAATTATAACAAGCATTAAAAACTAAATTAAGATAATCATAAAAATCGGAAATTAGTCATTCACATACAGCAAACCCCAAGTGTACAGTTGCTCCTAAAGTCCACCACCTCAATTTTGGGATGATTCGTTGTCTATTCAGGTATTCCAGAGATGCAGGGTACATCAAGTTGATTGTGGAGATTTAATCTGCTGCTCCTGAGGCTGCTGGGAGAGATTTCCCTTTCCCTTCTTTGTTTGCACAGCTCCTGGGGTTCAGCTTTGGATTTGGCCCCGCCTCTGCGTAGAGGTCATCTGAGGGCGTCTTTTCTTCCCTCAGACAGGAGGGGGTTAAAGGAGCGGCTGATTAGGGGGCTCTGGCTCACTCAGGTTGTGGGGAGGGTGGGGTACGGAACGTGGGGTGAGCCTGAAGCGGCAGAGGCCGGCTTGACATTGTAACAGCGTGACATTGTAACTACTCTGGCAGTGGTGGGCTGCACAGGCTCCCGGAGGGGAGGTGTGGATAGTGACCTGTGCTTGCACACAGGCTTCTTGGTGGCTGCAGTAGCAGCGTTGGCGTTTCATGTCCGTGTCAGGTGTCCACGCTGATAGCTGTGGCTTGCGCCTTTCCCTGGAGCTTGTTTAGGCGGTGCTCTGCCCTCTGTGGGCAGACAGGCAGGGAATCCCCTCTAATCCCGTACCCGGAAACAATGGTCTCTTGCCTCTTAGGCAAGTCCAGCCTTTTTCCCGGACTCCCTCCTGGCTAGCCGTGGCACACTAGCCCCCTTCAGGCTGTGTTCACGCCGCCAACCCCGGTCCTCTACCTGCGATCTAAGCCCCGAATCCTGAGCCTCAGCTCTCAGCCCCCACCCGCCCCTGCAAGTGAGCAGACAAGCCTCTCAGGCTGGTGAGTGCTGGTCGGCCCTGATCCTCTGTGCAGGAATCTCTCCGCTTTGCCCTCTGCATCCCTGTTGCTGCGCTCTCCTCCCTGGCTGCGAAGCTTCCCCCCACCCCCACCCCCCGTCCCCACCAGTGAAGGTCCTTCCTAGTGTGTGGAAACTTTTCCTCCTTCACAGCTCCCTCCCACTGGTGCAGGTCCTGTCCCTATTCTTTTGTCTCTGTTTTTTCTTTTTTCTTTTGCCCTACCCAGGTGTGTGGGGATTTTCTTGCCTTTTGGGAAGTCTGAGGTCTTCTGCCAGCATTCAGTAGGTGTTCTGTATGAGTTGTTCCACATGTAGATGTATTTTTGATGTATTTGTGGGGAGGAAGGTGATCTCCACGTCTTATTCCTCCACCATCTTGAAGGTCCTCCCCCAGTTATGTTGGTTTTTTTTTAAAGAAGATGTTGAGGGTAGGAGTTTGTTAATTAATTTATTTTTGCTGTGTTGGGTCTTCGTTTCTGTGCGAGGGCTTTCTCTAGTTGTGGCAAGCGGGGGCCACTCTTCATTGCAGTGCACGGGCCTCTCACTATCGCGGCCTCTGTTGTTGCAGAGCACAGGCTGCAGACGCGCAGGCTCAGTAGTTGTGGCTCACGGGCCTAGTTGCTCTGTGGCATGTGGGATCCTCCCAGACCAGGGCTCGAACCCGTGTCCCTGCATTGGCAGGCAGATTCTCAACCACAGCGCCACCAGGGAAGCCCCCAGTTATGTTGTTTTGATCCTCAGTTGCTTTCCTTAGATCTGTAGGTCCCCTTTTCATCTCACTTGATTGCTTTGTTATCTCAATTTTGAGCTCTTGTTTTATTGATATCTTCTTATTAAGGTGTTCCGTAGCTGGAAGCAATTACAAAGGGTGCCTTCTCTCTCTGTGTTATATTCTCTTCTAGGCTGATCTCTTTGTCTTCCTTCTGTAAGCCTTTTGTTGTTGTTGTTTGTTTATGTTGTGGTTTTATTATTTTGCTTCATGTTGCAGGTTGTATTACTGGGCAAGGAGACTCTCAGGTACAGGGGAAGTATACTGGGTGGAGCTCTTGGGACCCACCCCTGTTGGGGAGTGAGGGAAGCAGGATTAGGTAGAGGGAGAAGCTGGGCTGTGCTTTATCACAACAAAGCCTGATCCCAGGCCCTCTGGAGCTGGAAGGGCTCTACAGAGTTGTCTTGAATTGGGGTGAAAGCCCCTGGCTTTTATATCCCTGCACAGACACACAGGCTTGGAATACAGGCTGCTCTCAGGGAGTGGGGGTGCTATTGGCAAGGCAGCTTTCTTCAGCTGAGGTTGCTCTTGAGTGACTGGAGAATGAGTGCTTCAGTCCAGAAGAGGGTGTCTGGGTGGCACATCTGGCATCCATTAGAGTTCATTTTATTCTCACAGTGGTGCTGTCCAGACAGTCATTCAGTTTTCTCTGATAAGGTAGGTTGGTTCTTTATTCTTTTCTTACCCTATCTGAAATAGGTATGTTTCCCTTTGACATACAGATTGAGGGCTGAGGTGTTGCTGTTGGTGGTGGTGGTGGTGGTTTTTTAGGTGATATTCCCCCTTTTTTAGTGGCCTGAGAGAATGACTGGGAGCCAGTGAAGGGCTGGAAAATGAGTGAGCCCGGTGAAGTGATGTGCTGCCTTGTTAAGTATGGTATGAGGTAGGGGTTAAGATTCTGATTCCAGTTACCTAGGGCCATTTCCCTACTGCTTGCATGGTCATCTTTGTCATGAATCAGGTTTCCATAAAGCTATGTATCTGTCCCCATCTGTGTTCTCTTGCTTTGTCCTGTTAGACTATCATTGTGCAAATACTACACTCTCTCATTTATTGTAACTTTAAAATGAATCCTGGGGACTCCACTGGTTGTCCAGTGGTTAGGGCTCCGTGCTTCCACTGCGGGGCACAGGTTCAGTCCCTGGTTGGGAAACTAGGATCCCTGCATGCAGTGTGGTGCAGCCAAAAATAAATAAATAAAAGAATCCTGGCATCCAGTAGAGTCATTCCTCCAACTTTGTTTTTCTTCAGGATTATCTTGGATCATGTTTGCTTTTTGCCTTTGCATTCAGTCTTAGGATCAGTTTGTCAGTTTCCACAAAATACCTGCTCGTGTTTTTACAGAGAGATTTGATTTTATAGGTCAGTGTGTGGATAATGGTTCACGGC
Organism: Grampus griseus; assembly: GCF_964374135.1. Classification (NCBI taxonomy): domain Eukaryota; kingdom Metazoa; phylum Chordata; class Mammalia; order Artiodactyla; family Delphinidae; genus Grampus; species Grampus griseus. The sequence continues at coordinate 86,927,922 of NC_139000.1, read as the reverse complement.
AATATTGATTCTAATCCATGAAATTTATTTAGGGCTTCTTTAATTTTTTAAATATTGATTTATAGTTTTCTATGTAGAGGTATTTCTTGGAAATCTTTTATTAGATTTGTACCTGGGTATATTATTTTGAAGAAAGGAAAACCGTATAATGGATCTCCATGTAGCCATCATCCAGTTTCAACAACCTTGTTAAATTTATATCACTCCTCCTCTCAATCCCAACCTCTCCCCCAAGATTATTTTGAAGCAAATTAAAAATGTATTGTCATATGCATTTCAATATGAATTTCTGAAAGGTAAGAGGGACTTTTTTGTTAAAAAAAAACCTACCACCCCAATATTATTTCATGCCTAAAAAAAGTAAAAATAATTCCTTATTACCATAAAATACCCAGTTAGTGTTATTTGATGTTTTTTGGGTGCTATTGTAAATGAATACCTTTAAAATTTTATGTTCTTTGTGTTTTTATGATATATAGACATAGAAATGATTTTTTTCGTGTGTTCATCTTGTATCCAGTAACCTTGCTAAAGTTATTTATTATTTCTAGTAATTTATCCCCAGATTACTTTAGCTTTCTACATATACAATTGTGTTGTTTGTTAATATGACAGTCTGCCTCAAGGGGCAATAGAAGTTTGCCAAGTTTAGCAATGATCAGTTTAAAAAATGGAAAAGAAATGAACAAATTTGACAATTTCACTAAGACTGAAAAAAAAGTCTAAGACTTTTTAATAACTCCTATCATTATGTGTTGTATATTGTCTTCAACTTTTTTTATCAGTTGCTAATATTATTTGTTACTCTATATTTTTTGTAGTTTCCCATCACCAATTGTTCTTGGAATTGGACAGGTAAGTGAAAAAAAAAATTACCCTCTTAATTAGTTGTCAGTACACATCATGAAATTTTAAGTGCTTTTGTTTAAGACTGTGATTTACGAATTTGTTCAGCTGGCAGAGGACCATGGTACTTTTGGTGAAACAACATGAAGTAGTGACACACATCTTATTTCATTTTACAATTTAGGAGCAGTTGTATTTGTAGGAAAAAGCAACTAATTTTAACTTCCTTAATAGAATTTAATTACTCTAAAGCAAGGGGGCAGCAGACTGAAAGCCTCCAAGGTCTGCTGGGTAACAGATGAGTGTGCACAGTTTAAGCCACTGTGCCTGAGAAGAAAAAGGTTAGGGAGATGAGGTGAGGCCCACTAGGGATCAGAGAAATCTAATTTTTACATCAAACCCCCTAATTTGTAAATGGTGGCAACAGATTCATATTTTCATAAAACTCTCTACAGGCCAAACAAAACATGTTTGCACTTTCCTTCCTGAAGTTTGTGATGTTTGTTCTCAAGTGTAAGGATAAACTTGGATAAACTTTCAAACAATTTTCCGTTAATTTGTGGCTTTTTTACTTTTTTGGTCATATGCTGATGATTTCTAGTAGGCACGTGGTAACACAGGCACCAAAGTTTTTTTGTTTTCGTTTTCCTTTAGTCTATAAGGAGAAAAACTTAAAATTATAAAAATTGTATCTGTTAACTAAATTTTAAATTGTGAATCTGGAATTTATATGATTAAACATTATTCTAGTTAAATGTTTTGCTAATAAGGTACTCTTTGCACATCATTTTAGGGAGACAAAAATCATGAGGGAACAATATCTTTCCTTAAGGTCAAAAAATTGATATCTTTATGGTGCAGTGTGAAAATATGTTAAAAAGTACTTTAAAAGATCAATAATATGTGGTAATGTGCCCTTTGTAATGCCCAAGGCAAATAAATTCACTGGATTGTACTCAATTAAGGTAAAAACGTTTATGATTTGCAATTTGTGGGGGAAGAAGCCAGCAGACCAAATTTTAAAAGTCTGAATTGCAGAATATTTTAAACAAGTGTTGGTATATTTCTGTAAGAATTATAAAGTAAGTCATATATACAAACTACAATTATAATTCAGGGTGGGCTTGTGTTATATAAATCTATTATAAGTATTAAGTTTGTACACTCGGGCTCAAGGTTTAGGATGATAATCATTTTGAAGGAGACCTTAAATTTTTGCATCCTAATGTGGAGAAAAGTAAGTTCTAAAATGTGTGTAGAAAGATGATATTAAAACTTTTTATTTTATAATAATAATCTGGAGTATTTCTGATATACCTGGTGTAATCCAGATTAATAACATTTGAATGAGATGTTTTTGCAACACCGGCTAGATTGGAGAGAAAAATAAATCCCTTTTAAAGTTGGTTTTCCTCTTAATTTGACTTTTGTGTTATAGAAATATTATACTTTACAAAATATGTTTATGTGTGGAGTTTGCCTCCCTTCCCCCTTCCTTTCATCTCCACACTTACTTTCTGGGGTAAGGTGACCATATGCTCAGTACATAGGAAGGATGGTCTAGGATCAACAAGCAGCCTCACCGACTGTGGTCACTCTGGTCAGTTTTGGGGACACAGTTCCTTTTTCCCACTGTTGTCGTTCCTTGAGCCCCTTGAGATAGCGCATATACGTTATATTTGATGTTATACTTTTTGCCTATAGTTCTGGTGCAATCTATACGGTGGCAAGAAAAACAATTTTAATATTTCAAGGAATAATAGGTTTTTTGGAACCTAGAAAATGGACTTTTCAGATATATATATATTTTTGGTGAATCTCTTTTCTTTTGATGATGTGTTTGTACCTCAAATAGTCTTTCCAGATATTTTGCTGAAGTTTTTCTCTTCCCTTTTCTTTAGATGGCAGTTACCATAATGATACTATATGTGTCCAAGCTAAATAAAGTAATTCACTTCCCTGATTTTGACAAGAAAATTCCTATTAAGGTATGTGATGGAAAGTACATAAAGCTATGATGGAAGATGTAGAAATGCTATAGAATTACAAAGTGATCTTAAGAGTACAGGTCCGTTTCTATACACATGTGCTTCCTGCTGGCAATGGATAGAAAATTCTTAATAAAGTTTTCATATCATTCAGTGGTCCACTAATGTAACATAATAATAGTAAAAGTATGTGCTTAGCAATGGATATTAAATAAATACTATGTGTCTTCTGAAATGACAAAGCTTTCTAATAGGAATTGGCAAGCTTATCTGGTAAACGACCAGATAGCAATTAATTCGGCTTTGTGGGCCAGACCATCTCTGCTGCAGCTCTTCAGCTCTGTACCATGAAAGCAGCTGTAGATGATACATATATACATGAATCGGTGTAGTTGTGTTCTAATAAAACTATTTGCATGAATAAAAGATGGGTTAGATTTATCTCTTGGGCCCTCCCAATTTGTTGATCCCTGTTTTAAATTTTCTTTTTAGCTTGGATTGATAACAGTTGTGAGTAGAATGACGAATAAACACATTTTGATATACGTAGGTTTTTTTCCACGGTGGAACGAGAAACATGAGAACTGCCATTCCTTCCTGGGAATGTGGAATGGAACTAACTTTTTTTTTTTTTTTTTGCGGTACGCGGGCCTCTCTCACTGTTGTGGCCGCTCCCGTTGCGGAGCACAGGCTCCGGACGCACAAGCTCAGCGGCCATGGCTCACGGGCCCAGCCGCCCCGCGGCATGTGGGATCTTCCCGGACCGGGGCACGAACCCGTGTCCCCTGCATCGGCAGGCGGACTCTCAACCACTGCGCCACCAGGGAAACCCGGAGCTGACTTTTATTGTACAGTTGCTGGGTGACATGCATGAGGCCAGACATTTCATTCCTAGAGCAATCCCATACGACAGGTGGTATTAAATCGATCATGGTGACATTTTTTGATTTAGGGAGGTTAAATCAGACTGCAGTTCCTAGAGAGTGAGGACCTCACATGGTTTGTTCACTGCCATGTCTCGCAGGCCTGGAAAAACACTGGCATCTAGCTCTGGATTATTCATCAGGTCGACTAAGCACACGCTTACTGCATCAATAATCAGGGACATCCACAAAAAGAGAAAAACAAAATATTGAAGTATAGGAAAGATATTAACCCAGTCATCAAAAGAAAAATCAGAGTATTGTTGGGCTTGCTTACACTTAGCTTATGATATAATTTTTAAATACTTTGAACAATTGTGAAATATGATCTAGACATAGGAAAAAAGGCATCATACATGACTGTGTAGTTGAATGAATAATTACCCTTGTAATCATTACCTACGTCATGAGATGGGATCACAAAATCCTTCTTTACCCACTATTCTGACTTTTGTATTAATAATTTTCTTGCTTTCTTTGTAAGTTTTCTAAATTTGTATGTATCCTTGAATTCTGTCGTTTAGGTGTGCCTATTTTTGGATGTTATATAAAGAGAATTAAACTCTATATATTCTTTTGTATCTTGCTTCTTTCACTTAATATTATGTTGGTAAGATGTTGGTAAGATTCATCCACATTGTTGTAGCCGTATTCTTTTATTTTCATTGTATAAATATATTACAATTTATTTATCTGTTTTACTGTTTATGGTAGTTGGGGTTGTTTCTAGTTTGGGCCCTAGAAAAATAAAAAGTACTGTTCTGAACATACTGATAGCTGGATCTTGGTGCACAAGTATTAGTCACCTAAGGCTCCCATAACAAAATACCACAGACTAGGTGGCTTAACAGAAGTTTATTTTCTCACACTTCCGGAGGCTGGAAGTCCAAGATCAAGGTGCCAACAGGGTTGGTTTCTGATGAGAGTTCTCTCCTTGGCATATAGACAGCTGTCTTCTCACTGTGACCTCATGTGGCCTTTACTCTGTGCCTATGCACTCCTGGTGTCCCTTCCTCTTCTTATCAGGACACAAGTCCTATTGTATTAGGACCCCACATTTATTACCTCATTTAACCTTAATTACCTCCTTAAAGGCCCTATCTTCGCATGCAGTCACCTGGGGGCTAGGGGTTCAAAATGTGAATTTCGAGCAGATACAATTCAGTCCGAAACAGCACATGTGCGTGAGTTTTTTGGGAAGCTTATCAAGAAGTGAAACTGCTGACTCCTAGGGTGAGCATATTGTCAACTTGAGTAGATAATGGCAAACTCTTCCCCCAAGTGGTTGTACCAGTTCCTACTCCTGACGAAAGTGCATGAAGGTCCCTATTGCTCCTCATTCTTGCCAATCCTTGGTATGCCAGTCATCTTAAATTGTGCTGATCTGGTGGGTGCATAATGACATCTTCTTGGCTTTTATTTGCATTTCCCTGTTTATTAATGAGGTTGAGTGCCTTTTCATTTTTTAGTGCCCATTTGGATATCCTCTTTTGTGAAATACTTGTTCAAGACTTTTGCCCATTTTTCTGTTGGGTTGATGTCTTTTTCTTACTGATTTGTGTAGGAGTTTTAAAAAATATATTAATGATAGTCCTCTTGTTAGTTATATACAGCATTACAAATATATTTCCCCGCTCTGTTTCATATCTTTTTATTTTCTTTATTATTGTATTTATCTTGTATTCCTTTATCATGTATTCCTTATCATGAAAAGGAATCTTAATTTTAAAATAGTTAAAATTTATCAGTCTTTTCCTTAATAATTAATCACTATTTTTCTTATTTAGGAAATTCTTCCCTACTCTGAGGTTATGAAGATATTTTTCTAGATAAAAGATATATTGTTTTTCAGAGTTAGGTTTTTAATCTGCTTGGAGTTGATTTTTGTGGATGGTGTGAGGTAATGGTACAATTTCATTTATTTTTTCATTTGTCGCAGACTCAACTGAAAAATTTATCCTTAATATTGTGCCACTTATATCTTGGCACTATTGTTCACATATATTTCTAAGCTCTCCATGCTTTTTCATTTGTCTATTTGTGTTTCTGCACCATTACCTCACAGTCGTAATTACTATTGCTTTATGCAAAGTCTTGCTATCTGGTAGAGCAAGTCTTTCCTCCTAAGTTCTTGGTTCTTCACATTTTTATGTGAATATTAGAAGCAGGTTTCAAGATTCATGAAAAATAACCTTTTGGGATTTTGACTGGAATTGCATTGAAGCTCTAAAGCAATTTGGAATGAGTTGACATCTTTAAAGTATTGAATCTTTCAATGCATGTACATGGTGTGCATACCCCTTCTTTAACTGCCCTCAGTAAAGTTTTATAATTTTCTCTATAGAGTTCTAACAGTTTTTGTTAGATTTGTTCTGAGGTACATCTTTTTTTTTTTTTTGCTATTGCATGTATCGTTTAAAAACAGGGGAGTTCCCTGGCGGTCCAGTGGTTAGAACTCCACGCTTCCATTGCAGGGGGCACAGGTTTGATCCCTGGTCAGGGAACTAAGATCCTGCATGCTGCATGGCACGGCCAAAACACCCCCAGATTATTTGGAAAGTTAGAAGTATATCCACTAAAAAATTATTCACAATGTGAAAGTTGAGAGTTATGTTTTATACGGCGGGAACTTTTAGTACTTCAAGCCTGGGAGGCAGCATCTCAAGTAACTGTGAGAGAAGTGCTCTGAGGAGGTGAGGTGAGGAGCCAGGACATATAGGAGTTTTGCAACAAAGGGCAGGTGGTCTGAACATCAAAAGATTATTGTTAATTAAAGAAAACCAGATATGTCAACTTAAGGAATTTAGAGCTTTTCTATATATGGGAAGATGCAAGAGTCTGGGCTCACTGAAATCATTCCTTTGAGATGCATCTCAGCTATCTGGGACCAGTATCTTGTGTTTTCATAACCTGAGTTTCCTCAGGGCTCACCAGCTCACCATAGGCTGTGGCTGCAAAGGTGGTGGCTGCAGTGGCTGGTGACTGTGACATCCTTTGTTTACTGATATGGCAGGACATATTCCACTTCTCAGGTACATATTTTTATCTTTCTTTTGTATATTGTCTTTGTATCTGCAACATTCTAACTTTCACTTCTTTTAGTTGCCATACCATATAGCACAGGACCTACAGTGCAATGTTGATAGAAATGGAAATGGCATTTTTGTCTGATCTTAAAGGGGAAACTTTTACTATTTCGTCATTAAGTGTATTGTTTGCTGTAGGTTTTTTTGAGATGCCTTTTTTCTGTGTTCCAGTTGCCTTTTGCTGTAGGGACATAGACACTACCTCTGGATGGAAGGGAGTGTCAGTCACATTTTAAGAGTATGTGAGAAGAGAGATATTGCTATAGCCATTATGTCTGATTATGGATTTGTCTATTTCTCTTGGTATTTCTGCCAGGTTTTTTGTTCTGTTTTATGTATTTTGAGGCTGTATGATTAGGTGCCTAATTTTTTTTTTTTTGATTGCACCTCGCGGCATTCGGGATCTTAGTTTCTCGACCAGAGATAGAACCCGTGCCCCTTGCAGTGGAATTGCAGAGCCCTAACCACTGGACCGCCAGGGAATTCCCATAGGTGCCTAAAATTTTAAATTAGTTAAATCTTACTGGTGAATTATAGTGTTTAATTGTGCACCATGGAACTCCTCTGTTTCAGTTCTTTTAGTGTTCCCCTGGAATTCAAAACAGGCATATCTAACTTATCAAATTATAAAGTTGATTAATTAATGCATTGATTAATCAGCAGGGGAATTAGCACAAATAATTTAGCCCGTGGTTACCAGAAACTAGAAGTCAGTACTGTCTTTATTTTGAATTGTATATGGAAATAGGGGCAACTGATTCTCTTCAACACCTAAGAACCTCTAAAGTTGTAATATCACCAGCTGTGTGATTGTTGAGTCAGTTGTACACTGTTAACCAGAATGTTGTTGACTGAAAAAAAATGTGCAACGTAAAAGTTGAGAATTATGTTTTATTTTGAGAACAAAACAAGGACTTAAGCCCAGGAGACAGTCTCTCAGATAGCTCAGGTGGCTCGGAGGGACTGCTCTAAAGAGGTGAGGGAAGGGCCAGCATATACAGGAGTTTTTGCAAAAAAGACCTGGTAGTTGGAACTTCAAAAGATTACTGTTAGTTAAAGAAAGCCAGATAGTATCTCAAGCTAATGAATTTAGTGCTTTTCTATGTATGGGAAGATGCAAGAGTCTGGGCTCATTGAAATTATTCCTTTGATGTGACCTTAGCTATCTGGGACCAGTATCCTCTTCCTTTCCATCCTGAGTCTCCTCAGGGTGCACCATGGGGGTGACTGCAGTGACTGAGGGCTTGGCAGTGGGCAGCCCATTTGTCTCCATCCTGAGTTCCCTCAGAGCTCACTTTCAGGGGGGCTGTAGTGGCTATCAAGCCATCAGGCTGCAACATCCTTTGTTTACTGCTATGGCAGGCCCAAACATTTTTCATTTACAATGTTGATGAATAAAAGGGAAGGTCCTGGATCTATTATCTTGCTTATGTTTCTTGAGCAAATTTCCTAATAAAGAAATTCTGTAACTTTTTTGCAGATGACACGTAGTATTTAAAAATCTTTCAAAAGGGGCTTCCCTGGTGGCGCAGTGGTTGAGAGTGCGCCTGCCGATGCAGGGGACACGGGTTCGTGCCCTGGTCCAGGAAGATCCCACATGCCGCGGAGCGGCTGGGCCTGTGAGCCATGGCTGCTGAGCCTGCGCGTCCGGAGCCTGTGTTCTGCAACGGGAGAGGCCACAACAGTGAGAGGCCCGCGTACCGCAAAAAAAAAAAAAAAAAAAAAAAACTTTCAAAAGATATCTGAGTTGCACGCTTAGTGTCTTTTTAGTGGAAAAAGAAATGTTGGACTCATCTTGATAGCTATGGAGTATTATATTAGTTAAAAAGTTCTTAAAAGTTATCATATGAGCTTATGAAGGGTTTTTTTTGTTTGTTTATGGAAGACTAGGTGTTACATTTTGTCTCTTTTTCAGTGTGTTCTGAATAATATTTCTCTTAACAATCAGAAAATAATTCAGGAGCTCAGAGCTCGGTAAACCTAATTCAAGTACAAGCTACATTGTTTAACCTTGGTAGATATTTAATTATTCTAGGCCTTTAAAGCAAACAAAGTAACTCCAAAGTAATGTGGCCAGTATACACAACTTTTTGAAAGTGTCACCAACTGTGTGACACATCAATGGGATATAGACCTTTGCCTTTGTCCAGAAAAGTGCATATATGCATAGATAACAGAAGTTTGCACACTTTTTCAATGGCCTTCTGAATCTCATTCATAAACTATATTTATATAGTTTATAAGCGATAAACACCCATCCTCAACTCACCAACCTGGCTAGGGGTCTCCACCTAAGAGAGGTGCTTGTTCAGAGCTTTCTTTTAGGGAAATAGTCTACTAATGTGGGCAAGGTCAAGATTTCCATTTCTATCCAGCCTCCACACCACCACCATGATTATGGATATCACTTCCTACCTAACTATTTTTTGATCACATGGAGAAAGTCATGATGTGTTCTGGATTCTGGAAAATATAGTCATTGCAAGGAAAGGAACTCAGAATGATTTGCTTACTGATGCGGAGTGAATGTCACCATTTTTATATATGAAAGAAAATGTTATTGGAGTACTAACCAAATATTCTTTCTTTTTTTATTGAAGCTGTTTCCTCTGCCTCTCCTCTACATTGGAAACCACATAAGTGGATTATCAAGCACAAGTAAATTAAGGTAGAGTGCAGGATAATGGTTGATGGGAGTCTTCACTCATTTGCTTTTAGTGTCACAAAGACCAGCTTTGATTTTTCAAGATATTGCTTGGGCTACATATAGAAGACAATAATATTCCATAATTTAAGAAAATAAGGTAGAGTTTTGAATTTAATTTGATAATGCTTTAGAAATGTTAAAAAGCTGATATATTTTTCTTTATGTTCAAGTCTGAAGATAGAATGTGAATCTATAGAAATCAAGATAGAGAAGGTTTGATTTATTCAGGAAGATTCATTTATACGAATATGGTTCTGTGTAACTTTTGGTTTCATCACAGTTTTATAAAAGCAGGAATAGGGCTTCCCTGGTGGCGCAGTGGTTGAGAGTCCGCCTGCTGATGCAGGGGACACGGGTTCGTGCCCCGGTCCGGGAAGATCCCACATGCCGCGGAGCGGCTGGGCCCGTGAGCCATGGCTGCTGAGCCTGCGCGTCCCGGAGCCTGTGCTCCGCAACGGGAGAGGCCACAACAGTGAGAGGCCCGCGTACTGAAAAAAATAAAAAATGAAAAATAGTCCACGTCAAAAAAATCTTTCTTTAAAAAAAAAAAAAAAAAGCAGGAATATTCTGTCAGATTTGGTGTAGGTCAGCCTTGGTACAAGGAAAAATAAATGACAGACGTTATTTTCACGTATGTGATATATACTTCTGAAATCTGCATTTGCATTTATTTTATGGTCCTTTGACTACTCTGTTAAAAGTCACTGCAAAAATGAAAATAGAAGTGTACAAAGACCAAGTCATCCTATAAATTGGAAAACGTGGTGTGAAATATGTAGACTAATGAACACACATTAGGGTGACAAACCTTATGAAAAAGATGTGAATAATGGGAAAATAAAGTCTGACCAAAGGGTGACAGAAATGGAAGGAAACCTGTTTGTATAGGGAGAGAAAAAAAGTGGCAGGTAGGAGGTAGACCAGAAGGAGAAAGTACATATAAAACTGAGAAATGTGAAATTAGGCCTGTTGTCTTTCACTCTTGTTTGGAAAGCACAGATTGTGGTTGTTGTGAAAAACAAAATGTCCAATACTGTTTTTAGTTACATATTTTAGTTGTTTTGTTGTTTCCTTCTGGGATTAGGACAGTCAATTTTCCTTAATTGTCTTAAATTTGTATTAAAACTCCCTGTGGTAGGTGCTATTGCTGTGTTGCTACATATCCTCTTGCCCTGTCTCTGAGCCCACCTGCAGCGTGGGGATGCCTTCAGTTACCCCCATAGCTGTCCAGCCGCACTGGGGGTCTCTGCCTCGCAGATGAGGCCTTCTTGTTTTAGTGATCTTACAAACATCTTTATTACAAGTGTTCTTCAACACTTCTCTACATGCATAGCAGAAGAGGTAAGATGAAGGCTTTCAGCAAGTGAGACTGAGGAGGAAGGAAGGAAGATTGCTTATACGTGGTGTCATGTAGTATGTTTCTCTCTCTCCCCTATTTTCCATAAACTGGTAGTTGGTCCTAGAGGCTTAATCAGATTCAGATTCAATTTTTCAGGCAACATCAGTTTATTGGTGATGTTGGGTTCCTTCTACTGCATCACCTCATGGGATACATAATGTTTTATCCCACCTTTAATGATATTTAATGGATCAGTTCCACTTTTAATGATTTTAAGGGGTCAGTCTTGTCCCTTTATTAGAATGTTTCCCATCAATTTTTCCCCTAATGGTTTTAGCCTCTTGATGATCATTGTCTAGATCCATTATTTCATTTCAAATTGAAAAATGATGATTTTCTAACTATATCACCCCTTCTACATTAATTGTCTAAACTCCCTCAATAAATACAAACTTTCATTCACCATATCATGCAGGAAAGGCAGGATAAAGCTTTATTTATAAATGTTCAGAGTAATAAATTAGTGTCCTGTCACCTTCAATAGTGAGTTGTTGTTTATTGTTTGTTTTGTTTTTTACCATCATTATTAACTCATGCATTTTCATTTATTTGAAACAAGTCCCTCATGAGATATGCATTTTGCAAATATTTTCTCTCAGTCTATGGCTTGTCTTTGCATTCTCTTAACACTGTCTTTCAGAGCAGAAGTTTTAATTTTAATGAAGTTCCACCATCATTTTTTTCTTTCACAGATTGTGCTTTTGGTGTTGTATCTAAAAACTCATTGCCAAACCCAAGGCCATCTAGATTTTCTCCTACATTATCTTCCAGAAGTTTATGTTTTACATTTAGGTATATAATCCATTTTGAACTTAATTTTTGTGAAAGGTATAAGGCCTGTGTCTAGATTCAGGTTTTTTTACGTGTAGATGTCCAGTTGTTTGAGCACCATTTGTTGAAAAGGCTAGTCTATCTCCATTGAATTGTATTTGCTCCTTCGTCAAAGATTAGTTGACTGTATTTGTGTGGGTATATTTCTGGGCTCTCTATTCTGTTCCATTATTCTATTTGTTTCATTTACTTAATGTTTTAATTCATTATATAAATACTTCTTTTGATGTTCAAATTATATCATCTCAGGTCAGTGGGAGCCTCTTTGAGTTGACTCCTATGTTCTAGAGCCCCAGTAGTCTTTGATTACTTCCTTGCTTCCTGGTACATGATGTCCCAGATTTATTTGGACTTTTCCTGCCATTTCTCCAAGGATCCCCTGGTTATTTTTAGTGTGAGGTTGAGGCCATAGTCTGGGTGCTGGATATATTTAGAAGAAAGGGCTAACACAGTATCCTGATGAATAACATGTAGGGTATGAGAAAAAGACCAGGATGCCTTCATGGTTTTTGGCCTGATGAAGTGGAAGAACAGAATTGCTATTGATTAGGTCTATACCTAGGAGTAGGATTGCTGGGGGTATGGCCATTCTGTGTTTAACATTTTGAGGAACTGCCAAGCTGTTTTCCAAAGTGGCTGTGCCATTTTCCTTTCCCACCAGCAGTGTACGAGGGTTACAATTTCTGTACATTCTTGCCAAATTTGTTATTGTCTATCTTTTTGATTATAGCTATCGTAGTGGTTGTGATGTCGTATCTTATTGTGGTTCTGATTTGCATTTCCCTGATGATTAATGATATTGACCATCTTTTTATGTGCTTATCGGTCATTTATATAACTTCTTTGGAGTAATGTCTATTCAAGTCCTTTGCGCATTTTTTAACAGGGTTATTTATCTTTTAATTATTGAGTTTTAAGTCTTCAGGTATTCTAGATACAGGTCCTTTATTATATATATGATTGCAAAATTTTCTCCTATTCTGTGGATTGTCTTTTTACTCTCTTGATGGTGTACGTTGAAGCACAAAAGTTCTAAGTTTTTAAAAATTCAATTAATAATTAAGGTAAAATATACATAACATAAAACTCACCATTTTAACTATTTTTAAGTGGACAGTTAAGTGTCATTAAGTATATTCACCATCTTGAGCGACCATCACCACTATCTATTTCCAGAAATTTTTCATCATCCCAAACAGAAATTCTGTACCCATTAAACCGAATGCCCCATTCCCCCATCCCTCTGGCCCCGGTAAGCTCTATTTTGCTTGCTATGTCTATGAATTTGCCTATTCTAGATATTTCATACAAATGGAATCATACAATATTTGTCCTTTTATGTCCAGTTTATTTCAGTTAGCATAATGTTTTTGTTTCATCCATGTTGTAGCATGTATCAGAATTTCATTCCTTAGTAAGACTGTATAGTATTCTATTGTATATATCTATCACATGTTGTTTATCTATTTATAAAAGTTTTACATTTTGGGGAAGTCTGATATATTTATATTTGTTATTGTTGCTTGTGCTTTTGGTATTGTGTCTAAGAGAATTTTGCCTGACCCAGGGTCATGAAGATATAATCCTATTCTTTCATCTAAGAGTTTTATAGTTTTGGCTCCTACATTTAGGTCTTTGATATATTTTTACATAATTTTTTCTATATAGTGTGAGGTAGGGGTCCAAAATCATGCTTTTGCATGTGAATGTTGAGTTGTTTCAGCATTACTTATTGAAAAGACTGTTCTTTCCCCATTGTATTGTCTTGGCACCCTTGTTGAAAATTAATTGACCGTAATTGGAAAGATTTATTTCTTGATTCTCAATCTTATTGCTTTGATTAAATGTTTATCTTTAAACTAGTACTAGATAATACTGATAATTGTAGCTTTGTAGTGAGTTTTGAAATTGGGTCCACCAACTTTGTTCTTCTTTTTCAAGATTGTTTTGGCTTTCTGGTTTTCTTGCATTTCCACATTGATTATAGAATTAGTTTGTCAATTTCTGGGGGAAAAAAAGCCAGCTGAAATTTTGATAGGACTGTGTTGAATCTATAGATTTATTTGGGAAGTATTTCCATTTTAACAACATTAAACCTCTGATCCATAACATGGAGTATCTTTCCGTTTAATCTTCTTTCACCTTTTAACAATATTTTGTAGTTTGTAGTGTATTACAATTCTTACACTGGTTTTGTTACGTTATTCCTAAGGATTTTGTTCTTTTTGATGCTATCATAAATGGAATTGTTAATTTCCTTTTTGGATTGCTCATTGCTAGTGTATGGAAGTACAGTTGATTTTTGTATATTCATTTTGTTTCCTGCACACTTACTTCATTTGTTCTAATAATATTTTTTAATGGATTTCTAGGATTTTCTCTGTATATATCATCTGAAAATAGAGACAACTTTCTTTTCTTTTTTCCAAACTGTATACTTTTTTTTTTTTTGGCCTAATTGTCCCATCTAGAACCTAAACTACCATGCGGAATAGATGTAGTGGTGAGAGTGGTCTTATTCCTGATCTTAGGGGGAGGAACATTCAGCTTTTTACCATTAAGTATCCTTGTCTGCTTTTATTTTTTTATTATTTTTTTCTTCTTGGCTATGCTGCATGGCTTATGGGATCTTAGTTCCCCGACCAGGGATTGAACTCAGGCCCTCGGCACTGAGAGCGCAGAGTCCTAACCACTGTACTGCCAGGGAATTCCCCTTATCTGCTTTTAAAAGGCATCATCTAAAAATACTTTTTGAATTTAATGGAAAATAATAAGACTTTTTTTTTTTTTTGTCTTGCTTTGAAAAAGGCAGTTCAGACCAGTCTCATAAGACATTTTTAAGTGAAGTTCCTGAAAATTCTTTCTGCACTGCTCTCTGGTTGTAGTGTGAAACCCCTCCTCAGGTCTGGTCAGGAGGAGCTGCCCATCCCACCCCCCAGACGCTGTGGTTCTGGCTTTCCTTTCTTTGGTCACCATCTTCTCAGGGTCACATTGGAAGCAGATGGAGGTGGGTTTTTCCAGCCCTGGCAGTCTGTGGCTGTGCATTGAACTGTGTCCTGGAATCTCTGGGTTTTGAGAGTGGGTGAAAGGTTCATAAGTATTTTTGAAAGGCAGTGAATGTGGTCTCATTACATAAAGTTTTAGGGAAAAATTACCCATAATTTTATCCTCTAACATACTATTTTAAATACTCACTTTCAGTCTTTTTCCATATACGGAATGTATTTTATTACAGTTGTAGACTGTACATAGTTTTGTCACCTCCTTGATTTATTTAACATTCGTTTTCGAAGAGTGGTAAAGTTTTATATTATAGAATTAATGTATAATGTTCCCTCAAGTGGATTTATCATAATTTATTTAATCATTGCCTTGTCTGATATTCAGGTGGTTTCTGATGTTTTCCCCAAAGACATTACTGCAATGAACATGTTTGTGCACACGATTTTTTTTCTTTCCTTTGGGTTATTATCTTAGGGTAAGTTTCCCAGCAAGAAGTAATTAGGTCCTAGGTTAGGACCGTTTAATGACTGTCCATACATAGTCCCAACTTGATTTGTCAAAGGCTATATTGGTTCACACTGCATATAATCTTTTAGCACAAACTTTGTAGTAGTTGGATAGTATGATGTTTTGAATTGCTAGTAAGTAAAAGTGGCATGAAATTATTGAATCTCCATTTCTTTTTATTATTTAATATGACTTATTAGTAGCATGTGTGATAATTAAGGTTAATTCCTTATATTTAATTTGGAAAATTAATGGGCTTAATTAAAAATGTAAGGCATTAAAAAAGTACCTGGTGTCTGATGATATTATACTTGAATCTTTTCCTGACAGCTTGCCGATGTTCACCGTGCTCAGGAAATTTACCATTCCACTTACTTTACTCCTGGAAACCATCATACTCGGGTGATTTTTGTTTTTCTTCTTTTCCTCTGGTGTCCTCTCCCCACACCCCCACATTATTTTTACCTAGCAAATTCTCAACATCTAGTCATCTTTTCAAATAGTTGATTTGAAGTGCTAGTAGCAATAACTTAAGGGCAAATGGTTTGTTCACTTAAAAGCAGTCTCCTATTTCCATGATTCCCTAAGAATGTAATGAGTGTTTTTTAAAAACAATTATAATTTTACATTAGATAAATAAAATGTGTGTGTGGTCAAAAATTATAAAAAAAAAAAACCCAACAACCCCAAAACAGATGTAAATCTGTTTCCTGAGCCAGATGGAATATACACTGATTTTGGAATGTAGAGGAAAAGTTGTCCACGTATATAGTATAGAATAGGAGTAGCAGAAAATCAGGGAGATTCATTCTGATGCAGTAATTATGGTGTAACATCAGAATAAATTAATTTTTATAATGTTGGTTTAAAAATTTCTCATAAAGATACTCAGGCTGACATCTAAAAAGGTGATTCTTGATTTTGCTGTGGAGACAATTTAATGATGAAATTTGGATGATGGCCCAATGTTTTAAGTTTTACTATTGAATTTTATCTTAATCTTTGGATGCTTGATAAAAGTACATACCAACTAGACCCACCAGCAGGAGCTCTTCTGCATTTTGTCCCAGCGTCTTTCTAGTGAGAACAGAGAAATACATTTGTAATTAGATTAAGACAACTACTTAAGAAATAAAGTAAATTTGGTCTGATTTCCTAATCCATTTAAGGTACCTTTAGTACTCTTTTTACATAAAGCACTGTCCGTTAGATTTTAGCTATAAAACTGTTAACAATGTCTATTTGCAGTTTATTTAAAAATATAATCTATATTTTTTCCTCTCCTCCTCCTTTCCTTATCTATCTATCCATCTATCCATCTGTCTGCCTGCCTATCTATCCATCCACTATTTATTTATTACAGGAAACAGTATTCCTTGAACATCATTGTCAGTGTCTTTGCCATCATTCTTGGTGCTTTCATAGCAGCTGGGTAAGACTTTGGACTATTTCTGCTCAATAACTCCTTTGTGTCTTTGACAATAGGCCTGGCCCCCTCCTCATTTTTCATTTTCCATCTGGCTGCAGTTGAATTGAGCAGCCAAGAGACAAATCTGTTGATGTTAGTGGAATCCCCATGTGTTCCTGTGAAAGTCAAACTGGGTTCCAAGTTGGCCAGAACATTTCTGAGAAATATATAGAGTGAGCATTACAAGGTATTAATACAGCTTTTCTTCATAAAAGGAGTAAACTGTATACTTTTATTACTGAATGTTTGTCTTCAATATAAAAATTTTACAAAGAATTTTGAAAAGTTCTTAGGCATTTGACTAAGAAGAATAACAGATTTATAAAGCCCTTGTAAGCTGATTTGTTTTATCATCCTGTGATGCCTTATTGGTCAATATTTCCAAGGATGGAATACGCTCATTAAATGTTTGGGACATGAGCCAATACCAGTGCATGACTACTATCTTATTCATTAATATACCTGACCAGGAATAAGGACTCCAAGTTTGCATTTGAAAGCAGGCGCTCGGACTCCTTTTATAGCATAGTGGTTAAAGCATGTGTGCAGTTACCTTCCTTGGTTTGAAACTTAACTTCTGTCAGCTATTTCTTAGCCTCTCTGTGCCTCAGTTTCCTCATTTATAAAGTATAAAGGATACAGTTGGCCCTGTGTGTCCAAGCCTTCTGCATCTGTGGATTCAACCAACCATGGATCGAAAATATATATTTTTTAAATACCAGAAGATTCTCCAAAGCAAAACTTGGATTTGCTGTGCACTGGCAACTACTTACATAGCATTTACATTGTATTAGGTGTTATAAGTAATCTAGAGATGATTCAAAGTATATGGGAGGATGTATGTAGGTTATATGCAGACGCTGCACACCATTTTATATAAGGGACTTGAGCATCCGTAGATTTGGGTACCTGCATGTAGAGGGCGTGGGGGTGTGGGGTACTGGAACTAGTCCCCCGTGGATATGGAGGGACGACTGTAATAGAAAAGAAAAACCTATGTGAATGAAAGGAAGAAAGAAAAAGTTGGAGGAATTTCAGTTAAACTAGTTTCATTAACTCATTTAGAAACAAGAGTTCTGGATCATTAATTGCAAATTAAATAAGGTGTGGGCTACAGAGCCAGGATGTCTGGAACCCTATTCTGGTCTCCTCACTTACTGGCTCTATAACCAAGGACAAGCTATTTAACCTCTCTGTGCCCCAGTTATTTTGACCGTGAAGTGCAGATTAGAATATCATCCACCTAATAGCATCACTATGAGAATTAAATGAGATAATAGTAAACCAGGATTTACACTAGTTCGTGGTCAAGTTCAACAAAAACATGCTGAAGCATTTACTATATGCCAGGCATCATTCTATGTGCTGAGGAGTCCAGCAGTTAACAAGACCGAGAACAATCCTTGCCTTCATGGAGCTTTCATTCAGGTTGGTGGAAACAGATAATAAGCAAAAGAAATTGATTAAAGATATAGCATGCCAGCTGGTGACAGATATTAGCAATAATAATGGTGTTTATTATTGTTATAAATGTGTTTAGTCCCTTGCCTAGACCAGGGTTTATTATTTGCCTTTTTTATCTGTAACTTCCTCTTCTCCAATTCTAGCTGTGGCTGAGCTCATCCCCCTTAAAGCTGGCCTGTTTGGTTTCAGTGCTGTGTTTCATGCCTGATATGGTGCTGGTACAGACATTAAGCAGCTACACTTAGAGCCTGTTTTGATCATGAAGACTTTTGTTCAAACAAAACGTATGCGTGAAGTAGCTAAAAAAGGGAGGTACTCTGTTAAAAGTGCCTTCCTCCCACAGGGCTGAGGTCTCCCCAGGGACACCTCTCTCTTCTAGGTTTCTTGGAGCTCAGTTTGAAAACCACTAACTTAGAACCAGTTGAAGACTTGTACAAAAATTGGTTTATAAAAATGTAAGTCTTTGATGAGGTGTGGCACGTCAGACCCTGTGTGTATGAAAGCACATCTCCAGAAGCAGTTAGTAGGAATTCAGCTCATAGGTGATACTCTAGTGAGCTGAAAGGGTAAGTAGTGTTTCCCAAAACATCTGACTTTTACCCAAGAGCCAGCTTGGAATAGTAATTCTCGGCTTTCCCCTTCCTCAGCACCCACAGAATGGAAAATATCCCTGTGGGTAACAAGCACAGTTCTTAGCTGCAGCCCAGCTGTCACCGCACCCTTCTCTGCTCTCACTCAAATTAACTCATCAAAGGCAGGTAACAGATGAGCCAGTTTAGGCAGCTGTAACAAATAGCCCCTACATCGTGGTTGTTTAACGTACCAGGTATATTCTGCTCACACTCCAGATGCATACTAACATCAGTGAATGCTGTGGGAGTGCTCTGCCCATTGTAGCTACTTAGGGACCCAGGGGGATGGAACCTCTGCCTTAAAGGGGGTTTCCTTGCTCATCCAGAAGGGAAGAAGGCATGTGAGGAATTGTCTGCTGGCTCTCCAAGCTTTCCCCCGGAAGTGACGTGTTACTTCTTCTTACATTGTATTTGCCAAAGCAAGTCACATGGCCAGGAAAAGTTGAAATATAACGTCTGCGAACAGCCCTAAATGACAATTGCACAGGTTGACCATGAATCTGCTCCCATTTATAACACAAGTAAATTCTTATCAAACGTCTGTGCTTTCACTACTGGCCTAAACAAATGATGTTGGGAATTCCTGGCCCCCTCAAGTAGGAGACCTGAAAACTCCAAGAATTCCCCTTAGGCTCCCTGAGGAAGTGAGTAACACTTCCTTTCCATTCCTCTGGATGGAAAGGTACCTCACTTTTTTGCTCATTCATCTCTTTGCCATCTTAGGGAATGGCAGACACTTCTTAACACTGAGCGGAATGTGGGTAGGAAAGATCTGGAAAACCCTTATTTTCAGAGATTCTATTGTGATTGAGCCAGAGAATTATGATTTATGATGATCTAAAATTAATTTATATTCTCACAAATATATTTGTAGGTAAATAATGGCAGTGGAAGCCTCAAGCAAAATCTGGTTTAATTTGCATTCAGATTTTGATGCAATTTTTACCTATTTCCTTCTCTTTGGTTAGAAATAATCTTATTTTGATACTGAAGGGGATAAGGATATGCCACTCCAATATATGCCACTTTGGCATAAACATTATTTTGAGTTGAAGGCAATTGAGAATCAATAGATGTGGGAAGAGTTCTCTGCCCTCCCTTTTCTGCCTAAAAGTAGACCATAAATTTGCCTTTGTGAAGGTGTCCCTTGGTCCTGTACTTGAAATAGGAAAGCAATTCTTATCACCAGAGACAGAGAGTAAGCATCTAGATGAATCTGCATAAACAAACCTTATTAAAATAACCCTTATCTTCCATTAGTTTCCCCTATGTATTTCCTAGTCCCTTTCCCACAATTTATTTGTTCCTTAACACCCAAACCCTCTTTTTTGTTAAAATGGTATCTAAGCCCCAGAGTCTGACCACTTCTTTGAGTTTCATTTCTTTTCTGTGAACTCCTGTGCATGTAAAATATTTAAAACAATTTGTATTTTTTTCCCCCGTTATTCTGTCTGTTGTCAGTTAAATTCACAGGCCCCCAGACACTGACCCAAAGAGGGTAAAGGAAACCTTCTTGACAATATATACTTATGAATTTGGACATGGGTGTGGTACTGTTTGCAAGATCAAGTGCAGGTGAATGCATCACATCTGGGCTTAGCTGTTGTTCACTCTCTCCTCCCTTTGCCATATTCCCCCCAAACATTTTTATACTAGTGTTATTTATTTAAAATGGAAATTGAAGAGAAGATGCTTCAAAGAATGGGAAGAAAGGGGCCTTAGAGGAGTTGCAGAGAAGGAATGGATCCCTGCCTTGCCTTTTTGATGGACAGGCTAGTGGGGGTGCTAGTGGATGACGTGAGTGGGGACCAGATGGAGGTGTCAGTTCCTCATTTGACCCCTTTACCATGTCACTGCTCAGCTGTCCCCAGAGGGCTGTACTCTGGGGAAGGCCCTATTTACTACAATAAGCCACAGGTGGGTTGAACAAATCATTCCTCTTTACCAGTTAGCAAAAGAATGGCTTTGCAGTCAAAGGAAGATGGTTAATGTCCCTCTGGTTTTAAGCGGTTGTGATTAAGTTTAAGCCTCCTGAAGGCCTGGTTTTGTTTTTGTCTGGGGACAGGGCAGAAGAATTAACCATTCATCACCATACAGGGGGAAAATATGCCAGAGAAAAGGTAGTTACTAGCATCACAAATGGATTTGATTAGGAAAGATGAAACAGAGAGTGTCTGAGGCCAAGTTGTGAGTTTCTGAATAATCATACTCCTCTGTGTTCTCCCTCCCAGTTCTGACCTTGCTTTTAACTTGGAAGGCTATATTTTTGTATTCCTGAATGATATCTTCACAGCAGCGAATGGTGTTTATACCAAACAGAAAATGGACCCAAAGGTACCAGATCTTCACTCCTTTAGCTTTTAGGCTTTGTCATCTGGCCACTGAAATTACATGAAAAAATGAACTTGTAAAGATGACATGTAATTTAATTTACATGTTATGATCTACAACATGATCATAACATGTAACATGATCATGTAAATTATGATCTAATTTCTTTTTAATTATCTTGTCTGCATAGGTTCTTGTTACTCCTTGTCTTGCAAAGTTTGGGTGAAAATTAGGTAGGAAGGGAAAAATGGGCACTATTTTAGATGCAAAGTCAGAATACTATATAGAAAGGGGATTATTTTGAAAGGCAAATTAAAATTAGAAGAAGTTTTTTTACCATCATCATCAGTGACCAATGTGAAGTCAGGAGTATTCTGAAAGCAGCTGTAGTTTGAGAGTCTGGAGATGTGGGTTACAGATTCAAGTTTTGCTGCTGACTGGTTATTGTGACCTGGAACCTTCACTTCTCCAAACCTCAGTTTCCTCATCTGTGGAATGAGATGATTGGAATGGATAATTTATAAGGTCCTGTCACGAGGGGCGGGTGGGCGTATGAGCTTCCCTTCCTTGTGGCTGCCCTCAGGTCAGAGCTCCCAGCCCTCACCACGCCCGCCCCCCTCCCCAGGCTGTGCAGGAAGCTCTGGAGGATGGGCCAGGCACATGTTTCTTTGTTCCAAGTTCTTTGTGTTGAGTGAGGGTGTTCCCTCTGATGGACAGGCTTATTCCTATGAGCTGTTTTTTATCTGCGCTGTATTTTTCTGCACTACCATTTGGTTTCTAATGGTGGCAGTTTTACAAAACTGGTTTTGCTGTCTTTTGAGAATCACAGTGTGTCACCCTGTATGGAAAGTGGCGGATGTAGCCTCTAATGAAAATTAAATTTATGCAAGCTTGGAAAACAAGATACCTGGTGTTTTAACCCTGCTGTTCCTTAATGGAAAGAGCAGATGTTTTGAAGGAGTTCTATTTATATTAATATTGTTAATGCTGTTTACTTTGTTCCACATTTCCCATTTTGAATAGCATGCTTTTAAAAAAAGAACAATTAGAATGTCAGAGATGGATGGAACCTCGGAGTCCATCCATCTCCATCCACTTTATCTGTCATTTTTTGGATAAAGCAAATTTTTTTTTTGGAAATCACGGTACACTTGAAATGAAGCATTTTACATCAGAAATTTGCTGAAAATATTCCAATACAGAGCTGGTCAGAATGCATGTTCTAACTCTGCGTAAGTACGTGGTTGTATAATTAGCTTCAGGGGAAAATAAAATAAATAAAATAAATGGCTCCAGGAAGTCTGATGCTCCATATTTCTGAAATTGAGTGGAGTTTTCTTGGTTTTTGCAGGAGTTAGGGAAATATGGAGTGCTTTTCTACAATGCCTGCTTCATGATTATCCCAACTCTTATCATTAGTGTCTCTACCGGAGACCTTCGACAGGTGAGCTGATGACAGTCATTCATTCTTACTTAGCAGTGTTTAAAATTTTAATATTTAACCTGTGGTACTTACTGAAATAAAAAGTGTATAAAGGTAACTAGGATTTCCGAAAGCAAGATGTTTGGTACGCCCAGTAATACCTTTGACACTTTCCTTTTCTCGGCATTTATCTTTAGAACTGTGGGGAGTAGCAGGAAGTAGTCAAAAAAACTCTGGTCTTGAAGCTTTTTGCAAAACAACAACAAAAATCTGAGTTTGAGTCTCCCTTTCCCCTTTGTTGGCATGGGGATCCTGAGAAAGCTAGTTAACTTTGAAGGGGATTTTGATAGTTTTAAAAAATGGATTTACTTATTTATTACCCTTGTTATGGACATTTGGAAAAATACACACAAAATAGAATAATTGAATGAACTCTCATGTACCTATCACACAACTTCAACACTTTTTGGCATTTCACCCTTCTTATTTCATCTATCCTCATCTGCTCTCACTTTCCCCCCGCCCCCGGAATATTTTAAAGTAAATCCCAGACATCATGGCATTTGCCTCTAAATATTCCAGGATCTACATTTGAATTTTGAGAAGGTTTTGTTCTTTTGGTATTTGCCCTGTTCACCTTATCTGCTGTACACCTGTCAGAGACAAATAAAATGATAAGTTAGTAGAAGGATGGGAGGCCCAGTTGGGAGGTGGGTTATCTCTTAGGAAGAGTGAATATTCACCCCATAACATCCGCATGGCTACCTTGAAATGTGCGGGCTCAGAAAGTTACCAGACAAACCACTTTAAGTTCATGTGAGAAACGAGGTATGCTGGGCAAAATCCTGGTCTAGTGTGGCCTCTGGCCTCTCCCACAGACGTCCCCCTCCACACCATGGGCTGGGCATTAACCTTCATTAACCCTGTTGTTGTTGCTGGGCCGGGGGTGGGGTTCACAGTCCCCCACCGTCGCCCCCACCCCAGCGGCAGACGTTGACAGCATTTCTGTATTTAACAGTCAGCATGGTTGTGTGGTGCACACGGGTTGAGCGTCAATCCCATTTGTCACCTTTTAGGGTTTGAATGACTTTAAAAGCTTTCAGATTCCGGGGACTCCTGGGGTGAATGTCAGGGCTTGTTGTTCTTTCTCAGAACTATACTTTCTCCCTTGTACAGTTCCTTTCTCAGAACAAGAGAAAGGTTGACGGCTTAGCAGCAATGTCCCCAGGGGTAAACATCCATTTCCATATGTTTATATTGAAAACTACCAAGAAACCCCAGTTTTGATTAAAGGGGTCTCAGTGTGTGAACCTGGGCCTCACTGTTAGTTCAGAATATTGGAAGTTAAAGCAAGCACCCCGTATACCTCTAGCAATGATGAACAGGGCAGAATATCTAAAAGCACATTATTTATTTTTCAGCTACCATCAATTAAACCAATTTAGTGTCAGCAGTATTACATAAACAAGGTGAAATTATGAGTCCTCAACGTCCTACCGGCTTGTCTCTTTTCATTATCATAAAAATGAGTTTTTCTTTTGAGTCTCTGGAGTTTATCTGTTCTGAGATTCTGGTACTTTATAGCCTTTCAGATATATATTTATTTCTAGAAATAGAAATCTAGAAACTTCTAGGAACTCTTAGAACACCTGATTGAAACTAAAAGCACATTTCCCTATGGGAACAATGTTATAAATGGCGTAGTGACCAGAAACTGAATTTTAGGTACCTTTTGAAAATAGACTACATGTATTATGTTAATAATTTATAACAGCATTTCAATAGGAATATGTATTTCCACATTTAAATCGTTGACTTACAAACTTATAGCATGGTGCTTTCAGAAGTTGCCACCTGCTTGTAATGATTACCATGCAGAATTATTATACTTTCTCAAGTAATAGTAAAAATAGCTAATAATTATTGAGGAATTATTCTATCAGACGTTGTTTGAAGTATTCTACATGAACTGTCTCATTGCATTCCCACAGTAGCTTGAGGAGAAGGTACTATTATTATCCTCATTTTATAGACAAGGAATCTAGGGCACAGTGTTTAAAAAACTTTCCAAAGACAGTAAGTGATAGATCCAGGAGGCTGTCTGGCTCTAGAAACACATCATCTGCTGTAATCTCAATTTAAAAAAAAAATTTTATTTATTTATTTTTGGCTGCATTGGGTCTTTGTTGCTGCGCACAGGCTTTCTCTAGTTGCGGTGAGCGGGGGCTATTCTTCCTTGCAGTGTGCAGGCTTCTCATTGCGGTGGCTTCTCTTGTTGCGGAGCACTGGCTCTTGGCTCATGGGCTTCAGTAGCTGTGGCACAGAGGCTTCAGTAGTTGTGGCTCACAGGCTCCAGAGCACAGGCTCAGTAGTTGTGGTGCACGGGCTTAGTTGCTCTGTGGCATGTGGGATCTTCCCGGACCAGGGCTCGAACCTGTGTCCCCTGCATTGTCAGGCAGATTCCCAACCACTGCACCACCAGGGAAGCCCCTCAATTTTTTAATTTGTATCAGTATATGAAAAGTGTTTCTTTCCTTCACATATGATAAAAACTATAACCTATCACTTATAGCTTAGAAAGTATAAGAGGCCTAACATTTACCTTAACTTATTCAATCTTGGTGTTCTAGGAGAATATTATGCTCCTATTCTGCCTTTCGATGCTGGAATATCTCAGTATTTACCCATCTAGCCTCTTCCATTTGATCAGTCTCTTAAGATTTCAAACAGAAGTTACTATAGTTACCTGAGAGCCCCAGCAATGATAACTATTCACTGAAATTTCAGATGGATCAGAGCTAAATATATGGATTTAATTTAAAAGTTTATAAGAAAAATTATAATCAGAAAAATATATTTATTTTCTGTAAGAGACTGTAAGAGAAGGCTTTCTATAAGATGACAAAGATACGAAAACCATAAAGTTAAAAATTTGGCTCTAATTTAAAATTATTATATGATAAGAGATGCCAAAAGAGATAACACTGTAATCAGTAATTTTTAAAACTCTGTAGGAAAAAATAGTAAGATTTTTCACTACTAATGTTGTTTTGCTCTGTGTTCATTGAATCACTATGAATTTCTTCCAGTTGGTCACTTTTAACCATGGCTGAATCCATTTTAGACTGTGAACCAAATACAAAAAAGTAGTGAACTTACATAATTAGGTGTGTTAGTCTGCAATATAAAATTGCATTTTATTTGCCAAGTTTGGTTTGATTGTATTGAAAGTTAATTGAGGAATTCGAGTGAAAGGTTAACTTCTCTTGTTAATGGAAGGAGTACTTTGATGAGTCATTATTCCCGGTTGACTGTAGGGGGTCAGAGATTGTGTTAAGACTCGTGTGTGTGACTCACTGTACTGGGGGTTCACTCTTGGACCTTGGACTTACACAGTCATCGACTTAACACAGTCAGCAGATCTGGTAATAGCACCTTGATTCTATCTGTGATTGACAAAGTCAGTAATGCCAGCTCCTCTTGTTAACAAATTAGGCCCCTGGAAAATAGTGGGTGAACTTTCTTTAGTTATTTGAATCATTGCAATAAGTTCAAGGTACATTTAGTGTGTTGCAGTTGATGAATAGGGGTAAATAATAGGACTTTTTTCTGATTAAAAAACACATTAATGAAAAATGAAAAAGATTCACACTCCAACATATCTTCATAGCAATAGTGAGTCTAAAGGAGGAAGTACTTAATATTGTTACTCATCTTTATTTTCTATGTTTTCAAATAAATGTCATGCCACATGACTTTTTAAAATGCCACCAGCAGAGCCTCATGATTATTAAAGAAACAAAATAAAACTAAAATCTATCAAAATTTAGGCTGGCAATGAATCCAAGTATTTTTATGAAAATTACTACATAGCTCTCAATGGTTTATGTGGTATCAAGAATATATAGTTTTTGTATACTGTTTTCATAAATATTCCCAGTTCTTTGAGTAAATAAGTGTTTTCCTACCTTTGGTTTGAAGTTTGGGGCATATGCTTTTCTCTTATTCACAATCTTATTTAATTTTTCAGACACAGAATGTTTTCCATAAGTTTCTGTTTGGTTTTGATCTTTGACTCTCTTGGTATAAACTGTCCTGGATGTTTTATGACCCTTTGATCAGCTTGGGGCTTGCCAGTAAGACAGATTTATATTTATTATATTTTTTTATTTCACAAGTAAGTGTTAAAAAGAAAGTTTTATTATGAAAACTTTCAAACCTGTTCAGAAGGAAAGAGAATAGTATAACAAATCCCATGTACCCATCAACCATGTTTGGCAGTTATCAACATTTAATGTGTATTTTTTCATAAGATGTGGTCAGAGTGTTACTAATGAAACAGTGACAGTAAAGTGTAATCAGAGAAGAGAATTCCATTTTAATTGGTTTAAAAATTTGAACTATAAACTTAAGAAAGATTTAAATAGTTTTAAATCTACAAAGTTACTAAAACTTGGCTAACAAAGTATTGCTTAATAGAAAGTGAATAGAATTTATATTTAATCATGTTATTCAGCATGTACTTACATATAGTCTTGAGTCACCGTAAAGTCATTTTTGGATGCAGGCAAGGGACAAATCATGAATAAAATACTCCTTTTTATTGTTACCTGAAAAGGGTTTTTATTTTCTCACTTAAGAGCAGAAGCTGTCTTAAACTTCTCTGTCTACCAGCTCCTCTACCCCAATTACTTGATTGCTTTGTAAATAGCACACAATAGTTTATTTGTTCATGATACTTCCTAAGCATTTGCAAATTCTTTTTTTTTTTTTTTTTTTTTTTGGCTGCTCTTAGTTCCCCAACCAGGGATGGAACTGGGCCCTGGCAGTGAAAGCTCTGTGTCCTAACCACTGGACCGCCAGGGAATTCCCATTTTTTTTTCCTCTTGTGCAAATTCTTGAAAACAGTTTATGAACTTTAAGTTTTCTTAGTCTTGCCAGAATTATTAAATTTATAATAAGCTTTCTTTTAATATTATTTATTAAAAACACAACGCTGATCTTATGACTACAAATTAGTAAAGATTTAACGATAGCCATAGCAATAATAGCTGTCATTTTGCTCTTGCCACCTGTAAGTTTCTAAACAATTTCATTAAATCCTCACATTGACCTTCTGAGGAAGTTTTTAAAAAAATAATCCCCATTTGTAAAATGAGCCTGAGGTTCAGGGAGGAAAAATAATTAGCCCAATGCCACACAGCTAGTATTACCCAGGATTTTTGAAACTGTATTTTCTGTTTGCGAAACTGGAATTTGTACTAGAGTGTACACACTGGTAAAACCAGTATTATTAATCTAACCATTAGTTTTCTTTCTTTTTGATAATAGGCTACTGAATTCAACCAATGGAAGAATGTTCTATTTATCATACAGTTTCTTCTTTCCTGTTTTTTGGGGTAAGAAGCCATAGATAAGAAGAAGCTTTGGTCTGTGGTATCTCTTAACAAGTCAAATCAAAATATACATTCCGTCTGCTCTGTCAAAATCCCTTTTTGCTTCTCCAACTTCTACTGAAAAGTAGCACTGCAGCAGAGGAGTGGATTGGGACCCATGCTAAATGTGACCTCCAAAATATGATGTTGCATATTGATTTCTGAAAGTTAGTTTGAAATAAAATCAGCAGCCCTATCAAATTCAAATGTGTTTTTTGTCTTTGTCACAATGTCCCAAGGTTCCCAAGGTTCTCACCTCACATAAATATTTGGAAATAACCATTTTCTGTAGTGTTGTACCTGTTATATTCAGGGTGTTTTCTGAGGAGAGATGCCCAGGCCATTATATTGCCCAATAATTTTAGGCTTTTGTTCTTAAAATTTCCCTTAGGTATAGCTTCCTGTTGAGTGGCCATGCAGTTTGTCTTTTTATATGTTCCCCAAACTTGTAAAGTCCTTTTCATAAATAGATAATACATACAACTAGTAAATAATACAAAAGCTGCAAAAGGATGCATAGGGAACATAAGCCACCTTCCCTTCTTCCCTGCCTTGTGACACTGCAGTTTTCCTCTCCAGAAGCAACTGCTGTTTGGAGTATCCTTCCTGGACTGGGCTCCATGTATACACAAGCACCTGTGTCTTATCCCATAAGAAAGAGTCTTTGAATGACTGTCTTGGAATTACTTGTCAAAAGATTTTTCCTGTGAAGAAAGATGAATTCCCCCTTATTTTTTTACATTACTAGTACTGTAATTTTCATTGTGTGTAAATGAACTAAGACAATTCATGAGTCTTTGATCAACACTCTTCAATTCTTAAACTTGATCTTAGTTGCAGTAACGTAATCACATCAGTAAAAGTATTTTTATGTATATCCTCAAGTTCAGTAATTCTCTCTTTAGCTGTGTCTGATTTAATGTTTAACCTGTTTCTTGGAGATTTTTTTTAAATTTATTTTTTATTGAGGTATAGCTGATGTACAGTATTATGTGTTTCAGGTATACCACATAGTGATTCACAGTTTTTAAAGGTTATATTCCATTTAGAGTTATTATAAAATATTGATTATATGCCCTGTGTTGTACTGTATATCCTTGTACCTTACTTATTTTATACATAGTACTTTGTACCTCTTAATCCCCTACCCCTATCTTGCCCCTCCCTGCTGGAGTTTTTGATTTTAACAATTTTTACTTTATTTGTAAAAGTTCCACAGTTTGTTTTCAAACTTGTCTGTTCATTCTTAACATTCTTTTGTGGGTCATCTTTGAGACTGTACCTTTTATTTCTTTAGATATTACACACATAGCTATTCTGTATTCTGCATCTGATGATTCCAATATCTGCATTTCTTGAGAATCTGAATATGTCGTTGGTTGACTAAATATGTAGTTTGTGAGTATCATTATGGTTTGCTTTCTTGTGTATTTGGTGACCTGTGAGCATATTATTTAATCTTAATCAGTCCTGTGGACCGAAAATAGGAATTTGAGAAACTTCCCTGCAGGGACAAATTGTTTTCAGTCTAGTTGGTAGCCAGGTGTGCCCCTGACCTGGACCACTCTGGCCTTTTTGAGGGTCTGGCCTCAGTGGGCTAGTGTCCCTTCTCACTTGGGGTTTGGCCCAGGGCTCAGTTTACAGACAGTGCTGTTTTGCAATGGCCTCTGCCCTGAAGCACCCTGATCCTGTACCTATTGTCCGCTGCTCTGATGCCTGCCTGGCTCAAATGCCCTTATCACTCTGTACCCAGTTTCTCTCTTTTCCAAAGGAGGGATATTAGGCAATCTCTTGTGCCTCTTTCAAAACCAGTAGTCTCTCAAATAATGTGTTCTTTCAGGCATTGGTTGTTTGGCAGTGGGTGAGTACTAAGTGCTGTCAGTACTTAGGCAGCCATTGTTGGAGGCCTAAGTGTAGTAAGATATTTGTAGTTTTCCCAGTTGTTGACTGAGAACATGTAACTTTGAAAAAAATCTACTAAGCTGTGTTTGTGAGTTACCCTTGGTGAAATCATCCTTTTCCCCCCATTACAATTAAAAAAAAGTCAACCCATATCACACAAACTCAGACCAGCATGTTTCCTTGCCTAAGCCCATGTTCACCTGTGAACAGCAGAGCCAAGTTTTAGTTTTATCTCATGTCATTATAAACTTGATAATATTTTTGTTTTGTTTTGTCTGTTTTTTTCACTTGCACTTTACTATTTACCCATTCCATGAAGGAAATCAAGAAGTAAACCTTTTTTTTTTTTATTATTTTTTAAAATTTTATTTTTGGCTGCATTGGGTCTTCTTTGCTATGTGCGGGCTTTCTCTAGTTGTGGTGAGTGGGAGCTACCCTTCATTGTGATGCGTGGGCTTCTCATTGTGGTAGCTTCTCTTGTTGCAGAGCACGGGCTCTAGGCACGTGGGTTTCAGTAGTTGCAGCATGCGGGCCCTAGAGCACGTGGGCCTCAGTAGTTGTGGCACGCAGTCTCAGTAATTGTGGCGCATGGGCTTAGTTGCTCCGCGGCATGTGGGATCTTCCTGGACCAGGGCTCGAACCTGTGCCCCCTGTATTGGCAGGTGGATTCTTAACTACTGTGCCACCAGGGAAGTCCCAAGAAGTAAACCCTTTGACGTCAGCTGTCTGCAGTGAGTGGTGGGGTGGGCAGTGCCTGAGCTGGCACTTCTGGGGCTTCTTTGTCAGAATCTTGACCCTATTGATCTACAACTACATGCCTTTTTTTCCAATTAATAATGTGCTTCCTAGAAAACAAATACTCTCTTGATAAAGTTGTTAGTATTTTATCAGTAGTCATTTTGCATGTAAAAATGTCATAAAGGCATAGTAATTAAAAATAAATCAGTAAATGATGAAAACATTAATATTTCAGATTCTACAACTTTAAGGGTAAAACCTAGGTAGGTCTCAGTTTTTTAAGTGGGTCTTTTGAGGACACTAAAATCATGGCATCATTCTAACAGGTGCCTGTACTCTGGAATCAGATGGCCTAGATTTGAATCCTGGCTTTGCCACTTTTTAGCTCTGGGTCCTTGGACAAGTTATTTACCCTCTCTGAGCCTCAATTTCCTTATCTTTAAAATGGGAACAGTGATGTAATGTAGCTAATTTATAAGGTTATGTGGATTGAATGAGTAAAGAGCCCTTAGTGTGGACATATAGAAAATGTTCAGTAAGTGTTAACTATTGTTTTTGTTGTGAATATTTCTATTTCTGAGCCCAGCCTGTTCAGTTTGGCTGTCCTTTTTCACCCCAGACAGATTTGGTTCTGCCTATGGCCCATGACTTCAATAGTTTTTCTTCTGTTATGTCTGCTTCATCTTCAACCACCATGTTTTAATTCTGAAACAGCTCTAGAAGGAAACTTCCATTTTGGCATGGTGAATTTTTCAGAATCCTGCTTTCTTACAGTTTCTCACTCAGAGGACACGATGATTAGGTCACTTGCTTCTTTGCAGTAATAGAAACCATTGTAAGCTTCTGAGCATATCCTTGCTTTTCAGAACAACTGGAACTGGCTGTCCCTTCTCTTCGGTTCACGCTCAGGGAGCCTCAGGACTAACATGTGCGTGCTCTAACCCTTGACTCCAGAGAACTCTCTCTCAGCTTCTTTCTTATTTTCACTGCTTTCAAGTTTGCATTTCAAACTTGCTTTCTCTGACCACCAACCCTCTATCCGGAGTTGAAAATATAATTTAAAAATTATAACACTTTAGAACTGTATGTTAAGAAGCCAGTGGAATGGTGAAAAGAGCAGACTTTTCTTCTGAGTCATGGTGAATGATTCAGCTTTAAGAAATGCTATTTGTAATCAAGAGTTTGTAAATAAAGCATATGATGAAGTGAAATTGCATCAGGCAGGTAGACTGGATTGTGGGAGCCACGATAATTTAATGCAGGTAGAGGTAAAATAAGACTGAAATTTAAGTTGACAAACTAGATTTTAAAAAGCTAGCTCTGCTGTTCTTTTTAATCTTGCCGAGAAGTGACAGGTTCTGGTTCATTCACACCAGCATCTGGCACCAGCCCCTAAGCCCTGGAGGCAATTATCCTAATCTGTTTCTGCCCTAGTAGCAGCCTCTTTGATCTCACTGAAGCAGTAATATATTCCTTAATAGAAACACAAATGTATCAATTTTCCCTACTCACAGCATAAAAAATGTTCTATTCTTTGAACCTTCACTGATCCTGCCAAGATGTAGGGTCCAAGACAAAATAGGATTCTGCTGATTGCTTGGACACAGGAGTGACAGAACCTTCAAAGAGTGTAGATATTTCCATCATTTCCCAACAAACCACATTGTAGCGTAAAATCGATGCTCCAGGAAAATAGATCATATTTATCCCATGACTTTGGCTTCCCTGGCACACCACTGAGGTCTGGGGTAGGAGAGAGTTCTTACCAGAGATGGGCAAGATGAGATTACTTGAAATTCTTTGAAATCTGAAATAAGAGAGTCATGTGCTTGGGTACAATTGTGGTTGGTGGAAGGAGTGTAAAAGTAACATTTTATTATTTGAACATTTGTGTTGGACTTCTATGTATGCGTGTACATGGAATGGTAACCAGCAACAAGTTGTAAACAAGGCCATTTGAGTTCTGCCTGTGACTCCCACGAGTGTGCCGTCCAACTTTGGGTTAATCAGTTATTTTTTGTGTTATTGTTCAGAAACAGGAAGAAACCTTTGAGCAAGGGTTCTGGTTCAGGGGTTTTCACATGGGTACCTCCATCCCTTGGGGCCCTACAAGCCAAAACACCAGCTGGTATCTGTTGTCTGAATAAATGTGTATCTTTTGTATGTGCCATTAGTTTTCAAATGTACACAGATGATAAGTACGATTTTATAAGTACGTAATGGCAGAAATGTACTGAGAATTCAGCAGTGCTTTTAAATATCTTTACATTTTATTAATTCACAGATGCTAAAATCAAAACTGTCATGTGGAGGTTGACATTTTTGGTGTTAAAAGTGGTTTCCTTTGCATTGAGTTAATGGAGGGTCTTTTAATTCAGAACCTTGGTCTTAGCCAAAGGACAGTGTAGGTGCATATTTGTGTATAGAAATAAATAATTTTTCTTAGAAAAAGTTTTAATACACTCCTTTGATCCTCGTCATTTTATAGTTACCCTCTCTGGGGACACCCAGGTGGTATACTAAGAAGTGCAGCCTTTCTGTCTGCAGAAAGTGGCTGTTCCTGTGTCAGATGCCATCTGTCACTTAGGAGGACTGCCGCTAATTCAAACTCCCCCAGGAGGCTGGAGACAGGGACTCCTCCCCTCGCTCAGCCCAGCTGGTGGGTGAGTGTCCTAGTGGCCCACACTCATGCTAGATGGATATTGGCCAAGGTGGTTTCGCTAAAATGTGGAATGAAGAAAACATTGCATGATTGGAAACCCTGGAGTAGGAAATTTTAAGCAAAAATAGGACATAAAGGATATTCATGACTGTCTTTAAGTTTAAGGCTGCGCTCCAGTTTAGGAAGCCTGCAGGAAGCTTTTCTGTGTTCTGGAAATTGGGTTGGGCCCCTCCTGGGAGTTGTGATCTCTGTTATTTTATTAGACTCTTAGCTCCTTCAGGGCAGATGCTGTGGGTTTATATACTCTTACTACCCAGGCCCAGCAGAGCAGGCACCAAGTAACACCAGGTTGAGTTTTTTAATCTTTTCATTTTATGCATAAGTTGGATTATTTATAGTTCCCTGGGACTCTGAATTAATGTTGAATTTATTAAAATTGTAAAAATTTTAAAAAAACTTAGATTTTCTTAAGCCAATTTATAAATATTCTTGCTCTATTTATAAAGCTAGTAATTTTTATACTAACATAAGAATATTTACTTTCATTATTTGATTAATGGTTTGTTAACCCAAGTTTAACTGATTGAAATCTCCTAAATAATTTACTGTAAATCAGTCTTGTTTACAACTTAGTGAATTTAAAAAAATTAAACATTTAAAATGTGATTTACAAATGTAATTTACCTGATTTTTCCAGCAATTCCAAGCCTTAATAAGGCCCTAGAGAAGCTGATGGGCCAGATTGCTTTACAAGCCTAGCAACCCTTTGAAATCTAATAAACCAAACTTGGCAATGTGGTAAATTAGCTTCTTTTAAACATTTGAATACTGTGTACAGACTTAGATTTTCTTATCCCATTCAAGTGAAAATTGCAAATTTAATATCAATTGCACATTTTAAATACAAGCCACAAAGACCAAGATGTTGGATTCTCTAACTTGCCAAATTATTGTAATTACCTTAATAACAAAGACAGACATTATTTTGAAGATTACAGAATTTGTTTGTAATTGAGTTTATTCCTCAGCTTGATGTATGTTATCTCTAATATTTTTTCTCTATCATCCCGGGTAATGAACATAACTCAGGACAAAAACGGTTACTGTTTGTGATCTAGATTCTGTTATTAACAATCAGAAGTTTGGTCCTGGACCTGCGACTGGGTGCTAAATTGCCCCAGGGGGAGTCTCCCTAATGCTTAGGGGCTGAGCCCTTTCTTAGAGTACAATTCCCAAGCTCATGCCTTCTAACTGGTGTTTAGCTTTAAAATCCAATACATCTTACGCTCTCTCAGTATCTTTCCAGTCTCATTCTCAACCAGTTTTTATTGTAACCTCTTTCAACATTTAATCACCCGATTCCAGTGGATGAAATTTTGCACCCCACCTAGGTTACAGCTAATTTTCGTTACTACTTGAGTGAAATGAATATATTTCTTTATCTCTGATTGAATTCTACATTCCTGTGTATATGTATATTTTCTTATCGGGTGTTTGGTCATGATTCTGTAGTCATTTTGTTGACAAGTGCCCATATACTGGTCAGTGTTGAATGCCTGTCAGATTAACTTTAGTAATAAGGTACAGGAGTACCACTGGCATGTGGAATCCATTATTTAAATCTTCTTTGTCCAAAGCTAGCAATCATTCAGCTGGTTTTCCCTGCTAACACCAGTGGTTCTCAGAACTGGCTGCACATTAGAGTCATCCATAGAGCTTTGATATGGCATATGGCTGGGTCCCCACCTCAAACCAGTTGGAGACCCTCTGCCGGGCATCATGGTGTTAAAAGTGCACCAGGTGATTCTGATGCAGAGAGAGGACTGAAACCCACTGTTGTAACATCTGTTAAACGAAAGATTTCAGATCATTAAAAGAATCTCATTGTCCTTATCCCCTTTTTGTGGAAACACTGATGGAAAATGCACAGACAAAATGAAAAGGACACCTAAGGTAGACAGTTTGGCTAATGCACGACTGGACCATTTTCCTGAAAATATCGAATTATTGAGATGTTTTAAGATGTAGGTATTTTTTAATCTTTATGGTGTGTTTTTCTTTTTCATTTGTTTAAAATGCCTGTGTGGGTCACTTACTGGCTCTTCTTAATCTGTTTATTACCCAGACCAGTAAGGCACACTCAAGTGTTTTCTTCGTTGCCCCAGGTTTCTGTTGATGTACTCCACACTTTTGTGCAGCTATTACAATTCGGCCCTGACGACGGCGGTGGTTGGAGCCATCAAGGTAAGTGGTTGAAGCCTTGAAATGCACAACCAAATTGGGGAATTGACTGTTTGATTTTATTGTTGTTATTATCCGTGCTGTAGTAAGAATGAAGGCTTGTGATATTTTCAGCTGTGCCTGGGTAATCCCTCCTTACGTCTTCTAATCTCCTAATCCACAAAAAGAGGGAAGACTTGCTCAGTTAAAAGGAAGAGACAAATTATGACTTAAATTGGGAATGGTGGGAAGGGATGGTCTGGGAAAACCAAGTGAAATAGCTGAAAAAAAACCCAAATTTCTGTGCTAAGATACCTTGTGATCTACAGTTTGGTTTTCTGGGAGAACCTTGCTGACTAAGAAAGGGAATTCTTGTGAAGAACTGTTTTCGGCCTAGATCTATGCTCAGTTATAAGGTGATTAACTCTGGGACTGGTGTGTATGCTGCGTGTGTGTACATGCATTTGAACACACACTAATGAACAGGAGGGTGGAGGTGTTCTAAATTCTGTTCTGCAGTTGCTTTGTGTTTCTGTTCACGTGAACTCCTACCGTGAGTGAGTGCTTCAACAGTAGACTTCTGTGTTGGCTGCCCAAGGGCCTCTGAGAATACACTGGACAGAGTACTGCTTGTAATTTATCAGATGTCTTAGTTTGTTCAAGTTTAGGACTAATATGATTAAAATTCACTACCCAATGATGGTAAAGAGATGAAATCTGGAAAGCTGATTACAACCCAACTCTTACATCTTCTTCCTATGTATTAACTGGAAGAGGGTATGGATAATGCAGTTTCTGTGATTATGGTGCTGTAGTTTATTTCATTTTCTTTATAAAGCCATATGTAATGGTTTTTATCCACTTATTCAATATTCCATGAACCCCTGCTATATGCGAGTCTCTTTGAAAAGTAACTAAAATATTTAGTTTCAGGTTTCACTATATGTATGAGTTTTCCCCCTAAAGCCTTTACTTTTAAAATCATTAATCCTCTCTTTTTCTGCAGAACGTATCCGTTGCCTACATTGGAATGTTAGTAGGTGGAGACTACATTTTCTCTGTATTAAACTTTGTAGGGTTAAATATTTGGTAAGTGGGATTTTTAAATGAACTCATTTTAGTAAAGTATGAATTTTTAAAAGCCTGATTAATCTGTTATAAGTGAAAGAGCAGGAGGTGTTTTGACTTTACAATTTCTAGGATAAAATTTACTTAAATCATTCAGTTCATCTCTTTTTATGACATACTCTTTCATGTGGACCATGGGGCCATGTAATGAAAATTCAAAGGGTTGAGATCTAGTTTTCTGTTTCCTCCTCTCAGAAAAGCCCTTAAGTTGTGTGTCTTCCTTTTGTGAATGGGCCTCACTAAATCTGTGTTCCATTGAAGCACCATGTGCTAAGGATATTGGGAGGAGTGACTAAGATACTTTTGAAAGGCATTTTGGGGCCTCAGAGGTGGGACACTATTTTAGGATAATACTGTATAGTTTATTCAAGTAATAACCAAGGGCTTATTTTTTCTCCAAGTTTCTCTATTAGACTTGATCTGCTCTTTTTCTGCCCCCACAGATTTGTAAATAAGAGGGTTAATTCTCATCGATCAATACACAAATTTGAGGAAGTAAAACAGGGGGCTCAATAATTCCCTTCAAATTAAGCTGACTGCATTGTAAATCACCTATACTTCAATAAAATAAAGAAAAAGAAACAGCCAAGTTATCAAAAAAAATTAAGTTGACTGTATTTGTAAAGATGTCAGTAACTGTTGGTTGTACCATCTATGGAATTTATTTTCACTCTTTTTTATTCTCCTTTCAGCATGGCAGGGGGCTTGAGATATTCCTTTTTAACTTTAAACAGCCAGTTAAAACCTAAGCAACCTGTGGACGAAGAAAACATCCCTCAAGATTTGAAGGGCTAGAACCTGGGGCAGAATTGCAGACTGGCTTGCAGACTGGGGGGAATGAGGGAATATTCCCAGCTGTTTT
The DNA here is from genome assembly GCF_964374135.1 of Grampus griseus. NCBI lineage: Eukaryota > Metazoa > Chordata > Mammalia > Artiodactyla > Delphinidae > Grampus > Grampus griseus. The sequence goes on along the minus strand of NC_139000.1, from coordinate 86,890,367 downwards.
GGTTGTGGCGCTCACCCCTGGTTAAGGCACAACAGGAATGTCTGCAAGATGCAAAGAGAATCTACATCATGTGCTGCACGAGGAGCCATCATCAGCCCTGAGAAATGTATCCGGGCAAAGCCTTACCAGCTGAAAGTGAATCTTCTCAAAATAAACCACTGGTGAAAGGGATTGTTTCCAAGGCACTTGCGTGGACCGCACATCTGTGTGCTGTTCCAGGTACTGCGAGTGCTTCAAAGGAGGCCGATGCTGTGAGGGTGCTTATCAGCACCTTGGCCTTAATTTCAAAGGTCCCAGCCAAAGCAGAGTGCCAGCGGCAACATTTTTTTGGTTTAAACAGACATGTCTTTATTTTAATAAAATCAGCCACTTAACTGCCAGTAGAGTTATTTGCTAGCTTTGATTTGATCTTATATGTTGGTATCTTTTCCCAATCATCAAAGTAAAATAAAAAATAATTTATATGCATACCTCATACTGTGATATTATTGTAGACAGGCAGGAAAACAGTAGGTCATTTATTCAGCCTGCCTTGAAGGGTAATATTCCTTTCAAGGCTCATGTTGGGAAAAATTACAAAATAACTCAATGGAAAAAACAATACTCAGTGTGCCCTGTCAGCATTTAAGTTGGTCGTATTTCTCTCCTCTTCTCCTTCCAGGTTTGTTCAGGGGCTTTGAAATTCAGATCATATATGGACTTTAACCAAGGTACATTTTTTTCCTGGGCTTGCCTGACCCCCCAGACCAGTGGTGTGTGGGAAGGAACCCCGGTTTGGATGAGAGCTATTATGATCTCCATCAAGAAATGGACTGTCCCCATCGGGGTCGTGGTGCAGGGTAGGGCCCCAGTCTGGAGGGGGCCAGTCAGGAGCTCTTCTTTCTAGTCTTGTCTTCACTGCTAACATACCAAGACCTTCACAGGTCACCTTGCCACTGTCGCCTCCATTTTTTAATCTTTAAAATGGAACTATGTCTCCAAATCCCTGCCAGCTCTGACGTTCTAAGTTTATAGAAGCTGAGCCAGATGGACAGGGCAGCAAATGAAGGAATGATTCTGTTGACATGTTTCAGTTTACTTTAAAATTAAAAAAATTTTAATTGTAAATACACATAACGTAAAATTTACCATCTTAACCGTTTCTAAGTGTACACTTCAGTAGTGTTAAGTATATGCACACTGTTGTGTAGCCAATCTCCAGAACTTTTTCATGTTGCAAAACTGAAACTCTATACCCATTAAACAATAATTCCCCATTCCTCCCTTTCCCCAGCTCCTGGCAACCACCATTCTACTTTCTTTCTCTATGAATGTGACTACTGTAGGTACCTCATAAAAGTAGAATCCCACAATATTTATCTTTCGGTAGCTGGCTTATTTCGCTTAGGATAATATCATCAAGTTTCATCCATGTTGCAGCATGTGTCCAAATTTCTTTCCTTTTTAAGACTAAATAATATTCCATCATATGGATATACCGCATTTTGTTTATCCATTCGTCTGTCAGTGGACACTTGGATTGCTTCTACCTCTTGGCTGTTTGTGTATAATCCTGTTATGAACATGGGTGCACAAATATGTCTTTGAGACCCTGCTTTCAGTTCTTTCAGATGGTAAAAGGAAACTTGTTTCCTCTATACACAGAGCACTTCTGATGCCAAATGTGTGGGATCTTTCCCTCACATTAAGCAATTCTCCAACTCTTTGGACACCAACTAGGGGTCCTACAATTAAATGCAGACTCTAAGTACCCAGAGTTAGCACAGACCCCACAGGTTAAGGGCTTAGTTCCCCAAGACTGCCCCCTACTTCAGATGCCAAACCCAAGTCCCAGGTTGTGACTGGTGCTTCTGACCAACTAACCATCAATCTGGGGTCTCCACACCCCCTTCCTCGGGTTTAATAATTTGCTAGAATGGCTCACAGAACTCAGGGAAGTGCTCTACTCTCTATTGCCAGTTTATTATGAAGCATACAACTCAGGAACAGCCAAAGGAAAGAAATGCATAGGACAAGGTACGTGGGAAATGGTTTGGAGCTTCCATGACTCCTCCAGGTGTGCCCCGCTCCCAGCACATCAGTGTGTTCATGAACTGGAAGCTCTCCAAACCCCATCGTTTGTTTTTCACGGTAACACATGGACCACAGCTGCACCATTTTATATTCCCACCAACAGTGCATGGGGATTCCAGTTTCTCCACATCCTCACCACTTGTTTCCTTTTTTTTTTTTTTTTTTGGTAGTAGTAGTAGTAGGTGTGCTAATGGGTGTGAAGTGATATCTCACTGTAGTTTTTTTTTTTTTCTTTTTTTTTGCAGTACGTGGGCCTCTCACTGTTGTGGCCTCTCCCGTTGCGGAGCACAGGCTCCGGACACGCAGGCTCAGCGGCCACGGCTCACTGGCCCAGCCGCTCTGCGGCATGTGGGATCCTCCCGGACCAGGGCACGAACCCGTGTCCCCTGCATCGGCAGGCGGACTCTCAACCACTGCACCACCAGGGAAGCCCGCTCATTGTAGTTTTGATTTACATTTCACTGATGGTTAGTGATGTTGAGCATCTTCTCATGTGCTTGTTGGCCATTTGTACATATTCTTTGGAGAAATGTCTATTCAAACTCTTTGCCCATTTTTGAATAGGGTTGTTTGTTCTTTCGTTGAGTTGTAGGAGTTCTTTATTTTTTCAGTTTATTTTTAAATTGGGGTATAATTGCTTTACAATGTTGTGTTAGTTTCTGTTGTACAGCAAAGTAAATCAGCTATATGTATACATATATCCCCTCTTTTTTGGATTTCCTTCCTGTTAGGTCACCACAGAGCACCGAGTAGATTTCCCTGTACTATACAGCAGGTTCTCATTAGTTATCTACTTTATACATAGTAGTGTATATATGTCAGTCCCAATCTCCCAATTCATCCCACTCCTCCTTTCCCCTCTTGGTGTCTATACGTTTGTTCTCTACGTCTGTGTCTCTATTTCTGCTTTGCTGATACATTCATCTGTACCATGTTTCTAGATTCCACATATATGCCTTAATATACAATATTTGTTTTTTCTTTCTGACTTACTTCACTCTGTATGACAGTCTCTAGGTCCATACACATCTCTACAAATGACCCAATTCCATTCCTTTTTATGGCTGGGTAATATTCCATTGTATATATGTACCACATCTTCTTTATCCATTCATTTGTTGATGGATATTTCAGTTGCTTCCAAGTCCTGGCGGTTGTAAATAGTGCTTCAGTGAACATCGGGGTGCATGTGTTTTCTTGAATTATGGTTTTCTTAGGGTATATGCACGGTAAGGGGATTGCTGGGTCATATGGTAGTTCTATTTTTAGTTTTTTAAGGAACCTCCATACTGTTCTTCATACTGGCTATATCAATTTACATTCCCACCAACACTGCAAGAGGGTTCCCTTTTCTCCACACCCTCTCCAGCATTTATTGTTTGTAGATTTTTTGATGATGGCCACTCTGACTGGTATGAGGAGATACCTCATTGTAGTTTTGATTTGCATCTCTCTAATAATTAGTGATGTTGAGCATCTTTTCATGTGCCTCTTGGCCAACTGTGTGTCTTCTTTGGTGAAATGTCCGTTTAGGTCTTCTGCCCATTTTTTGATTGGGTTGTTTGTTTTTTGATATTGAGCTGCATGAGCTGTTTGTATATTCTGGAGATTAATCCCTTGTCAGTTGCTTCGTTTGCAAATATTTTCTCCCATTCTGAGTATTGTCTTTTCCTCTTGTTTATGGTTTCCTTTGCTGTACAAAAGCTTTTCAGTTTCATTAGGTCCCATTTGTTTATTTTTATTTTCATTATTCTAGGAGGTGGGTCAAAAAAGATCTTGCTGTGATTTATGTCATTGAGTGTTCTTCCTATGTTTTCCTCTAAGAGTTTTATATAGTGTCCGGTCTTACATTTAGGTCTTTAATCCATTTTGAGTTTATTTTTGTGTATGGTGTTAGGTAGTGTTCTAATTTCATTCTTTTACATGTAGCTATCCAGTTTTCCCAGCACCCCTTATTGAAGAGACTCTCTTTTCTCCATTGTATTTTCTTGCCTCCTTTGTCATAGATTAGGTGACCATAGGTACGTGGGTTTATCTCTGGACTTTCTACCCTGTTCCATTGATCTATACTTCTTATGCCAGTACCATACTGTCTTTCTTTTCTTTTTTAATTGATTTATTTATTTATTTTTGGCTGAATTGGGTCTTTGTTGCTGCACGTGGGCTTTCTCTAGTTGCAGCAAGTGGGGGTTACTCTTTGTTGTGGTGCACGGGCTTCTCATTGCAGTGGCTTCTCTTGTTGTGGAGCATGGGCTCTAGGCACACGGGCTTCAGTAGTTGTGACCACTCGGGCTCAGTAGTTGTGGTGCACGGACTTAGTTGCTCTCTGGCATGTGGGATCTTCCCGGACCAGGGATATCCCATGTCCCCTGCATTGGCAGGAAGATTCTCAACCACTGTGCCACCAGGGAAGTCGCTACCACTGTAGGGATTTTGATCACTGTAGCTTTGTAGTATAGTCTGAAGTGAGAGAGCCTGATATTCCTCCAGCTCTGTTTTTCTTTCTCAAGGTAGCTTTGACTATTTGGGGTCTTTTGTGTTTCCATACAAATCGTAAAATTTTTTGTTCTAATTCTGTGAAAAATGCCATTGGTAATTTGATAGGGATTGCATTGAATCTGTAGATTGCTTTGGGTAGGGTACTCATTTTCACAATATTGATACTTCCAATCCAAGGATGTGATATATCTCTCCGTTTGTGTCATCTTTGATTTCTTTCATCAGTATTTTGTAGTTTTCTGAGTACAGGCCTTTTGCTTCCTTAGGTAGCTTTATTCCTAGGTATTTTATTCTTTTTGTTGCAATGGTAAATGGAATTGTGTCCTTAATTTCTCTTTCCGATCTTTTGTTGTTAGTGTATAGGAATGCAAGAGATTTCTGTGCATTAATTTTGTATCCTGCAACTTTACCAAATTCATTGATTAGCTCTAGTAGTTTTCTGGTAGCATCTTTAGGATTTTCTATGTATAGTATCATGTCATCTGCAAACAGTGACAGTTTTGCTTCTTTTCCGATTTGGATTCCTTTTATTTCTTTTTCTTCTCTGATTGCTGTGGCTAAAACTTCCAAAACTATGTTGAATAATATTGGTGAGAGTGGACATCCTTGTCTTGTTCCTGATCTTAGTGGAAATGCTTTCAGGTTTTCACCATTGAGAATGATGTTTGCTGTGGGTTTGTCATATATGGCCTTTATTATGTTGAGGTAGGTTCCCTCTATGCCTACTTTCTGGAGAGTTTTTATCATAAATGGTGTTGAATTTTGTCAAAAGCTTTTTCTGCATCTATTGAGAGGATCACATGGTTTTTACTCTTCAATCTGTTAATATGGTGTATCACACTGATTGATTCGTGTGTATTGAAGAATCCTTGCATCCCAGGGATGAATCCCAGTTGATCATGGTTTATGATCTTTTTAATGTGTTGTTGGATTCTGTTTGCTAGCATTTTTGTGTATATGTTCATCAGTGATATTGGTCTGTAATTTTCTCTTTTTTGTGATATCTTTGTCTGGTTTTGCTATCAGGGTGATGGTGGCCATGTAGAATGAGGTTGGGAGTGTTCCTTCCTCTGCACTTTTTTGGAAGCGTTTGAGAAGAATGGGTGTTAGCTTTTCTCTAAATGTTTGATAGAATTTGCCTGTGAAGCCATCTGGTCCTGGACTTTTGTTTGTTGGAAGATTTTTCATCACAGTTTCAATTTCATTACTTGTGATTGGTCTGTTCATATTTTCTGTTTCTTCCTGGTTCAGTCTTGGAAGGTTATACCTTTCCAAGAATTTGTCCATTTCTTCCAGGTTGTCCATTTTAGTGGCATATAGTTGCTTGTAGTAGTCTCTTAGGATGCTTTGTATTTCTGTGGTGTCTGTTGTAACTTCTCTTTTTTCATTTCTAATTTTATTGATTTGAGTCCTCTCACTCTTTTTCTTGATGAGTCTGGCTAATGGTTTATCGATTTTATCTTCTCAAAGAACCAGCTTTTAGTTTTATTGATCTTTGCTATTGTTTTCTTTGTTTCTATTACATTTATTTCTGCTCTGATCTTTATGATTTCTTTCCTTCTACTAACTCTGGGTTTTGTATGTTCTTCTTTCTCTAGTTCCTTTGGGTGTAAGGTTAGGTTGTTTATTTGAGATTTTTCTTGTTTCTTGAGGTAGGCTTGTATTGCTATAAACTTCCCTCTTAAAACTGCTTTTGCTGCATGCCATAGGTTTTGGGTCATTGTGTTTTCATTGTCATTTTTCTCTAGGTAATTTTTGATTTCCTTTTTGATTTCTTCAGTGATCTCTTGGTTATTTAGTAGTGTATTGTTTAGCCTCCATGTGTTTGGTTTTTTCTTCTTTTTTTTTTAGTTATATATTTTTTATTTTTGGTGTGTTGCATCTTCGCTGCTGCATGCGGGCCTTCTCTAGTTGCGGCAAGTGGGGGCTACTCTTTGATGTGGTGCATGGGCTTCTCATCATGATAGCTTCTCTTGTTGTGGAGCATGGGCTCTAGGGCACACAAACTTCAGTAGTTGTGGCTTGCAGGCTCAGTAGTTGTGGTTCGCAGACTCTAGAGCGCAGGCTCAGTAGTTGTGGCACACGGGCTTAGTTGCTCAGCGGCATGTGGGATCTTCCCAGACCAGGGATAGAACCTGTGTCTCCTGCATTGGCAGGTGGATTCTTAACCACTGCGCCACCAGGGAAGTCCACACCTGTCATTGATTTCTAATCTTATAGTGTTGTGGTTGGAAAAGATGCTTGATATGATTTCAATTTTCTTAAATTTACCAAGGCTTGAGTTTTGACCCAAGATGTGATCTATCCTAGAGAATGTTCCATGTGTGCTTTAGAAGAAAGTATATTCTCCTGCTTTTGGATGTCCTATAAGTATCAATTAAGTCTGTCTGGTCTGTTGTGTCATTTAAAGCTTGTGTTTCCTTATTAATTTCCTGTCTGAATAATCTGTCCATTGGTGAAAGTGGGCTGTTAAAGTCCCCTACTATTATTGTGTTACTGTCGATTTCCCCTTTTATGGCTGTTAGCATTTGCCTTATGTATTGAGGTGCTCCTATGTTGGTTGCATAAATATTTACAATTGTTATATCTTCTTGGATCAATCCCTTGATCATTATGTAGTGTCCTTCCTTGTGTCTTGTAACAGCCTTTATTTTAAAGTCTATTTTATCTGATATGAGTATTGCTACTTCACCTTTCTTTTGATTTCCATTTGCATGGAATATCTTTTTCCATCCCCTCACTTTCAGTCTGTATGTGTCCCTAGGTCTGAAGTCGGTCTCTTGTAGACAGCATATATGTGGGTCTTGTTTTTGTATCCATTCAGCCAGTCTGTGCCTTTTGGTTGGAGTGTTTAATCCATTCACATTTAAGGTAATTATCAATGTGTGTTTTCCCATTACCATTTTCTTAATTGTTTTGTGTTTGTTCTTGTAGATCTTTTCCTTCTCTTGTGTTTCCACCTAGAGAAGTTCTTTTAGCATTTGTTGTAAAGCTGGTTTGGTGGTGTTGAATTCTCTTAACTTTTCCTTGTCTGTATAACTTTTTATTTCTCCATCGAATCTGAATGAGATCCTTGCTGGGTAATCTTGGTTATAGGTTTTTTCCTTTCAACACTCTAAATATATCCTGCCACTCCCTTCTTGCCTGCAGAGTTTCTGCTGAAAAGTCAGCTCATTATCTTATGGGGATTCCCTTGTATGTTTGCTTTTCCCTTGCTGCTTTTAATATTTTTTCTTTGAGTTTAGAGTTTAATTTTTGTTAGTTTGGTTAATATGTGTCTCAGTGTGTTTCTCTTTTGGTTTGACGTGTATGGGACTCTTTGTGCTTCCTGGACTCGGGTGGTTATTTCCTTTGCCATGTTAGGGAAGTTTTCAACTATAATCTTTTCAAATATTTTTCAGACCCTTTCTGTTTCTCTTCTTTTTCTGGGACCCCTATAATTCGAATGTTGGTACATTCAGTATTGTCCCAGAGCTCTCTGAGACTGTCCTCATTTCTTTTCATTCTTTTTTCTTTATTCTGCTCCTTGGCAGTTATTTCCACCATTCTATCTTCCAGCTCAGTTATTCGTTCTTCTGCCTTAGTTATTCTGCTATTGATTCCTTCTATTGTGTTTTTCATTTCAGTTATTGTGTTGTTCATCACTGATTGTTCTTTAGTTTTTCTAGGTTCTTGTTAAACATTTCTTGTATCTTCTCGATCTGTGCCTCCATTCTATTTCCGAGATTCTGGATCATCTTTAGTATCATTACTCTGAATTCTTTTTCAGGTAGATTGCCTATTTCCTCTTCGTTTATTTGGTCTTATAGGTTTTTACCTTGCTTCTTCATCTAGAACATATTTTTTTTGTCGTTTCAGTTTTTTTTGATGAGTGGGGCTGTGTTCCTGTCTTGCTGGTTGTTTGGCCTGAGATGTCCAGCACTGGAGTTTGGAGGCAGTTGGGTTGAGCTGGGTCTTGGTGCTGAGATGAGGACTTCTGGGAGACCTCACACTGAATAATATTCCCTGGGGCCTTAAGTTCGCTGTTAGTCCAGTGGCTTGGACTCAGTACTCCCACCACAGGAGCTCAGGCCCAACCCCCAGCCTGGGAGCCAAGACCCTGCAAGCTGCATGGCACAGCAAAAAAAACCCGACAACAACAACAAACAAAAAAGAGCAGAATGATAACAAAGAATAAAAAATAAAGTTAGAAAAATTAAAAATATATTAGAAAATATAGAAATGAAAATGAAATAACAACAAGAAGGCAAAACAGAACCACAACAGCAAAAAATAAAATAAAAAGTTAAAAGATAAGAATAAAAAAAATAAGAAAAAAAACATTCCCTGGTGCCTCTGCTCTGTGTCCTTGCCCCCATGGTGACACACAGCCAACCCCCACCACTCCAGTAGGCCCTCAAAGACCTCTAGTTAGGCCTCAGGACCCGGCACATCAACCCATCTCTGTGCACATTCCTTTCACCAGCGTCTGCTCCTGAAGCTGGCCTGGAGCACACGTGCCTGCACGGGCCAGCTGGGGTGCAGGCCTCCACAGGCATGCCCGCAGGGGCCAGCACAGCAGGAGGAGCCTTGGAAGGGGGACAGCGCTTGGCCCTCCTGGACCTGTAGAGCCAGAGGAGGCCTTGGTGGGGGTGGGGCTCAGGCCTGGGACTTGTGCTGCCAGAGGGTGCTTTGAGGGGGCCTCAGGCCCAGGACCCATGTGGCCGGAGTGGGCTTTGGGGACACCCAGGCCTGGGACCCCAGCAGGCTTGCTGGGGCCTAAGCATGCAAGGGAGATCCTGGCCACTTTCCCGTATGATCCCATGATTCCCTCAAAGGTCCCTCTCCATTCCTGCTGATCCCCTCACTGTGAGTGGGCCCCTCTGAGTAGGGGAATATCTCTTCTCCTGCAGTCCCTCTATCAGGGGCACTGGTCCAATCCTGCCTCTACCCTTCTTCCCCCTGCTCCTTCCCTTCCACGTCCTACCTGGTTGCATGGGGATTCCTCCCGTCCCTTTAGGTGTCCGAAGTCTCCCACAAGTGCCCAGTAGGTGCTTGCTTGGAAGGCTGCCTGTGAGGAGATAAAAACTCCATGTCCTCCTACTCTGCCATCTTGACTCTGCCCCCTGTTTCAGTTTACTTTTTTTTTTTTTTTTTTGCGGTATGCGGGCCTCTCACTGTTGTGGCCTCTCCCGTTGCGGAGCACAGGCTCCGAACGCGCAGGCTCAGCGGCCATGGCTCACAGGCCCATCCGCTCCACAGCATGTGGGATCTTCCCGGACCGGGGCACGAACCTGTGTCCCCTGCATTGGCAGGCGGACTCTCAACCACTGCGCCACCAGGGAAGCCCTCAGTTTACTTTTAAAAGGCTTCTAGAGTATTACCTTGGGGCTCCCAAACTGTGTAACCACCTTCTCTTGCATCATCAACATCATTTCTGAAACCCAGGGACCAAAAGTGCTAAGACTTGAGAAATTTAAACATCAACTCATTTTTTTCAGTGACAAAACAAAAACAGGGACTTCCCTGGTGGTCCAGTGGTTAAGACGTCACACTCCAAATGCAGGGAGCCTGGGTTCATTCCCTGGTCAGGGAACTAGAACCTGCATGCCCAACTAAAGATACCTCATGCCTCAGCGAAGATCCCACGTGCCGCAGCTAAGACCCAGCACAGCAAAATAAATAAATATTAAACAAACAAAAACAGGATTTGCTTTCTTGCAAAAATATTTTTTCTAATTTTCATTTTTAGAATTCTTAAAGGAAGATGCTTTTGTGTTTTTCTAAAGTCTTAACATGGTCAGTCTTTTGTTTTAATAGCCAGAATGCCTTGGAATGGGGTTCTTACTTAAATGTTTTTCTTTTGCAGTCACTTCAAATACTTGGCCTTAAATGACCCTTTCTTTTTATCGGTGTGGAAAGACTTCTGCTTCTATGTGTGGCCAGCAGAGGGCACCCTAAGAACAGCCCGGCAGTCCTTGCAGCTGGGTTGAAACTTGCAGTTTCTGCTCTTCCTCTACAGAACCAGATTCCCGTGGTGGGAGGTTGATGGTAGTGCCAATCTGGCTTTTGAATTAAGGTTAGCTGAGAATGCTGGATGCAGAGAGGTGGTGCAAAAGGGATCCATGTGTTCCAAGGAGGCTAAAGAAGAAATGTAGCCCAGTGCCCCAGGTCTCTGGATTTCTTAAAAAAAAAAAAACATAAAAACTATTCTGGGGCTTCCCTGGTGGCGCAGTGGTTGAGAGTCCGCCTGCCGATGCAGGGGACATGGGTTCGTGCCCCGGTCCGGGAAGATCCCACATGCCGTGGAGCGGCTAGGCCCGTGAGGCATGGCTGCTGAGCCTGTGCTTCCGGAGCCTGTGCTCCGCAACGGGAGAGGCCACAACAGTGAGAGGCCCGCGTACCGCAAAAAAAACCAACAACTATTCTGCATGGAACAAGGAAAATTAGTTTAATATTCTTGATATTTTGCTTACGTCTGGCTATTTTACTGCTAAAAACAGTGACATTTGTTAACCTGGACTTTTTCTTGCTGTTTTAATATTTTTCTATATATTAGATATATAAGTACAAGTACAGGGGCACTGGAGTTTTGTGACAGCTAAGTTTGCCTAAAGAATGAAACCTAATTTAGAGAAGAGTTATATATTATTATTATTGTATATTTATATATTACATATTATTTTAATTTATATATATTTTCTGTGCTCTCAGGAAAATGGCAAAGGTACATATGTCAATACTTTCAGAGACTTTAGTGACATTTTTCCTTTTGCATCATCGCGTCAACTTTTCAGTCTTGGTGAGTCATTTTTATGACTTGTGAGTAATTTCTGTTTTCTGTGAATGGATATGTGTACCTGTGCATACATTTTGAGTGCTGGGACTTGCCAAGGGTCAGTGATTTAGCTGACCAGTAGCTGCTATTCCATGGTAGCTTTGGGAAACTGAGGGCACCCAGCACTCAGAATGTCCAAGTTCTCTTTCTGTCATTAAATACTGAAGCACATGGTAAAACAAAGCATGCCTCTTTAGGATGAAACCAGAAACCCCAAGCCATTCCTGGGGACTCCCACGGTCAGGGAATACCATCTGTGTGCCTCTGACTCTCACCTCCACTCCAGGTTGAGGTCTCCCATGATAAGCCTCAGAACATTTTCTCTGCATTGTGACCTGGACCAGAACATCGCATTACATGGGGCTTGTTACAAATGCAGAATATCGGGGTGCACACACTGAATAGGAATCTGCATTTTAACCCAGGTGATTGGAGAAGCACTACCCCAGACTTTTGGCCCAGACCATATTTTTAGTACCAAGGGTTCATACCTGGGGTTCACAGAATTTAGTGGGCTGGTGAACTTGGATGGGGAAAGAATACATCTTGATTTTCCCTAACCAAAATTTAGCATTTCTTTTCATTTGAATGTAGGCAAGACCACAGTAATATTGGCTGCGCTTGTGACTTTGTTATCAATTGAAATTGAAATACTTTCATATCACTTTATAGTTTTTGTAGAAAATCATTTATGTGCTGCTCAGTATTCTGGTAGTTATTAGTGCCTCCACTAGTTCTTGTTATTTAATATGTTCATAAAGAAGAATATTTTTAGTACATCATATTTAGAAAATAGTGCAGTAACTTTTTATGGTAACTGGTTTTCTTTATAATTTTATGTATTTTATTTCATGTATTTAAAAACATTATTTGGAGAAGGAGACTGTAGCCATCCCTAGACTTCTGTTGTAGTTCATGGCACTGAAAAAAGTAAGGACCCCTGCCTTAGAAAGAAAAAATTCCAGATTAATATGTTTCCTCAAGAAGTTGTTCCTTTTTTTTTTTTTTTTGCGGTACGCGGGCCTTTCACTGTTGTGGCCTCTCCCCTCGCGGAGCACAGGCTCCGGACGCGCAGGCTCAGCGGCCATGGCTCACGGGCCCAGCCGCTCCGCGGCACGCGGGATCTTCCCGGACCGGGGCACGAACCCACGTCCCCTGCATCGGCAGGCGGACTCTCAACCACTGCGCCACCAGGGAAGCCCTAAGTTGTTCCATTTTTGGCCTTAGTACCAGTGGAGGCTTGCTCCTAGATGGGTATAGATAAGCCCGGGGAAATTTTTACATCTGCTACCTGGTGGGAAGGTATCATCCTCCAGCCAGTGTGGTCAACTGTCTGAAGCTAGAGGGAGAAAGAGGGAGAGGGAAAGGAAGGGGAGGAGAGAGAAGGGGAAGGGGAGGAAACGGGAGGGAAAAGGAAGGGAAGGGAGAGACAATGGGACAGGATACCTAGGCTTCACTGCCACATCCTCTTCACTCAAAGATCAGAACAGAGATGTGTCTCGTCAATTGTGTCACAGTACCCAACCTTGTTCTTCAAATTCTGCTTACCTGAAGCGTGATGTTAAGTCTATGGAAAGGTGGGACGGCAGCATGAGATGCTCTGTGGGCCCACTCTCTGGTGAGATGAGAGAAAGTAGAAAAAACTATAAAAACCGTTTAATGTCTCTGGAAATTGTCCTAAGGGCAATTAGAGATTAGAGATATGTTTTATTTAGGTCTATGCAGTGTTAAAATGTTTTCTGAGTTTGTTGCTTTATATTGCTCTGTCATTTAAATAAAATTTTTTATAAAAATTGAGAAATTTCACATTAGAAACTGGATTTCTAGCATCAGTTGAAAGAAATCACAACTTGTCAGCTGGGCCAGAATTTCCACAGGACAACACTCAGCTGGCACTGAGGTCGAGGGGGCACTTTTAATTTTGCCATGTTCTCCACCATTCTCTGTGTCGCCAGTGGTGTGGCTATGTTGGCCTTCCACCAGTGTGCTTGTAGTGTTGTTTCCTTCAAACAGAGTTGAGAGGATAGGAGGAAAATGATAGCTGAATCAAAAGAGCCAAGGTTTGTTATTTGTTTGTGGAAATAGAAATTATACCTACTCTGTGCCTGTGTTGAAAGAATTAAGAATTAAGGTGTCTGGCCTACTTCCTTAATTTATGTTACTTCTCTGCCTTGACTGTAGAGGCCTAGTTCTCGAACTGTTTTATCTCCATACTATGTAGAGTTGCTAGACATGTATGGTAAGGAAAATTTTTGGTTACCATTTATTGAACTCTAAAAATAATGTGTTTACAGCCAACATGTTGGTGGTTGTCAAGGTGGTGGGGTGGGGGTGGGTGAAATGGGGTCAAAAGGTATAAAAACATCCAGTTATAAAATAAATAAGTTATGGAGATGTAATGCACAACATGGTGATTATAGTTAATTATACTGCACTGCATATTTGAAAGTTGCTAAGAGACTAGATCTCACCATAAGAAAAAAATTTTTGAAAATTTTGTAACTTATGTATGGTGGTAGATTATTTTGCAATGTGTACCAATACTGAATCATTATGTTGTATACCTGAAACTAATATAATGTTATATGTCAATTATACCTCAATTTAAAAAATCAAACATTAAAAAAATTTGCTGATGTAAGTATACTTATGGTGGCTTTCCAGCTTATACAGTCGTTTTTAAAATACAAAAAGTGTAATAAAAAATTTTAAAAGATAAAAAAAAGTATTTAAAAGCTTTACATTGAAGTTAATGTTTATTGCTATAATAACATAACACATTCAGTTGCATTTCTTCAGTGGGAAGAAAACAGCTAACAGACTGGAAAAAATAACGGTCTCCACATTGAAGAATTTAATTTTCAAATACATTGAGGTACTCTTGTGAATAGTGAAATACGAATTTATTTTAAGTCTTTTCTGAATTCATAGACAGATATTGACAGGTAATTTCTCAATCTATTAAGTGGAGTTGAATACATTTTTTGATGTTGAAAAGTAAAGGTAGGGGAATTCCCTGGCGGTCCAGTGGTTAGGACTCTGTGCTTCCACTGCAAGGGGCACGGGTTCCATTCCTAGTTGGGGAACTAAGATCTGGCCCAGCACAGAAAAAAAAAGAAAAAAAAAGAGTAAAGGTGGAAACTTTGGTTTAAAATCAAGCACACAAGTGAACTACTGCATACTTCCATTTCTGGTAATATGGAAGGCTAAGTTATCCACCCTTTAAAAAAAAATGTAAGATAAAATTTGTTTAAACTGAGGTACAATTTACATTCAATAAATTACACAGACCTTAAGTGTACTGTACATGAGTTTTGATAAAGTTGTACTCCCATGAACACACATATCAAAATATAGAACATCCTCATCACCATGGAAAAGTTCCGTGTGACCTCTACCAAGAAACCAGTGTTCTGATTTATTTTACTGAAGATTAGGTTTGCCTCTAAATGGCATCATATAGTATGTACATGTGGTGGGTAACTTCTGAAATGGATCACAATGCCTGCCTCTTATATTCACTTCCTTGTATAATCTCCTCCCTTTGAATGTGAGCTGCACCTAGAATGTGAGCTAGCTTCTCATGTATAGAATACAGCAAAAGTAATGGGTGGTTCCTTCTAAGATTAGGTTACAAGAGAGTGTGGCTTCTCTCTTTCTCTCTCTGAC
The DNA here is from genome assembly GCF_964374135.1 of Grampus griseus. Lineage (NCBI taxonomy): Eukaryota > Metazoa > Chordata > Mammalia > Artiodactyla > Delphinidae > Grampus > Grampus griseus. The sequence goes on along the minus strand of NC_139000.1, from coordinate 86,875,309 downwards.
TCTTCTCATTTGCTTGATCTGATGAAGCAAGCTGCCATTTTCTGAGCTGTTTTATTAAGAGGCCCACATGTCAAGGAACAGCTCTGTGTGTGTGTGTGTGTGTGTGTGTGTGTGTGTGTGTGTGTGTGTGTGTGTGTGTGTGTGTGGCGGGGATGGAATTAATCTGGCAACAAACATGTGAGTGAGCTTGGAATGCATCTTTCCTAGCTGAGCCTTGATCCAGCCACTGGGAAGATTGGGAAAGTTTTAATAAAAGTGCTATCATCTAACCGGTTCTTCAAGTTTTGGTGGACTTTAATTCATATTAATGATTTTTAGTTACAAAAGTAATACATGTTCATTGTGGAAATTTTAAAAATATAGAAAAGCACAAAGATGCAAGTTTAAAAAAAAACGAGCTCATAAATCCCACCACCTCAGTATAAAAACATTATTAACATTTTGGTGCACATTCTTATAAACATTTTTCTTCTAATCATCACATCTAAAAGAACAATTGGGACCATGCTGTTTAGTCATCTGCATTTTTTTAATTAATTAATATTTATTTATTTAACACCTTTATTGGAGTATAATTGCTTTACAATGTTGTGTTAGTTGCTGCTGTATAACAAAGTGAATCAGCTATACATATACATATATCCCCATATCCCCTCCCTCTTGCTCCTCCCTCCCACCCTCCCTATCCTACCCCCCCATCCCACCCCTCTAGGTGGTCACAAAGCACAGAGATGATCTCCTTGTGCTATGTGGCTGCTTCCCACTAGCTAGCTATTTTACATTTGGTAGTGTATATATGTCAGTGCTACTCTCTCACTTCATCCCAGCGTACCCTTCCCCCTCCCCATCCTCAAGTCCATTCTGTACGTCTGAGTCTTTATTCCTGTCCTGACCCTAGGTTCATCAGAACCATTTTTTTTTTTTTTAGATTCCATATATATGTGTTAGCATATGGTATTTGTTTTTCTCTTTCTGACTTACTTCACTCTGTAGGACAGACTCTAGGTCCATCCACCTCACTACAAATAACTCAGTTTCGTTTCTTTTTATGGCTGAGTAATATGCCATTGTATATATGTGCCACATCTTCTTCATCCACTCATCTGTTGATGGACACTTAGGTTGCTTCCATGTCCTGGCTATTGTAAATAGTGCTGCAATGAACATTGTGATATATGTCTCTTTTTGAATTATGGTTTTCTCAGGGTATATGCCCAGTAGTGGGATTGCTGGGTCATATGGTAGTTCTATTTTTAGTTTTTTAACGAACCTCCATACTGTTCTCCATAGTGACTGTATCAATTTACATTCCCACCAACAGTGCAGGAGGGTTCCTTTTTCTCCATACCCTATCCAACATTTATTGGTAGATTTTTTGATGATGGCCATTCTGACCGGTGTGAGGTGATACCTCATTGTAGTTTTGATTTGCATCTCTCTAATGATTAGTGATGTTGAGCATCCTTTCATGTGTTTGTTGACAATCTGTATATCTTCTTTGGAGAAATGTCTATTTAGGTCTTCTGTCCATTTTTGGATTGGGTTGTTTGTTTTTTGATATTGAGCTGCATGAGCTGCTTGTAAATTTTGGAGATTAATCCTTTGTCAGTTGCTTCATTTGCAAATATTTTCTCCCATTCTGAAGGTTGTCTTTTCGTCTTGTTTATGGTTTCCTTTGCTGTGCAAAAGCTTTTAAGTTTCATTAGATCCCACTGGTTTATTTTTGTTTTTATTTCCATTTCTCTAGGAGGTGGGTCTAAAAGGATCTTACTGTGAATTACGTCATCGAGTGTTCTTCCTTTGTTTTCCTCTAAGAGTTTGATAGCCTTACATTTAGGTCTTTTACCATTTTGAGTTTATTTTTGTGTATGGTGTTAGGAAGTGTTCTAATTTCATTGTTTTACATGTAGCTGTCCAGTTTTCCCAGCACCACTTATTGAAGAGGCTGTCTTTTCTGCATTGTATATTCTTGCCTCCTTTATCAAAAATAAGGTGACCATATGTGTGTGGGTTTATCTCTGGGATTTCTATCCTATTGCATTGATCTGTATTTCTGTTTTTGTGCCAGTACCATACCATCTTGATTACTGTAGCTTTGTAGTATAGTCTGAACTCAGGGAGCCTGATGCCTCCAGCTCCGTTTTTCTTTCTCAAGATTGCGTTGGCTATTTGGGGTCTTTTGTGTTTCCATACAAATTGTGAAATTTTTTGTTCTAGTTCTGTGAAAAATCCCATTGGTAGTTTTATAAGGATTGCATTGAATCTGTAGATTGCTTTGGGTAGTATAGTCAATGTTGATTCTTCCAGTCCAAGAACATGGTATATGTCTCCATCTGTTTGTATCATTTTTTAATTTCTTTTACCAGGGTCTTATAGTTTTCTGCATACAGGTCTTTTGTCTCCTTAGGTAGGTTTACTCCTACGTATTTTATTCTTTTTGTTGCAATGGTAAATGGGAGTGTTTCCTTAATTTCCCTTTCAGATTTTTTACTGTTAGTGTGTAGGAATGCAAGAGATTTCTGTACATTAATTTTGTATCCTGCTACTTTACCAAATTCATTGATTAGCTCTAGTAGTTTTCTGGTAGCATCTTTAGGATTCTCTATGTGTAGTATCATATCATCTGCAAACAGGGACAGCTGTACTTCTTCTTTTCTGATTTGGATTCCTTTTATTTCTTTTTCTTCTCTGATTGCCATGGCTAAAACTGCCAAAACTATGTTGAATAATAGTGGTGAGAGTGGGTAACCTTTTCTTGTTCCTGGTCTTAGAGGAAATGCTTTCGGTTTTTCACCATTGAGAATGATGTTGGCTGTGGGTTTGTCATATATGACTTTTATTATGCTGAGGTAAGTTCCCTCTATGCACATTTCCTGGAGAGTTCTTATCATAAATGGGTGTTGAAGTTTGTTGAAAGCTTTTTCTGCATCTGTTGAGATGATCATATGGTTTTTATCCTTCAGTTTGTTAAGGTGATGTATCCCATTGATTGTTTTGCATATATTGAAGAATCCTTGCATTCCTGGGATAAACCCAAATTGATCGTCGTGTATGATCCTTTTAATGTCCTGTTGGATTCTGTTTGCTAGTATTTTGTTGAGGATTTTTACATCTATGTTCATCAGTGATATTGGCCTGTACTTTTCTTTTTTTGTGACATCTTTGTGTGGTTTTGGTATTGGGTGATGGTGGCCTCATAGAATGAGTTTGGGAGTGTTCCTCCCTCTGCTATATTTTGGAAGAGTTTGAGAAGAAGAGGTGTTAGCTCTCCTCTAAACGTTTGATAGAATTCACCTGTGAAGCCATCCAGTCCTGGGCTTTTGTTGTTGGAAGATTTTTAATCACAGTTTCAATTTCAATGCTTGTGATTGGTCTGTTTATATTTTCTATTTCTTCCTGCTTCAGTCTTGGAAGGTTGTACTTTCCTAAGAATTTGTCCATTTCTTCCAGGTTGTCTATTTTGTTGCCATATAGTTGCTTGTAGTAATCTCTCATGATCCTTTGTATTTCTGCATTGTCAGTTGTTACTTCTCCTTTTTCATTTCTAATTCTGTTGATTTGAGTCTTTTCCCTTTTTTTCTTGATGAGTCTGACTAATGGTTTATCAATTTTGTTTATCTTCTCAAAGAACCATCTTTTAGTTTTATTGATCTTTGCTATTGTTTCCTTCACTTCTTTTTCATTTATTTCTCATCTGACCTGTATGATTTGTTCTGCTATCTTTGGGTTTGTTTTGTTCTTCTTTCTCTAATTGCTTTAGGTGTAAGTTAGGTTGATTATTTGAGATTTTTCTTGTTTCTTGAGGTAGGATTGTATTTTTATAACCTTCCTTCATAGAACTGCTTTTGCTGCATCCCATAGGTTTTGGGTCGTTGGGTTTTCATTGTCATTTTTTCTAGGTATTTTTTGATTTTCTCTTTGATTTCCTCAGTAATCTCTTGGTTATTTAGTAGCGTTTTGTTTAGCCTCCATGTGTTTCTGTTTTGTACAGGTTTTTTCCTGTAATTGATATGTGGTCTCCTAGCATTGTGGTTGGATAAGATACTTGATACGATTTCAATTTTTTAAAATTTACCGAGGCTTGATATGTGACCCAAGATATGATCTATCCTGGAGAATGTTCCATGTACACTTGAGAAGAAAGTGTATTCTGTTGTTTTTGGATGGAATGTCCTATAAATATCAATTAAGTCCATCTGGTCTAATGTGTCACTTAAAGCTTGTGTTTCCTTATTTATTTTCATTTTGGTTGATCTGTCCATTGGTGCAAGTACCCTACTATTATTGTGTTACTGTCAATTTCCCCGTTTATGGCTGTTAGCCTTTGCCTTATGTATTGAGGTGCTCCTATGTTGGGTGCATAAATATTTACAATTGTTATATTTTCTTCTTGGATTGATCCCTTGATCATTATGTATTGTCCTTCTTAGTCTCTTGTTTTAGTCTTTATTTTCAAGTCTATTTTGTCTGATATGACTATTGCTACTCCAGGTTTCTTTTGATTTCCATTTGCATGGAGTATCTTTTTCCATCTCCTCACTTTCAGTCTGTATGTATCCCTAGGTCTAAAGTGGGTCTCTTGTAGACAGCATATATATGGGTCTTGTTTTTGTATCCATTCAGCCAGTCTGTATCTTTTGGTTGGAGCATTTAATCCATTTACATTTATCACTTATCAATGTGTGTTTTCCCATTACCATTTTCTTAATTACTTTGGGTTTGTTTTTGTAGGTCTTTTCTTTCTCTTGTCTTTCCTGCATAGAGAAGGTCCTTTAGCATTTGTTGTAAAGCTGGTTTTGTGGTGCTGAACTCTCTCAGCTTTTGCTTGTCTGTAAAGGTTTTAATTTCTCCGTGAAATCTGACTGAGATCCTTGCTTGGTAGAGTAATCTTGGTTGTAGTTTATTCCCTTTCATCACTTTAAATATGTCCTGCCACTCCCTTTTGGCTTGCAGAATTTCTTTTTTGTTGTTGTTGTTAACATCTTTATTGGAGTATAATTGCTTTACAATGGTGTGTTAGTTTCTGCTTTATAACAAATCGAATCAGCTGTACATATACATATATCCACATATCTCCTCCCTCTTGCATCTCCCTCCTCCCCTCCCTATCCCATCCCTCTAGGTGGTCACAAAGCACCGAGCTGATCTCCCTGTGCTATGCGACTGCTTCCCACTAGCTATCTATTTCACACTTGGTAGTATATATAAGTCTATGCCACTTTCTCACTTCATCCCAGCTTATCATTCCCCCTCCCCATGTCCTCATGTCCATTCTCTAATTCTATGTCTTTATTTATTTGTCCTGCCCCTAGGTTCTTCAGAACCTTTTTTTTTTTTAGATTCCATATATATGTGTTAGCATATGGTATATGTTTTTCTCTTTCTGACTTACTTCACTCTGTGTGACAGACTAGGTCCATCCACCTCACTACAAATAACTCAATTTCGTTCTTTTTTATGGCTGAGTAATATTCCATTGTATATATGTGTCACATCTTCTTTATCCATTCATCTGCAATGAACACTTAGGTTGCTTCCATATCCTGGCTATTGTAAATAGAGGAGACTTGCAGAGTTTCTGCTGAAAGATCAGCTGTTAACTTTATGGGGATTCCCTTGTATGTTATTTGTTGCTTTTAATATTTTTTCTTTTTTTAAAATTTTTGATAGTTTGAGTAATATGTGTCCTGGCATGTTTCTGCTTGGATTTATCCTGTATGGGACTCTTTGTCCTTCCTGGACTCGGGTGGTTGTTTCCTTTCCCATGTTAGAGAAGTTTTTGACTATAATCTATTCAAATATTTTCTCAGACCCTTTCTCTTTCTCTTCATCTTCTGGGACCCCTATAATTCGAATGTTGGTGCATTTAATGTTGTCCCAGAGGTCTCTGAGACTGTCCTCAATTCTTTTCTTTCTTTTTTCTTTATTCTGCTCTGTGGTAGTTGTTTACACTATTTTATCTTCCAGGTCACTTATCTGTTCTTCTGCCTCAGTTATTCTGCTATTGATTCCTTCTATTGTGTTTTTAATTTCATTTATGGTGTTGTTCATCATTGTTTGTTTGCTCTTTAGGTCTTCTAGGTCCTTGTTAAAAATTTCTTGTATTTTCTCCATTCTGTTTCTGAGACTTGGATCATCTTTACTATCATTACTCTGAAATCTTTTTCAGGTAGACTGCCTCTTTCCTCTTCATTTGTTTGCTCTGGTGGGTTTGTACCTTGCTCCTTTATCTGCTGCATATTTCTCTGTCTTCTCATTTTGCTTAACTTATTGTGCTTGGGGTCCCCTTTACACAGGCTGCATCTTTGTAGTTCCTGTTATTTATGGTGTCTGCTCGCAGTGGGTGAAGTTGGTTCAGTGGCTTGTGTAGTCTTTCTGGTGGAGGGGACTGGTGCCTGTGGTCTGGTGGGTGGGGCTGGATCTTGTCTTTCTGGTGGGCAGGGCTGCATCCGGTGGTGTGTTTTGGGGTATCTGTGAACTTAGTATGGCTTTAGGCAGCCTCTCTGCTAATGGGTGGGGTTGTGTTCCTGTCTTGCTAGTTGTTTGGCATAGGGCATCCAGCACAGGAGCTTGCTGGCCATTGTGTGGAGCTGGGTGTTAGTGTTGAGACGGAGATCTCTGGGAGAGCTCTCGCCGAGTGATATTACGTGGGGCTCTGAGGTTTCTGGTGGTCCAATGTCCTTGACTCGGCTCTCCCACCTCAGAGGCGCAGGCCCGACATGTGGCTGGAGCACCAAGGCCTTGCCGGCCACACAGCTCAGAAGAAAAGGAAGAAAAGAAAGAAAAAAAGAGGAACAGATAGAAGCCCAAAACAAATAGTAAAAGCAAAACTAAACACACAAAATCACACAAAGAAAAATACACACACGCTCATAAAAAGAAAATCAGGGCTTCCCTGGTGGCACAGTGGTTGAGAATCCCCCTGCTGATGCAGGGGACATGGGTTCGTGCCCCAGTCTGGGAAGATCCCACATGCCGCGGAGCGGCTGGGCCCGTGAGCCATGGCCACTGAGCCTGCGCATCCGGAGCCAATGGGAGAGGCCACAACAGTGAGAGGCCTGCGTTCCTCAAAAAAAAAAAAAAAAAGAAAATCAAACAAAACCTCAATAACAAAAAATAAACAAAGAAAAGAAACCCAAACAGACAGAACCCTAGGACAAATGGTAAAAGCAAACCTAAACAGACAAAATCACACTAAGAAACTCACACACACACACTCACAAAAAGAGAAAAAAGGAATAATAATAATTAAAAAGTTTTTTTTAATGGGAAGATAGCAACCATACCAATAAACAAATCCACCAATGATAACAAACACTAAAAACTAAACTAAGATAAACATAAAACCAAAAACATATGAGGCGCAGAAAGCAAATCGCAAGTCTGCAGTTGCTCCCAAAGTCCACTGCCTCAATTTTGGGAACATCTGTTGTCTCTTCAGGTGTTCCATAGATGCAACGTTTATCAAGCTGATTGCGAGGATTTAACCCACTGCCCCTGAGGCTGCACAGAGAATTTTCCCTTTCTCTTCTTTGTTCGCACAGCTCCTAGGGTCCCGCTTTGGTTTGGGCCTCACCTCTGCATGTAGGCCACCCCCAGGCATCTCTTCCCCACCCAGACAGGACGGGGTTAAAACAATGGCTGATTATGGCTCTTTTGCTCACTCAGGCCGGGGAGAGGGAGGGGTACGGTAGTCACAATTGGAATGCGGCGGGAACCTGTGGCGGCAGAGGCCAGCGTGACATTGCAACAGCCTGAGGTGCAACTTCTCCTGGGGAAGCTGTCCCTGGATCATGGGATCCTGGCAGCGGCGGGCTGCACAGTTTCCCAGGGAGGTGTGGGTAGTGACCTGCGCTTGCACACAGCATTCTTGGTGGCAGCAACAGCAGTGTTAGCGGTCCATGTCCTTCTCTGTGGTCCGAGATGGTAGCCGCGGCTTGCGCCTGTCTCTGGAGCTCGCTTAAGCGGTGCTCTGCCATCTGTGGGCACACGGAGTAGGAATCCCCTCTCTTCGTACACCCCAAGACAATGGTCTCTTGCCTCTCCGGCAGGTCCAGAATTTTTCCCAGACTCCCTCCCAGCTAGCTGTGGTGCACTAGCCCCCTTCAGGCTGTGTTCACTCAGCCAACCCCAGTCCTCTCCCTGGGATCTAATCTCTGAAGCCCGAGCCTCAGCTCCCAGCTCCCACCCGCCCCTGCGGGTGAGCAGACAAGCCTCTTGGGATGGTGAGTGCTGGTCGGCACTGATCCTCTGTGTGGGAATCTCTCTGCTTTGCCCTCTGCACCCCTGTTGCTGTGCTGTCCTCCGCGGCTCCGAAGCTTCCCCCCAGCCCACCCCTGTCTCTACCAGTGAAGGGGCTTCCTAGTGTGTGGAAACTTTTCCTCCTTCACAGCTCCCTCCCAGAGGTGCAGGTCCTGTCCCTATTCTTTTGTCTCTGTTTTTTCTTTTTTCTTTTGCCCTACCCAGGTACGTGGGGATTTTCTTGCCTTTTGGGAAGCCTCAGGTTTTCTGCCAGTGTTCAGTAGGTGTTTGTAGGAGTTGTTCCACATGTAGATATATTTTTGATGTATTTGTGAAGAGGAAGGTAAGCTCCACGTCTTACTCCTCTGCCATCTTGAAGGTCTCCCCTTAACATTTTTATAAATGTTATTTCATTTAATCTTCACAATAACCCTGCAAAGTAAGAAGTATTTTCAATCCCATTTTATAATAATAACTTGAGGGACAGAAAGTTTAGTTTGTCCAAGTTACACGACAAAGCCAACATGTACATCTGGAATGTCTTTCTCCAGAGCCCATGCTCACCTCCCTCCCAGCTGCATCCCAGACGATGGGTAGTGTTTGGAGATGGCAGGGCATGAAAAGGAAAGGAATCACTCAGAGGGGTTGTTTGTAATGTTGGATTTGGTGACCACTTCTATCTACAACATAAAGGAAAGGGAGAAATTTAAAATAACGAATTTTCCCAGCCTGGGAAAAGATGATGTCACAAATGATACCAATTTCATAATCTGTTCAATAGTACATGTGATTTCTACTAGTCAAAAAGTATTCCTTCAATTCAGCCTTACCTCAACCTCAGACACAGGGCTCTATGCACTGTGCGATGCAGTGAGGTCTTATCAAATCTGCAGTCCAGTCACTCTGTGCTAAGGAGATCTGGCCCTGGCTGAAAATCTTCTGGCTGATCTGGGAGCCAGCGTGGGAGCTGGAGCACCTCGTTTGTGCAAGCCTGGGCCGACCCACGCTGCTTTCCCACGGGGAGGTGTCTTTGTAACCAGGGGGCATCCAGGACAGGCACCAGGCTAAAGCAGAATGGCCCCTCTCCACTCCACACTAAGAGCACTTTATATCTGCCCCGGCAGGGATGGGAACAACAAGTTTTTGCCACAAGGAAAGAAGAAATCAAAACGTAAAATATACTTCTCTGGGTTGCATGTTTCTGGCTTGACTTATGTCACTTACACAACAACGGTTATTGTTTGTTTGAACGACACAGAGGGTTTTAGGCAGGGCCAGAAACGCTAGCCCAGGATTTGGTCCCCCAGAGTTCTGACATCTAAAGAAGGGGAAGGAACAGTGGGTGTGTGGAGTCAGGAATGTCTCTTCTGATTCCAGCCTTCAGCTGCCTGAGCCTCCCAAGCTGCATCGTGCCCCACAGACAAGAAAATGTAGCCACAGACAACAGTGGAAGAGGGGCTTTGAAACAAAGAAGGAAGAGTGGGCACATGTTTCCTGGGACTCTTGGGATCCTCGAACTCTTTGAAGGTCTGTCTGACAAGTTCAGCTTTGACAGGAAATACTGATTCACCGGACAAAGAGTTCTGGTTTGACACTGGCTGAATACACAGCACCCAGCTCCACCATCCACAGCCCCCAAGCCCAGGATAAGTTGTTTTGTTTCTACTTTTCTCTCAGGTTTTCTAAACCTTGCCACTTTCAAGAAATCTACTCTCAGGGAGCTAATTTTTACATAATTATTAGCTCTGCTTTTCCTTTGTGAAAGCCACTCTCCATTTTTGGATGACATTTGATGACCTGCGTCAGTAGAAAAGTTAGTTTTGTCCTCTTTTACTGAAAACTTGGTGACAAAGTCAAATTCTCTTCAGGTCTCTCTAGTGTGAAACTTCCTGTAATCCTTTCCCCTAACACATACCACGGCTCACTTACACAGATGCTTTAGGGAGAAGGCCAGGCCCTTATGAACATCTTAGAGAGCCTTCTTCAGGCCTCTTTCTTCCTCTGAATTTCTCCAGTTTGCCACCCCCTTTGCTCCCACTTCTGCATCTTACCATATTGTGTCCAACCATTCTGTCCTCTATTGAGTGCTGGGACAGATAAACACACAAACATTTGATAATAAACACACAAACATTTGATAAATGGGGCAATTGTGAAGGAACCCCTTCCCATCTTTGCCTTTTTCAGTTTTTTAAAAATTTCCTCTTCATTAACTCCATATGCTATAGGCTTCCAGTTGAGATCTATCCCTGCTCCCTGAGACCCTGCAACTTGCCCCTTACCTGTACCAGTGTCTATCACCTCTTTACCAAAACTTCTTTAACGGGAACTTAACTTCATTGCTTCCACACCGATAAACGTTCGTTTTCCTTTTTCATTAAAGAGTGAATATTTATTGACTACTTCCTTTTGCTCTAACAAAACAAAGTCCCAATCCAAAGGAGTTTACATTGTAGTGGCAGGAGACCCAACCACAAGCAAATAAGATAAGCCAATAAATAATACGCTCAGAAGAAAAATAAAGCAGAGGCATAGGACTGCAGGATGGGCATCGGCCTGGCCTTTTCCGGGCCTTAGTGAAAACGGTAATTGTTGTTTTCGTATCTATCAAACACCTCAGCCTCTCACTCCTTTGGGGACAGATGTGGTTGTGCTGAGAAGGCTGATCTACAATATCTGCTTTGCCAACCAACCCTCAATGGGAAGAGTAATAATTAAACAAGACAGGTAATCCTTGTAAAACGCTTAATAAAATGGCATGGTTTAGAGAGGAATGCAGGCAGAACTTGACAGTAGCTGCTATCTCTCAGGGAGCTGGGGCTCCTCTTAGCCCACAGGAACTCGCTCATCACCTGACATACAGGCAAACCTGGAACTGAGGGAGGTGATACCCCACAGGGCAACCTTGATCACGGAGCCGGGAGCCAATAGATAAACTACTGTACTTTTTTACTTAAGGCAGAAGAATCTGAGGTGCATTCTACATTTTCTCAGAGGCTTTTCCAGCAGATGGAGCCTCAGTCACTCACAGCAGTGACCAGCTCAATGACATATTCATGTCTTTCTGTCTTTTCCTGTTCAATCTCCTGGTCCCAACCCAACTCCTGCTCATTGGAATTACTTCCCAAAATAACTGTCTTCACAAGGTCCTCATATCAGAAAGAACCCCGGCTAAGACAGTCACACTATCTGTGCTTTGGTCTTTCCTTTTAGATTCTATCTCCCAATATTATATATTCCACATATATATGAAATTATCTATAGTCTCTTCTCTTTTTCATAGCTCTTTCAAGTTAGGAAGTTTCAGTCATCAGGGAACTCCACAGTTTCCCTACCAAAGATCTCTCAGGTTGTTCTTTCAGTATATATTCGGTTAAGTTGATCATTACTGTTTCTGTATATGCAAACAAAACCCAGGAATCACATCACTTGTTACAGAAATTCTCTTTGATCCACAGAGTTTACATTGCCTCCTCTATAGCTGGTGGAGACAAGATCTTAAATTTTTCCAAGTTGAAAAACTATCATTTGGAGGATTGCAATGAACTTCCGTATTTTAGGGAGCAGGCTGTCCTTTAATTTTGGAGGCAACACTTTGATGACTCTTTTAGTGATGCTAATACACCTACCATTACCCCTCCCCATCATGTATATGAAAATGCTTTAGGCTGAGACATTACCTATTCTGTTTGGGCATATAGATTGAGTATAACTAGCAGAATTATTGACCTGCAATATTAGATTTTTCCCCCTAAATCTAGATTAAGTTGTCTTATAACTAAATGTTTTTATTTTCCCTTAGAAAGAAGAAGAAGGATAGCAGCCTGGAAAAGGAGAAAGACGGCAAGGAGTGACCAGCAGAGCAAAGCACTGTCCCAGAGCCAGAGACCAGATTTGCTTGGCTAGAATGGGAGGATTGGGGCAACAGGTTCCTTAACGGTTCCCTAAAATTACATGAGGAGGAAAACCTAATAAAATACTGAACTCTTTGATGGCAGTAGAATAGAGACGTAGACTATTGTCATTTGGGTATTAATAATCTCTGAAGACTGGAGAAGATGGGAACATCTTAATTACCCATGGTTCCCAATACTCCTGTACATATTTCTCCCTAACCCCCTCCCTTTTAAAAAATTCAATCTATTTAAACCCAAAACAAAAAGACAAACACAAAAAGTGCACCATTTCTCCCACCCCCACCCCTTGCCTCTGGCAAACACAAATCTGTGCTCTCTAACTATGAGCTTATTTATATATACATATCATATATATATATATATATATATATACACACACATATATACACACACACACACATCGTTAAAGGACTCCACATATAAGAGAGATCATATAGTATTTATCTTTCTTCTCTGACTTACTTCACTTAGCATAATGCCCTTGAGGTTCATCCTATCCATAGAGTTGTCATTTAAGTACTTATGACTGCTTTTGTACTACAATGGCCAGGGTCTGTTTTGCAACAGAGACCGTATGTCCCACTAAACCCAAAGTAAAATATTTACTATCTGACCCTTTAAAGTGAAAGTTTGCTGACCTCTGCTCTAGATCTAAATAGTTTAGAAGAAATATAGGGAACAAAGGAACATGTTAAGAAACACCATGGAGATGCAATCAGCAAATTCAAAACGTGGAAAATTCTATAAGATTAACAACTTAATTTCTTAAACAAATAAATGATAGTAAACATTTTTTAAAGGGTGGGAGAGAAAACCTATACCACTTATGAGACATATGACTTTAATGCAATGTGTAGTCCTTTAAGAAGAAAATGATTCAGAAGTCAACTTAAAAATATGTATGTAACAATCAGGGAAATTTAAATACTGACTGTATATTTGATGGAATTACTACTAATTGTTAAATTGTAATAACTGCATTATTTTTATGTTATTCTTTTAAAGAGTCCTTCCCATTATAGGGGTTTGGGAGTAGGGAAAATGGGTATATACAAAGTAAAAATGGACATGAAATGATAGTTAATTTTGTTATTAACTGTCATCATGGTTACCTATACCTATGGGTAAGTGAGGGTTCATTAAGTTAGTCTCTCTACTTTTGCATATTTTTGATATTTTTCTTATTATAAATTTGTATAAGAGCAAGAATTTTTAAGGAAATTATAAACGTTATTGAGAGACATTAAGAAGGCCTAAAAGGAGAGATATGCCAGTTTGTAGGTTGAAAGACTCAATATTGTAAAAATAAATGTCAGTTTTTTCCAGTTGAGTCCCAGTAGGGCTCACACCAGGGAGTTCAACAGCAACCCCACCCCCACCCCCCAGTAGCTTTCCAGCAAGTATTGTCAGCTTCCCAGTGGGGATTTCTGGTCCCAGGCAGCAGTTCCCTGCTAACCAGACTTATCCTCCTGACTGTGAGCAGCTCTGTCTCAGGCAACCCAGAGAACTTCATCACCAACCAGCTGGCTGCAACCACACTCTCTCCAGTGAGGTCTGAATCCCAGGCTTGGCTCCAGGAATTACCTTCCAAGTTCATTTGTTTCCTAAATACTCTTCTTCAGCCTTTGAGTATTCTTTTATGCCCTTGTAGTAGCTAATTCCCAACTAATTTTTTAATATTGAATAGTCCATGTTCAAATTGCTGTGTGGTTTGTCTCCTGAGTGGGACTGACACACTAGTAAAATTGAAGTTGTACGTGTATAACATGTGTGACCCTGCAATCACATGTATGTGTGTGTGAGAGAGACATGCACACGTGTGGGAAAGTACAAATACAAGAATATCCATAGCAATGTTGTTTAGCATAATCTAAAACTGAAAACAAATACAATTGTTGGTCAACAGGAGACAGATGGGCTGCAGGATGTGAGAGAAAGAGAGGAGTCAAGGATATCTCTAAGGTTTTTCACCTGAACAACTGGAACATAAGAGTTGCCATGTTCTGGGATAAGGAAGTCTGCAAGGGGAACAAGTTTGACATTTGCTGGTAATATCAGAAACCAGTACTAGACTTAAGCATGAGATGACAGGCATTCAAATGGAGGTGTTAAGTAGGCAGTTGGAAATGCAAGTCTGGAGGAACAGCCTGGGTTACCACTGAACCTATATATTTGGGGGTCCTCAGTGCACAGCATCCTTAGAGTCAAGAGATTGGGTAACGTCACCAAATGAGTAAGTGTGGACAGAAGGAGAAGGGGGCCAAAGGATGAACATGGGGGCACTCTTCTCAGATGACTGTCATAGTCTCGCTCCCCCTGCTTCAGTGTCACGACCACTCTCCTTCCCCGCCTCCAAAAGCTCATCTTCTCTCAGCATCCAGAGTGACTGGGATTAGATAACACCATTGTCTGAGTCTCTTCAGTGGTTTCCTGTTGCTCATAAAGTCCAAACTCCTCACCAGGAGTATCTGGCTCCTCCCCATGCCTTCACCTTACTTTATTCTTTCCTTCCTTTGTTCTCTACCGACCAGTTCCTCTATGTAGTGCTGTTTATTCCTCAAATACATGTATCTTTCTCATTTCAGGTCACTTGCACTAGCTGTTCCCTCAGCCTGGAGGGGGGAACCTATCTTTGCAGGGCTGTCTCCTTTTCCTTCAAATTTCAGTTCAAAATACCACCTCTTCACAGAATTTCTTCCTGTGCTCACTAGTCACTCTAACAAGTCACTCCGTAGCACTTTTTCACGGCACTGATATCTGACATTATCTTATTTATTCGCACATTGACTGTGAATCTCAGCTCCCCCATGGCAGTGCCTGGCCGTGTTTACTATTATATATTCCCAGCGCCTCAAAGAGTGATGCCACCTGTAGGCAGTCGATAAATATTTGCTGAATAAGTGAATGAATGACTTATAGGATTTTGCATACTTTTAAGTATCTTTTTTAGCTTCCAAATTCAGGGAGGGACTGCTGGGCTGCCATTTTTCTTTGTCCAGCCTTTATCTTTCTTTATGTCCACTTCTTCACCAGCTCCCCTGTGTCACAAAAGCCCAACAGTGCTGTAAAGATACTAGAAACAATATTTTATTCCGAAGCCTGTGAATCAGAGGATTGTGTAAAGAAGTTACTCCAATCTGAAAGCCTCGACACAGTGACGCGTTGGAATGTGCCCAGTGACTCCAGAAGGGGACTGACTGACACTCCTCCGGAGGAGTCACGCTCGCGCCTGGAGGCTGTGAGGGCCCCAACCAGGTCCCAAACAGCATCTGCTGCAGTGCCATCATGGGGGAGGTTCTGGCACAGTTCTTCATGTTTGTAGGGCTGCTGGTGTGCCTGGTCCACCTGGTGAAATGCGTGAGATTCTCCAAATGTATTTTCCTGCACTTCTGGAAAGTTTCGCCAAGGTCTTTCTTGAAGTCCATGGGACAGTGGGCAGGTAAAGAAAGTTTTCCATCTCTTGTTTTTTTTGTTGTTCTTGCTTATTATCACTGAGGTCTCAAAAGATATATTGCATCTTTTCCTTTTGAGAGCAAAGATGTAATTCCTTTGGGTTATTTTCATTTGGGAGGCTGGAAAGCACGAATGAAATTAGGATTGTCTGAGAAATGAGATGTGGGGCGTCAGGAGGATAATTAGGGAACAATGTGACTCAGTCCTTGCCTGGGTGCTTCTCCTCTCATTCTCACTAGTTGGGTTTTCTTATTTTTGGAGTTTCTGATGATACAAGTAATAGATGCTGCAGAAAATTATGTATCCTCCTCTTCAGATTTTCAAAAGCCCAGGGTGCTTCCATTTTCTTAAAGGGTGTTTCAACATTCTGAAGTCCAATAATTTAAATTCATTTTATTAAAAAAAAATTTCTCTGAGTCCTTTCAAGAAGTGAGGGTAATACAAAATCAAGGCAATAAAGATCTCTGTGGAGACATGTTTTTAAAATGGTTCTATATGGAATCTGGGTCTGGTTTGTGTCCCAAGTAGACTGATTAATTGCTGCCTCCCAGTGGGATTTAGCTCCTGGAACTGCCATGCAGAATTTCAGCTCCATACTGAGTTTAAGGTGAAGGACATGAGGCTATGGTTTCGGCATCTCCTTGAACGAAATGCTAAGTTTGCATTTCAAAGTTGGTGTTATGTGCTGGTGTCAGTCTATCAATAACCAATACTGTGGTCGGGCTGGCCCTTGTGGTTCTTACTGTGATTGCAAGGTGGTTTTCAGCAATAACCATCAGGACACTTTAAAAAAAAAATAAAGGTTTATTACTTTCAGGACCTGGAAATTATGTAGGACACCTGGTGCCACATAGCAAGGTCATGGGCGCAAAGAGAGAGAGAGAGAGTGAATGGGCCTGGAGTTCTGCTTTTATTTTATTCTGGGGTGGGGGCCTAGGGTTTCACACGCTCACTCTTTAATGGTGAATTTAAAACATAAAAGCAGGAATTTAAAGCACAGGAAGAGAAAAAACAAGTGGTCCAAATGGTCAGTTATTGAAATCAATCAAGATTTTTAAAACAAAGGAACCTCATTTGGGGGAGATGGCCTGGCTCTTTACATGATCGTGTGGCCAGCATAGCTTTTATTAGAAATCACCATCTTTAAAGTTGATGCCTCTTTGAAGTTGATGCCTCATTGGCAATCAAAGTCAGGCACTTGCATTACAAAAAAGAAAAAAACAAAACCAAAAACCCAACTGTCAGGTTTTACACTATGGTTGGGCACGAAGAAATCCAATGATTTAAAAAAAAATAAGAATTTGTGTGGCTTTAGAAATACAATGCCCAGGCTAAATAGGAAAGATTGTAAACAGCCTTATAGGGCTGCCAGGTAAAATACAGGATACTCAGTTATATTTGAATTTCAGATAAATAAAGAATCATTTTTCAGTATATGACACCCCCAATATTATGTGCGACATTCTCATACGAAAAAATTATTTGTTGTTTACCTGAAATTCAAGTTTAACTAGGCATCCTGTATCCTTATTTTCCAAAGCTAAAAAAATTACTCTATGAAAATTGTTTGGCATGAATAAAATGCGTTTTTAACTGTTACTTGTTAATCTGGGGAAAGAGAGAGAGAGAGAGAGAGAGAGGATATGTGTGTGTGAGCACTCCCTCTCAGGGCAGTATGATGTCTCCAGTGAACTTGATAAGCAGTTTGAACTTGAATGTTCTGGATCCAAATACTCTGCATCACACAGATCCAAATGCCTGTGCTCTGAGGGGCTTAGTACTCTGCCCATCAGTGTACGGCAAAGCCCTTCTGAGGACACACGTTCTAAAAGAAGTGCATGTGCGGTCATATGTGGTTGATTTCCTAATTTTGTCACTGGTATTCTTTTTATTTTTTTGGCTATGCTGGGTCTTCCTTGCTGCATGCAGGCTTTCTCTAGTTGCTGCGAGTGGGGGCTACTCTTTCATTGCGGTGCGCGGGCTTCTCATTGTGGTGACTTCTCTTATTGCGGAGCACGGGCTCTAGGCATGCGGGCCTCAGTTGTTGCAGCACGTGGGCTCAGTAGTTGTGGCTCGTGGGCTCTAGAGCGCAGGCTCAGTAGTTGTGGTGCACGGGCTCAGTTGCTCCGTGGCATGTGGGATCTTCCCGGACCAGGGCTCGAACCCGTGCCCCGCATTGGCAGGTGGATTCTTAACCACTGCACCACCAGGGAAGTCCCATCACTGATATTCTTTATAGATTTGTGACCCTAAAGTCAGAGCCTGGGTTCAAATCCTGTAGTCATCACTTTTAGCAGTGTGGCCTTGATTGGGTTAAGAACTTTCTCTCCCTTAGCTTCCTCAAATATAAACTAAGGAAAATGATGTTCCCTGAATTATAGGCTTGTTTTGAATATCAGATGAGATGTGGCTGTGGGGTTGCCCATCCACATGGTCTTTCTGCATTTCTGTAAGCCGGACACGGAAGAGCTTTATTGGACCTACAATGCCTATTCCACTTTCTCCCTGAATTCCAGCAGCCTCATCTGTCACCCTCACCTAGACAAACTGATGCCTTCACATTCCCACCACCCGCCATGAAGAAGCTGCTAGTGGGAGCCCTGGTGCTCTGGGGTGTCAGAGCCAGAACCTCATTTCTGGCTTGGAAGCTGTGTTCCGAGGCCTGACCTGGACACTGGGGCAGAGGCAGCACTGAAGACTTTGCTACGCACCGAGGAGGGGGTGGAGGTGGCCAGGAACCTCAGGAGCCAGCTTCCTCCCCTCTTCTCCCTCCAGTCCATCTCATGCTGTGTAATTTAACTTGTAAATAATAAGGTCCAAGTGACTAAAAACAAAACCCAAAAATATAATGCACGGCAGAAAGTAAACGCTCAGTAGGTACCAGCCACTTATTGATGTTATCTTGACTGTAGTTCAGGCCTTGTACTGGGTGAATTTGAGGATGCCTGTGATGGAGGGGAAGGTGAGGCAGAAGACAACAACCCTGAGCAAAGTACCTCTACAGAGTAAAACAAGTCATAAATGTGGAGTCACTTAAAAGTACCCAAATAAACAAGTAAAATCACTGGTAATTATTACAATGAGGGTGCTTCTGCCTGAAGCACTGCCTGAAGTTTTTTAGCTTGGTCTGCTCTCCCTCTCAAGTAAACTAAATGTATACATAGCTTTTGTACACACTTTTGGAAAGCATATCCTCCGATTGTTGGTGCAAAGGTAAACTGCAGATATGTATATACTGAATTGTACTGTGTTTTGAAATTGTGACATTCACACGAATGAAGTTTACCCTAGAGCTCAGTCATTAAATATGTATGTGCTGTTGGCTATAAAAGGACTAGAAGGCCCATCTCATTGTTATCTATTAATCAATAGATCCAGTGAGCACAAGTTCTTTAGGTTCCTTCATGTCACTGCATCCTCTTTTTGCATTTCTGTATTTTCCTCTTTGTTAAGTTCTCTATCTTCAATGGGCTTTGATTGCTGCTGTCCTGTGAGAGTGAGGATAGGAAGTGGGGAGAACTCAACTTTTAGTAGGAACCTTGAAATGTCCTTACAGTGATAATTGGGTGTGTGGGTAGAGAGATAATAGCATACACTGCTTGTCCTTGATGAATTAAGGCTTAGAAATGTCTAAACCCTTCTGGGGTCTGAATAAAATGTTCGCTGGCTAATGTTCTTTGTTTCATTTTGGAGCATGTTTTTCATAGCCTCACCAACCCTTCCCCCCAGACCCCATCCAAAAAAAGAAAAAAATGCTTCATTTTGAACATTTAGTGAAGGGAGTCAAGGCTGGAAACTTCACAGTTGAGCGGAGTAGGGCTGGAGAGCAGAAGGGCAGTGCTTTGGAATATTGTGTCCTAGAGAGTAGGCCTGCAAGAACATGTAGCCAGCAAGAAAGGGGTTTAAAGATTAATTCTATCCTTTAAAACCATTTCTGCTTTTTGCAGTGATCACTGGAGCAGGAGATGGGATTGGGAAAGCTTATTCATTCGAGGTAAGTTGTGTCCCTGGAGACTTTCTCCTCCCCTTTTATTAAACACATCATAGTCACATGACTCCCACCCCAAACACTAGTTTTCTGATTATAAAAGCAATGGACATTCCCTTATGAAGGAAACTATTTTCTATAAAAAAGGAAATTTAAAAATCATAATCTCACCGCCTGGCTACCTTTTAAAAAAAATACAATGATATTCAAAGGTGGCAGTATCTCCCCTTAGGAGTTGTTTTAGGAATTTATGGGGACACTGTTATTTCCTAGGGTAATTGTACCATAAGCATTTATATACTTAAAGCAATAAAAAAATTATAAACTACTTTCCTTTTATTTACCCTTTACATTATAGCTAGGGCATATGTTGATTTAAAAATCATTTGTGTAGGTAGGAGATATATATATATATATATATATATATATATATATATATATATATATATATATAAAACTTTCACTTCAAGAAGATTAATGGGCATTAAAAAATATAAAGAGAGAATCTGATAGGGCTGAGAGTCACTGGAGTGTGATTAGTGTCCTTGAGTGTTTCCTTCCAGGGTTTTTGTTTCTCTGTAGATAGATAGATAGATAGATAGATAGATAGATAGATAAGTAGGTAGTTACGCTTTTCTAAAAATGTGTTTACAGCTTACGTAGTTTTGTATGCCATTATTATTAGTATTATTACAAGTTCGACATTTTCACTAATGAAGTATTGTTTCCTGGAATTCCTATATATTTTCTTTCTTCCTTGTGCCTATTATACTAACCTCTAGCACCATGTAAAATACAATAGAAGAAATAGAATCCTAGAAATTATGAGGATGGCTGTTAAAAATCAACACCTTAAAAACATAATGAAAAGCACTTCAATTATGAAAACTACATTCAACAATAGTGTAGTACTCATGTGGTTTCTTGTTCCTGAAGGCCTGTGTCATGAGAGAGGTCAAATCATCTTCTGTGAAATGAACATTGCAAGGTATATTGGAGGTACCTGATAGATACTTCTGGTTTTCTTTTTAGTTAACAGAGCTGAACCATACCACTTAAAAGCTCCGAGTGCTGGTCTTTTGGGTCTACCCCCCATCCTCCATGCCCTGAAGATAATTTCTTTGGTACTGACATTCTACTTCAACTCTGTTTTTTAATTCCAGCTAAAGAGTTCATCTTTGCTCTTATCCTAATTTGTGTATAGCAACTTTCTGATGATCAGTAGTGCCCAACACTCAGTAGATGAGTGGTTATATTTGAGTGTTGAGGTTGGAAAGACCATGTGCCAAACCCTTTCCAAAGTCTTGTATCTTCCATACCCCAAATCAGAAGGAAAGTTTTTCTAGCTATTTGTGTTAAAACTATATCACCTCTTATATAACTGTTTTTTCACCTTAGACCAGTTTTCTGGAAAGGGTCTTATCTTTCATCTTTCATTTTATCTCTCAGTTCTCTGGAGAACTCAGGTTATTTCTTTATGATTTTCCAGATTCTTTCCTCAAATTCATGCTGACCTGATATACCTATGGCCCCCTTGATATCTTAAGACTCAGACACTTTTCTTTCTTCTTAGAGGAGACCCATGTGCGGATTCCCCTTGGCAATTCATTTCCTTACTCTTTCCAAAAGCAATGGCCTGGGGGTCAGGAGCTATGCGTTCCAGTCCTCATCCAGAAACTAACTGTCTGCAGATTTTGGACAAGTTACACATCCTTTCTGGGCTTCCAGGTCTTTATGAGCACAAAAGATGTCTCCTAAGAGTCTTCAAATTCTAAACTCTGTTTCTCTTCTAGACTAATTCTTGCTTTGCTCTTCTTGTAGAATCTTATTCTCTGTTTCCTTTTGTTCTTTTCTAAGGCTGTGTTACACAATTTTCTGGGATCCCTACCTTTCTGTCATGCAGGATTCCCTCTCTCCCAGAGAGCCTGTTCTTGTCTCCCTGTTAATTGCTGCTTCAAGGAAAGCAGTTCAGAGTCTGGAATGCTATGGATTGTAATGGTTAAGAATTCGAGGTTGGGAATGGATCAGATGTCCGTTCAAACTCTGCCTCCAATATGCTCACTGCAGAATTTCCACATCAATAAACTGGAGGTGATGATAATTCCATCTGGGCTTTTGTAAAAGTTAAACGGGATGAGACGGGCAAAATGCTTTGCATAGAGCAAGCTCTCCAAGTTTAGCCACTATTATTATTGGATATTTAATCTGTGTTTTCTTTCCCATATATTGCTTTTCTCTTTCTCTTCTTGAGAAAGAAAATGTGTTGTACTTACCCATATTTTTACTCTTTCTATTCTTTCTTCTTCCCTGATGTTCCAAGATTTTTTCTTTTGTTATTTCCTGTCTGTTTAGAGAAGTTCCTTTAGTTGTTCTTCTACAGTAGCTCTGCGGGTGACACATTCTTTGTTTTCCTGCATCAGAGACTGTCTCCATTTCCCCTTCATTCCT
The DNA here is from genome assembly GCF_964374135.1 of Grampus griseus. Lineage (NCBI taxonomy): Eukaryota > Metazoa > Chordata > Mammalia > Artiodactyla > Delphinidae > Grampus > Grampus griseus. Next base: position 86,853,262 of record NC_139000.1, on the reverse strand, counting down.
GAAGGATAATTTTGCTGAATATAGGATTTATAGTTGGCAATCCTTTCCTTTCAGCACTTGAAAAATGTGTGCCACTTCCTTCTGGCCTCTATGATTTCTGATGAGTCTGATGTTATTCAAATCATTTTCCCCTATAGGTAAGGTGTTGTTTCTCTTTCATTGCTTTCAAGATTTTTTTCTTTGTGTTCAGTTTTCAGGAGTTTAGTTATGTTTCTTGGTGTGGGTTTCTTTGGGTTTATCTTGTTTGAGATTCACTCAGTCTCTTGAATCTGTAGGTTTATACCTTTTCACAAATTTGGAAATTTTTCATTCATTCTTTCTTCAAATATTCTTTCTGCCTAGCTGCCTAGCCCTCTTCTCTTCTTCTGGGACTCTAATGACACAAATGCAAGACCTTTCTTATAGTCTAGTGGGTCTCTGAGATGCTGTTCATGTTTTTTCAGTGTATTTTTTCTCTGTTTAGATTGGGTAATTCCTGTTTTTTTATCTTTAAGTTCATGGATTCTTTCCTTGGTCTCTCCATTCTGCTATTGAGCCCATCCGTTGAGTTTTTAATTTCACTTTCTGTATTTTTCAGTTCTAAAATTTCCATTTCATTTTTCTTTATATCTTCTATTTCTTTGCTGAAATGTCCTATTTTTCATTTGTTTTAATTGTGTTTGTGATTGCTCTCTGAAGCATTTTTACGATAGCTGCTTTAAAATTCTAGTCAGATAATTCTAACATCTCTGTCATCTTGGTGTTAGCATTTGTCCATTGTTTTTATCTTACTCAGATTGAGATCTTCCTTATTCTTGGTGTGATGAGTTTTTTTTTTTTTAATTGAATCTTGGACATTTTTGGTTTTATGTTATGAGACTCTGGATCATATTTAAATCTTTTGGTTTAGGTCTGTACTGACATTGCTTCAACAGGGGGAGGAGGGGGTGCTTTTTCCTACCAGGTGAGGTAGAAGCCCAGCTTTACTACTTGGCCTCCTTTGGGGGGTGCTGCCTCCTTGTTACTGCTGGATGGGTGTAGGAGTTCTGGCTTCTCATAAGCCACTCTGGATTTTCGGGGCAAGAGTGCATCCTTACTGCTCCCCACAAGCAGTACTTGGAGGAGGTGGTCTCACTATCACTGCGGTGATGGTATAAGTCCTGAATCTCCACTAGGCTTCCTCTGTCATCATCCCAGGGGAAGGAAGAGGGGAGAGAGCAGAAGGGGTGCTCTGGCACTGTCAGGTGGAAGTGGAAGTTCAGGTCTCTGCTGACATGGTGGGTGGGGTGGCTGGGATGAAAGTTCCAGCTCCCTGCTCATCCTTCTCTGATGCCAACCTGGCAGGGGGTTGGAGTCCTTGTTAGGACTCAACCTCACCAGAGTGGAAGTGTTAGCTCCCCACTCAGCCTTTGGAGGCAGGGGTGGCAATAGGAACATAGATTGTTTTTTTTGAGTTGTTTGTCTGGAGTACGACAGTTATTGTCTAAAGTTTTCTGCCTTGCTAGGCTGCCAGTTTTTGGTTCTTTGGTTAGAGAGAGCAGGCTTTTATTGGGACTTTTTATGTCTGCACTGTTGGTGTTTCTGAATATCCAGCTTCTCCAGCAATAAGTCTGGGATATATGAGGCAAAAAGAAAACCCAGGAGACTCACCACCGGTTTCCTCAGGTCTCAAGGCCCATAGCTGATCTTCTCACTATCCTTTGGAGTCTTCTTATATTTATTTTATGTATTATGTCCAGGTTGCATGTTTTAGTTGCATTTCATGGTAGAAATAGGGACTTTGACTCCAACTTTCCAGTAGCCTATTCTATATTACATTTTAACCTAATCTGTATTTGTATTTAGAGTGGCAATAGTGACTTTGCCTCCTTTTAAAGGAATTTCAAGCATTATTGGAAGCAGCGTGAAAAAAATTGTGGAGAGGGATGGGCTGGAGGAGGAAGGACAAGAATGGGCCTGGTCTTCATGCCTCTGAAGCCTCTGCTTCACTCTGTATTTCACACCATTTCCATTCCTTTGGCACCTGAATTCAAGCCCCTTATTTTATTTACTGCCACACAGAAGAAGCCCTGTCTTCCCTGGCATTCCCACCACCTGTTATAGATTAGCAGCAACAAGCACCTTCCTTGACCTAGGCCCTAACACACAGCAGAAGGAAAATGGTCTATTCATCACAGCAGCAGTCATTCTTCTTTTAGCACAGTGCCTGGCAGGGAATTCTGGGAGAGGGCGTGCTTCTGGGGCTTAATTCCCTGAAGGGGGGTGGTGGCAAAACCCACGTATGGAGCCTGTCAGCCTGGACATTCTAGAAAGAAGATTGAGCCCTGCTCAAAAGGACAAAGAGAACATGCTGGCCCAGACCACCAAGTGTTCTCCGTGCCCCCCTCCTGGCTCAGACCACTTCACATGGAACCTTTAAAAAGTCTATGGCTCTTGGGCTTCCCTGGTGCCGCAGTGGTTGAGAGTCCACCTGCCGATGCAGGGGACACGGGTTCGTGCCCCGGTCTGGGAAGATCCCACATGCCGCGGAGCAGCTGGGCCCGTGAGCCATGGCCGCTGAGCCCGCGCGTCCGGAGCCTGTGCTCCGCAACGGGAGAGGCCACAGCAGTGAGAGGCCTGCGTACCGCAAAAAAAAAAAAAAGTCTATGGCTCTTGAGATAAATGGCACAATTCAGGAGAGGCTGGAAGCACACAAGGCAGAGAGCATCCTTTGTGTTGAAAATGCAAATTGTTTTCCATTTAATGGACAATCTCCCCCTCTGGAGGCTGATGAAGTGAATTGTGAGACGAAGGTGCTTAATTCTTTAGCCATCCTTTGATAGATTCCCAGACTGAAAATGAGGGCTGGAGGTGGGGGTGGGGAATTTTCCAGGAGAGAAAGAGAAGACTTCATGATATCACTGGCCTTAAAATGGGACAGTTCTTATTTTTTTATCTTTTAATTTTCTATTTATTTTTAAAGTTTTAAGATAGACTTTATATTTTAGAGCAGTTTTAGATTGACCACAAAATCTTGCAGAAGGTACAGCAAGTTCCCATATACCCCTGTCTGCACACACACCCCAGAGTGGGAAGTTTGCTACAGTGAACATACACTGGCACGTCATTATCACCCAGAGTCCATAGTTCACCTTGGGGTTCACTCTTCTTGGTTTAGTTTTTCCGTGGTGGTTGTTTTTCAGGGGAAAGTGTGTTACAGGCTCAGCTGAAGATGAGTTTCTCTTAGAGAACCTGTTTCCCACCTTCTCCTTTGCTCAGTCTGGTCTGAATGAAGCTTTCTTTACCTAGGGTCAGTCAAAATTGACACAAAAGTCTTTGAGACATTTTCTGTGGCTTATTTCTTTTCCATAACTGTGTTCCAGCCAAAATGTCTGAGTAAACTTCTTTTTATGTCATTTAAAAATATACTAGGAAATCAACTATTTAAAGGAACAACAGATGCAGAGTATCACCCTTAATTACATTCTATATACGTCTAGATATTGATTGATTGTCCTTTTACAAAGTGAAACCTCACTAGATAGGATCCAGGCCCGGGGTGGGACTTGTTATAATACTTTATGGCTGAAGATCAGCTGTTAGACTGAATATAATTTACTTTAAAATACTTCAGCATGCATAATATGATATGCACGGGAATCAGTTTTTTATTTTAAACAGCTTCTTGAGATATAATTCATGTACCATAAAATTCACCTGTTTTAAGTGTATCGTACAATGATTTTTAGTAAATTAACCAAGGTTTTCACCATCGTCACCATCCAGTTTTAGCACATTTCCATCATCCTAATAAGATCGTAATGAGATCACTCACAACTGGTCACAGTTAATCCCCCATTCCCATCCCTAGTCCTAGGCTGCCACTAATCTTTTCTGAACACTTCATAGGAATGCCGCCACACAATATGTAGTCTTTAGTGCCTGACTTCCTTCATTTAGCACAGGATTTTTGAGGTTCACCCATGTTGTAGCATATGTCAGTGGTTCTTTCATTTTTATTGCAGAATAATATTCCATCGTATGGATATACCACAATTTGTTTATTCATTTACTAGCTGATGAATGTTTGGGTTGTTCCCATTTTTTGGCTATATACTATGCTGCTGTGAACATTCTTATATGCTTGTTTTCATGGACATATGTTTCCATTTCTCCTTTTTTTTGGCTGCATCGGGTCTTCGTTGCTGTGTGCGGGCTTTCTGTAGTTGCGGCGAGCAGGGGCTACTCTTTGTTGTGGTGCACAGGCTTCTCATTGCCGTGGCTTCTCTTGTTGGGGACCACGGGCTCTAGGCGCACGGGCTTCAGTAGTTGTGGCACACGGGCTCAGTAGTTGTGGTGCACGGGTTTAGTTGCTCCACGGCATGTGAGATCTTCCCAGACCAGGGCTCGAACCCATGTCCCCTGCATTGGCAGGCAGATTCTTAACCACTGCACCACCAGGGAAGTCCCTCCATGTCTCTTGGGTAGATTACCTAGGAATGGAATACAGCACCACACCTAGAGGTGGTGTGTGTTGAGTTTCTTCTACTTGCCCCTCGGGATTCACCCTCCGCCCTTCTTCGCCCTGCTGTGTGCCCTAGGAGGCTGCCCTGCACCAAGGGCCTCAGATGGCTTCTGGTTTCAGTGGGGTTTGGTGGGGGTTGGGGGACACTGGCAACAGGTAAGAGAGAGAGAGAGGAGTGTGAGGTTGGGTTCCTTTCTGCTCTCTCCCCGTGGGCTGGCTGTATCCCTCTGCTGAAGGCCGCAGCTCTGTCAGGCAGCCCTCTCCACCCTCTGGTTCTGGTAACTGTTCATCCCCCAACCCTTTCAGGTTCACAGGTGACAACAGCTCTGCCCTTATTAGCTCCAGAATCTCGTGGGTTCTCTACACACTTAGTCACACTTTGTAAATCATCCTTTTATTAAACTCTCTTCTAGGTACCCAATTTGAGTGTGCTGTTTTTGCCAGGACCTTGGCTAAATCCAGGTTTTAGTTAATTTTTAAAGATGCTAAATTAGAGTTCATCAATATCTGTGCTTTAGCTAACCTGACTTTCATTAGAGGGTTTGCCCCTTAGCCTAAGAGATGTTATAAATAATTTTCCTGAGGAAGTGCCTTCCAAGATATGTGGATTAGCTAGAGATATTGTACAGGTACTTCTGCCCTCCTGTGAGCAAGGATGTAAAATCTGTGAGCGTCGCAGAGTGGTGTTCTTGGCCTTTAACTGATTTGGCCCCATGTCCTGCTGACAGTGGGGGATTCTCTCACCCTACCCTGCTAGAAGTTTGACTGCACTCTGCCCCCAGAACATTATCATATCTGCCTGGGATGAGCCTTCACAGAGTGCCTAAGGGACAGAAAGCTGGGACTCCACTGAGCTATAAGAATAGGTTCATGACTATTTAGATGCCAGCTTACTAACGAATGTTTCTGTTGGTAGGATTTGGTCTGAGGCTTGTTTAAATCTTATAACACACCATCTGCTGGCTGGTTGTTGGGGAGGAGATCTGTAGCCAAAATCTATCTCTAATTACTGGAGGCAACAAGAAAACCCAGTGATTATGAACAACCAAACAGGCTTAGGTCAGAGAAAGACATAATATTTAATGCCTCCCAGGGTTCCAGCCATTCAGGGTTCTAGTCAGCTCTGCCCAGTCCTTAGGAGCATGTGCAGCTGCCCTGGTCTGTACAAAAAGCAGCCCAGCTGACCCCAAGCAGCACCAGCCCCTCTGGCCTCCCAGCTCATCTCAGCCCCAGCTAAGCACAATACAGCCCCATACAGCATCTACTCACTTCACATCCCCAATTCTCTTTTAAAAAGCACTGTTACCTAATTTTCCTGTATTTATTTAGCTTCTTTTAGCTTCTTTTTTAAAATTAAACTTTTAATTTTGAGATGATTATAGATTCATATGCAGTTGTAAGAAAGAATACAGAGAGATCCCATGTACCTTTTACCCAATCTTGCAAAACTATTCTACAACATCACACTCAGGATATCAACATAGATACAGTCAAGATGCAGAACATTTCCACCACCACAAGAACCCCTTGTGTGGCCATTTTATAAACACCCCCACCCCCTCCTTCCTTCTTTCCTCCCTCCCTCCCTTCCTCCCTTCCTTCCTTCCTTCCTTCCTTCCCTCCTTCTTTCTTTCATTATTTCTTTCTTGACGTATAGTTGATTTACAATGTTGTGTTACTTTCTTGCTGTTTAGCAAAATGATTCAGTTATACATATATATATACATCATTTTTATATTCTTTTCCATTATGGTTTATTACAGGATATTGTTTCCAGTTTTGGGCAATACTTATAAAGCTTCTATAAACATTTGTATATAAGTTTTGTGTGAACGTAAGACTATTTTTTCTGGAATAAATGCTCAGGAGTGCAATTGCTGGCTGGTATGATAGTTGCATGTTTAGTTTTTTAAGAAACTGCTAAACTGTCCCCCAGATTGTTTGTACCATTCTCACCAGCACTGTATGTGTGGTCCATTTTCTCCACATCTTCACCAGCATTTGGTGTTGCTATGTTTTATGTTAGCCATTCTGAGAGCTGTGTAGTAATATCTCATTGGGGTTTTAATTTGCACTTCCCTGATGGCTAATGATGTTTATGTATACATTTTTAATTCAAAGAAGTATAAGGAAGAAAACAGCAAAAAGGCCATCATCTCTTTGCCCAGATAATTTCTGTTAAAGATAAAATAATACAGGCATAAAATGAGAAAACTCAAGCAGCACAGAAAAGCATACAAAGGGAAATAAAGGCCTCTCCTCCCTCACCCCTGCCCTTACCTGGCCCTTCTCTGTAAAGGTCACCAGTGTTCACAATGTCTTGAGATTCTTTTCAGAAAAGGTAAAGGAAAACCATGGCTATATTCATACTTACCTGTCGACATGGATGTTGATAGTACAGAGTAACTTCAGCGTAACAATCCAGACACTTTCCTGATTAGTGGGTGGCTCTGTCCAGTTCCTTCTGTCTTGCTTCTTGTCTATCTTATAAGCCTTTGCGCTACTCTTAAAGGCTGGAGCTGGGTCATAAGCATGTCTGTGTCCTGCAGCCCACTGCCAGCACTCAGTCCTATGGCCAGACATAGGGCAAGAAAGGCCAGGAGTGTCATCTAGTCACATGCCCAGGAAGAAGGAAAGTAATTTATAGTCTCCTAGCAGAATTCACACCTGTATGTTTAGTTTTTGCCCACATGAGCACAGATGGGATCCTGCTTCACACAACCATAAACCCTCTTCTAAACTTTGCTTTGTCCATTAAATAATGTAATATGGAGATCTTGCCACAGCAAAGGCATACAGATGGCCTTCATTCTTTTTAATGGTTTCAGGGTTATCCTATCCCAGGGATGTACTATGTCTCTTTTATCGGCCTCTTAGGGATGGGCACTAGGGTTACTTTTGGTTTTTGTAGTTACAAATAATGTTTCAAGACACACCCTTGAAGATAAACTTACACATATCCAAGTATACATCCCTATCAGTAAGATGGCTGGCTCATTGGGTATGTGCATTTAAATACTGGATACCATTGCCAGATGGTCCTCTATATGATTGAACCAATTTTAACCCATCTTATATTACTATAAATTTTAATACTTATATACATATATATGTAAACATTATAAAACTTACTTTTTGTCACTTTAATATATATAAACATGCATTCTTGGCTATTAATGCCCACAGAATGCTAGAAGCAAAATATATGACTAAAGATTGTCTGGTTTAATTGCTCCATATCTGGGCAATTCTAGTGCCACCCCCAACGTCTAGGATGGTATGGATGCTACAAGCTCCAGTGTGACAGGCAAGGCAGTTAGAATGCTTCTCAAGACAGCGCTCCTGTCAGTTACAGGTAATGGCACAGTGTGGCCCCTTGCATTAAAATCCCTTGCCTTAGCCCAACCCAAGAAAAACCAACTGCTTTGCTCTATTCTTGAATATTATCACACCTTTACTGTCAATATATGATGGTGTCTTATGCCATTTCAGGAAGGAAATTCTTCTTCCTAATGTCTAAATTACCCTAGTCTAAATTACTCCAGCTGCACTCTAAGCTTATTCTCTTTCATCTTCCCTTAAATGAAAGCATCAGCTTTTAATTATTTTTATGTTTCCTTGGATTCACTGCTTTGTTCCTGTGTGTCTTCACTTCAACCCTATACTTTCTGAACCAGGCTTTGAGTATCCTCAATTCATTGTAGTATGTCATGGTTGTGTGTGTGCGCGCGCACGTGTGTGTGTGTGTGTGTGTGTGTGAGAGAGAGAGAGAGAGAGAGATGTATCAAACAAGAGTGTACATAATATCTAAGTGTGGTTACAAAAAAAATTAAAATGAGTACAGTGTCTCTTATCACCAAACTTAAGAAATAGGGCATCACCAGTTTCCTTGAAGTTTGTCATATAGGCACATGTCATGCCTTTGTGTTTCCCCTCCTCACTCCCACAGATGTAAGCACTATTAAGAACGTTGTGTTAATAATTTCCTTACTTTAAAAAAGTTGTTACACATGCGTGTATCCCTCAACAACATTTGGTTGCATCACTTGTTTTGAACTTAATATAAATTGATTCATATGTCTTCTGTAATCTGCTTCTTACTGATCAATATTGTGCTTTTGAAATTCATCCGTGCTGATGTGTGTAGAACCTGGTTCATTCATTTTCAGTATTGTATAGTATTCCATTATATAAATTGACCCCATTTAGTTATCCATAGTAATTTAATTCACAATGGCAACAGATAAACATAGGATATTGGTGGCAGGAACAGCTAAGTTTCCCCCCAAATCCCTATTCTCCCATTGTATAAAGTTGTAGCTAGTAAGTGGCTATCCAACCAGGGAACTTCCCAGATTCCCTTACATATAGCTGGGGCTATGTGACATTTTTCCAATGAAATCAGGCAGAAACGATGTGTGTCATTTCTTGGTCAAGGTGGTTGAGGGAGGGGATATATCTTCTCTACCCTCTTCTGATCCTTGTACTGGCTGGATATCAACAGCTAGGGCAATCTTAGAAACCTGGTGTTGAAGGTGGAAATGCCTTTCTCAGCTGTGGGTCCTGAAGGGCTGTGTGGACTAGAGTCTGTTATACAAAACAAAAACCAAACTTCATTACGTGAAGCCACTGAAATTTTGGAGTTATTTGTTACAGCAGCTTAAGTTATCCCAACTAATGCAAACTAACAAGAAATGTCCAAGATTTACATGAAGAAACTTCTAAAAGTTTTAGAAGAATGCATAAGATCTGAATACATGGCATAGTACGGATAACTGATTAATGCAAAGATGCAACTTTTCCCTTAAATCTCTCTAATTTCAATATAAAATGTTAAAAAATATAATCTTATCATTTACTTGGAAAATTAAACTAAGAAGATAACACAAGAACATTTTGAAAGAAAATAATAAATCATAGGGACTTCCTGTATGAGACACCAGATATCAAAGCCTATTATAAGATTATCAGAAGTGGCACTGGCATAGAAGTTAACAAATAGGCCAGTGGAACAGAACAGATAGATTAGAGACAGATCCACGTACATATGAGAATTTGGCATAAACATTTCACATCAGGAAAAGATGGACAAATAGAAAATTGTTGCCAAAACAATGAGCCACCCATTTTGAAAAAAATAATGCTAGATGATTTCAACCTCACACTATTCTCAAAAATAAACAACAACAACAAAAAATAAAAAACTACAAGTGTTACAGGAAAATGTATTTATATCCTTGAAGTTAGGGAAAATCATAAAGGAAATTCTAAAAAAAAATAAGGAAAATATTCACAAACTTGGTAACATTAGAATTAATGTTTTGTAATGTATGGAAAGAACACCATAAACAAAGGAGAAAATAATTACTGCATATATAGTAGGCAAATAATTAATACCAAGTATATGTAAAAATAAAGCTCCTACAAACTTATAAAAAAATGACAACCCAACAGTAGAATGGGCAACGGGTATATTCTGGTTATATCCAGACAAAACTATAATTCAGAAAGATACATGTACCTCTATGTTCATAGCAATACTATTCACAATAGCCAAGACATGGAAACAACCTGAATGTCCATCAACATATGAATGGATAAAGAAGGTGTGGTACATATATACAATGGAATACTACACAGCCATAAAAAAGAACAAAATAATGCCATTTGCAGCAACATGGATGTGTCTAGAGTTGCAACATACTAAGTGAAGTAAGTCAGAAAACGACAAATATCATAGCATATCACTTGTATGTCTAGAGTTGCAACATACTAAGTGAAGTAAGTCAGAAAATGACAAATATCATACGATATCACTTGTATGTGGAATCTAAAATATGACACAATGAACCTATCTATGAAACAGAAACAATCAGGGGCATAGAGAACAGAGCCGTGGTTGCCAAGGGGGAGGAGGTTAGGAGAGGGATGGATTGGGAGGTTGGGGTTAGCAGATGTATGCTTTTATATACAGAATGGATAAACAAGGTCCTGCTGTATAGTACAGAGAACTATATTCAATATTCTATGATATGTACCATGTCTTCTTTATCCATTCCTCTGTCAATGGGCATATATACAATGGAATATTACTCAACCATAAAAAAGAACGAAATAGTGCCATTTGCAGCAACACTGATGGACCTAGAGATTGTCATACTGAGTGAAGTAAGTCTGACAGAGAAAGACAAATATCATATGATATCACTTATATGTGGAATCTAAAAAAAATGGTATGAATGGACTTATTTACAAAACAGAAATAGAGTCACAGATTTAGAAAACAGACTTATGGCTACCAGGGGAGAAAGGAGGGTAGGGAGGGATAAATTGGGAGATTGGGATTGACATACACACATTACTATATATAAGATAGGTAACTAATAACGACCTACTGTATAGCACAGGGAACTCTACTCAATACTCTGTAATGACCTATATGGAAAAAGAATCTAAAAAAAATAGTGGATATATGTATATGTATAACTGATTCACTTGCTGTACAGCAGAAACTAACACAACATTGTAAATCAACTATACTCCAATAAAAATTAAAAAAAAATAAACATACTGGGAAAATTTAAAAAAGAAGATGCACTTAAAAGTTCATTGATGACGAATGAATAAACAAAATGTGGTGTATGCATACAATGCAGTATTATTCAGCCTTGAAAAGGAAGGAAATTCTGACACATGTTACAATGTGGATGAACCTTGAGGACATTATGCTTAGTGAAATAAACCAGTCACAAAAAGAGAAAAACAAAAAACAAATAAACAAAATATTCTATGATAAACCATAATGGAAAAGAATATAAAAAAGAATTTATATATGTATAACTGAATCACTTTGCTGTACAGCAGAAATTAGCACAATGTTGTAAATCAACTATACTTCAACAAAAATTTAATAAAAAAGGGTATATGCTGGTAATTCACATATAAACATACAAAAAAATCAGTCCCACTGATAGTTGGAAAACTGCAAAGCAAAACAGTAGAGAGATGTAATTTCTTGACTTTTAGGTTGAAAAATTTGCTAATATAATATATGGGCCAGAGTGTGGAGAAGTAGAAACTGTATTTTTGATGGTACAGTTTTAAGGGAGGATATTTTGCCAATACTGTGAAAATTTAAAAAGCATGTACCTTTTAACACAGCATTTCCACTTCTCCTTGGCTATCTACTCTAGGAATTAATTCACTTGTATATACAAAGAGCAGTATTGAAGGGTTTTCACTGTAGCAATATTGGTAATAGGAAAACTTAAATGCTCACCCAAAAGTGAACTATAGAGCACTATGAAGCAATAAAAATGTGGCTCAGCATGGACTGACGTAGAAATAGATACAATACTTAGAGATAAGACACATCATTAAGTTAAAAAGACAAGCTTATAATGCCATTTATAAAGTGTGAAAAGAAAGAAATCCCACAAAACAAACTTCTATTTCTGTATGTACTTATAGATGCATGTAGATGCAGAGAGAAAGTTAGAAAGGAGGATCAATACCAAACTAAAGACAGCGGGAGCCTAGCGGTGGTGGGGAAATGGAACCGTGGGTGTGGCTTAGTGACAGCTTTTACAGTGAGAATGTGCTTGTGCATTTAATAGTATAATTTAATAAATCAAAATAGAAAAATATGTAAATACTGAGGCTTCAGCTCCAGAGATTCTTAATTGGATGGTTGTGGTGGGAATTGGTGTTTATTTTTGACGTCTTCCTGAATGATTCTGATACCACAGGTTTGAATATTGGCTATTGGAGACCATATAGTAAAGTCTTCAGTTCAGCTTCTTATGTGTTTTCTATAATAGAACTCCTTGTTAAATCTGGCATAGTGCTTGTTTTGGCAACATATACACTAAAACTGAAGTGATACAGTGAAGATTAGCATGGGCCCTGTGTGAGGATGACACACACATTGTGAAACATTCCATAATTGTGAGACATTCCCTATAGGTAAATTTTATGTCCTGTGTATTTTACCACAATTTAAAAATATAACAGTTTCATTTAATTAAAACCATAGAGAAGGATTTCAGTTAACTGGGACCTTTGTCACTAACTCAAATGTTGTCTGTCTCTGTTTATTTTATTTTTTAAAATTTTTTGTGTCTTTTTTTTTAACATCTTTATTGGAGTATAATTGCTTTACATTGGTGTGTTAGTTTCTGCTTTATAACAAAGTGAATCAGCTATACATATACATACATTCCCATATCTCTTCCCTCTTGCGTCTCCCTCCCTCCCACCCTCCCTATCCCACCCCTCTAGGTGGTCAAAAAACACCGAGCTGATCTCCCTGTGCTATGCGGCTGCTTCCCACTAGCTATCTATTTTACGTGTCTCTGTTTAAATGAACATGGGTTTTTCCATTTGTCTTCAGGCAAAGCTCTATCTTTTCTCACCTGTAGCATTTTTAGGTGTGAGGAGTCTGGGCCTGTCCATGACAACTCAGCACACTGCGTTTACCTGTCTCCTATGCTATGTTCAAGCACACCACTTCTGCACACTGTCGCTCAGCTCCCATGAGTCGAAACAGTGTCCAATCTGAAGAGAGTTCCTTCTGATCTCAGGGAAGCATCCGTTTACCCTCCAGTTTCCTATTCCATTTTCTGTCCTGTTGGGAGCCAGAAAACAGAAAGAAAGGGCTCAGGTCCATGACTGTGCCCAAGTGAAGAGAACCACAGGAAGAACATTCTTGTGAATAGGAGGCAGCTCACCAGGTCGCTGCAGAAATATTGTTTTTTATTATGGGATGCTACTCTAGGCCCTGTTACATAAATTATAGTATAAAATCCTCCAAATTCTGAATTCCACCACACATCTGATCATAGGTGGTTTAGATAGGAGGGCATTCAGATTGTGGATCTGTGCAAAAAAGCACTTAGAATAATAATTCCCGGCACATAATAAACACATGCAAATAAACTACTGTTATGTCACATTTAGCCTGGCCCAGTGTGGCTGTTTTACTCATAACCCAGAAACCTTTGTCACATTCTGCATATTTAAACTCAGGAGAAGCATGCACATCACCCTGTGACCAACTGAGTGATGCCCCAACTCACCTTTAATGTAACAAACCTTCCCTGTCTGCTTATCACCTCCTTTTTGGTTTTCCCGTCTCTACCCTCAGTTAGCAAGACAGGGACTCAATGTCGTGCTTATCAGCCGGACACTGGAAAAACTACAGGCCATTGCTGCGGAGATTGGTGAGTGACCCCAAGAAATAAGGGAGATGTTTGTGGAGCCCACCAGCCAAGTCTGCTCCTGTCCTGCCCGTAGAGACATCAGCATCCCTACGTCTGCTCTCTGGAGGCTGGGGTACCAGCCTCCTTAGGGCAGCCCAGTTTACAAAGTTAAGTGCAGGATATAAGTGGCTTTAGTTCACTTCAGTTTAGTTCACCAGGGGTTCTTCAGGCTGCATGAAGCAGGGGCAGACTCACCCCACAAACAGGTCTACTCTCTTCTTTGGTCTAGCGTCTCCATATCTAGAATCAGACTCCCTCATCCAGAGGCCTCAGCTGTCTGATTGCTTGTGCTACTCCCTTCAAAAGCAGGATCTGGGCTTCCCTGGTGGCGCAGTGGTTGAGAGTCTGCCTGCCGATGCAGGGGACACGGGTTCGTGCCCCCCGTCTGGGAAGATCCCACATGCCGCGGAGCGGCTGGGCCCGTGAGCCATGGCTGCTGAGCCTGTGCGTCCGGAGCCTGTGCTCCGCAACGGGAGAGGCCACAACAGTGAGAGGCCCGCGTACCACACACACACACACACACACACACACACACACACACACACACAAAGAAAAGCAGCATCTGTGTTTGGGACTTCACTTCCCTATGTCTATGCTGTGCTCCTTGCAGTAGGGTGAGGGACAATGCTTACTGCTAGTTGTTAGATTAAAAAAAAAAGATTTGATCCAGGGCTGCCACGTATGGTTTTGAAAGTTGTACACTATGCAACCCCAAGAGACAGCATTTATATTATAAAGCTTTATTATTATGATCCACTCTGACATGTTCTTAGTTAATAATGATCATCCTATCCCTTTCTGGGCATTTGCATTTTAATAATAATTACTAATTTAGTAATTGATAAATTCCTGAACTCCAAGGAATGAGTTTTCAACTATGAAGACTCGTGAAGACCATAGCAGGCTGTCTGGGGGAGAGCCTTATTTCTCTGGAGAGAATCTGGGCTTAGAGAAGGCTGTGGGAGGTGTGGGGTTGAGCAGTCGCAACGAGGAGGCTCAGTGCCCTTGAACCAGTGAATTCTGCTTTTGTTTTCTGTCTGGATATCAGAAATAACTTTGACCCAGGACTAGGACATTCTTCAGTGTTTCCCTTACAGTGCTAAAGTGTACTTTTTATCGTCCTTTTGAAAAACAAGTAGTGTCTTTGAACTGCCCCCAAACTTTGCCTTAAGATCACTTGCCCCAGAAATATTGGGTCTAATTGCAGAGCTAAGCAGGCAGCAGCTGGTGAGATCTGCCCATTGCTTTTATATCTAAGAAAGAGCTCCTGCACAAGGCAAGTTCACATAAAACAGTGGAAAGAGGATTGAACTTGGAGGGAGCAGAGTTTGGGTGCCCTTGGTCAAGCTAGTAAGCTTCTCTGAGCCTTAATTTTCTCCTCTGAAAAATGGAGAAAATACCTACTTTACAAGGTTGTTGAGAGGATTAAAAAATATATTGTGAGGGCTTCCCTGGTGGAGCAGTGGTTGAGAGTCCGCCTGCCGATGAAGGGGACATGGGTTCATGCCCCGGTCCAGGAAGATCCCACATGCCGCGGAGCGGCTGGGCCCGTGAGCCATGGCTGCTGAACCTGCACGTCCGGAGCCTGTGCTCCACAACAGGAGAGGCCACAGCAGTGAGAGGCCCACGTACTGAAAAAAAAAAAAAAAAAAAAAATATATATATATAGTACATGTAAATGTTTTATAAATGCTAAATCGTTGGACAAATACAAAGGGTTTCTGAGTGTATGTGACGAGGACCTGACACTCACTGAGCAGAGGCATTGCAATTTGCTCTTACAGCCTTTAGTCCAGGGGTCTGAAACTTGAGCATGCACCACGGTCACCCCTAGCACATGTGAAAACAGATCACCAGGCCATCTCCCAGGGTTTCCCGGTTCAGTAGGTCTGGGGTGGAGCCTGAGATTTTGTGTTTCTAACAAGTTCTCAGTGATGTTGATGCTGTGGTCTGTGGACCTTGCTTTGAGAATCACTGCATTAAGTCTGTTATAATGTCTTTACTTGTCACTGTAGTAACTCTTAGTATCCCATCATTCACAAATCTTTTAACACATCCCAGCATTTATCCGAGGCTATTTCTTTTTTTTTTTTTTTTTTTTTTGGCGGTACGCGGGCCTCTCACTGTTGTGGCCTCTCCCGTTGCGGAGCGCAGGCTCCGGACGCGCAGGCTCAGCGGCCATGGCTCACGGGCCCAGCCGCTCCGCGGCACGTGGGATCTTCCTGGACCGGGGCACGAACCTGCGGCCCCTGCATCGGCAGGCGGACTCTCAACCACTGCGCCACCAGGGAAGCCCCCGAGGCTATTTCTTGTTTCTGATTAAGGTGATGGGCTTGTGCTCTTAAGTGTCTATTCAGGTAGTATAGGAGCATTGGGAGGACATGGGCAAGAGGGGGATTTGGACTCCTGTTCATTAAAAAATAACTGTTGTCTCTAATGCAGAGTGGACGATAGGAAGTAGTGTGAAGATTATACAAGCAGATTTTACCAAAGATGACATCTATGAGTATATTAAAGAAAAACTTAAAGACTTAGAAATTGGAATTTTAGGTAAGTAAATTATAAAATGCAAAGCGTGTTGTAATAAATCAGTGAAACAATTATCTTAGTGATACTTGATTATTCAATAGTAGCTTAAACTTAACCCATGACTATAAGCTGTAGCATTAAACCAAATATTAAAGTTCAGTTCTTCAAGAGGAATTACTGGATTAACAAATTTGTACATGACTTTGGAATGTAGCAAATCTACATATTTCAATCTTCCCAACCATATTTCCTAGTATTAAAATATTTTTCTTTCACTGAACTGATATTGACATTTGGCAGGAAGACGGAAACTTTGGTCTAAAGGAATTAGTTTAGCAAACAAACATCACTGCAATTGATCCATGAAATAGTGAGTCAGTGTGGTTATCTGAGGACTGATTTTCTCATTTGGGAAATGAGATACAATTTTTTTCTGAGATAATTTATAGACAATCTGTTTTGTAACCATATCACAGTACAGTGCTTGTATTGTACATAGAAAGAAGATTTTGATTTCTAGAATAATTACATTTTTACTGATAAAAGTGTAAAACATGTTGCAGGAAAACTGGAAAGAACAGATGAGCATGTAAAAGAGCTATGAATTTCTTGAAATCCTGACAGCCTGAGATAGCATCTTGGTATATATCCTTCCAGATACATACACACATATTTTCAAAATCAGGATTAAACGTATGTACTGTTTTGCAACATTAAAAAAAGTCATACATCACTAGTGTTCTCCCAGGTTTTTAAAACTCTGAGCAGTCATAGTTTTGAATGACTCCATTGCATCCCACCCCCATGATTCATTTTATGTGCATTGTATTATAGGACCACAATTTCTTTCTCTCCAGTTTCCTCACTGTTACCAAATGATGTTGCAACGAACAACCTTGTATATAAATCTTTTGTACACGTTTCCTTGGAAAACTTCCCAAGAATTCCTGGGTTGAATATGACAATTTTTAAGGCTTTCAATAGACATTTGCCATGGGCTCTTCTGACATCTTTTTATTTTGCCTCTTTTGGTCAGTCAACAATGTCGGCATGCTTCCAAACCTTCTCCCGCGTCATTTCCTTAACACGCCGGATGACATCCAGGTAGGCCTATACTCTTCTGTGGATGTTTTCCTCTCACGTGGTCCTGAGCACCCTGGCTGGGTAATCACCAGGGCCAGGAGGGGGTAATGGGATTGTATTCTGTATTCCAGGTGGATGACTGGAGGTCTCCCTTTCTTTTCGCCTGAGTACTTGATACACAGTCAAGGGTACTGCTGTTCACGACTATCTCTAGGATGAGGACATCTTCCCTCTTCTTCACACACCAAAATTTACCTGTGCCAGTCTTTCGGGGATCTGCACTTTGCTTTCTAAGGGAGTAATTCTGCCTAACAAATTCATAGCTTTGTATTCATGGCTTTCTTTGTCTTCCCAGGTAATAAGATTCATTCCACTTTCAGTGTGATAGAAGCCCCTCGCACAGACTCTGTGGTTGGGGTTGTTGTCAGTTCAGCCAGCTTGACTCGGACCCATGACTGCCGTTGCTGGCCATGAGCAAATTTACTACGCGTTTAACAGTCTTCGAAGGCACTATATTTCGACACTTCCTCAGGCCCTGACCTTTGAAGTAGTGGGGTTATAACAATTCTGAACAGGCTAGCATGCTTCTATTCCCTGATCCCGCAAGTATTCCTAAGGTTCTGTGTAGGCCCCACGTCTACTGTGTGGACAAATAATGCCAGATTCCTTGGACCCTGCTGAACATCCTCACCGGCCACACGTCTAACTCCACGGTCCCTGTTTCTGGCACAAGTTGGTGTCTCTCCATTAAGCGGGTTCCGTTCTTGCTTCTCTTTATTTACGTCTGCATTTGTACTTGTCTATGTGTCTGACCCTCTTTTCCTCTGTCTGTCTTGGGTGATTCTAGCAGTTTCTTTAACTGCCCTCTGTAGCCGGGTACCTGTATACCTTGTGTTATACAACCATTCACCTTTCTAATGTCTATGCTATTGTCTTCTAGATCACATATACTAACTTCCCTTCCTTCAGCTGGAAATTAACCATCTCCCTTTGAAAAACTGTTTCCGTATTCCTGCTGAAATTTTCAAGGAAACTCTTAATTGTTTTTGTTTTTGTTTTTGTTTTTGCGGTACGCGGGCCTCTCACTGTTGTGGCCTCTCCCGTTGCGGAGCACAGGCTCCGGACGCGCAGGCTCAGCGGCCATGGTTCACGGGCCCAGCCGCTCCGCGGCACGTGGGATCTTCCCGGACCGGGGCACGAACCCGTGTCCCCTGCATCGGCAGGCGGACTCTCACCCACTGCACCACCAGGGAAGCCCGGAAACTCTTAATTGACTTCTATTCAAGATCACATTCTTATAGAATCATAGTGTGGATGTCAGATGTTTCCCTGTTCTAGTGCATTCTGAATATCAACTAGGAGCCTAATTTGCAGGCTGCGGCAACCACTCAGACACACTTTTGCCCGCTTCCTGGTTGTTTAGCACTGAACACTTTCCAAGAGAAGTTCTCAGATGATCTGGCTGATTCATGATTGTGATTTTTTATTACAGAGCCTCGTCCACTGTAACATCACCTCGGTAGTGAAGGTACGTGATCAATGTATGTGCTCAGTGCATTAAAATGTAGTAGCTGTTGGATCTGGCAACTCAGGAGAATTGGCCCCTTCCCTGTAGATGCAGAATTCTTTAAAATTGAACTGTCCTTTAAAATTGAAATGAGAGACCATGTAGTAGCCTTTTAATTGTCTTGTTTGTTTTCATCAAGAAAATACAGTGCATTCACTCTCCCTAGCATCTGAATCCTTTTTCTGCATTCAGTTTTGTCACATGTCAGAACATATTAGGCCTGATGATGATGAAAATTATTCAGGATTCCAAAGCAACTTAAAAAAAAATAGTATCTTCTTGTGATTTGAGTCTTTGTAAACGGAGGAAAGCTCACTCAGTGTGGAAAAAGGACGGAGGGTGTGGCTTGGATTTTATAGACTCTTGTTGTTCAAAAACTATTTGTTGAAGTGAAGTTCAAGTTCATATGTATTCTGATCCCAGATCAGTTACTGGACAGCATTGGGCCTGCTATTTAGCCCCTTTGAACATCAGATTCTTCATCTGCTATTAAAAGAGTATTGAACTAATTGATGTGTCAGGTGCCATTCAGCACTCAGGTCCTTTTATTAGAATTAACTGCATACGCGTTTATAGGCATGAGTACCACAAAGCTATCCTATGCTGTGTCTTTGTGTGAATAAGAAAAAGGGAGACAAATTGTCTGTGCAGACAATTTGGAGAAAGGTGCTGCTTAAGAGTGGACATAGCCCCATGCGTGGTGAGTAGATGATGCTTTTGTGTGAACACAATATTTCCCTTCCCTCTGGATGATGAGAGCCCTCTAAATGGCTTGTGAGTGAACCCTGGGCTTTCAGCGCACACTCACCCCCACAGCTGGGCACGTTGCTCGGTACACAAAGTTCACAGCTGTGCCTGGCAGCCCTCATAATCACTCTGGATGGTC
Source organism: Grampus griseus (assembly GCF_964374135.1). Taxonomy (NCBI): domain Eukaryota; kingdom Metazoa; phylum Chordata; class Mammalia; order Artiodactyla; family Delphinidae; genus Grampus; species Grampus griseus. Next base: position 86,833,454 of record NC_139000.1, on the reverse strand, counting down.
CAATGGAACTTCAGCAATGACTCAGGTAGGACTGATTTCATGGAACCGGGACCCTTATTGGGGAGCAGCGGGGGGCTATCTCGTCTTCACAGCATGGACTGACGGGGAGAACTGGTTTCCCAGAGGAAAATAGGTTCCTATCAACATCAAAAGAGGGGATGGATGCTGAACAGACCAAAAAAAAATGTTTTTCATGTGGCTAGAGTTGAGCTGACAAAAATTATTTTCACCATTGGTTGTTTTTTTTGTTTTTGTAAGTATACTGGTATTTTATAGTTTCCTGCTCAGTTTTTATTGGTACATACATTCTTTTTATGCTGAGCAATCAATGGCTTTTTAAAATCCCCAGCTGATGTAATTGAAGGTTTTATACGTTCCACTGTTGTCTGCAGCCTTACCACTAAAATCTTTCACATTAATGGATACATTGATCTTTCAGTCTTGGTTCATTTGATCACAGGGTTTCCCAAATGTATTTGACAACCCTCTGACTCTTTTAGCAGAGAAATGCTTTGATTTTCAAAAAAATTATTTTATATCTTGGTAGACACTAACTTCCTTAAGTAACAAAGAAAACAAATTGAAGTTTAGCTTCTAAGTATGCAATGCCCAAATTGGCCACGCTGGTTGGAAGCATGACTAGTATCACTTAATTATTCCAAAGGAACCATCTGGAAACACTAGAGTTCTCTATCAAGCGCAGAGATGGGAGAATGAGTTTGAGGGCAAAGGGAACATGGGATAAGAGACTAAATACTGGAACCTTTGAGACAGGGACCCACAAAGTCCAGTGTTGTATCTCTAATTGGGATCATTCACCCAGTCAGGCTTTTGGGAGACTGAGAAATGCTGTTCAACAATGCTCCAACTATATCCTTAATGAAGTTGGGAGAAGCAAGGAAAGGGTGTTGACATGATCTACTCCTCATGCTTCTCTCACCTCCCTCAAAATCCAGGGTTTCAGAAGGCAGTCCAGCCTAGGAAGCCCTCACCACTCCCACCCCTGCTGCTTCTCCAGAGCAGTGAAAATATTATCTGGAGGCTCCCAGGGATGAGCTTAGGGGCCTTCCTAGGAAATGCAGGGCCCTAGACAGCATGAAAAATTAGGCAAACTTGTCTTCTGGTCCCCAGTGTCCTCTATTTCTCTGCCTCTCCCCATCTGTTTGGATGCTCTCTGTCTCAAACCTGCTCCCAAGACAGGGCCTGATTCCACTCAACTGTACTTTCAAGAACATTTTAGTCCATGGATTTGCCTCTTTCTTAATTCTTAAAATGGGTGCCTTAAAATTATGACATGAAAAGCTTGCTTAATGAAATATTTAAGCTCCAGAACTGGCAGGGAAGACTTCTTCCAGGGACAGTAGGTTGGGGTGGGGAAGGGAGTTTTCAACGCTGTTGTAATTCCAACAGACCAGCAGACATGTTGTATCTAGGGAGCTACTTCACAGACCACCTGCAGGCCGCCAATGAGGCTGCTGTTGAACTGAAGAGATGTCCTTCTCCATCTCATACCTTGTATGTGAGACACACATGGACACTTGTTAGGTTTCCTGACAGCCCCCTAATTCTAACTCCTGTGTGAGTTTTGTAATGGCCAAACTACTTTTGCCTCTCTCCCAGAATGAAGGGTATCTGGGGAGCCTCAGTGTTGGTCCCACAGACATAAGCCAATTTCCATAGTTTTTCACTCCCTTCATTTTCCAGGAAGACTTCAGTTTTATGAAGAAGAAACCAGAGGCCTCTGAACTGTTTGCCATTTGTCTTAGTTGTCTTTTATGGGTTCCAGCTAGACTCTAGTGTTGTCAGAATTACCTCCAATGAGTGTCAGCAGATTTTCAAGGCCATCTGAGAAGATGAACCTGTTTCTCCAGTTTCCTCCAGCACCTACTTGCTAAGTCCCCACGGCACATTGCTACATAGTTCCTTTGTCAGGGCTTAACTTTGCCCTTCTCTTATAGATGACACAGCTGATTCTGAAACACATGGAATCAAGGTAAGGTCTTTCCTTGGAAAAGCCATGGTCTGCCTGGCCTGGCAATCAGCTGACTTGGGGACCAGGGGCATAGTGTTCATCTGCTGCTGCTTTAACAAATGATAAAACTATGATGAAAAGACATGGAGATTATGGTTGGACCAGGCCAGCTTTGCAAGCAGATAAGCATATTTGCAGGTCAAATGTAGCATATACTGGAGGGAGGAAGAGAACAGCAGTTTCAGCAGACATTGTGTTCGAAAAAATAACTCACAGTGAGTATAAAAGAAACTTCAGAAGTTGGCCTGAGACCAAGACCATCTCTTTGTTATTATGCATTTCAGCTCTTGTCAGAATGAATACTCCAGTTTTGGGGTAAAAATCACCACCCCATCAGTGTCTCTATTTATTCCATGTTTTAAATCACCCTATTACAATGCCCATTTGGGAGCTGGTTTTCCTCAGGTGGTATTCACTAAAAGCAAATGGTCCATAGCTTTATCTTACCTAGAGAAAGAAGGGGCTTGGCCTTGTATTCCAATTTGCAGTTTCTTAATTTTTCTGGATTGAATCCACCTAGTTGGGAAGGATTAAGGATATTGAATTTCAAAAGGGTAAGTAAGAACCCCAGAGACTTGTGTAGGAGTGCCTGTGTGAGCAGATGATGGACTGTCAAATTCCACCCAAGACAGGATTCTGCATATGACATCTGTCCTGTTGTGGGTCATCTTTATGAGTCAGAAGGGACCTTGAGCTCATGTGGTCACATTTGAGAGAGAAGGACCACTTCCCCCTTGAGTCTTGTCTGAGCTGAGTTGGTTCTCTGCATTTTGGTGGTGGACCTTTGCTGTAGCAGAGCCCCTGTTTCCATTCACAAGCTCTTGAAGTCCACTGACTGCCGAGTGGCATCACGGTGTGGTGTAGTTCATGACTGAGGTGAAGTTCCACTCACAGTTCTTGGAAGCAGAACACTTAGCACACATGGAAACCTAGAGAGGATGGAAGTTTCCCAGCGTTCCCATGAGCCCCTCTATTTTCTTCCTTCTCAAGGTGTCATCAGGCAGCAGAGCAATTGAAACTTTGTTTCTTGCCCTTTAGGCGGAAAGGTCTCATCTTGAACATATCTTCCGGGGCGGCCCTCTTTCCCTGGCCTCTGTACTCTACATATTCGGCTTCCAAGGTGAGTGACAGATGTGGTCCAAGCCTCCTTCTCCTTCTTCCTTTTGCTTTTCCCATTTAGCATTTTCCTTTGGATCATCTGGCAAGGCGATGGACTGATTTGCCTAGAGACACTCTTCGAGGTACAGGGAGGAGCGAGTCAGCCAGTATCTGGGTGCAAATTAGAAAAAGATGCTGCCCCTGGGCTGATGAAGCCTCGCAGAAGCACAGCCGGGCAGGCGCAGCCCCCATGGAATTCCGGCTCCCACTCACTTCCTTGCCTGGGAGCCCGGCGCTCCTCTGGCCAGCAAGTAACATTGTAGTTTCCCTCCATCCCAGAGGCCTCATCAGGTGTCCTCTTGCCCTAGCCATGAAACAAATCTTTGGAACTGTGGGTGCTCTAGACAAGGCAGAGCTTCCCCCGGGTAGGGTATCTATACGCAGTGGCCCTAGGTATGTATTTATTACAAAACTTATGTTCCTTCTCATTGCGGGAGCTCTTCCCAGACCAAGAAATGAAGTTCTAACTCCCATCAAGACAAACTGCTGCATTTTAAGGTGAAGAAGATAAGCTCCCTGTGGTGTCCTTTGAAATCTGAGTGAATTGGCTCTGACAGAGAATCAAGTCCTTAGATGTTTCTCCTTCTTGCTCCAGGCTTTTGTGTGCACATTTTCCAAGGCACTGCAAGCAGAATATAAAGAGAAAGGAATCATTATCCAGGTAAGGTCAACAGTTCTGAGTCCTTGGGAATGGGAACTCTGGATCCCCATGGTGCCTGGGCCACTGCTTCCTGCAGGACAGGCTGTGCATGTGTGACCAGGAGAGGGGGTTTGGATGACACCATGTGAATTCCTATGACCATAGAGGTGGCAGTGGAGCCACCGTGGTTCTGCCTGCTGCTGCCCTCACCATGCCCTGGGTGTTGGAGAAGGAAATGGGGTGGGATGAGTGAGTGCTCAGAAACACTTGCTACCCAATGCTGCATCAGGACAGAAATAGGTTCTTGTCTAAGCATCCTTTACTCTCCGACCTAGATAGAGGGGACAGGCTCATGTGGGAGGAATTGTGGAGAAGGAACAAAAGAAAACTGAGCACTTGGTCCATGTTGGAAGAGGGGAGAGGGTGCTTCGCCTGGGGGCTGTTCATCTGTGATGGAACACAGAGATCTCCACACCCTGGTTCTTGAGCACTTGGGGAAGAGGTGCTCTGCTCTCCATTTCCCCTACAATGACAGAGTGGTCATGGAGTTGACCTTGTCCTAACTGTAAACAAAGCTGGGTTGTCACTGCTGTCTGTAGGCTGAGCAATATGACGTGCTTCCTTCAGCAACACAGTTAACTCTAAGTGGTTTCTGGAACCTGGCATAAACAGTTTACAGAGGTTTTTGGTTAACTGTTTGGGAAGAAGTTCTATGACATACTATTAGGGATGAAAAAGGCACACTCGGTTATATTTTTAAAATTACTGCTGCACATACTGATTTTCAATTAAAATACCCAGGTGAGAGTATCTCAGTATAAATTAACCAGCTATAGGATGAAGCTTATTCAACTGGCAGATGTGAGTTAATAGCAGGAGCTTTGTAAATAACATCATCTTCCCAGTTGTAGTGAGTGATTGTAACAGACTTGTCAATAGACTACAGTCCCATTCTCTGCCCTGCTGAACTAAAGTCTCACCTAAAAGAGATTCTTCCCTTCTATCCGTTCTCCAACTCCCAGCTGAGGACGGATTCCTTTTGCAACAGCTCTACCTTATATATGCTAAGTTTTCTGCAGTAAAAAAGAATCCCTAAAATCTCATTGGCTTAAAACCACAAAGATAGATTTCTCATTCGTGCTACACATTCACTGTGAACTGTCAGAGGGAATTAGCTCACTGTCGTGACGCAGGGACCCAGGCTGATGGAGCAGCCGCCATCTTGGATATTGTCAGTTGACATGTCAAAGAAAAAGTGGTAGGAGTTCAAGAGACTTGCTTTGATAATTAGAGGCTCTGACAACTACTGAGTCTGTACTTTAGAGCCCATGAGCCACAACTACTGAAGCCTGTATGCTGCAACTACTGAAGCCCATGCACCTAGAGCCTGTGCTCCACAACAAAGAGAAGCCACTGCAATGAGAAGCCCGTGCACTGCAATGAAGAGTAGCCCCTGTTCGCTGCAACTAGAGAAAGCCTGTGCACAGCAACAAAGAACTAACAGAGCCAAAAAAAAGTCACATGTCACTTTTGCTCATACTCATTGGTCAGATCTGGTCACATGGTCCCACCCAACCATAGGGACCCAGAAAGTACAATTCTATCATGCGTCTGGAAGAAAGAAGAACTAGAAATATTTGGTGAACAACACTAAATATTAGTGTTGAGTATCAAGTCTTAGCATCATCTCGATCTTGATAACTGTGGGCCAGAGATGCTGTAGCTGCTAAGTTAGTGGGTTCTGTGGGGCAGAAGGTGTGGGAGGAGGTGAGGAAGGGGGAGGGAGCCCCTTCCCTCATGCAGAAGGCTCAGAGCTGCTCCAAGTCCTGGAAGAGACACTGTGACATTCTGAAAACCAACTGGTCTCTCCAAACACGCATGTAATTGGTGCTCAATAAATATTTGTAAAATTCCTGAGGAAGTATGGACTGTACTCTTGGGTTTGATTTTCAAATCCCAGTGCTGCCATCTATCATCTGAGTGTTTTGGACAGCTTGCTTAAACTCTGTGAGTTTGTTTCCCCATTTGTAAAACGTGGTTTATAATAGCTGCTTCTCTGGGTTACTGTGACGATCTAATGAATAAATAAGTATGCAAATTTAACCAATATTTATTGAGCCCTTGTTTTATACATAAAGGTGTTTTGTCAACCAAAACTCACTGTAAGAATGGAAACACTTTTTATTATTTCCCTATCTGAAAACTGGGTTTGAAAATACAAGCTTCTTATATTTTTCTAAGAATACACTTTGAGCTCTTTGGAAGAAAAGTGTTATGCAAATTAATAACTGCATTCATTTCCATGAGAACCAGTTGAATTGAATTGACTGACATACATTGGATTAAATTATGAAACAACGTAATTTCAAGTATGATGAGGAAAAAAAACGTGATGTGACAAAAATTTCAAAGGTGATGTGAAGAAAAAGAAAACAAGCATGGATTTTTTTTTTTCCCTAAAGATGCCAAGGTCTCTGTGTCTGGGAATAAAGTAAGAAACCCCATTATGAAACCTCATGCCAGGCCACAAGGTGGTGAGACCACCAGTGGAAACATGGTATTGGGTTTTCAGGGTACAGTGTGCTGTTGTTTATTTGTCTTACCATGACAGGAAAGATTATGAGGTATGTGCCACTCCTGGCTCCTAACCGAAGTGTGAAAGTGGGAATCTAAAATACTTGAAAGTGCTCCAATTTGGTTATATGTGTTAGAAATAAATTTCTGTGATAGGGTTGCCAGGTAAAACACAGGACATCCAGTTAAATTTGAATTTCAGATAACAAATAATCTTTTGAGAATAAGTGTGTCCCATGCAATACTTGGGATATAATTAAACTGAAAAATTTTTCCATTGTTTGTCTTCAAATATAACTGGGTGTCCTGCATTTTCACTTTCTAAGTTGGGGAACCGTGCTGTAAGACAGAGCTCCTCATTCACCCTGTGTGCATTTGAACCACTTGGTGTTGTGTGGCTAAGGCCTCAGCTTGAGTTAGTTGCCACGTTAAGCCAGAAACTGACCTTTCTGATTCCCAGCTCTGTGCTCGTTCTATACCTTTAACTGTTCTATTATCGTATAGTAGCCTGAGACTTTTTAGGGGGAGAACAGAGTTGGGACATGAAGGGATGGTAAAATGGGTATTAGTTTCTCAGGCCTGGGCAGATTGCTCCTGTGTTACGGTCTTTATTTCCCATTGTAGGTGCTCACCCCGTATGCTGTTTCAACCCCGATGACAAAGTATCTAAATACCAACATGATAACCAAGACTGCTGATGAGTTTGTTAAAGAATCACTGAATTATGTCACGATTGGAGACGAAACCTGTGGCTGCCTCGCCCATGAAATCTTGGTAATTGATAACTTCTCCTTTCTTGAAGCAAGGGAGGACAGACAAGCAGGGGGCCCTAGCAGGGCTTAGCCAGCTCTCCCTTGCTGTTGGAGCGTTCAGCCGTTCTCTGTCACGCAAGGATAATGATGCCAGAGGTATACTGCTGAGGGTAGTCCAGCCTGTGAAAAGGTGTATCTAGCAAGGGGAAGGAGAAGCTGAAGCGCTGGGTGCCCAGCCTAGAGATAACTCTGAAGTTGGCAAATCTCACCCTTGGCCGCCTCACCTCTGCCCTCAGAAAGTAAGGCGGCTCCCAGAGCTTTGTGAAGGTCAGGCCAAAACACAGGGTGCTTCCCTGTAGGGGCTGTTGATGTCCTTGGCCCTCTGTGCCAGGAAATGTTTAACTCTCCGGGAAAAACCCCAAAATAAAACAAAACACCTTGATTTGTAGCGTTTGCTGATTTCCATGACTGATGTTAAGTTACCAGTGTGTTGTCACTGCACATGAATTCAGGAGGAGAGTTCACGATTGGCTCTCGTGAGAAAGTACAAGCTGGTTCCTGTACACCACGGACTTCATCAAACATGGAAATAAAGTCTGAAGTATAGGGCATGAGGAGTTCTTACCATCCCTGGGCTGCTTTTAGGAAAAAACACAAACAGGAAACAAAGGTAGACTTGAGTTTCACACTAATACTGAAAACAAACAGTGTCAGGGTAGTTCTGTTTCCATCATCACCAAAGAATTTTAGACAGATCTTTACTTTCCCTTCATATGTCAACTTGCTCCTCTGCCTCATACGTTTTTCTACCTTGGGAATTAGGCTTCTTTATTTCTCTCTTTCTCTTTCTGATGCTAGAGAGATTCATGGGTCAAGGCACTAAATCCTCCCAAAGCATTCAGCTGTCTCCTGGGACTCAGTACTGAGACTCCGGCAAGAGATACTGAATTGTCTTAGCTGATTACTTGCTACTTTTACTGTAGAATCTCAACAACGTGCAGAATCGCCGTTTGAACGCACAGTGCAAAGTGGACAAGCAGAAAGAATATAAGATCTTTATTTTGCCTATTGCCGATCTGGTTTTTCTTCAGACCACTACTTGCTGCATGGCACGAAAACAAATTAGTGGAATGTCTAATGAGTTTAAACTTAGTTTGATCTGATCATCTAAACTGTCCATTTAGGAAATAGGCTGTCCATTATTTAGAGAAAAATGTTCGGTCTTGCCTGAGTGTCCCTTCTTCTTCTGGCCTCTCTCACTAAAATGACACTGGGGAAAGAGTCCCTATGAATTCCTGCTGGTCCTTAAGTGTGTGTGGCTGGTGTCCCTAATCTATCTGATGGTGGCTCACCTTGCTGGTTTATGTCTGTGGGGGGTGTGGGGATAACTCCTTCTGTCCTTTTGGCTAGGCCAATGCATTCCCCAGCTACTGATGGCTGAACATGCCTGAATCTCTGCTACCTCCCTCATCCAGCCAGAGGCCAGCTGTCCATCTGCAACTTTGGTTCACAGAGGCCCTCTGGCTCTCTACTCTGCATCAGCACCAATTTGAACCTGAGGGATGCTGGAAAAGCAAGTCTCAGCACTTACCTCGCTGAGATAATATTCTGTGGCTGCACTCCAGAAGAGTGGAGGCAGTAAACCCTCCTTTGCTACCATTACTTATTTATCACACTTCCCTATCCTTCACCCCAGGCCCCCAGCCCTCCAGCGTAAGCTCAGAGGACACACATATCAGAGGACACACATCTGGCCACGTCTTCCTCTTTCTCTCTTGTACCTCCCACCATCTCCAGGGCAGAAAAAGTACAGGCTTTTTGTATGCTTTCCCGGGGTCACATCCTGTTCATCTCAGAGGGATTTAGGTAGTTCCAGTGGATAAGACATCCTCTTCTCCCCTTAGCAGAACTCTATACTTTTAGTCCTCCAGGATATTGATTTTTTAAATGGAATCCATTAGCATTTAGAAAATGTTTTCTGGAGACAATAGCATGGCTTGCAAGACAATTGTCTTGCTACATACATACTGTAATCCAATTCTAGATGTCAAAAGTTGAATTTTTTTTTTTTTTACTTTTCTCTTTGATTTCTTATGTAACAAATTCTAATCTCTACTGGTAAACAGATGCCAAAAACAGTAGGAAAAAGTCTTTGTGCCTGGGGAAGCAAAAGAGAAAACAAAGGAAAACACATCAATCATTAAAACCATTAAAACCAATTTTGAATGTGCCAGGGTTTAGAAAGATCGTTGAATCTAAAGTTATGGGTAATCAAGTGGAATCAACCAGTAAACAAGCAAGTCTTCTATTTCAAAGAGGTGAGGCAAAGACAGGATGCTCTCTACCCTCAAGGAGTTTTGGGGTAGCAGTTGAGGTGGAACTGGAGCCTCTACCTAAGAATCCGTGTGGAACTTGGGGCTTCATAGTTACCTCATTTAATTTTCCTAAACATCTTGTGAGACAGGACATTTGGCTCCCCTTTTACATTGAGGAAACCAAAGCTCAGAGCTGGATCAGATCAGATGAAGCTTAGATGGATCAGATGGCCCAAGACCACCTGGCTGGTAAAAGTGATGCAAGGGTTTAAGTCCATTTTTGCCTGATGCCAAACCTTTTCTGTTTCCTTCTACATGGCGTCTCCAGGTTGGAAGAAGGTAGATAAAGATGGGGATGGGAGAGGGGGCCTTTTAGAACATTTTCTGGGGACCTGGGATTTCAGTTTATTTTATTTATGCCTGAATTCAGTAAGCCAAAACATTTAGTTCAAGACAAAGCTAATGGAAGGGCTTGATTTTGCTGCGAGAAAAATGAAGTTCCTGAAGAAGATGTTGCATTGATTCATAGACTTGGCCAGTGGAAGAAGAGCTCTACTCTGGTTCCCAGGAACCACCTTTAGTTTCCTGCTTTGGGATACCTCAGAGGATTGCAAAAATCTGAAGGTTCAAGCTGCCTACAAGGCTCAAGTTTTCCTCTAGTTGAACTTCTGTTGTTTTGTAGGTAGACTGAGGAATGTTGGATTAACTGAATCACACTGTGGACAAAATGATTACTTCTGGGGGCCTGGACCTGCCTTATAGGACACAAGTGTAACTTGAGGGCAAGAACCTTCCAAGGCCTGTGCCTCTTGCCTGAAAAGCATTAGGCATTGGTGCCTCAACTTGAGGCTTCCCCCCCTTTTCAAAGCAAATACTCCATGATAATAATTTACACCTTGCTATGACTCATTTCCATTCATTAACTCTTTAAAAGAATTTTTTTCTTCCAGTTTTATTGAGATATAATTGACATACAGCCTTCTATAAGTTTAAGGTGTACATGAAAATGATTTGACTTACATGAAATGATTACCACAGTAAGTTCAGTGAACATTCAGCATCTCACATGGATACAAAATTAAGGAAATAAAAAATTTTTTTTCGTTTGATAAGACCTCGTAGGATTTACTCTCTTAACAACTTTCATATATAACATACAACAGTGTTAACTCTATTTATCTTAACAACTACTTAAAAGATTTGGGACTTAACTTCAGTCATCAGATATACATTTTTAAAGATGATGAATATAAATTGAGATGTTTTCTTGCAACTTCCTTGCTCTTCTTTTCTCCCAGACACTTATGTTTTTGTCTATTAAAGGCAAGCATTCTGAGCCTGATCCCGTCATGGGCCTTCTACAGCAGTGTGTTTCAGAAGATGCTCCTGACTCGCTACATGGACTACCTCAAGCAGAACGCCAACATCACATAGTCCTGGTGGGCTGATGTGCCACCCAACATTGCTTTCTTCACCAAGTTCTGCACTGGCCACAGAGGACCCAGGAACAGACCAGTACCTGTCACCTCCCTGAAGCTGGAGGGCCCATGTCACAGACCCAGTACTTAAAATTCAACTTTGTTTTGCAATTTTACTCAAGTCTGGAGATCTTTGGGAGAGCTGTGATGTAAAAACATGTGTTGTGCAATGGGGTTTTAATAGTTGGAGAAGGTGAGGGTGTCTATAGGTAAAACTGGAAAATTTTCTATATGGGATTATAATATAATGTGGTGAGAAGAAAGCCTCTGATTCTTTGAATATTGGGAACAATTGTACCTAGTAATCTACTTTTATAGCTATATTAAAGAATGTTTGAAATTACTAAACTTTATCAAGACTGCTGTAGTCCTAGGGCGCTCACTGGTTCTCAAACTGGCTTCCTCAGAGACCCAGGAAACTGTCTAGGAGAAGGGGTGGGGCAACAGCTACATCAGGACAGTTTCTGGGGACCCCTCATTTCAGCTAATGCAGCACCAGATTTTTCTATTTCAATTTTATTTGGGATTCTGTGGAAGACTGTGTTTATAAAAATAAAAACAGAAAATATGTTGCTAAAAGTAGTTTCAAAAACCATTGCTCTAATACAGGAGTTGGTATCTGTAGAAATGAGTTTTTACAGGCTCCAGCCCTTGGGTTGCTGGACTGAGGGCTTTAATTGTTAATGCATATGAGGTGGTGTGTTAGGGAACTTCTGTCCTTCAACTCTTGAGGGAGTTGGGGGAGGATCATGCCAGCTGGTGACCCTGCATTGTCTGGCATTGGTCAAGAGTGCTTCCCCAAGACATCATCATGTTCTAGGCACTGCCAATGCTTCGTGGCACTTATCTTTTCTGAGAAGGTCATTTGCATTTAGATTGCATTTAGCAGCAAAGATTATGTGCTGCTGCTCTAGTTTTAAAAGGATTCTGGGATATTTGGTTGGAATTTATGGGACATTTTTATGTTCTGGAGGAAAGCAGAGGATAGAACATTTAAAACCTCAGTAAGCTTAGAAAGTGGACTATAATATCATAGCTCTTATTAGACCTTCTCTGAGGAAAAGACTGGGAAAATTTGACCATTTTAAAGTATAGATATCTACTTATATTTTCTCAGTTATGGGTAACAATAGCAACTATAATACAGGACGCTTTTATGTACTGATTATTAACCTGGTGTCTTTCAGTCCTAAGCTCCACCTTTTATGCTCTGATCTATGGTGATGGTCTGGGGAAGCTTCAAACTCGAGTCCTAAGACACTCACACCAGCTGGCTTTGGGTTAGATTCTGCCTAGGGGAGGCAAATTTGGGAGAGTAAAAGGAGGTAGAAGGGGCTAGGGAAATTTCTTCATGTTTGTACTTCTGTTGCCATCACTCTGCAGAGAGAACAGCTTTAGCCAGACTCAGCACCAATCAAGAGGCAGCCTGTAAGGATCTGAGCACCAGCCCCACAAAGCCCTCTTTAGGTATCTGCGCATTACCATGCAGGGGTCCCCCTCTAAGCATCCAGTTCCCAGAAGCACCACCTCCTCCTTTTTGTTCCACCAGCCCTGCAGTTACTGATATCTGGGTTACTTAGTATCCTCTTTTTGCTCTTTCAGCCTTTCAACTTTGGTGTTACCAATTCCCTCTCTTAAATTCCCTCTGTTTGAAATACTCAGTGTGCTTTTGTTTTGTTTTTGTTTTTTGTGACTGGACGTAACTGAGCCTGGACCTGACATAGTCTGTCACATTGATTATTTTGCTCGATCTCTGAAGCAGCCTGGATGGGTGGAATCTCCATTTTACAATGAAGAATCAAAAACTCCTTATCAGTCAGTATCCCAAGAGGAAACAAAAGACATGTTTGAGCAATTCGAGGAATTCATTGCAAATGTGTGGGAAGGGTGTAGGTAAGTCATCAGAGCTAGTGCTGGAGGGGCGCTTTTTCTACCCCAAGGCCTGAAGGGGCTGGGCAAGGACCAAATACTAGAAGAGAGAGAGAGAGAGAAAGGGAACTGTGTAAGAAGCACTGCCTCAGAGGAACTGCAATCTTTGGCTGAGAGATGCTGCCAGGTGGTGGCCACTCTATAGAGAGGCAGAGGGAAATTGCGATACTGTGGTTTAGAATGATAAATATATATTTCATTTTCATTCCCATTCTTTGGAATTTCCTAAGTGATAAGAGCAACAAATGTGTCAATTGTTGTTCATAATGAGCCCCTTTCAACTGCACTTGAGTTTAAGTTAAGGAGGTGGCTTTTAGAAAGCCCCTAAAGATGACAGTTGGTTGCCAGGGGAACCAATCATGTGATTAGAGCTGGAACTTTTAGCCCCGCTCTTCAGCCTTTGGGGAGGGAAGAAGGGTGGAGATTGAGTTCAATCACCAATGGCCAATGAGTTAATCAATCATGCCTCTCGTGAAGCCTCCATAAAATATGAACTATAACTATGGGGTTTAGAGAACTTCCGGGTTAGTGAACGTGTGGAGGTGCTGGGAAGGTGTTGTGCCCACAGAGGGCATGGAAGCTCTACACCCCTTCACACATACTTTAACCTATGCAGCTCTTTCTCTGGCTGTTCCTGAGTTGTATTCCTTTATACATAAACTGGAAATCTAGTAAGTAAACTGGTTTCCTCAGGTCTGTGAGCCATTCTAGCAAATGATCAAACCTGAGGAGGGGTTGTGGGAACTTCTGATTTACAGCCAGTTGGTCAGAAGCCCAGATAACAGCCTGGACTTGCAATTGACATATGAAGTGGGAGCAGTCTTGAGGGACTGAGCCCTTAACCTGTGGGATCTGATGCACTCTTCAGGTAGATAGTGTCAGAATTGAGTTGAATTGTAGGACATCCAGTGGGTGTCCAAGAATTGCTTGCTGTGGGAAAATCTCCCTGCATAGTCGGTGATCAGAATTACTTGAGAGTAGACAGAGGGTTGAGTGGAAAAACAGGGGTGTTTTACCTTTACTGGAATGATACCCAAACTTCATTCTCCTGCTGTCTTCTGGGCCTCCTGCTGGTGCCTCCCATTGGCCATATCCAACTGGAAGCTCACTGATGTAAGTCATAAGGTTAATCTCCTGAGATACCAAGTTTCGGGTGGGGAGGGGGAAGGGTAGAGGCTGGATCTGGAGAAAAGGGATGCAACATAAGCCCCACATATTAGGTGATTTGTCCAAGTCGTACCATTAATAGTTGGTAGCACCTGGATTGGGACATTGGGCTTCTTTCTTACTACACTTCACTCTATGTTTCAAAAGGGGTAAAACTTTAAGCCCAAAGAGTAAGCATCTCATTGTGGAATTTATGATATCAGCAAAGTGGGGGGTATTTTACAGACATTAAAGGCTAATCTACTTAAACGTGAGACAATCATGGTTGCTTGCTGTACCAGTTATTATTGCTGTGTAATAAGTGATGCCCAACTTAGTAGCATAAAATGACAACAATTTTCTTGTGCTTACAGATTTTGTGCATCAGAAAGGGCACAGTGGGAAGGTTTGTTTTGCTCCATGATATCTGGGGGCTCAGCTGGGAAGACTCAATGACTGGAAATGATTCAGCTTCCGGAGCTAGAATCATCTGAAGGGTTGCTTAGTTACGTGTCTGGCAATGGATGGGAGTTGCTGCCTGGGACCCCAGATGGGGCTGCAGGATGGAAACCTACGCATGGCTTCTCTAAATGCAGCTTGGTTTTCCTCACAGCATGGTGGCTGGGTTCCAAGAATGAGCATCCCAGAGAAAACTAGGAGGAAGCCATACTGTTTATATGACTTAACCTTGGAAGTCGCATGGCATCATTTGAAAGCCCTCCCAGATTCAATGGGAGGGAACACAAACGCCACCTCTTGATGGGAGAAGTATCACATGTAATAGGAAATATTGTTGTGACCATCTCTGGAAAATACAACGAGCCACACTAATTAATTCTTGTTTGTCCTGGCCTATATCAATTATGGAGAGTTACTTGGCATTTCAACTACTGATGGAGCAACTCATAAAAGTGTAGATACTGTGTTTCAAAACCTTTACTTCAATCTCTGGTAAATTGGCCTTTGGGGAAGAACTTCTACAACCAACAGCTTAGGTGAGAAAAGGAATGCAGTTCAGCTAATAAAACCTGGGGCAGATGTTAGAGATAAATTTTTAGTTGTGTGATATAGGGGTTTTTCCAATGTATTAATTCTGGGTAGATTTGAATGATTGATTATCTAACAAGCTTTCTGAGGGTCTTTAAGAGAACATTTCCTCATAGGAAAAGCCCTAAGATGTTGGACTGGATGAAATGAGGGTAGAAAAATTCTGTATTTTAAGATCTTTATTCCCATCACCACTAGCACTAGATAATAACTAACATTTGTTGAGTACTAATAATGTGTCAGGGACTATGTAAATCCTTCCTATATAATAACTTAGGAAGTAGGTAGGAAATCATATTATTATTGCCTTCATTTTACAGATGAGGAAACTGAGGCACAGAAAAGTTGAGTAACTCATACCGATTCACCTGACCAGTGAGTGACAGAGCTGGGATATGAACGTGTGTCCTCTTCCAGCATCTGTAGGCTAAAGCACTATAGTATAGCCCTAACTGTCTGGATAAGGTTCTTTAATTGGGAGTAAGGCCAAGGGGTGAACACTATTGCCCCCAACTTTGTAGTTTTCACTTTCACATGTCCTGGAGAGAGGGGAGGAATTGGGCTTTGCAACCAGGCCCACGTGTCTCGATTTCAACACTGACCATTTTCCAAATTCACCATCATCTGGGAATCATTTGGGAACAGCGAGGCTTGCCAAACTTCACAGAACTTTTGTTTCTGCTGAGGAGTACTGAGCTCTTGTTCCTTGCCTGATTCTCTTCTTTTTGTTTGGAGGTCTTGGGAGCCTGAGGAACGGCATCAGCAGCTGGTCATTCTTCCAGCCTTCCATCTGTATTACCTCCCTGGATGCCAAAGGCGGAAGAATCCCTCTGACAACACTTGGAGCAGGAAAATGAGGTGATTATGGGCTGCTGCTCCGAAAAAGTTGGGAGCTGTTGCTGGGGCAGTTCCCTGAGGCATCATCCATTTCTTGTTCTTGTGGGATGGGAACCAGAACGCCCCACTTCAAAAAGACTTTTTTAGCCAGAGCTTGCCAGAGAAAGCTGAAGACGGTCATCCCAAGGTCAGCATGATTTTAATCATGTTTGTCTGCGTCCGATGCCAAAAAAGATGATTATTCTCATTGTAGTTTATCCACTGTGCTTAAGGTGCAGTCTGTTTTAACTTGTGACTGCCCTCTAATGGTCTAGGACAGAGATTGTTGGTTTTTTTTTATATATATATAAACCTATAGGAGTTTAGAACAGAATTCAATTTGGGGAAAGAAATCTCTCAAATTATTTTTACTTCTTTTTTTTTTAATTAAGGTATACTTGACATATAACATAATATTAGTTTCAAGTGTACAACATAATTCGATACGTGTATATAAAATGATCAGCACAATAAGTTTAGTTAACATCCATCATCACACGTTTACAAAAGTTTTTTCTTGTGATGAGAACTTTTAAGGTCTACTCTCTTAACCCCTTTCAAATATACAACACAGTATTGTTACCTTTAGTCCCCATGCTGCACATGATATCACCAGGACTTGCTTATTTCATAACCTTTTGACCACCCTCACCCCCCCACCCCACACCATGCCTCTGCTAACCGTCAATCTGCTCTCTGTATCTATGAATTTGGGTTTTTAAAAAAGATTCCACATATACAGGAGATCATACTGTATTTGTCTTTTCTGTCTGACTTGTTTATCTTAGCATAATGCCCTCAAGGTCCAGCCTTCAATTCTTTCTTTTTTTGAGCTACTTTTGTGAGTGTGTGTGTTTGTGTATCTGTGTACGGCATCATCAAGAGAGAAAGAAGAGGAGAGAAGAGGAGAGAAACTGTTTCAGTTTCACACACTCTGACAAGATGGCTGACAATGGGCCAAGGCACTTAGCCTCTTCAGTAAAATTACCTCAGCAGTAAAGTTAGAAGTTTTTATCACATGATCTATAATTTTCAATTCAGCTCTTATAGTCTATGCATCTCAAGTAAGTTTTGCAAATAAACTTTCTTTCTCAATCCTTAAAAAATAATTTTCCTGATTATAAAATACATGTAGTATAGGAAATATAGAAACTATAGAAGAAAGAGAAGAAAATAAAAACCACCATTTATCCCACCACCCAATATTAGCCATTCTTCATTGATTATGGATTTTCTTTTATAAATTTTCTCTGTGTGTGTGTCTAAGTGCAGATTTTATATTCTGCCTCTCCCCTTAAGATTATAGCATGAGATTTCTTTGTGTTAATCAGTATTCAGAAAATGATTTACAATGGTTACTTAAATGACTCAACATCGTTTATTTTACCATCTTTTTTTTTGCTTTGCATTTAGGTATTTTCTTACTTTTAAAATCTTAAAAATAACTTACACCTATATGCATCCTTTTTTTTTTTTTTTGCAGTATGCAGGCTTCTCACTGCTGTGGCCTCTCCCGTTGCGGCATGTGGGATCTTCCTGGACCGGGGCATGAACCCGTGTCCCCTGCATCGGCAGGCAGACTCTCAACCACTGCACCACCAGGGAAGCCCCACCAGTATACATCCTTTATATGCATCTTTTTTACAGTTGTTGATGTTGATGTTTTGAGTATTTTTATAATGGCTTTACTAATTCACATACTATACAATTCACCCATTTAAAGCATACACTTTGATTGTTTTTAGTATATTCAAAAATTTGTGCAGCCATTGGCACAGTTAATTTTAGAACAATTGTTTTACATTTCATCACCCCACATAGGAACGCCATGCCCATCAGCAGTCACTCCCCATTCCACATGCCCCCTCCCCAGCCCCACGCAACCACTAATCCACTTTCTGTCTCTATGGATTTGCCTATTTTGGACTTTTAGTATAACTGGAGTCATATAATATGTGGGTTTTTTTATTGGCTTCTTTCACTTAGCATAATGTTTTCAAGGTTTATCCATGTTGTAGCAGATATCAGTACTTCATTACTTTTTAATGCTGAATAATATTCTATTGTATGAATAATATCACATTTTGTCAGTTGATCAGTTGATGGACATTTAGGTTATTTCTACGTTTTAGCTATTATAAATAATGCTACTATGAACATTTGCTTACAAATTTTTGTGTGGACATATATTTTCATTTCTCTTGGGTATATACCTAGGAGTGGAATTGCTGGGTGGTGTGGTGACTCTATGTTTGACCTTTTGAGGAACTGCCACACTGTTTTCCAAAGTGGTGATACCATTTTTACATTACCACCAGAAGTGTATGAGGGTTCCAATTCCTCTATATCCTCACCAGCACTTGTTATTGTCTATCTTTTAAATTATAGCCATCCTAGTGGATACGAAGTGATACCTCACTGTGGTTTTGATTTTCATTTCCTTGGTGGCTAATGATGTTGAGAATCTTTTTAAGTCCTTACTGACCCTTCACTTTCTTTGGAGAAATATATACTCAGATTGTTCGCCCTTTTTTTTTTTAATTTAACAACTTTATTGGAGTATAATTGCTTTACAATGATGTGTTAGTTTCTGCTTTATAACAAAGTGAATCAGTTATACATATACATATATCCCCATATCTCTTCCCTCTTGCATCTCCCTCCCTCCCACCCTCCCTATCCGACCCCTCTAGGTGTTCACAAAGCACTGAGCTTATCTCCCTGTGCTATGTGGCTGCTTCCCACTAGCTATCTATTTTACATTTGGTAGTGTATATATGTCCATGCCACTCTCTCACTTTGTCCCAGCTTACCCTTCCCCTCCCTGTTTCCTCAAGTTCATTCTCGAGTAGGTCTGCATCTTTACTCCCATCTTGCCCCTAGGTTCTTCATGACCATTTTTTTTTAGATTCCATATATATGTGTTAGCATACAGTATTTGTTTTTCTCTTCCTGACTTACTTCACTCTGTATGACAGACTCTAGGTCCATCCAACTCATTACAAATAAATAAAATTTCATTTCTTTTTATGGCTGAGTAATATTCCATTGTATATATGTGCCACATCTTCTTTATCTATTCATCTGTTGATGGACACCTAGGTTGCTTCCATGTCCTGGCTATGGTAAATAGACCTGCAATGAACATTGTGGTACATGACTCTTTTTGAATTATGGGTTTCTCAGGGTACAGGCCCAGTAGTAGGATTGCTGGGTCTTATGGTAGTTCTATTTGTAGTTTTTTAAGGAACCTCCATACTGTTCTCCATAGTGGCTGTATCAATTTACATTCCCACCAACAGTGCAAGAGTGTTCCCTTTTCTCCACACCCTCTCCAGCATTTATTATTTCTAGATTTTTTGATGATGGCCATTCTGACTGGTGTGAAATGATATCTCATTGTAGTTTTGATTTGCATTTCTCTAATGATTAATGATGTTGAGCATTCTTTCATGTGTTTGTTGGTAATCTGTATATCTTCTTTGGAGAAATGTCTATTTAGGTCTTCTGCCCATTTTTGGATTGGGTTGTTTGTTTTTTTGATATTGAGCTGCACGGGCTGCTTGTATATTTTGGAGATTAATCCTTGGTCAGTTGCTTTGTTTGCAAATATTTTCTCCCATTCTGAGAGTTTCCTTTTGGTCTTGTTTATGGTTTCCTTTGCTGTGCAAAACCTTTAAGTTTCATTAGGTCCCATTTGTTTATTTGTGTTTTTATTTCCACTTCTCTAGGAGGTGGGTCAAAAAGGATCTTGCTGTGATTTATGTCATAGAGTGTTCTGTCTATGTTTTCCTCTAAGCGTTTGATAGCGTCTGGCCTTACTTTTAGGTCTTTAATCCATTTTGAGTTTATTTTTGTGTATAGTGTTAGGCAGTGTTCTAATTTCATTCTTTTACATGTAGCTGTCCAGTTTTCAGAGCACCACTTATTAAAGAGGCTGTCTTTTATCCATTGTATATTTTGCCTCCATTATCAAAGATAAGTTGACCATATGTGCATGGGTTTATCTCTGGGATTTCTATCCTGTTCCATTGATCTATATTTCTGTTTTTGTGCCAGTACCATACTGTCTTGATTACTGTAGCTTTGTAGTATAGTCTAAAGTCAGGGAGCCTGATTCCTCCAGCTCCATTTTTCTTTCTCAAGATTGCTTTGGCTATTCGGGGTCTTTTGTGTTTCCATACAAATTGTGAAACTTTTTGTTCTAGTTCTGTGCAAAATGCCAGTGGTAGTTTGATAGGGATTGCATTGAATCTGTAGATTGCTTTGGGTAGTATAGTCATTTTCACAATGTTGATTATTCCAATCCAAAAACATGGTATATCTCTCCATCTGTTGGTATGTTTAATTTCTTTCATCAGTGTCTTATAGTTTTCTGCATACAGGTCTTTTGTCTACCTAGGTAGGTTTATTCCTAGATATTTTATTCTTTTTGTTGCAATAGTAAATGGGAGTGTTTTCTTGATTTCACTTTCAGATTTTTCATCATTAGTGTATAGGAATGCCAGAGATTTCTGTGCATTAACTTTGTATCCTGCTACTTTACTAAATTCATTGATTAGCTATAGTATCTTTCTGGTAGCATCTTTAGGATTATCCTTGTAGAGTATCATGTCACCTGCAAAGAGTGAAAGCTTTACTTCTTTTCTGATTTGGATTCCTTTTATTTCTTTTTCTTCTCTGATTGCTGTGGCTAAAACCTCCAAAACTATGTTGAATAATAGTGGTGAGAGTGGGCAAGCTTGTCTTGTTCCTGATCTTAGTGGAAATGGTTTCAGTTTTTCACCACTGAGGACGATGTTGGCTGTGGGTTTGTCATATATGGCCTTTATTATGTTGAGGTATGTCCCCTCTCTGCCCACTTTCTGGAGGGTACTTTTTAAATCACAAATGGGTGATGAATTTTGTCAAAAGCTTTCTCTGCATCTATTGAGATGATCATATGGTTTTTCTCCTTCAATTTGTTAATATAGTGTACACATTGATTGATTTGCATATTTGAAGAATCCTTGCATTCCTGGGATAAACCCCACTTGATCATGGTGTATGATCCTTTTAATGTGCTGTTGGATTCTGTTTGCTAGTATTTTGTTGAGGATTGTTGCATCTATATTCATCAGTGATATTGGCCTGTAGTTTTCTTTCCTTGTGACATCTTTGTCTGGTTTTGGTATCAGGGTGATGGTGGCCTCGTAGAATGAGTTTGGGAGTGTTCCCCCCTCTGCGATATTTTGGAAGAGTTTGAGAAGAATAGGTGTTAGCTCTTCTCTAAATGTTTGATAGAATTTGCCTGTGAAGGCATCTAGTCTTGGGGTTTTGTTTGTTGGAAGATTTTTAATCACAGTTTCAATTTCAGTGCTTGTGATTGGTCTCTTCATATTTTCTATTTCATCCTGGGTCAGTCTTGGAAGGTTGTGCATTTCTAAGAATTTGTCCATTTCTTCCAGGTTGTCCAATTTAGTGGCATATAGTTGCTTGTTGTAATGTCTCATGATCCTTTGTATTTCTGCAGTATCAGTTGTTACTTCTCCTTTTTCATTTCTAATTCTATTGATTTGAGTCTTCTCCCTTTGTTTTCTTGATGAGTCTAGCTAATGGTTTATCAATTTTGTTTTTCTTCTCAAAGAAGCAGCTTTTAGTTTTATTGATCTTTGCTACTGTTTCCTTCATTTCTTTTTTATTTATTTCTGATCTGATCTTTATGATTTCTTTCCTTCTGCTAACTTTGGGGTTTTTTGTTCTTCTCTCTCTAATTGCTTTAGGTGTAAGGTTAGGTTGTTTATTTGAGATGTTTCCTGTTTCTTAAGGAAGGATTGTATTGCTATAAACTTCCCTCTTAGAACTGCTTTTGCTGCATCCCATAGGTTTTGGGTCATCGTGTCTTCATTGTCATTTCTTTCTAGGTTTTTTTTGATTTCCTCTTTGATTTCTTCAGTGATCTCTTGGTTATTAAGTAGTGTATTGTTTAGCCTCCATGTGTTTGTATTTTTTTACAGATTTTTTTCCTGCAAATGATATCTAGTCTCATAGCATTGTGGTCAGAAAAGATACTTGATCCGATTTCAATTTTCTTAAATTTTCCAAGGCTTGATTTGTGAACCAAGATATGATCTATCCTGGAGATTGTTCCATGAGCACTTGAGAAGAAAGTGTATTCTGTTGTTTTTGGATGGAATGTCCTATAAATATCAATTAAGTCCATATTGTTTAATGTATCATTTAAAGCTTGTGTTTCCTTATTTATTTTCATTTTGGATGATCTGTCCATTGGTGAAAGTGGGGTGTTAAATTCCCCTACTATGATTGTGTTACTGTCAATTTCCCCTTTTATGGCTGTTAGTATTTGCCTTATGTATTGAGGTGCTCCTATGTTGGTTGCATAAATATTTACAATTGTTATATATTCTTCTTGGATTGATCCCTTGATCATTATGTAGTGTCCTTCTTTGTCTCTTGTAATAGTCTTTGTTTTAAAGTCTATCTTGTCTGATATGAGAATTGCTACTCCAGGTTTCTTTTGATTTTCGTTTTCATGGAATATCTTTTTCCATCCCCTCACTTTCAGTCTGTATGTGTTCCTAGGTCTGAAATGGGTCTCTTGTAGACAGCATATATATGGGTCTTGTTTTTGTATCCATTCAGCCACTCTGTGTCTTTTGGTTGGGGCATTTAATCCATTTACATTCACAGTCATTATCGATATGTATGTTCCTATTACCATTTTCTTAACTGTTTTGGATTTTTTTGTGTAGGTCTTTTCCTTCTCTTGTGTTTCCCGTCTAGAGAAGTACCTTTAGCATTTGTTGTAAAGGTGTTTTTGTGGTGCTGAATTCTCTTAGCTTTTGCTTGTCTGTAAAGGTTTTAATTTCTCCATTGAATCTGAATGAGATCCTTGCTGGGTAGAGTATTCTTGGTTGTAGATTTTTCCCTTTCATAACTTTAAATATGTCCTGCCACTCCCTTCTGGCTTGCAGAGTTTCTGCTGAAATATCAGCTGTTAACCCTATGGGGATTCCCTTTTATGTTATTTGTTGTTTTTCCCTTGCTGCTTTTAATATGTTTTCTTTGTATTTAATTTTCTTTGTATTTAATTTTTGATAGTTTGATTAGTATGTGTCTTGTCGTGTTTCTTGTTGGATTTATCCTGTATGGGACTCTCTGTGCTTCCTGGAATTGATTAACTATTTCCTTTCCCATATTAGGGAAGTTTTCAGCTCTAATCTCTTCAAATATTTTCTCATTCCCTTTCTTTTTCTCTTCTTCTTCTGGGACCCCTATCATTCGAATGTTGGTGCATTTAATGTTGTCCCAGAGGTCTCTGAGACTGTCCTCAGTTCTTTTCATTCTTTTTTCTTTATTCTGCCCTGCAGTAGTTATTTCCATTATTTTATCTTCCAGGTCACTTATCCGTTCTTCTGCCTCAGATATTCTGCTATTGATCCCTTCGAGAGAATTTTTAATTTCATTTATTGCATTGTTCATCATTGTTTGTTTGCTCTTTAGTTCTTCTAGGTGCTTGTTAAACGTTTCTTGTATTTTTTCCATTCTGTTTCCAGATTTGGATCATCTTTACTATCATTATTCTGAATTCTTTTTCAGGTAGACTGCCTATTTCCTCTTCACTTGTTAGGTCTGGTGTGTTTTTACTTTGCTCCTTCATTTGCTGTGTGTTTCTCTGTCTTCTCATTTTGCTTAACTTACTGAGTTTTGGGTCTCCTTTCGCAGGCTCCAGGTTCATAGTTCCTGTTAATTTTTGTGTCTACCCTCAGTGGGTAAGGTTGGTTCAGTGGGTTGTGTTGGCTTCCTGGTGGAGGGGACTAGTGCCTGTGTTCTGGTGGATGAGGCTGGATCTTGTCTTTCTGGTGGGCAGGTCCACATCTTGTGGTGTGTTTTGGGGTGTCTGTGACCTTATAATGATTTTAGGCAACCTCTCTGCTAATGGGTGGGGTTGTGTTCCTGTCTTGCTAGTTGTTTGCCATAGGGTGTCCAGCACTGCAGCTTGCTGGTCGTTGAATGGAGCTGGGTCTTAGTGTTGAGATGGAGATCTCCTGTAGATTTTCGCCGTTTGATATTACGTGTAGCTGGGAGGTCTCGGTGGACCAATGTCCTGAACTTGGCTCTTCCACCTCAGAGGCACAGCCCTGAGACCTGGGTGGAGCACCAAGAGCCTATCATCCACATGGCTCAGATAAAAGGGAGAAAAAATGAAAGAAAGAATGAAAAAGATAAAATGAAATGATGTAAAGTTATTAAAATAAAAAAAATTATTAAAAAAAATTTAAAGTAATGAAAAAGAAAGAAAGAAGAGAGCAACGAAACCAAAAAAGAAATCCACCAATGATAACAAGTGCTAAAAACTATACTAAGAAAAAAAGAGAGAAAGAAAAAAAAAAAAAAAAAACGGGCAGACAGAACCCTAGGACAAATGGTAAAAGTAAAGCTATACAGGCAAAATCACACACAGAAGCATACACATACACACTCACAAAAAGAGAAAAAGGGAAGAAAATATATATATCATTGTTCCCAGAGTCCACCTCCTCAATTTGGGATGATTCATTGTCTATTCATGTATTCCAAAGATGCAGGGTACCTCAAGTTGACTGTGGGGATTTAATCTGCTGCTCCTGAGGCTGCTGGGAGACATTTCCCTTTCTCTTTGTTCGCACAGCTCCTGGGGTTCAGCTTTGGATTTGGCCCTGCCTCTCCATGTAGGTCGCCTGAGGTCGCTATGTTCTTCGCTCAGACGGGACGGTTTTAAAGGAGCCGCTGATTCGGGGGCTTTGGCTCACTCAGGCCGGGGGGAGGGAGGGGTACGGATGCGGGGTGAGCCTGTGGCCGCAGAGGCCAGCATGACATTGCACCAGGCTGAGGAACGCTGTGCGTTCTCCTGGAGAAGTTGTCCCTGGATCACGGGACCCTGGCAGTGGCGGGCTGCACAGGCTCCCGGGAGGGGAGGTGTGGAGAGTGACCTGGGCTTGCACACAGGCTTCTTGGTGGCTGCAGCAGCAGCCTTACCATCTCATGCCCGTCACTGGGGTCTGCGCTGATAGCTGCGGCTTGCGCCAGTCTCTGGAGTTCCTTTACGCGGTGCTCTTAATCCCCTCTCCTCGCACATCAGGAAACAAAGAGGCAAGAAAAAGTCTCTTGCCTCTTTGGCAGTTCCAGACCTTTTCCTGGACTCCCTCCCGGCTAGCTGTGGCACACTAGCCCCCTTCAGGCTGTTTCCACGCAGCCAACCCCAGTCCTCTCCCTGGGATCCGACCAAAGCACAAGTCTCAGCTCCCAGCCCCTGTCCCCCCCGGCGGATGAGCAGACAAGCCCCTCGGGCTGGTGAGTGCTGGTCTGCACCGATCCTCTGTGCGGGAATCTCTCCGCTTTGCCCTCTGCAGTCGTGTTGCTGCGCTCTCCTCCGTGGCTCCGAAGCTTCCCCCTCCGCCACCCCCAGTCTCCGCCCGCGAAGGGGCTTCCTAGTGTGTGGAAACCTTTCCTCCTTCACAGCTCCCTCCCACTGGTGCAGGTCCCATCCCTATTGTTTTGTCTCTGTTTCTTCTTTTTTTTTGCCCTACCCAGGTACGTGGGGAGTTTCTTACCTTTTGGGAGGTCTGAGGTCTTCTGCCAGCATTCAGTAGGTGTTCTGTAGGAGTTGTTCCACATGTAGATGTATTTCTGGTGTATTTGTGAGGAGGAACGTGATCTCCGCGTCTTACTCTTATGTCATATTGAAGCTTCTTTTTTGTTTGCCCATTTTTAAATGAGGTTGTCTTTTTTATTCATGTGTGTATAACTTTACTGATTATTTTTTTGAAGTAGGGTTTCTGGAGGAAAAGGTCTAAACATTAAAAAAAACTCCTAATGCTTATTTCTAAGTCGTTTGTAGAAAAGTTGTATAAATGTATACCTTCATCTTTAGCAGTGGTTCTCAACCGTGGGTGTGATTTTCTACCCCAGGGACCTTTTGCAATATTTGGAGACATTTTTGGTTGCCTGAAGTCAGGGAAGGAGGATACCCCTGCTATATCTCATGAGTAGAAGGCAGGGGTGCTTCTAAGCATCCTAACAGTGCACGGTATAGCCCCCTCCCTCCACCCAAGACAGAATTACCTGGCCCCAAATGTCAATAGTGCTGATGCTGAGGAACTCTGATCTTTGGTTTATGAGGGTGTCTATCTCAATGTACCCAGGTTCCTGCCAGCTTATTACTACTCTATTTCTAAGGTGTCCAAGACGGTGGCTGAATCTCCAGCCATCACATCCACACTTAGGTAGCAAAATGGAAGAAAGGGATGACAAAAAAGGAACAAGTGTATGCCCGTTTTGTTTTAAGGAAGATTCCTAGAAGCTGTCACATGATATATTCTTTTCTTTCTCATGGGCAGACCTTAGTTTCAGGGCCACACTTATCTACAAGAAAGGCTGGCATTCTGTGACATCACATGAAAATCTCAAGACTTGTATTACTGTGAAAAAAGGGTAACCGAAACGGAGAGACAACAGCAGTCTGTGCACAGTTTTTGCCCTCTTTTTACAGGTAAGGATATGGAAGCTCAGGGACATACATAAATGTCAGACCTGAGATTTGACCCTAGCTCTGTCTGATAACAAAATTCATGGGTTTTTTTTTCTGTTATATCATATCACCTTTCACTTAAAGTTTTAATGATATATCAAGACATGAATCAATTATAAAACAAGGCAGATATTTTTAAAGTGTTAGAATATGTGTCAGAGAGCAGTAGACCCCCAGTTCTGGCTGTGGTTTTAAAAGCTCCCCTGTGCCAGCCTCATGCCGGTGCTGTGACTCAGCCTTTGGAGAGAGCACATAGGAATCTGTGCAGCAGAGGCCCCTGTCTGGGGCAGGGAGTTGGGCAGCTCATCAAAAAAGTTGGTTAAACCTGGGAATCCTGGAGGATAACACATACCTTAAACATTTTAACTTAAAAAATTATTATGGAAAATTCCAAACACACACAAAAGCAATCACAATAGTTTAAGGCACTCTCATTATACTTTTCAACAGTTATCAACATTTTGCTCTTCTTGCTTCATCTATAACTTCATTTTCTTCCCAGCCCCTACTTGAGTTTTAAAATTCCATTTTCTTTAGGTTAAATTTACATAATTAAAATATACACATCTTAACTGTACAATTTTGAAAATGGCAGGTGTGTGATCCACAATCTTATCAAGATATCAAACATTTTCATTACCCCAGAAAGTTTCCGGAATTCCATCCCTATAGATTAGTTTTGTCTGTGCTAGAATTTTATATAAGTGAAATCATACAGTCTGGGTTCCTTTGTGTCTGGCTTCTTTAACTCAGTATCATGTCTGTGAGGTTCACCCGTGTTATCTCACTCACTCCTTTTTACTTTTGAGTATTATTTCATGTAGGAACATATCACAATTTGTTTATCCACTCTTCTCTTGACGGACATTTGGTTTTCCAGTTTGGGTTATCATGACAAATGCTGCTATGAACATCTTTGCCTAAGTACTTTTGTGAACATATGTTTTCATTTCTCCTCGGTTTATGTCCAGGAGTGAATTTATTGGGTCAAAGGGTTGCTGTATTAAACATTTTATTTTAACTTAAAACATATAAAAGTGTATTTCTTTGCCAATCTTCTGATGTAGGGCCAAGTCCTTTCCTTTAAATATGGGTCCACTGATTGGAATTGCAACTTTACTTTCTTACATAAATCACACAATATAATGCGTCAATTACAGCATATATATTTTATTTCTTTAAAGGGAAATGAGAACTTGACATTTAAAAGCAATCTGAATGCAGAATCCTTTTGGAGTATCAAAATCCCCCCAACGATATTTTACAGTTATCCACAACGAATTCTACTGTAGTAATTTTTACTGATTTCCTCTTATTGAGTCTTTTCAAAGCATTAACCTTAGTTTCATAATAATAATAATTCTCTTTCTTTTTATACCAAGATTTTGTTGGTTTATATAATTTTTAATTCAATAGCATAATTATAATAATAAATACAACTGACATAAACAGGTTTGGGAACAACACAATGCGTCTTCATAAGCACTAAACTCAACTGGTAGGAAGAAATGAAAGGGTACTTAACAGAGAGGAGCTTTATACTTGGTAGTAAATGTTTAGTAAGCATACTCACTGATTTGCAGTCAGTATGTTTTTCAGAGAGAACTAAGAGTACCCGTTTGCTCTGGTTACTATTGCTGTGTAATGAATACCCCACAACTTAGCATAAAACTATTATGCTCGTGGATTTTGCAGGTTTTGAATTGAGACAGGATATAGTGGAAAAGACTTTTATCTGCTTCAAGATGCATGAAGCCTCACCTGGACGGTTTGATGGATGGAAGTGACAGCGTCTAGCAATTGGCTAGGACCTCGGCTGGGGCTGTAAGTTGAAGCCTCCCCATGTGGCTTGAGCTTCCTCACAGCACAGAGATCTTGCTTGGCAACTTAGGGTTTCAACAGTGTCCCAGTGAATTTGTAGAATAGGCATTGCTTTTTGTTTTCGTGTTTTTTGATCTAGTGTAGAGTTACTTTTGTTCATTACAAATAGATGATATTGAACGTCTCTTTATGGACTTTTTTGACCATCTATGTATCTTCTTTGGTGCAGTGTCTGTTCCAGTCTTTTACCCATTTTCTAATTGGATTTTTTTCTTATTATAGAGTCTAGAGAGTTTTCTATGTAGTCTGCGTGCAAGTCTGACATTTGCAGCTGTGACTTGCAACCCCGTTCCCCAAGTCTGTGTCTTGTCTTTTAATCCTCTTAACAGGGTCTTTTGCAGAGCAAGTATTTTTTTTTTGTGTGTGTGTGTGTGTGTGTGTGTGTGTGTTACGCGGGCCTCTCACTGTTGTGGCCTCTCCCGTTGTGGAGCACAGGCTCCGGACGCGCAGGCTCAGCGGCCATGGCTCATGGGCCCAGCCGCTCCGCGGCATGTGGGATCTTCTCAGACCGGGGCACGAACCCGTGTCCCCTGCATCGGCAGGCGGACTCTCAACCACTGCACCACCAGGGAAGCCCAGCAAGTATTTTTGATTTTGGTGAAGTCCAATGGATCAAAACTTTCTTTTGTGAATTGTGCCTTTGGTGTCATATCTAAAAATTTTATGCCTAATCCTAGGTCACAAACATTTTATCCTGTTTTCCTTTAGAAGTTTTGCAGTTTTACATCTCAATTTATTGTCTATTTTCAGTTAATTTTTGTATGATGTGTGAAGTTTAGGTTGAAATTCATGTTTTTGCCTATGAATGTCCAATTGTTCAAATACCATTTGTTGAAAAGACCCTTTTCCATTGAGCTGCTATTGCATCCTTGTCAAAAATCAGTTTGCCATCCTTCTGTGGATCTATTTCTGAAAATTTTATTCTGTTTCATTGATTTATGTGTCTATGCCTCTGCCAATACCACATTATCTTTGTTGCTATAGCCATAGTAAGTCTTTTTTTTTTCTTTTCTTTTTTTGTCTGTGGTGTGCAGGCTTCTCTCTAGTTGTGGCTTGCAGATTTTTCTCCCCCTAGATGTGGCATGCAGGCTCCAGGGTGCATGGGCTCTGTAGTTTGCGGCACACGGGCTCTCTCCTTGAGGTGCGCGAGCTCAGTAGTTGTGGCGTGCGGGCTTGGTTGCCCCAAGGCATGTGAGATCTTAGTTCCCTGACCAGGGATCGAACCCACATCCCCTGCATTGGAAAGCAGATTCTTTACCACTGGACTACCAGGGAAGTCCCCAATTAAGTCTTAAAATCAGGTAATACTTAAAAAAATCATTTTAGTGATTTAGTTACTTTGCCTCTTCATATAAATTTTAGATTTAGCTTGTCTGTATCTACAAAGAATCCTGTTAGGATTTTTTAATAGGAATTGTGTTAAACTCGTAGATCAGTTTAAGAATTGACATCTTTACTGAGTTGAGTCTTAATAATCTATGAACATGTTATGTCTTTCCAATTATTTAGATCTTCTTTGATTTCTTTCATTACAGTTGGGCAGTTTTCAGCATACAGATCCTGTACATTTGTTTTTAGATTTATACCTAACTCTCTCCTTCTTTCTCTTTTCCCTCCACCAATTATAAATGGTCTTATGTTTGAATTTGTTTCCAATCATCCATTGCTAGTATAGAGAAATGCAATTAATTTTTGTGTGCCGATCTTGTATCCTGCAGATTTGCTAAAGCCACTTATTGGTACTAATAATGTTTTTGTAGATTCTTTGGTATTTTCTACAAAGACAGTCATGTCATTTGGAAATAACAGTTTTATTTCTTCTTTTCTAGTCTGTATGACTTTCTTTTTCTTGCATTATTGTACTGTCTAGGACTTCTGATACTATACTGAATAGGAGTGATGAAAGCAGACATCCTTGCCTTATTTCTGATCTTAGGTGGAAAATTCAGTCTTTATCATTAAGTAAAATGTTAGCTGTGGGTATATAACATCTTTTCTAATGTCTGCATAACATTCTGGTACATTTAGCCAATGCTTCTTTTGGCATTTAGCTTGTTTTTTATTTTTTGCTATTACAAACAATATTTCAATAAATATTCTTACTGCAAATCTTTATGCATTTCATAGTTGCACCCTCCTAAATGTTCACACTCTCTATTTTCCTCCTTTTACTATGAATGAAAGGTCCCTGCTCTTATCCAAGACCACTGGTCCTCTGGTTTCCCTCCCACCTTTCCTATAATTATCTCCACTCCTTTCTTTACCATCAGTTAATCTCCCACTCCTGGCTCACTCTCATCA
Source organism: Grampus griseus (assembly GCF_964374135.1). Classification (NCBI taxonomy): domain Eukaryota; kingdom Metazoa; phylum Chordata; class Mammalia; order Artiodactyla; family Delphinidae; genus Grampus; species Grampus griseus. The sequence goes on along the minus strand of NC_139000.1, from coordinate 86,802,755 downwards.
GTATACAAACAAGCTCTAGCATGTGCCATTAAAAAATGTTTCTTCCTTGTCTCTATGTCATCCTTTGGCTGCTGCCTCCTCTCTCTGTCCCCTTTCACAGAACTTCTCAAAAGAGTTTTCCTTTGTCACTGTCTCCGCTTCCTCACCTCACATTTTCCCTTCAACCCATTCCAATCAGCCTTTGTTCTCACCTCTCCAATGAGACTATGCTTGTCAAGGACAGCATTGACCCTTATGTTGCTAATCCAGTGTTCAGTTTCTTATTGTGATTGTCACCCATATACTCTTCTCGGAACACTTTCTTTATGTGACTTTATGACACCACACCCTAGTTTTCTTTTACCTCCCTGGTTGCTCCAGCACATGTCTGCTAATTAATCCTCCCACCAGCCATGGCATCAGGATTGTGTTCATTTAGTAAAATGAACCGGGAAATTTTTCATTTGTTTTTATCCTACAGGACAGTTTAAAAACCAAAGGCATTTTCAATTCCTTGAAGGTTTGAAAGAACTTGCCTCTGAAACTGTCTGGGCCAGCATATGTTTTTTGGAGATGATTCTTAGCTAATAACACTCAGCTTGTTCTATTGCTATTGACTCATCAACATCTTCCTCTTTTTCTTTTGCCCGATTGTTCCCTGCTTGTTCGATAATGACTTAAAGCGTGGACTACTAGATTAGAAGACTTTATTTATTCTTTTTACGTTTAATAGTCCTTATTCTTTTAATTCTAATTTATTTTATTTCAGATAGGTCTAGGGGATGTTGTTGTATAAGGAGAATGAGGACATTTGTAAGGTTAAGCAGTGAATTTGCCCCACACAGACTGTAGAATTAAGGGAAATAAGACAGTTGAAGCATCTCCGTGGTCTTCTCTCCTCTTCCACCTGGCACAAGTTGCAGAATTTTTCAAAGTGACCCTAAGACTCTGCTCTGCTTTGCCTGGAGAATGAGCTCTCTGGGATCTCTCCTCTCCTGGCAGGAGGTGCTGCATCAAACTTAGTCTCCCACAGGATCCTTAGCCTCTTCCCCTCTACTGGTTGGAATGGCTACAACTTCCCAAGGTCCCTAGGTGTTGGGCAGTTGCCTTTCCCATATAACTCTGGCACCCAAATCCATACTGGTGCCCAAGTGGTTTGCACATCCCTTTGTTGAGCTGGTTCCTCTTATGCTTTCCCTATAACAGAGGGCAATGAGGTGGGAGACCTTCCCCTGGAATGCAAAGGTACACCACGTCTCCAGCAGAGAGCGTGGCCCTGGAACTCACCTCATGGGAACAATGCTGCTCTTTCCTATTGAGTTTCCCCAGCGGTATGGGCTCAGTTGTGTGATCTGCCTTGTCACTATAGATTAATTTGCATTTCCTAGAAATTTATATAGATGGAATCATACAGTATATATTCTTTTTTCGGTCTGGCTTCTTCCACTCAACTATTTTGAAATTCATCCACGTTGCTATGTGTATAGATCATTCGTTTTTGCTGCTGAGTAGTATTCCAGGGATGAACTGTACAACATTTTATTTATTCATTCACCTGTTCATGGGCATTTGGGTTGTTTCCAATTCAGGGTTATTACAAATATAGGTGTTATGACCATTTATGTTCAAGTCTCTGTATGGACATATATTTTCATTTCTCTTGGGTAGGCTTGGGTAGCCTAGGAGTAGAGGGGCTGGATCATATGTTAAGTATGTGTTTAATTTTTTAAGAAACTGCCAGACTGTTTTCCAAAGTGGCTACACCATTTTATATTCCCACCATCAATGTGTGAAAGGCCAGCCGCTTCACATTCTTGCAGGATCTGAGTTTTTTACTAACCCCTTCCTCCCCCAGCAATTGTGAAGCAGCAGGCCCTCTACCACCCGAGACCCGTTCTTTGGCCACTACAGATCCAAGCAATGTTTCTAGGGACCCCATCAGCTGGGAGGAGGCGGGGAGCGTTTCGACATAGAATGAAGTGTCTCAGGCTGAGACATGATGAAACATCACATTACACACGAGCTTTAAGCTACTCTAAGACCCTGCTGTTTTCTCGTCAGACATCCCTAACATCTATGCCAGTAGAATCCTAACATCAAAGCCTATCTCAAATTCTCTCTTCTCACTCAGAACCTTCTTATCACTTGACACCTCTTCTATATGATGCCACACACAAAAATATAAGGTTTAGAGGTAGGTACGTGTGAATTTTAAATAGTATTTAGTTTCTCATGCTCAGTTATCTGCAAAATGAAGATAAGAGGATGTGGCAGTTGGATTGTTGTGAAATAATGCAGCCAGGTGAAGCCTCCAGTACCTGGCTCATCACAGGCAGCCAACAAATATCACCTCTTTCCTCTTTTCTACTCTAGACATTTATACACTTGGCTTTTTTCCCCTCAAGGGCAGAAACTGAGTCCACTCAACTTTTTTATGTACACAAGACTTTGTGTTTCCACAGCACGTGCTCCATAAACATGTGCTGGGTGGAGGAATATATCTGAGGAAACTGCCTGGTCTTTCTCTCTTGGAAAGGACATTTTGGGTAACATTCGTTTGGGGGCCATTAGAGTCACCGAATGGGGTCTGCCCTCCTGGGAGCCGCAGTGTCGTGACTCTGACCCTACTCCGGAGGCTTTGTCATCTTGCTGAGATTTTCTTTTCTTTTTTTCATTCAATCAACAAGTATTTTTTGTGTCTAATATATACCTGGCAGTAAGCAAGGCACTGGAGATCCAGCGTGAGTTGTTCTGGAGCTGATGGTCCAATAGGGGAAACAGACAACCAAATCAGTACAGAAACTAAGGTAGAATTACAGCTATGACAAGCACCACAGAGAAGAGGGCCCGGTGCTGTGAAAGCCTCCTGGAGATTTTTGCTAGTCAAGGAGGTTGAGAAGCAGGTCTGGGACTAGAGCGAGGCAAGTGAGGCGCCCAGGGTACAGAGTGTAAGGAGTCCCCACTCTCAGTCGTGGCCTCACCGGCCTCTGCTCCAGGTGCTTCTTTCACATCTAGTTGGAAGTAAAGGCCAGCCACTGTTTGGACACAGAAGAGCTTGCTGATTTTCTTTATGTGTGTGTGTGAGCGGAAACGATATGGAAAGAATGGGATTTAGAAAAAGATCTTGTTGAATCAGAATCTTTTATCCGTGGTGAATGCATGCAAACTGCAAGGGGCGGAGGGTTCAGGTCTGGTTCTGGGGGGCTGAGAAGCTCGGTCTGTCCTCTCACCTCCCTGGCGGGGCTGAGAACACACCTGGCTGAGCTCTCCGAGGCGCTGCTCCTCTAGGGGGCGCCGGAAGGCAGGCCTGCCCCGCTCCCGGCTATCAAAGCTTCCCTGCTGCCCACCGCGCCTTCTGTTCCCAGGAAGGTGTCTGTCTCTCCGAGGCTCACAGAACTTTCGTGAGGTGCAGCGGAGCCGCATCTTTCACAGTCATGAAGCTTTGCTCTCAGGGTGCCTTTGTAGCTCCTGGAACTCAATGAAAATCAAAGTAAAAAGCTTACAACGTTAGCATCCAAGACAGGGGTGAGGCCTTCACCCTCCACACCTTCTACCTGAGTCTTGGCCCAAATCACCCCACTGTTTGACTCATGGTCCTGCAGAAAGGCACAAGCATATTTTATGCAAGGTCACACTATTTCTCTGGTCCTAGATGTGGTGCATCTGTAGGCTGGTCAGTGAGGCCAGTGGCCCAGCTTTAAAAGATGAGAGGGGCTAAACACATTTCTCTTTCGGGAGCGTGGGGGTTGTACACGGAGAGGCTGAGGATAGTGGCAGTGTTTTGTTATGTGTGAATGTGAACGGGATAGGATACTTTGAACTGAGACACAGCTTCTATAAGCCAGAAGCCAGGAGCACAACAAAGCAGTGAGTCAGGTGGAGGAGGGCCACTTGGCAGAGGCCGTGATGTGGTACAGGCCCCAGTGAAGTGGACACTCAACAGAGGCTAGGCCTCCACTGCAGCTGAAGGACCGGGTCTGGCCTTGGATTTCACCAGCGCCCACTACAGTGCTACAGCACAAAACCCCACCCTGTCCTGGAGCCTCATGGAGGTGAGTGGAGAGACCTCTGTTCCTTACAGCCAAAAGATTCCTGGTGAGCCTGAGAGCTGGAATTGGAGAAGTGTTTTGTTGAAAATCCCTGGTGGGGAGTGGTAAAGCCGATACCAGACACGTTACCTTATGCAATCTTTACAACAACACTGTGATGCAAACAACACAGCTTTAACTTATTTTCCTCCCTTTTCAGGGAACAGAGAATTCCAGCACCTTGTCCAGAGTTCTAGAGCCAGACCTTAAGCCTATGGCTTTAAATCCCCATTTGGAATGTTCTTCCCAGCTCCAGGTTGACCAGTTGCCCATACACCAATCTTAGTTGTGATATAAGCAAGTTATGGTTACAGTTTAACTTCCATACCTTTACGAGGCTGAGGCAAGGAGTGAGAGGCCATGGTGGGCGTGCTGGCCCCGAGGGTCGTGCCCAGAGCCACCGCACGAGGGCACTGTGTCTCCATGCTAGCGCCCCAGCGGCCGCCTCTCAGAGGCGGCTCACTGGCAATAGAGACTTCTTCAGCCTCAGCGTTCATTCAGTTCTTTCTCAGGATGATGGCAAGGTATTGGAATGGGTTTGATTCATTGGTACATCTTCCAGAAGTTAAAAACAAAACAAAACAAAACACCTCTGGGCTGCATAATGAGGGGCCCCAATTAAAGCGGGGGAGAGAAACATCTTGTGTCTGTTGTGATCACGGCATCTGTTTGCTCTTACTGATCCAGCTGGGGTCTGTCTGTCCAGAGTCCCACCTAGATGCCAAGCTCCAGCCTCTGCTTAAAGCGGGACCAGGCACAGACTTGACAGTGTTTCAATATAAGACTTTCCTGGGACAACTACAATGTCGTCAGCCTGGCCTGGAAAATCATTCGTGGTTGATATGGAGAATTTGGTCCCCAGGCAATCAGTCCTCTGTTCTATAGCAAGCAGCGTCAGAGGTCAGTGGCCACTGAGCTGGCTGCAGCATCCTCCCAGGCCTGGTGGGCATTGCCCAAAGGCTGGCAAAGGAAACGTTCTCCCAGGTCCACTCTGCACTGGACTTGATGAGAGAGATGCAGGTTTAGGCCACTGGTGAGTTTTTGTAGTTTATCTTTTTACTAAAAGTGATGTGGGGATTTTGTTCAGTTTCCTGAACAGATCCAAACAGAATGCCATCCCTGTAAGTCAGAAGGAGACTCTGGCTGTGACCTCCTGGCCTCTCTGGGAAGGGGCGCCAGCAGTGCCCCCACTCTGGCGGGCACCCCGCTGAAGGGCTGCTCGTACCCAGGGGGGAGCACCAGCTGCAGCTTTTGACTTGAAAGAAACTTGCTCTGCTCTGGCTTATGTCGGACAGAGCTCTGGAAGGGCTGGCCTCCTCTCAGCTAGCTGGGCGGCCCTCGGCTGACGAAGATGACCTGCAGGCCTTATCAGCACTTATCTCTCAGTAAAGCCCCTCAGAGCCAGCTTTGTGTGTGTCTGGCACTCTGACAGCTCGGGAGAGCAGGGTGGGGCTTTTGTTTCTTGTTCTTCCCCAGCTGTTGGGAACTTTGCTGACAGCAGAAATCTATCCCATGGGTTCATAGCACAGGCTATGAACATCGACACATTTTCTTTCTGAAAAGTTCTTTAAAATTTTTTTTAAAGTTAATGCGCATTTCGTTTTTTAACTTACTATTTTGAAATAAGTTTGGGCTTACAAAAAAGTGGAAAAATTATACAATGTGTTCCCTTCACCCAGACCCCCTCAATAATAGCATTTGAGAGTGAGCTGCAGACACGATGCCCCTTTACCTCTCAATGCTTCAGTCTGTATTACCTAAAATTATGACCAATCTAAAGGTCAAATCGAGAAGTTAACATTGATGCAGTACTATTATTTCATCTACGGACCTTATTCATATTTCCCCATTGCCCCACTGATGTCCTTTTCTGGATCACACCTTGGGTTAGCTGTTCGGTCTCTAGTTTCCTCTAATCTGGAATAGGTCCTTGATCTGGCTTTATCTTTTATGACCTAGACATTTTTGAAGAATATAGCCCGGTTATTTTGTAGGAAGTCCCTGAATTTGGGCTGCTTGACATCCTTTCATGATTAGATGGGGTGGGATCCCACAGGACTCTACCCAGGGCATCCCATCAGGAGGCAGATAAGGTCTGTTTGTGCCATTACTAGAGCAGTTACTTTATCACACGATTAAGGGGTGTCTGCCAGGTTTCTCCACTGTAAAGTTATGGTTTCCCCTTCATAATTAATAGGTATCTTAGGGATATCCTGTTTTTCATATACATTGTACATTTTAGATAATTTGAAAAGGAGAAGGGGGGAAAAATCCCTCACAGGCCCCCACCCAGAGATCACCACTATTTTCATGTTGAGTGTTTACTCTTCTTGCTTTCACTGGTGTCTCTGCTGCCAATCCTCTAATCCAGCCAGAAGTGGTGGATTCCTGTGGCTGACGAGCTCATGTGCCCTGGCCCGGCACCCTGGTCCCATTCCTCTGTGGGCATTTGGAGACTACCTAAAACAGAGGTGCGCTTCTATTGAAGTTTTAGGTCTGGCAGTGGGAGGAAGAGATGTTTTAAGTAGGTGAAGCTTTTTATTCCTGCAGAACTGGGGCATCCCTCCAGGTGGAGAATGAAGGCAGCCACTCAGGCGACCTGGGCCCTCATCAATTAAGGACTACAGAGGGCTTAGAGTTGGCCTTGTGTCCAGGGGAAGGTGGCCAACAGCGGGTGAGCACTAAACACAGTGGAAGGTTGGAGCACAGTCCCATGGGGAAATTCGGGACACTCACATTTCAGAATTAGCCAACCCAGGGTGCAAGGGAGCCAGGGGACTGACATGTCAAACGTAAGAGTAACTAACTTAGGATCATTAGTGGAGGTGGCAGGGTTGTATTAATTCCCCAGGCCTTCCTGCCTGCTGTAGGCACATGGCAGGGTGACTTCTAAGGTTCTGGGGGAAAAGACTAAGACCAGAGATGCAGATACTGTCAGTGGGAAGCCAGAGACCCTAGGGATGTGACTGGGGCAGTGAGATGTATGTCGTTTATCAGCAAGTCCAGTGAGCTCTATGTCCAAAGTATATCCTTGTCCACTCATTTCTCTCTAGTTCAACTGCTATGAGGGCCACTATCCTAGCCTAAGGCTCTGTCCCTGCAGTAATCTTTTAATGAACCTCACTCCCATGGATCATTCTCCACACAGTAGCCAAAATAATGTTTTTGTTTGTTTGTTTGTTTGTTTCTTTGGCTGTGCCGCACAGCTTGTGGGATCTTAGTTCCCCAGCCAGGGATCAAACACAGGCCCTTACCATATGACCCAGCAACCCCACTACTGGGCATATACCCAGAGAAAAGCATAATTCAAAAAGACACATGCACCCCAATGTTCATTGCAGCAGTATTTACAATAGCCAGGTCATGGAAGCAAGCTGAATGCCCATCCACAGACGAATGGATAAAGAAGATGTGGTACATATATACAATGGAATATTACTGAGCTATAAAAAGGAACGAAATTAGGTCACTTGTAGAGACATGGATGCATCTAGGGACTGTCCTACAGAGTGAAGTAAGTCAGGAAGAGAAAAACAAATATCGTATATTAACGCATATATGTGGAACCTAGAAAATGGTACAGATGAACCGGTTTGCAGAGCAGAAATTGAGACATGGAAGTAGAGAACAAATGTATGGACACCAAGGGGAGAAAGCGATGGGGGCGGTGGTGCTGGTGTGATGAATTGGGAGATTGGCATCGACATATATACACTAATATGTATAAAATGGATGACTAATAAGAAAAAAATAAGAAATAAAAAATAAACATAAACAAACAAACAAAAAAACACAGGCCACTGGCAGTGAAAGGCCGGAATCCTAACCACTGGACCACCAGGGAATTCCCCCAAAATGATTTTCTAAGAATATGGTTCAGACTAGCTATTTCCTTGCTTGAAACCCTCTGCCAGCTTTCCATGGGATCAGGGTGAAGTCCAAGGCTTTGTCCTAGTCTTTTGTCCCTGTATGATCTGCCACATTTGACTGTACTTTCAATGCAAGAAACTTGGGAGTGTTTGGATACCATTGTACAGAGAAGGAAAGGAAATACAAGTTTACTGAACATGTGCTAGTGCCAATCCCTAAGCTGTGTTTTCACATGTATACATCTATTTAATATTGCTTCTTGTTCTCCTGCCACACCTCCCTCATTCACCCCCATCCAGGGCTCTGGCCTCTTTTATGTTTCTTGGACCTCCTAAGCTTGTCCCTACCTCAGGGCCTTTGTACCTGCTTACTGTTCTGCCTGGAGTCCTCCTGCCTTAGATTTTTGCATTCAGGTCTCAGCTGAGAGGTTAGCAAACCTAGCATAGATTCCCCCAGTGGGGGGCAGTGTTACAGTGATGGGCCAGGAGCTCAGGCTGGGTAGAGAAATCAGCTAAAGAGAGGTGAAGGGGCAGGGTATGGAGTACACAGTCGCTTCAGCAGTGGGGAGGTAGAAGGTCCCTGAGCTGCAAGGGGACGGCTGGAAGAGACCAGGGAGCCCTGCTTGGTTCTGAGAGGTTGAGGGCTAGTGGTGCCACGGGTGGTTGACTTGAGTGCTGGTGAAAATTGTCGGGGTCGAGAAAATAGAGGGACTATGGACCAGAACTCACGAAGAGAAAATGGTTATTCAGAAAAGACTGTCAGTATCTTGAGGTAGATAAGATGGGTTTTGATCACCATTAGCCAAGCTGGTCAGATTAGCAGAAAATGCATTAGTTTCTGTGGAATGAACTTTGGCCAGATTAATCTTGAGGGTGTCATGAATGAGGGAAGCCTTCCAGGTCTTGGGGCACCAAGAGCAGGCTCTGGCAGGTTACTTAAAGAAAGGAGGTGGGTCGAGCATTCACGGAGGAGCAGAGGATGCTGGCTGTGGGAAATATAAGGAATGTGGCAGCTTCTCTCATGATTTAGGTGGGAGTGAAAATAGCAGGGGAACAAAGAAAGGGACAGAAGAACCCCCCAAAGCACATCTTTAATTTTCCAGCAATTTTAAATTTCAGGGAATCAAGTTACCAGTCGACCAGTGTGAATCTGTGTGTTGGGGACAATTCCCTGGTCTAATGCTCTGTTCTTTTTTTGGCTCAGATGTTCTCAGATCTTGGTGTGGTTGGATGTGGTCCACGTGGCTCTTCTGTAATAGACCTTGTAGGCTCTAAATGAAAGCCTGGCACCTTGACTTTGTTTCTGCTGCCTCTCACTCATGATGCCTTTGTCCTGGTGTGCTTGGTTATCTTTTACTGTGTTACTTTTTGCCCTTAGAAAAGTATCTGTGGGAATTCTTTGAGGCCTAGAATGAGGGAGTTTCTTCAGAGACCACCTGTACTTTTCTCTGCCATCTGAGGCCACTGTCCATCTGGAGCACTTTTTAAAAAATAATTAATTAATTTTTGGCTGTGTTGGGTCTTTGTTGCTGTGTGCGGGCTTTCTTTAGCTGCAGCGAGCAGGGGCTACTCTTTGTTGCGGTGCCCAGGCTTCTCATTGTGGTGGCTTCTCTTGTTGTGGAGCACGGGCTCTAGGCACGTGGGCTTCAGTAGTTGTGGCGCATGGGCTCAGTAGTTGTGGCACACTGGCTTAGTTGCTCCGCGGCATGTGGCATCTTTCCGGACCAGGGCTTGAACCCGTGTCCCCTGTATTGGCAGGCGGATTCTTAACTACTGCACCACCAGGGAAGTCCCTGGAGCACTTTTAACTAAATTCACAGCTTGACGTTTTGCACGTTTGGCTGCAAACACTACTGAGGGCAGGCTTGTTGGTACAACTTCTCCATGATGGTTCTCCCTCCCCCTGCTCTGCTCAGCACAGAGGCAACTTTTCTTTGATGTTCCCTGGGAGAGGAATGGGGCAGCCTCATGGGTCACACTTTTATACTAGACTTCCCACCTTGGGTGGTTCCTAGGTGTCATCTTCTTCCCCAGTGCTTCCTGGGGCTGTAAAAATTGGAGCTCAAATGTGCCAGGTTCAGCAAATGTCCCCAAAACCAAGAGCTTCAAATCACAGCTCTCTCTTGGGTTTCTGGTTTCATTTAGATTTGGCCTGATAATGATCAATTCTTTGATGCTTTTAAAGGGTAAAACAGTCATCAGCATTTTGGGATGTTTTCAGGGCGTCTGTGTGTGGGGGGGGTGGTTTAAATACTAGCTAACCACAGTACCAGAAGTCTTAGCAACTCCACCTTGAGACCTCATGCTGTTCACCTTTTACCCCTGGGTCTTGCCCTCTATCAGTAGTGTGGGCAGTGGCTATGAAGCAAAATTATGCTGCCCCAAATGGATTTCGCCTGCTACCTTCCACATCTTGACGCCTTTCACGGTAACCCATGAGCTGAGCGATTCCTAAGTGCTCAGTAGTTTGGGGCAACAATGTGTTGGGCCTGGTAGTTGTGGGAAACGGCTTTCTTTTCCCTCCACCCCCAACCCTGAGATGTTGTAAGTGGCTTGTTTGACACCCAAGGGGCTTCCACTCTAGGGATTTGATACAAAGCTCAAGAAAGACAATGTTCTTTTCCTGGGGCATGAGACAGACTCTAAACAAAGGACTTTATACTCTAAGGTTTTAAACAAAGATTCCATAAAGTATCTTTTCCTCAATCTTACTTTAAACCAGATTTAAAGAACTTGCTCAGCTCATCCCTAGAAAGGAGGATTTCATTTTATTATTACTGTTTTGTGCCTGTCACAATTATTCCTGGAGCCATTGGGTGATGATGGGTCCTTTATGTTTTGTGTGTTTGTGTGTGTGCATGAGTGTGTCTGTTATAGATAATGGAAGACTCAGAATTTCCCTGTCCATCTGATTTCTCACCATAGTCCCTGGTTAGACAAATTCTTTAGTCTTTGGTAGATGATGAACAAAATTCAGGACTCAGAAGTGCCCTACTAATTACTGAGTGAATTTTGAATGGTTCACTTAGCTTTTCTGTAAATTGAGAGGAATAACACACACTTCTCTGGGTAGTTGTAGGTATAATGAGATAGAGTATGTGGAAGGACTCTGATGCTCTCTCCCCTATGTTGTTGCCATTTTGACTGACTGTATTTCTGCCTGTGCCAAGCATCTTCTGTGTTAGGTTCTCTGTTCTAGGTTCAGGGCATTCAGAGCTGAGTGGGAGATTGTTTTATACGTCAGGACACAGATCAGCCCAGTGTGTTATAAGGCCTTGTAGTGTGGCATGGGTACAACGTCTTCAAACCATGTGAGGTTTGGCAGTACAGCTTCTCACAATGATCATTAGACTTCAGGAAAACTCATAGACAATAAGAAGATAATAATACATTGCATTTGTTTAATATTTTAAAAGTATTGGATTTTAACTCAGTCGATTCTCATATTAGTCCTGAATGATGGGCAGGGACCTGTATCTCCATTTTACAAGCAAGGAAACTGAAATTCAGAGGAAACCAGGGATTTATGTGACAAGTGATCACCCAGGCCTGTAACTCAAGTTTTAAGTACTGCCCAAGAGAGACTGCTGGTGTGCCAGTGAACATGCTATCCCGGGTTAGCCCGGCAGTCCAGTGTCATTTCTAACAAGAATATCAAATATTCTTTGATGAAAGAATGTGATCGTTTTCTCCTGCCACGTTAGCCATGAAAGCTTAATGACGCTTTCACCGTAGTCTCACGGAGTCCATGTTTGGTTCTTCTGAGTTGGTGTATTGAGGATGCTGTTCATTACATGGGGTCTCCGTGAAAACTCAATGCATGAGCGGTCATTATTCTCCTGACAATGGGCAGAGGCTGATAATTTAACTTTCTCAAGGTAGATTCTGTCTGGGTGCTCATATTTGAATAAGTGAACTAGCTTCCCCGTTTGTATTGACTACTAGAAAAATCAAGCCAGTTTTAAGGTCCACCCACCAAGAAGGTAGGACTCAATACATGATAGTATGCGCTCTTATACTGGTTCCACTTTACATGTCTCCTCTGGCTTTTCCCTTTTCTTTCCTATACTCTTGTAATGTGTGTTAGTTATAATATTAGCTGTATTATAATGGTTAATTATATTTTATTCCCCCTAATAAACCACCTAAAAAAACTTTTAGAAACAAGTTAAAGAATGACTGCCTAAATAAAGAAATAAATAGGGTTAGAATATATGGTACAAGACATAGATGTTAGAAGAATTTGAGAACAAATGTTATTATGAACTGAACCAGTCACTGAATACTTCATGAGGACAGTGATATTTGAGGTCAAATTAATTCAATAAATATGGAAGTGATACCAAGTGAAGAAAGCAATGTGACCAAAAGAATGAGGTTGGGAATGGGTGTGGCATTTGCTTAGAGTTAAAAGTCTGTATGACTAGATAGTGGGAAACAAGAGTGGGTATATAAGTGGGGCCAGTCGATGGATAAAAGCTGTGTAGAGAACTTGAATTTGATTTTAAAAACAAAGGTGTCTTATTAGACATGGTGAATTTGGCCATATGTGTTTATCTCCTATCCCTCCAAAAAACTCACCAAGGTGACAAAAAAGGAAATACAACCTACAAGGGCCAACATAAGAGGAGAAGAGAGATTTCGGGGAATCTTTGAAAGACAGAGACCTGAGAGAGAAGTAGTAACAGACAGAGCAGGACCCAAATTATCCATTCTAAGGTTCAGCAGAGGGGGAGGGGAGGCAGGTGAGAAGAGAGCTTACTTATCACCCAGAACCTGTCAGGTCTCAAAGGCATCAGGAACTGTGGAAGGTGAGAAGCCAAAAGCTAAGGGTTGATAGAGGTCTGGATGAAGTTGCCCATACACCCAGCAGTTATGGAGGCTTATTTGTAGAGACACTGAGCCAGATCATCTGGGGTAGAAGACACTAGGCACAGCAGAGAAGAGAAGAAGGGGCAGATGTGGGTTGAAAATGGGAGGATATGGTGAAAGTCGTCATATGGAGAGGTGGGAGCTCCAGATTTCTTAACCTTCTTTGTTCTCAGAACATGAGAAAACAGACACACACCACTGGCCCTGGCCGATCACAGGCAAGAGACTAAAGGAGACTTCTCTTAGGAAACCAAATGGCCTCAGACAAAAGAGCTCCCAATACTGATATGAAGGATCGCCATCAAAAATGTGGGCTTGGGCTTCCCTGGTGGCGCAGTGGTTGAGAGTCCGCCTGCCGATGCAGGGGACACGGGTTTGTGCCCCGGTCTGGGAGGATCCCACGTGCCGCGGAGCGGCTGGGCCCGTGGGCCGTGGCCACTGGGCCTGTGCGTCTGGAGCCTGTGCTCCGCAACGGGAGAGGCCACGACAGTGAGAGGTCCGTGTGCCACAAAACAAAACAAAACAAAACAAACAAACAACAAAAAAAGTGGGCTTCTCACCTGATGACCTAAAGGGAGCTCCACCAGTTGAGATGCGCTGGCCTCACAAAAAGCTTTCAGTCAGACTTTAACACCTAAGTTTTAAATATAAGCAAATAGGCCTGGATCATCAGACATTTAAGGAATATCGCTGCCATAACAGAGGCAGAATCAAGGAACCTAGAGGAAAGAGAGAAAATGCACAGAACACAAGAAAACTTAAGAAGAAAACCCCCCAACAATCCTAAGAAAAAATACAATATGTCATAGACCAAGTATAGGACTCTTTTTAAAAGAAACAATACGAAAACCAGACAATAAGAAGAACTTCTGAAACTTAACCAAAAAAGCAAAAATATTAATAGAAAAGTTAAACTAGAAAATAAATGTCCCAAAAGGAAGAACAAAGAAACAGAGGTGGAAAAAAAGAAGATAAAATACAAGAAACTTAGGAGGATCCATCCATGGTGTTAAAAAAATGAAAAATACAAAGATGGAACCTGAAAAAGAAGAAATAAAAAGACATTTTATCAGAATTTATGGATGCATCTCTAGAGCTACACTGTCCAATATGGTTACTGTTAACCACCAAGGCTAAGTAAATTAAAAGTCATTGAAATGAAATGAAATTAGGATTTCTGTTCCTCTTTCACACTGGCGACATTCTGAGTGGTCAATGGCCCTGTGTGGCTAATAGCTGCCCTATTGGACAGTACAGGTTTCCATCACTGTGGTGAGTTGTATCAGATGGTGTTGCTCTAGACTAGGCACCCAGCTCAATGAGTAAGAAAACACTCACTCACTCTACGTTTTATTGCATAATTTCCTCTGACCCCAGGGATAGAGATAATATATGAGGCCCTCTGAGGGCGAGGGCCCCTCCTGGCTGCTGATTTACCTAGCCCCATCTGACCACACCAGCCACAGGAGAGGGAAGCGTGAAAGCTCTTTTCCCTGGCTTAGTTACATCCTCTCGTAAAAGCTTCACATTTAAGGGTAAAAGGAGCTCGGGGCTCACCCGACCGTCTCTAGGGGCCAGGCACTGCTGATAAGCATGTGACATACCTTGTGTTGTTTTTCTGTCATTCTAAGCCCAAGAAGTTGGTTTCTCTGTGCTCATTTTCGTTAAAAGAGAAGGAAAATTAGTAACTTGCCCGAGGTCACACAGCTAGGCCTTCTGCTTCTAGGATATTCTACCCTAACCATTGGACTCAACTGCTGCCTGTAGGCTGTGTCTTGGGGTGGAGGTGGAGGGGTGTCTTTTTTTTTTTTTTTTTTTTGCGGTACAGGGCGCTCTCACCGCTGTGGCCTCTCCCGCTGTGGAGTACAGGCTCCGGACGCGCAGGCTCAGCGGCCATGGCTCACGGGCCCAGCCGCTCCGCGGCATGCGGGATCCTCCCGGACCAGGGCACGAACCCGTGTCGCCTGCATCGGCAGGCGGACTCCCAACCACTGCGCCACCAGGGAAGCCCCGGAGGGGTGTCTTTGATTTGACCTTTGACTTATTACAAGTTTTCCTAGTGAGGGGGATAAGAGCATAATAAAAGCAGAAGCCTCATGGGAATGACCCTTCCCCATGACAAAATGTCAGACTTGCAGTTCTAGACCATTTAAGGAAAGATTTCCCTAGTAAGGCCTCAAGAGACAACCTACAAGTTGTACCTAATCCAAGTGACTCCCCAAACCAGGTCCCATCATAGGGGTGCCTTCTGCTGGCCCCCACTCATGGTTCTGTCCCTCAGCAAATCAACTGAGGGCCCTGAGGGAGAGTGGGGACCCCGAGGGAGAGGTAGAAATGATGACTCCTGCTTTAAACTCACAAAACCTCACTGCAGAGGTGCAGAGGGAAGAATTAAGGCCTGAGACCCCTTCCGGTAAAATCTACAAAGGAGGCCCCAGCTGTGGCATCTTAATGTGGGATACAGCAATACAGCAAGCCTTGTGGGAGGCTTCGACTTTTTAAAACCTGTCTGTACCTGTTCTGGTACTTGCCCTGAGTATTTCAGAAGTTCCTTCCTTCTCTTTCCCTTCATTTATTTGTGCTTCAGTCCAAGGTGTTTCAGAGTGTGGTGACAGTGCACACTTTTTCTTTACAATATATTCCTTTTTATATGCGTATTAACTCATTTCAAAGACAGCATTAGATTTTGATATCAGTACATTTTTTTTCTGCTATAAAATTGAGGCTTATTCATGGGCAAAATAACAAGACCACGGGAGCAGTTCCAAGTTGAGGAGGCAGGAGGGGGTGTGGGGTTGTGTCTGGGGTGAGGATGGGAGTGGGAGGGCACACGATGGTCTCAGATGCCGATACTGGGAGGGGAGGAAAGGAAAAGGAGAGAAAAAAAGCAAAAAACAAGAAAGAAGAAAAGGATTGTGCTGGCAGATGATAGTTTTGTGGCAAGGCAAACATTTCCCTACTCCAGAGCCATTTGCCACTCGTGTGGGCCATCCTTGCCTCTGCCACACAATGCTGTCATTGGGGGTGGAGACATCCTAGGTATCCTGGGCTGGCATCTGAAACACATTGTAAGAACCCTGTCCTTGTGGCAGAGGGAGGGTTGCCATTTGACACACGTAACCATATATGTTTGTGTAAACAGCACGAGTGCCCCCAATTCATGTTACTTTCACCTGTGAGAAGTGCACAGTTGTTAGCTGAACACTAAATCAGATGCAGGTTTTTCAGAGCCTCTTTGAGATGGGGGTGAACCCACTCTTTTGTTAACTGACAACACAACGGAAAATGTGAAGTTCAGTTCTGAGAGCCAACTCGGGCATCTCAAGGGAATAGCTCATGAGAAAGATGTTTGGCTTTTTAGCAGCCGAACTGGAAATGTCCTGGTAACCAAATGGGAAGCATCCTGGCTGCAGGCAGGTCTCTATGTTCTCAGCCAGGGCTCTGGGGTATGCAGGTAATCCTCATACCAGAAAGACACGCCGATAAGCTTGGAACTGATTGAGAGGAGCAGAATTCTGTTTTCTTCATTAACCAAAATAGGCACTACTGTTAAAGTTTGATATTGACCAATCCATTGCCAGAAAGATTAGATTACACACCAAGATGAAAGTTTTGGAGATAGAGCCAGATGACAAAAAAAAACTCGCAGGTGTGTAAGGCAGAGAGATGCTTAAATAACCCACTAGGACATTTTGTCCAACCCCCTCTCCTTGCCCTAAATCGCCATCTCATACCCTTACACCACGATATCATTTGTGGGGAGATTTGAGACTTTTTTGTCTGGGTCTACAACTTTTATTTATTTCTGTCACAAACACAATGCTTCTTAAGCAACCTTCTTGTGGTTCCAGGCCTGGTGCTCTTCTAAGTTGTGAAAACCTAATGTGCAATTGGCTTTAATTAAATCTCCTCCTCCAGTTTTCCCTCTACATTTTGTTGCTGCAAAGGAATTTTTCCTACTACCAATTGAAACTTCTGATACCTCACAGGTGTGTGAAGGGCATGGTGGTGGTGTGGGCTGGAGAGCGTATCAGTCAGGATACACTAGGTTTTGCTGTACAAACAGACCCCAACTCTCAGTGGTTTAAAAAACCCACATCATAGGGCTTCCCTGGTGGTGCAGTGGTTGAGAATCTGCCTGCCAATGCAGGGGACATGGGTTCGAGCCCTGGTCTGGGAAGATCCCACATGCCGCGGAGCACCTGGGCCCGTGAGCCATGGCCGCTGAGCCTGCGCATCTGGAGCCTGTGCTCCGCAACAAGAGAGGCAGCGACAGTGAGAGGCCCGCGCACCGCGATGAAGAGTGGCCCCCGCTTGCCGCAACTAAGAGAAAGCCCTCGCACAGAAATGAAGACCCAACATAGCCATAAATAAACAAATTAATTTAACCCCCCCTCCCCCACATCATAGCGTTATTATGGGTTGGCTGCCACTCGGCTCCCTGTTAGCTGCGCTCTGGGATTCAGGCTTAAGGATCATCTGTGTCTGGAGCTTGCCAGTGTGGCAGAAGGAGAAGAGATACAATCAACCACATATGGCTTAGAACGCTTCTGCCTGGAGCCAGCACATTTCATTTCTGCCTGCATTTCATTGACCAAAGCGGGTCACTTGGCCATTCCTGCATTCTACGGGAAGGGAATACCTAACGCTTCCTGGAGGAGGGTCACTGTAGGGGGAAACCAGAATACTCCATGGAGTCAGCAGAGGCTGGTACTGAAAAGGGGCTTTCTGTCCGTTCTTGGTCTGAGGCCTGAAATTACTGTGTATCTAGGTATACACATTTTCAGGAAAAGCCTGAAGTTGATTATTCCATTGCAGGAGGCGCCCGGCAAGCCTGACGTTCCTGTTCCCTGAAGGATCATTTGGAGCAGGGGTAGTTGTGAAGAACATTTTCTTTCAGTTCCACCGTTGTCGTTGAAGCTGAGCCACTCAGAAAAGCCCCAGCTCAGGCCTGGGCCTCCTCAGCCTGGGCCAAACCACACTCTCCTCCCAGCCCTGGAGAGCCTGCCTGTATACCCTGGGTGGCCCAGCCCTCTGGAGGTACCTCCCTCAGGAGAGCAGGGCCCCTCCATCCCATCTGGACCCCAGAGCACAACCGTCTTGGCCGAGACTGCCCAGGGTGTCTGTCAAACTCAAGAATATTCTTTTAATACTGAATTACCATGTAGGGCTGGCAGGGTTCCCTCTGCCTGACAGATGGGGAACACATGCCTCGGGCAGCCCAGCTCTCCACATCAATCTCTCTCTGCTGGCTTTCAGCACATCCTTTCAGCCAAAGCCTCTTTCTAGCTAGCTCACGATTGTAATGCAGTCTCTTCTGAGGGCTGGGGGGGTGGGGTGGGGCAGGAGGGTGGAGAGGTTTTTTGGAGGAGGGGTAGGAAGTTTGGGTGCTGCTATCGGATACTGTTAGGTAGATAATCAGATTTTCCTCTGGCCAGATCTGGCTGGTTCTCTGCTGATTGGCCACTGTAACAGCTCCTGTGTGGGCAGAAGGGCCTGGAAATCATGCCAGCAACTGGGAACCATTTTGGGTTTGTAAGATCAGACCCTTCCCATTATCACTAGGCTTTTCTTGTACTCTGGATTTCAAAATCAATCTTTTCTCACATCCCTTTAAGAAGCTTCGAGCATGTTGGAAAAGACAGCTTGTACAATTTCTCAATGATTGGGTAAGAGAGAGGGGGATTTCTGTGAGCCTGTTCAGTAGGGCAGTAGAGCAGTTGAGGGCAAGGCGTCTGGATAAGGTCCTAGCGTCTGAGCCCCCAAGCTGTTCCCACTCATTCCCAGGGCCAGAAGGACCACCTGCACTAGCACCTTCCAGGTAACTATCTCCAGGTCAGACGTTTCCACAGAACTCCAGCTCCACTCTTGTGTGGCTAACTACCTTCAGGATGTCTCCATTTGGATGTCCCACGAGCATCTCACACTTCCCATATTGAAAACCAAAGTCATGATTTTTATCTTGAAACTCGTTTCTCCACCGGTATTCATGATCTCAGTAAAGCTTGCCACCTTCTTCCTCTGCTCAAGGCTGAAACCTGAGAGTCTGTCTTGGTTTCCTCCTTTTCTCTCCTCAACCTACCTTACCCTTCACACATCTGTTCCACCAGTGAATGCTTTCCAATCTGCCTCCAAGATATATCTTGAGTCTGTTCACTTCTCTTTACCTTCATGGTTGCCAGTCACGTGAGCCTCCATCCCTTTACCTCAGACCATTACAATAGCCCTCACTTCTGCTCTTGTCCCATCCCCACCCTGTCCAGGTTTATTTTCCATGCAGTAGCCATTGGGATCTTCCAACATGAACTAGGCCATTTCAGCATTGGTCTAGGAGCCCTTAAAATGACTGAAGAGGCAACCCTTCTCTGTGGCATGCACAAGCTGGTCCTTGGCTCTCAACTCCACCCCATGTTGAGCTGCTGCACCCCCTCCCCCCTTTTGTTTTTTGGCGGTATGTGGGCCACTCACTGTTGTGGCCTCTCCCATTGCGGAGCACAGGATCCGGACGCACAGGCTCAGCGGCCATGGCTCAGGGGCTCAGCCACTCCGCGGCATGTAGGATCTTCCTGGACCGGGGCACGAACCCGCGTCCCCTGCATCGGCAGGCGGACTCTCAACCACTGCACCACCGGGGAAGCCCACCACCCCCTCCTTTTTTATATAATTTTCCAACAATACTGGCTTCTTGCAGTTTGTTGCTTTTGCCCAAACTCTGTCTGGCCCCAGCGATTTTGCACACACTTTCTCTAGTGCCTGGAATGCTCTTGCTAGCTCTCCACTTGATCAACTCTTTTTGACCATTTAGGTCTTAGCTCAAAAGTTTGTAGCTTGGGAGAGGCAGCCAAGATGACAGAGTAGAAGGACCCTAAGCTCACCTCATTTCACGAGCACACCAAACTCACAACAATCTGCAGAACAACCATCGTTAAAAAGACTGAAACCTACCAGAAAAGATCTTGTACAACTAAAGACATGAAGAAGGAACCACAAGACTGGTAGGAGGCGTGGACTCATGATATAATGAAATCCCATACTCCCCCAAGTGGATGACCCACAAACTGGGGAATAAATATATTACAGAGTTTCTCCCAAAGGAGTGAGAGTTCTGAGACCCACGTCAGGCCCCCCCCAGCCTGGGAGTACAGCATCAGGAAGAGGATACCCCAGAGCATTTGGCTTTGAGGGCCAGTAGAATTGATTGCAGGAGCTCCAAAAGACTGGGGAAAATAGAGACTCCACTCTTAAAGGCTGCATACAAAATCTCACATGCACCAGGACCAAGGACAAAAAGCAGTAATTTGATAGGAGCTTGGGCCAGACATAGCTACTAGTCTTGGAGCGTTTCCTGGGGAGGTGGGGAGTGGCTCTGGCTCACTCGGGGGACATAGACACTGATGACTTATATATCAGGGAGCTTTCATCTGTGTGAGCTCTCCTGGAGGCTGACATCTTGACACCAAGACCTGTAAGCTCCAGTACTGGGATGCCAAACAACAAATTGGGCAGGGACACAGCACTACCCATCAGCAGACAGGCTGCCTAAAGATTTCCTGAGCTCACAGCCACCTCTAGACATGCCCCTAGACATGGCCTTGCCCATCAGAGGGCCAAGACCCAGCTCCACCCACCAGGGGAAGGCATTGGCTCCTCCTACCAGGATGCCTGCAAAAGCCTCTAGACCAGTCTCACCCACCAGGTGGCAGACACCAGAAGCAAGAAAACTACAGTCCCACAGTCTGCAGACTGAGTCTGCAAAGGCTGGCCAGACACTACCCTGGGATCAGCTGGCTCCTGGCTCTTGGGTGATGAGAGGGGAGTGCACTGCTGGGACACATAGGACATCTCTTACAGAAGGCCAATCCTCCAAGGTTGAGAAATGTAACTAACCCACCTGATATGTAAAAATACAAATAGCAATTTAGACCAAATGAGGCAACAGAGGAATATGTTTCAGATGAAGGAACAAGATAAAACCCTAGAAGAAGAAATAAGTGATGTGGAGATAGGCAATCTACATGAGAAGGAGTTCAGAGTAATGACCATAAAGATGATCAAAGAACTCAGGAGGAGAATGAATGCACAGAGGGAGAAATTAGAAATTTTTAACAATGAATTAGCAAATATAAAGAACAATCAAACCGAGTTGAAGAATACAATAACTATGAAATACACTACAAGGAATCAATAATAGACTAAGTGAGGCAGAAGAATGAATCAGTGAGCTGGAAGACAGAGTAGTGGAAATCACTGTTGCCGAACAGAAAAAAGAAAAAAGAATGAGAAGAAATGAGGACAGTTTAAGAGACCTCTGGGACACCATTGAGCATACTAATATTTGCATTGTAGGGGTCCCAGCAGGAAAAGAGAGAGAGAAAGGGCCTGAGAAAATATTTGAGGAGATAATAGCTGAAAGGTTTACTAACCTGGAAAAGGAAGCAGTCACCCAAGTCCAGGAAGTGCAGAGTCCCATACAAGATTAACCCAAAGGGGAACACACTGAGACACATTGCAATCAAAATGACAAAAATTAAAGATAAAAAAGAGAGTTAAAGATAAACAGAGAATATTAACTCAACAAGGGAAAAGCAAAAATTAACATACAAGGGAACTCCCAAATGACTATCACATGATTTCTTTAGCAGAAACTCTGCAGGCCAGAAGGCAGTGGCAAGATATATTTAAAGTGAGGAGGAGATTGGGCGGTTGGTGCAGCAGATGCTGAATGACTTTGGGCCATAGTGCTACATTCCCAACCTGGGCCATGGACTTTACCCTGACAGGGACCCAGAACATGTGGGAGCCTTTGTGGATGCTGTGTACAAACACTTATGCCTGCTTCAACAGAAAGAGAAAAACCTGTAACCAAGAATACTCTACCCAGTGAGGCTCTTGTTCAGATTTGATGGAGAAATCAAAAGCTTTACAGACAAAAAAAAAAAAAAAAAAGCTAAAAGAATTCAGCACCTCCAAACCAGCTTTACAACAAATGCTAAAAGAGCTTCTATAGGTGGAAGAGAAAAGGCCACAACTAGAAACAAGAAAATTACAAAATGAAAAAGCTCACTGGTAAAAGCAAACATACAATAAAGGTAGGAAATCATCCACACACTAAGCTAGTAGGGAGGCTAAAAGACAAAAGTAGTAAAATAATTTGTATCCACAATAAGCAGTTAAGGGATACACAAAACATTTAGTTGTAAAATATGATATGAAAAACAGTAGTCATGAGGTTAGGAGAGTACAAATGCAGGGTATCTAAAATGCATTTGAAATTAAGAGATTAGCAACTTAAAACAAGCACATATATATATATATATATATATATATATATATATATATATATAGAGAGAGAGAGAGAGAGAGAGAGAGAGAGAGAGAGAGAGAGAGAGAGGGACTGCTATACAAAAACCTCATGGTAACTGCAAACCAAAAATCTGTGATAGATATACACAAAAAAAAATAAAATAGTCATCAAGTCACAAGAGAAGAGAATAAAAGAAGAAAGAGGGGAAAAAGATCTACAAAAAAAAGTGTAAAACAATTAATAAAATGACAATAAGAACATACATATCGATAATTACATTAAACGTAAATAGAATAAATGCTCTAACCAAAAGACATAGACTGGCTGAATGGATACAAAAATAAGACCTGTATGTATGCTGCCTACAAGAGACTCACTTCAGATCTAGAGACACAAACAGACTGAAAGTGAGGGGATGGAAAAAGTTATTCCACACAAATGGAAATCAAAAGAAAGCTGGAGTAGCAATACTCATATCAGATAAAATAGACTTTAAAATAAAGACTGTTACAGGAGACAGAGAAGGACACTACATAATGATCAAGAGATCAATCCAAGAAGACAATATAAAAATTGTAAATGTGTATGTGCCCAACATAGGAGCAACTCAATATACAAGGCAGATGTTAACAGACATAAAAGGAGAAATGGACAGTAACACAATAATAGTGGGGGACTTTAACACCCCACTTACATTAATGGGCAGATCATCCAGACAGGAAATCAATAAGGAAACACAGGCCTTAAATGACACATTAGACCAGATGGACTTATTTGATATTTACAGAGCATTCCATCCAAAAGCATCAGAATACACATTCTTGTCAAGTGCACATGGAACATTCTCCAGCATAGATCACAAGCTGGGCCACAAATCAAGCCTTGGTAAATTTAAGAAAACTGAAATCATATGAAGCATCTTTACTGACCTCAATGCTATGAGACTAGAAATCAATTACCAGGAAAAAACTGCAAATCCACAAACATGTGGAGGTTAAACAATATTCTACTAAACAACCAATGGATCACTGAAGAAATCAAAGAGGAAATCAAAAAATACCTAGAGACAAATGAAAACAGGATGATCCAAAACTTATGGGATGCAGCAAAAGCAGTTCTAAGAGAGAAGTTTATAGCAATACAAGCTTACTTCAGGAAACAAAAAAAATCTCAAATAAACAACCGTACCTTACACCTAAAGCAACTAGAGAAAGAAGATCTAACAAAACCCAAAGTTAGTAGAAGGAAAGAAATCATAAAGATCAGAGCAGAAATAAATGAAATAGAAATGAAAAAAAATAGAAAATGTCAATGAAACTAAAAAGCTGGTTCTTTGAAAAGGTAAACAAAACTGATAAACCTTTAGCCAGACTCATCAAGAAAAAAAAGAGAGTGCCCAAATCAATAAACTTTGAAATGAAACAGGAGAAGTTACAACTGACACCACAGAAATAAAAAGGATCATAAGAGGCTACTATGATCAACTACACGCCAATAAAATGGACAACATAGAAGAAATGGACAAATTCTTAGAGAGGTACAGTCTCCCAAGACTGAACCAGGAAGAAATAGAAAATGTAAACAGATCAATTACCAGTACTGAAATTGAATCAGTAATTTTTTTTTTTTTTTTTTTTTTTTTGCGGTACGCGGTATACGGGCCTCTCCCATTGAGGAGCACAGGCTCCGGACGCACAGGCTCAGCGGCCATGGCTCACGGGCCCAGTCGCTCCATGGCATGTGGGATCCTCCCGGACCGGGGCACGAACCCGTGTCCCCTGCATTGGCAGGTGGACTCTCAACCACTGTGCCACCAGGGAAGCCCGAATCAGTAATTTAAAAACAAACAAAAGTCCAGGACCAGATGGCTACACGGGTGAATTCTACCAAACATTTAGAGAAGAGTTAATACCTATCCTTCTGAAACTATTCCAAAAAATTGCAGAGGAACTCATTCTATGAGGCCACCATCACCCTCATACCAAAACAAGTCAAAGATGTCACAAAAATATCTGCGAATCAATCAGTGTGCTACACTGCATTAACAAATTGAAGAACAAAAACCATATGATCATCTCAATAGATGGAGAAAAAGCTTTTGATAAAGTTCAACATCCATTTATGATAAAAACTCTTTAGAAAGTGGACATAATAGAGAGAAAATACCTGAACATAATAAAGGCCATATATGACAAACCCACAGCTAACATAACACTCAATGGTGAAAAGCTGAAAACATTTCCTCTAAGATCAGGAATAAGACAAGGATGCCCACTCTCACCACTTTTATTCAACATAGTTTTGGAAATCCTAGTCACAGGAATCAGAGAAGAAAAAGAAATAAAAGGAATCCAAATTGGAAAAGAAGAGGTAAAACTGTCACTATTTGCAGATGACATGATTCTATATACAGAAAATCCTAAAGACATTACCAGAAAACTATTAGATCTCATCAATGAATTCAGTAAAGTTGCTGGATACAAAATTAATATACAGAAATCTGTTGTATTTCTGTACACTAACAACAAAATATCAGAAAGAGAAATTAAGGAAACAATCCCATTTACCATCACATCAAAAAGAATAAAATACCTCAGAATAAACCTACCTAAGGAGGCAAAAGACCTGTACTCTGAAAACTATGACACTGATGAAAGAAATTGAAGACAATACAAACAGATGGAAAGATATATGTGTTCTTGGACTGGAAGAATCAATATTGTTAAAATGACCATATTATGCAAGACAATCTACAGATTCAATGCAATCCCTATCAAATGGCATTTTCCACAGAACTAGAATAAAACATCTTAAAATTTGTATGGAAATACAAAAGACTCCAAGTCGCCAAGACAACCTTGAGAAAGAGGAACAGAGCCAGAGGAATCATGCTCCCTGACTTCAGACTTTACTACAAAGCTACAATAATCAAAACAGTATGGTTCTGGCACAAAAACAGACATGTAGATCAATGGAACAAGATGGAAAGCCCAGAAATAAACTCATGCACTTACGGTCAATTAATCTATGACAAAGGAGGCAAGAATATACAATGGAAAAAAACCAGTTTCTTCAGTAAGTGGTGCTGGGAAAACTGAATAGCTACATGTAAAAGAATAAAATTAGAATTTCTCTAACAGCGTATACAAAAATAAACTCAAAATGGATTAAAGACCTTAGTGTAAGACCGGATACTGTAAAACTCCTAGAGGAAAACATAGGCAGTACACTTTTTGACATAAATTGCAGAAATACTTTTTTGGATCTGTCTCCTAGAGTAATAGAAATAAAAATAAAGAAATGGGACCTAATTAAACTTAAAAGCTTTTACACTGCAAAGGAAACCATAAACAAAACAAAAAGATAATCTATGGGCTGGGAGAAAACATTTGCAAATGATGCTACAAACAAGAGATTAATTTCCAAAATATACAAATAGCTCATACAGCTTAATATCAAAAAAACAAACAACCTAATCAGAAAATGGGCAGAACACCTAAATAGATATTTCTCCAAAGAAGACATACAGATTGCCAACAGGCTCATGGAAAGATGATCAATATTGCTCATTACTAGAAAGATGCAAACCAAAACTACAATGAGGTATCACCTCACACCAGTCAGAATGGCCATCAATAAAATGTCTACAAATAATAAATGCTGGAGAGGGTGTGGAGAAAAGGGAATCCTCCTACACTGTTGGTGGGAATGTAAATTTGTACAACCACTATGGAGAACAGTATGGGTTTTTTTAAAAAAGCTAAAAATAGAATTACCATATGATCCTGTAATCCAACTCCTGGGGTCATATATCTGTAGAAAACTCTAATTTGAAAAGATACACGTACCCCTATGTTCATAGCAGCACAAGTTATAATAGCCAAGACATGGAAGCAGCCTAAATGTCTATCGGCAGATAAATAGATAAATATGTGGTATATATATCTACAATGGAATATTAGCCATAAAAAGAATGAAATATTGCCATCTGCAGCAACATGGATGGACCTAGAGAATATCATACTAAGTGAAGTCAGACAAAAACAAATACCATATGATATCACTTATATGTGGAATCTAAATAAAATGAAACAATTGAACTTACTTACAAAACAGAAATAGACTCACAGACATAGAAAACAAACTTATGGTTACCAAAGGGGATAGTGGGGGGGAGGGAGATAAATTAGGAATTTGGGATTAACATATACACGCTACTATATATGAAATAGATAACCAACAAGGACATATATTGTATAGCACAGGGAACTATATTTGATATCTTGTAATAACCTATAATGGAAAATAATCTGAAAAAGAATAGATACTTATATATGTATAAATGAATCACTTTGTTGAACACTTAAAACCAATCCAACACTGTAAATTAACTCTACTTCAATTTTTAAAATGGCTAATAAAAAATATAAAAGCTGGCACAAGGTAATATTGGATTAGTTACCAGATAAATGGCACATACAATAAATGGTCAGGGGTCAAGGAGGAGAGAGGTCATTTAAAAAAAAAAGTTTGTATCTTGAGGGAGATGTGGAGATGACTCTGGAAAGGGTGATTGGAGGCTAAGTGCCAGGGAAGGATTTATAGAAAGGCTGCATACTGGGGGTGGCCTGGCTAAAGTGGCTCTATTAAGTATTTGGAGAGCATGTTAGATTGCAGACATAGTCCAGGCCAGTGGACCAGTTTGAATGGTGATGCAATAATCCAGGTGAGAGTTTAAAAAGAGCCTGACTGAGGAGGTGGCCTAACTTCAGCAGAGTAACAGGGGACTAATAGCGGGTAGGTGGTGGGTATTGGTCCATCTGTGATTGCTGACACAAAATTATCTGAGAACCTGTGTCTGAGGTAAAGAGAAACTCTTGTACTAATTGGTTTTCTTTTCTGAATCCCTCACTGAACACTCACCCTGGGGGCCGTGGGGTGGCTGGCATTTCCCATTTATATGATGCTAAGGGATCATTTTGCATCTATGGTTCTTGGCTACACAGACTGCCTTGCCCGGGATTTGGGGTAAATTACCATTGCTTAAGTTAAGCAACTCTGGTGTCTTGCACATGTGCTTGAAGAAAAGGAATCTTCAAGGGGGAAAGTGGCCAAGTCCCCTTCAAGGAAGGGCTGCAAGATTCCCATGAATATTTTCTGGGACACCCACTGGACGATTCAGGGAGCCTGTGTTCCCAGGGGCACCCTTGGTGAAACATCCTGGGACCATCTGTCTGACACTTCAGCCAAGTAAAAACCTTCCAGAAACCATGTGAATCATTGCTTACCAAAAATAGTAATGGTGGGAAGAAAACCTAAAGCAAGGACCAGCCCTCCTTTGTGTGCTTTTGCACACCATGTATTTAAAGTCTGTTTCCATGTTGTTGATTGACACTGAATTTTGCATTTAGTGATTTTCCTCATTGTAAAGGCTTGTCTCAACTCAGTGCATCGCCTGCCCTTTGTGTCTGTGGTTTGTCCGCCGTCTGGATGAGTAACAAGCTACTCCAGGTTAGTGCAGAGGCAAAAGTCTTCCTTATTTTCTCCCTTAGCTTGAATCAATCTACTAAGGAGAGAGTTTCACTACTTTATAATTCTTCATTCACTCCTGAGCATGCAAAGCCATGTTTAGTGGGGAATGAAAAGAAAATGCTAGTTTTGAGGAATAGACCTAAGGCCTCTAGCAAGTAATAGAGATATAGGGATGGACAAGGAGACCCTGGCCGCTGTCTGGATCATAATCCACTTAAATGGTTATAGAAATGCAGAGTTTAGGGCATTTTAACTCTTCTGATGCTTAAACATGAAAAGAAACCACAATTAGATACTATGAAAAAACTAGGCACAGTGGTACTTTCTACAGATAATTTTTGTAGACAGTGAATGAGTTATTATTCCAGAGGACATGCCCAAACCCTGAGTAAATTCACATTTGAGCAGATCATTTTATTTTATATAATGCAAGCCAAGATTTGCCCCCAAGAAGATCAAAGGAAGGAGGCTGGGGTTGATCCATTTGTGGTATCATACTCTCTCATCTTGCGGCTCCTTCTGTTGAGATGTGGAGATAATGTGAGGGATGTAGGGTTTTGAATGAGATTTACTTTGTAGATTCCACCCCCCCAACACACACACACACACACACACACACACACACACACATTTTAATCTTTGTACGAAGCTCAGAAAATATCCATGAGTTTTTTCAAGGGCTTAAAATATTTTATCTATACTTTTCCTCTATCTCTATTTTTTAAATTGAAGTATAATTGATTTAATAGGTAATTAGTATACTATAAAAAATGCACTGTTTAAAAGGGTATACAATGAAAAGCTCTCCTAACCCTGTCCCCTAACCAACCTCTGTTATCAGTTGCTTTTATCTCCTCCAAGAGATGACCCCCACACAGACATATGTGCGCGTGTGTGTGAATATATGTGTCTTTATATGTGCTAAAGAATGTAGCTGGTAGCATGCTATAGCCACTGTTCTGCACTTTTCATTGTTTACCTAAACATATTTCTTTGGGATGGAAATTGAACTATTAAATAAATGAGCCCAACTAGAAACTCTCTTCTGTGAACTACGTTACTGGTAGCAGCTAGTAAGGGCGTGGTTTGCTCTGCATGTTACGTATTTCAGTTGCTGAAGACAAAGAACTGTTATGTGCATATTTCCCAACTTTCTTTTAGCTTTTTTCTTCAGCTTCTGTCTGTTATTGCCTTCCATTTTCTTGTGTTTTTCAATGTCTCTCATCTTTCCTTCTTTTTGCTCCCATGGCTATTTTGCTTCTCCCTCTTTCCCTCTTGCATACACTCTATCTTTATTTCAGCTCGGCCCCCTAAAAGCTGTTCCTGCTCCCTCTGACATGTTCTTGTTTCTCTCTGGTGATCTTCCTTCTCCCTAAAGATTTAGTCCAGCTTTGCATGAGGCAGTGATTGACACAAGATGCTCTTTTTGGCAACTGAAGGTCTTTCCTTTTGGTAAGATATATTAATCCAAGAGGGTTCTGCTTGGAACTGATGTTATTTCTGCTGTGTAGCGAAGGGTTGCTCATCCTTGCAGCTTTCCAGCTGTGTGGAGCGGAAGGAGGTTGAAATGACTTAGCCAGCATGTCAGAAAGGGAGTTAGCGATTGAGATCAGTATTTGTCACCATCCTGTCCCCCTTATGCCAACAACAAGCAATTGTCTGTGAGAGACAGAGAGACAGAGAGAAGGGAAAAGCAAATAGAGAAGGAAAAAGCAGGGAAGATGAGAGACACTGAAAAAACATGAGAAAATGGATGCTAGTAATAGAAGGAACTTCTGCAGGAAGGTCCAGCAAGCAGGAGGAGGTTGCTGCAAATGAAGAGGACTCAGCACACTCCACGTTTAGGCCTTGAGGAGGAAGGATTGCCCCTCTCTGTCCTTGCATAGACCCTGCGTCCAGACATCAGTTATAAGTGCCACGTCGTGGGCCCAGGGGTGGAGAATGACGTGGACAAGTGGAGGAGGCTGGCTGGTGGAAAGTGGCGCAAGTGGGAGAAGCAGGACCCTGGGGCGGGAGAAAAGTCGGAGGGGGTGATTCCGTAATATTGAAGGCAGGGCACTGTACTTGCTGCTCTACTCAGGACCTTCCAGAAGGCAAGAGGTGCTGGGTGGATGTGGATGCTTCTTCTCCCCTTGGGTGTAGCCAGGAGAGAAACCAAGGGGTTCCACAGAAGTGGTTTGGGCCTATCCTTCAGGCTTTGCTCGAAGGTGTCCTCCTCTCTAAGGTCTCCCCTAACCACCCTGCTCCCCACACCAATATTCCTGACCCAGTCACCCACTCAGCATTGTTTTTCTCCTTAGCACTTGTTACCTGCTAACATGCTATTTTCCTTGCTATTTTATTGTATTTTGTAGAACTTTTCATCTTCCCCCATTAGAATATAAACTCCACAAGGGCAAAGCTTTTAGTTTTTTTTTTTTTTTTTTTTCTATTTCCCATTTTGTTCACTGCAGCACCCCTAGTGCTCAGGACATGGCCCGCACAGAGCAGGTACTCATTAAGCATTTGTTGAATGAATGAACAGACAGTTAATATGAGGACACTTTGCGATATAACCAGGGCAGGGATGGCATATTCCCCTAGCAAAATTATGCCAGGCTTATTATGACGTAAGAAATATGGCCAACATCACATTAATGAAGGAGCATGAATCTCTAGTACAGATTAGAAAGGAGCATCTTAAGAATGAAATCAATCCTCCCTGAAGCATGACATGTTTGCTTTTGGATGTTTTGATAGCAAACCAGCTGCAACTGAATGGAAGCTGCTGGCTGTTCCCCTGGGCTTTTTCCCCTACCCAGAGCTGTATCCAAGGTGCCTCAAGTCCTGGGACTTCCTCACCGTAAGGGAGGGATGACTCTTCTCAGGGAAGAAGAGAGAATGGGGCAGGGAGTGGGGAACAGCTCAGAAGCTCTGCCTTCCTCCCAGGAGTGAAGCCTAAGGGGGCGACCCCCACCTGATCACACCCACTGTACTCACCACTCCTGTGTGGCCTTGGGCAAAAGCCTTCTTGAGAGCAGTTCCTCAGAGGAAAGCGTTCTGGGTCACAAGTTTGATTTTCTCATTTTCCTCCCAGACCCACGACAGGCCTCATATTCTGTTTACCTCGGGCACCGCAGCCTCCTCAGTCATGCTCAACCTCCAAGGCTCCAAGCCTTCTCTCCCCCACACTCTGGGGGACTCTTGATCTGGCATGATCTGATCCCCCCCACATCCCCAGTCACCTCCGAATGCTGTCCTGGCATCTGGCCTTTGGGGGTGCCTGCTTGCCACAGAGTGCTGGGTGTCATACTTGCTGTGCTGGGGCAGCTTTTCTCCTATATTCTGGGCCCTTGGGGCAAGAGATGGAGCTTGTGGCCTCCTTATTCCCTGTTTCTGCCTCTCGGATGTCTCTGTCCCTCTTCCTGCCAAAATCCCTGCTGCTTTGAAGATCAAGCCTTGCAGTTATGTCTCCTCTGGTTCCTCCTTACAGTGATGTTGGGATTCCTGGTACTGGCCTTCTGGTTGGTTCCTCCTGCGTACAGATGGGGGCCCATAATCTTCTCTTTCACCTCAGCTCATGCTCTTTCTCAGGGACTTCAATATCCACATAGATGACTCATCTGACCCCTTGTCTATTTGTCCTTGACACTTCACTGCTAATGAGCCTTTCTTTACCTCCACTTTAACCATCCACTCCCAAGGTCACACCCTGGGTCTTGTCCTTTGCAGAAGCTGTTTTGTCCAAATCTCATTTTCAAACATCCCATTCTCTGACAAGCATTCCCTATTGTTCTAGTCTTCTTGCTGCTAAAATACCTCCTTCTCACAAGACTTCTAATCCATCACACCATATACCTTCTACCTAAAGTCTGCCCACAGGCTTTACTTAACTCACTACCCACTTAGATTTCATGGTTAGATGTGTAGTCATTCCCTTTCTCTGTGAGAGCATCCCTTTGGAATGCTCTGAGAGGCAGATGGTATTTTTCAATCCAAATAGCCCTTCCACATGCTCTCCTGTAATGTGACCTTGTGATTGCCAGTTGAGAGCTGGAATCTAATCCCTTGCCCTTGAATCTAGACTGGCTCATGACTTGATTGTAACTAAAAGAATGCAGTAGAAATACTGAGTAAATTCCAAAAGTAGCTTAGAAATGGTCATGCAGCTGCCCCATGGTTCTTTTGGGATCCTCACTCTGAGGAAGCCAGCCAACCAAATAAGGAGTCCAATTACCCTAAAACTTCCATGCTGGAAAGACCACCTATGGCTCTTGAATCAGCAGTTCCTGTAGACCCAGCCTTCCAGATACCCCCACCAAGGTGCCAGACATGTGAGTGAAGTGGTCATGGACGCTCCAGACCAGCCTATTTGCCAGCTGAGTAGCATGGAGTGACCTCTGTCATGCCCTGAGGAGCAGAAGAATCATCCGTCCGAGCCCTGCTTTCCTGACTGTGAAACACAAAAAAATCATTGTCCCTTTAAGCCACTAGACTTTGCAAGATTTTTCATGCAGTAATCATAACAAGCTTGAAAACCGCAGGCTTGGTTGAACCCAATCATATGCCTCCTGTGTTCCTATACCTGAGCCACTGGAGAAAATTTCAAAGTAGGGATGATTGGCTTCACTTGAAACATCAAATGGACACCATGTTTCACCATGCTCCCAAGCTCTAGTGAGCTTGTCTCTCCCAGAGTCATCAGTTTCATATATTCCGTCTTGCTTCAAATCTCTTCCACTTCCTTCTTCTTCCCCAAATCATCAGAGGAGAGATGTCAAAGAGGCAGCTGGATGTATGAGTCTGGAGTTTAGAGGAAGGGTTGGGGATAGAGATAAAGATTTGAGAGTCATCAGGGTATAAGTGACATTTGAAATTACAAAACTGGATGATATCATCAGATGAGGGTGTGCCTGGGTAAGAGAAGGGAGTCCAGCTCTCCAACATTTAGAGATCCAGTAGAGGAGGGCAACAAAATAGACTGAGAAAGATGGCCACGGGGGTTAGAGTAAAACTAAGAGAGGGTAGTGTTCTAAAGATGGAGAGACGAGAGCTTTTTCACAAGGCAAGTCCCGAGTAGGTGAAAAGAGATAAGGGAAAGAATGGAAATGGAGGGATTGGCCTTTGACATCTGGAGCTTCCTCCATGGCCATGGGAAGTGACAGGGAGGTGTGTGCAGATGTTTCTGGATTCTAGATTAGATGGTGGGAAGGTGAGAGTGCTCCCAACTCATCTGTTTAATTTCTGTGAAAGGATCCATGTTTAATAGAAATTTCAGCCCTAATATGCTTAAAACACAATTCCTTCCTCACCTCCAGTCCCTCTCCTACCTCAACCTTTCTCAGCTTAGTTAACGGTACCACCATCCACCCAGCTGCTTTGACTAGAAACACTTGTTTCCTCACTCTCACTCACACCCCTTATTCAATCCAGCAGCAAGTCCTTCTGGCTCTACCATACAAACATGCCTCACATCTGATCCCTCCCCACTGTTTCTGTCACCCTTGTTCAAGCCTCCCTTGTCTATCACCTGATTACTGCTCTTGCTTATCTCTCTTCCTTCTCCCAAATCCATTATCCACAGTGCTCTTAAAAGGGAGAAATTTAAAAACCATAAATCATATTTAACAGCCCCCACTTAAAACCCTCCAGTGGTTTCCATCACACAAAATAAAATCCCAACTCCATGGGCATGAATAGGCATTGGTTTTGGATTTGGTAAATAGATGACTCAGCAGGAGAAGTAGGAGGCTGAGACCCTGATAATCACCTCCCCAGAATGGATAGGTCTTAAAATCCAGGTTACAATTGGAGTTGTTTTTGAAGTTGTGGCTATAGTTTAGGGCTGTTCCAGCCACATGAATGAGGTCTTGTAAGACAATGGGACAGGCTCACACTGAGAAAATAGTCCTATGGCCTAGTAGTAAGGCTATCACTTACGCTCCCCCATCATCAGGCCTATGTGCTCACCAGCAGAGGCCACGGAGTCTCTGGCAGGATGAACTATATCTAAATTTCAAAATTTAGGCTCCCCACTAGGCTTCCACTGATACCACCCTAGCTGGGGAGTGTTGCCTTGTTACTGCTCCCCACATAGCCTCCACTGACCGTTGGGGCCATGACGTTGTAACTGCTGAGCGGTGGTGAAAGCCCTGACTCTCCATTGGGTCTCCAGATGCCACCCCAGTGAGGAGGGTTACTGCTGGTGGGGGCTGAAGTCCAGGCTCCCCACATGGCTTCCACTGATGGGGTAGATGGTATGGGGGTGTAGGAGAGGGGCTTGTTACAGCCCAGTAGGTTGAAAGTCTGGGCTCCCCTCTTGGCCTTCTCTGACACCCCCTTGGTGACAAGGTTGGGCACCTTGTTACAGTTTGGTGGGGATGGAAGTCTAGGCTATTCAGCCTTTGCTGGCAGAGGTGTTAGAGGGTCTCAGTTTTTTCTGTGCTGTTGGCTGGAGGAGAGCCATTGTTGTCTAAAAGTTCTGTCTTTGTGGACTGCCCCTTTTCTGGTCCTTTGACTAAAGACAAGACTTGCAGATTGTTTTTGTATGTGCCCATTAGCATTTTGGGATTGGAAAAAATTGCAGATATCCACTACAGAATTAAAAACTTGCTGCTGATGGAGGCAGAAGCTCAGACACTGACATTTTCAAAATAGTTTTAATCCTTACCTAAAGGTATTGAAAAAGAAGTATATTAGAGGCCCTGAAAGATACTTAAGTATAAGAACAGAAGACTGTCCTAATTATCCATGGGTATTCAGAAAGTTTTGATGAATTTGATGTGCAGGGTATCTACACAACAGGGCTCCCAGCATCTTCCAGGGATGCCTTAGAGTAAGTTGTGCTGCTGGGCAAGTGATGCTCAAAGGAAGAGGGCACTGAGTTTAGCAGCAGTTCTAAAATCTTAAAAACATTTATGAAAATCAAAAAACAGAAAACACCACCAGTTATATGCTAAGGCAGTTGCCCAATTCCACCAACCGCGTTTTGCCTCAGAATATTCCAACCACACTCCTGTTACCTATTAAGCCTCTGTGTCCTCAAAACACAGAGAATACTCCCTCAACAGAGAAGCCTCTGCATGGCTGTGGTCTCCCAGTCATTCCCCAAGTTAGCACTTCTTTCTTGAGTTGGCAGCTGGCTGTCCAGCTGTTGAATCTTCACTTGGGGATTATAAGTATTTCTTTTTATAGGCTCAGACTGTTGGGTGGTATGAATTCTTTGCTTCATCAAATCACATGAACCCTTTTAGCTTTAATTTTTAAAATCAGATAAGTGGAAATCCTCGAGTCAAGAAATTGACAGTAAATATAATATATTTTCCCCACTCTGAGGATGAATTCTGGGAGACTGGCTATTTAAAGATAGATTTTGGGGTCTTTGGAGCTGTCAACATGAACCTGTTATTTAAAGACAATCTCTTCTGATTGGACTTGGAATTTTTAATCGACCTTAAGTTTTATTAAGGCTATTAGTCCAGTTGTGCCTAAAACCTACTGGACTAATCCCAGGTAGCAATCGTGGCAATTCCAGGATGATGGTCCAAGTGCCCACCCTCTAGCAGGTCCAGTAGCAATGTTCTCAAGGAGACTTAGTCTAGCCAAGGAGGTGGGACCTCATCATCTAAAAATCTGAATGGCAAGAAAAGATTTAAATAATTTGAAACCAACGCGTGCCACATGATTAATCAAACAATGACTTGTACATATCATGCTTTGCAGGAAGGACAGAACCCTTTCCCGTCCTGAGGGGTTGGAGTTTGAGCTAGTTCAGGGAGAAAACAAAGGTGGGATTTGGAAATGTGGAATGGCCAGAGGAGTCAGCCCTAGGTATGCAGGAGGCATATTCCCAGCAGGGGCAAAAGCATAAATGTTGGGACCCACATGGGGCCTTCTCAGGCAGCGAGAAGACCAGTCTAGCTTGGGCAAAGTGTCAGCTAAACTGAGCGAAGGAGAGAAGATTTTTATCAGTGTAGGATAGGGGCTTGGTTGTGAAGGACTTTGAAAATCAGGTTAATAATCAGTTGATACTTATTGATCACATCCCAGGTGCCACAAAATGTTCTAAGACTTTTACATGTGTTTTAATTCTCCTATTATTATTATTGTTATTGTCAACACCAATGTATAGCTGAGAAAACTGAAAAACAGGGAAGTTAAATGACTTTCCTAGTTGGAGTAAGTTTGAGGAGCAGGTGTGAACAGAAGCCAGCTCTGCTCTACTGCCTCTTGTTACCACTGAGCAGTTTAACCAGCCCTCTTGGCGATAGGGACCCATTGACCAATTTGGTGCACAGGTTCTCAGCAAAGACCAGATTCACTATTAGATTACGGTGCATATTCACCTGGGAGTGCTATTGGATGCCCAGACTTTTCCTGGGACTGCATTTGCATCTTGTTCCTGTGGGACCACCGAAAGGCATTACCAAATCGCTTGGATATCTGAGTCCAGGCATCGCAGGAAGGGTGAGATGGGATGATCAATTCCCTACAAGTGATTTTGGAGGTGGAGGGCTCTGATCCATTTGTGCAGAATCTCACACTGAGCCCAAAGGAGTCTGTGTCCTGCCATTGGAGTTGAGAAGTCAGTCAGGGGAATACAATTCATTTATTCTTTTCTTTATTCACTCAACCACTACTAGTTAAGTGCTGTCCAAGTGTCAGGAACTGAGCTGGGTGTAACAAATATAGGCAATCCAGTCTTATGTAGATTAACATTAATTAATGAGATAATCTTAGATGTCTGTGTGAAGTCAATAGAATAGAGTGATGAATGAGGAGTAAAATAGCTGGTGGGGAAAGGCCTGAATTCATGACATGTAGGATGGACCTAAAAGATTCAAAGGGGACAGCCATGTGAAGAGTGGGAGGCAGACATTCTCAGCAGAGGCAACAGAAAGTACAAAGACCCTGAGGGGAGAATGAGCCTGGTGAGGTGGAGAAAAGAAAGGCCAGTGTGACTGGAGAGGACAGTTGAGGAAGAGCTTGAAGAGAAATG
This sequence comes from Grampus griseus, assembly GCF_964374135.1. Classification (NCBI taxonomy): domain Eukaryota; kingdom Metazoa; phylum Chordata; class Mammalia; order Artiodactyla; family Delphinidae; genus Grampus; species Grampus griseus. The sequence goes on along the minus strand of NC_139000.1, from coordinate 86,766,134 downwards.
AAGGCTTGGAGAAGTGGCAGGTTCAGGCCAGCCAGGGCCTTTAGAGTCTGCAGTAAGGAATTTAAATTTTATTCTGTGTGTGATGGGAAGTCATTGAAGTTAATAAAGAAGACTCATTTCATTAACATGTGTCTGGAGAGGTTTGAACAAGTTTTGTCAAATTGCCCTTCTGAAGAAGAGCCTGGCCCGGGTCACTGGTGACACATACCTGCTGTTACAGTTAATGCTTGGGTGGGAGGTGAGCACACTCCCATAAGACGTCCTCTAAGGTGGGACAGAGGGTGAGTAGTCCTGGACTCTCTAGGTACTGAGAAGACCAGAGAAACCAGAATTCTGAGGAAGCAGCTCTCAGGAATAGCAGAAGAGGCCTCCTGTAGGTTTTGGGCATACCTCACACAGAGAGGTGGGATCTGTGTCCCCGTCCCTTGAATCTCGGCATGTTTGTGACTCTTTTGGCCAATAGAATGTAGTAGAGCGATGCTATGAGACTTCTGAGGCTGGGTCATAAAAAGCAATACATAAAAAGCGTTCTTGGAGGCCTGAGCTGCCATGCAGGGAGTCCAGCTTTCTTTAGTTCCAGCCCACAGGGGCCATAGGGGTGACAGTCCCAGGTGAGCCCAGCCTTCCAACCATCCCTGCCAAGGTGCAGGGCATGACAGTAAAGCCGTCTGCCAGCTGAATACCATTGAGTGACCTTCGTGGCTGCTTCATGAGACTGAAGAATCGATCTTCTGAGCCCTGCACAAATTCCTGGCAATAAAACCTTACCCATAAAATCATGTGATGCAATAAAACGGTTGTTGTTGTGAGCCACTAAGACTTGGGATAGTTGGTTAAGGAGCAGTAGTTGGTTAAGGATCGTATGAGGACAAGAAAGAATAGCCAGACCTTGGGGGGCCAGGCATTCTGTCTGCAGAAGGCCAGGTTCTTCAACCACGGCTGACATGAGGGTTTTACCAGTCCCCAGGGGAGGCCAGAGACGTGCCCCGTGTCCATTCAGGAGGGACCTCAGACATATCTTTCTTAGGATCATTTCCTCAGGGACTTGCCATGAAAACACAGCTCACTGTGTTTAAAAAATCCTCAGCTACCTTTGGAGGCTAATGCCTTAGGCCACAAATCAAAAACAGCAGACTACTAACTCCAGAGCTGCTGAAAGACCTCAGTCCTGGCTTCTGTGTCATCTTGGTTTTGAGAACTGATTCCATTCTGAGACAAATATGGGCGTTGTTTCCAAAAAGAAATCAAGATTCATAGTCTTTCTTCATAATTAAAGTTTCTGAAAAGAAAAACTGTTGGTCTCAGGTCTCTGGGTTGGTAGGGTCACCTCCGGTTTGGCTTCTTTTCTGTGTGTCACAAAATGAGTTTATAAATGAGTGCTTAAGAAAACCCCAAAACAAAAGAGAAAAACTTCTTTGGAAAAATGATAGTGAGAATGGAGATTTCTTGCTCTGGAGCAAACTTCTTATGAGGATTCCATGTGGCTATCCCTAGTCACAATGTGAATTGGGTTTTCTTTATTTCATTTATGTTTTATAAATGGTTCTTATTGGCCATGGGGCCTTATTCTCATTTCCAAAGGTGAGGAGCCTGAGGACAAAGGCAGGATGACTGACTTAAAGTCAGAGGTAAACAGTGTCCACACAGTTCTTCCCCTGGTAATTGGTTAAGAACCACGGGAGATAATTCAGCCTGTCTCAGACCCTGAGTTCCATAGTCACTGTAGGTCACTCCACCATATCTCTAACAAGAATGAGGTAGTACCAACAGGTAGAAACTAACAATGGGAATGCAGATTTCCACTCTGCAGAAGTCATTGACTATACTTTGGTCTTTTTACATTTAATCTCTCTTGCAGACTATTACTTACTGTTGAATACTTTTGAGAACATATTTCAGTTATGTCTATTAAATTAGCTTTTCAAGAACATTCATATATATATATACACACACATATATATATACACACACACATATGTGCATGTATTCCTATCTAATTTTTGTCTAAATTTTCTGTTGTTCACTGATTCCAATTTGGAATCATTTATTTAATAGTTAGCGAGTGTCTACACTATGAGGATTCTTTGTAATTAAAAAAGATGAAAATAATAACACGGGTTTCCTAACTCTTGAGTCCATACTTATCATACTCCCTTAGGGGATTACAGTTATTATCAACATGTGGATGCAAATAGTTTTAATGTAGGCAGAACCTCTTAGTTAAAAGAATAATTCTGGACACTGAAAAACAGAAAAATCAACAGAATACTAATTGTTCTTATGTACTGAGACCTTAAATTGTTAGTCTTCTTGTGATTCATATAATTCCATGAATCAGAAACCCAAACTCAGAGATGGAAATCTAATTTACAAAATGTTCTTCTTTAAGGATTTTATACGAGGAGATAATGGATCTTTCCTGCAAAAACTTAATGAAACAAAAACTTAAATTAAAAATACTAAGTATTTGAAAATCAATTTACTTAGAACAGTTGTGCTGTGAGTTAACACACATCCTGAGTAATTTGCCTTCATTTCATGTTTCAATATTTTGGCTCGCTGGGTCACAATTGTGAGAATCCATCCTGTTTTCATTTGCCTTCCCATTCCTGATGCTCCATCACAACGCCGCTACCTTGTACACAGTCTCACCAGAGACGCAGTATTTGATGTACCTTTTTATGAAGCCACCTGGAACCCGCTTTTGGGGAAGGGTCAGCATTCCCTTCCCTGGACAGGTGAAGCTGCTGCACGTAAAGGTTAAACGTCTTGCACAGATTCAGCCAGGCTGCTGCCTCCTGAGCGCCGCATGTTGTTTCCTTTATTATTTCTCTTTATTGCCTCTGTGCTGGCAATAAAGTTGGGTTATAAAATTAGAGTGCGGTCGCCACGTCCGGTTTCCCAGATTTCCATGTCATCTTGGGAAGCCCCAAGGTTCCTGATTGGTGCCACTGGGTATTTTCATCTGTCTTATTGAGGGTTGTGGAGATTGACAGAGCATAATTTTTAAAAAACGGGGACAGGGAAGCAAAGCTAAAGTTGACATTTTGGAGCAAACTCGTATGAAAGAAAGATTAGTTATTCAAAGCAAATTCGCCACCTTGAAGGCCCTTCTCTTGCATGGGGACCATGTAGATCGCAGGCAGCCCCAGGAATCCCCAGCAGAGTCCACACAGAAAGAGCCCGCGACCAGCGGGGTGACCACTCACAGAACCCAGGGGAGCGCCAGTCTGCCGGCCACCCCGAGAGCGTGTGCGCGGGATGCTCAGGTTCCGGAAGGGCGGCCCACCATCTCTGTCCCAGCACAGCCTCTCCAAGCTTTCAGCTAACCTGACAGTCGTTTGACTTTTGTCTCCACTGGCCACTCCTTTCTAAGCGAGAAGGAGTGGCTCTCTTTGAAGAGGGGAAACTCAAGGAGGTCTAAACACAAAAATTATCCTCAGAGAAGTTTTCTTTGCTTTCTTTCTTCTAAAGCATGGAATCGATTTAAAAAAGAAAAGGAAAAACAAACAAGCAAACACTCCCCGTGCCCCTGCAAATATTCTCCCGAGACACACAATCTAAAAAAAATATCTGTTTTATTGCGAGGAAAACTAGCTAATGGTATTGATAACTACCTTTGGATGAGGCCTACCTGTATTTGATCTCCTGTGATTTTTACAACCACTCCATGAGGTAGGAACTGCAATATCCCCACGCTACACAGAAGAGGACCTGGACCTACTCACCCAAAGTACACAGCTGCTGACTCCAGCCTGGGTCTGGCTGACCCTGGAGCTCACGCCCATGACCCTCAAGCAGTATTTTGCCCTTGAACTTAATGCTCCTGGCTGGGTGACCATAGCTGCCTCCAGAGAGGAGCTCCCCCAGGGCAGTGGTTCTTAATGGGGAGCGAGTTTACCCCCTAGGGGACATTTGGCAATGTCTGGAGACATTTTTGATTGCTGAAACTTGCAACTGGCCAGGGATGCAACTCGACATCCCATACTTCAAAGGATAGCCTCCACAACAAAGAATTATCTGGCTGAAAATGTCAAGTGTCCAGGTGGAAAACCCTGCCATAGATGCGTCCTTCTATTTTGTGACATTTAAGTTTAATGTGGTTTACTGTGTTGTGAATAATTGGAAAGAGAGGAAACCGTAGGGTGAAAATGAAACTGTTCCCATAAATCGTCACCCATGGCAATATCAGCTCATGCCGTTATACACACAATGCTGCAGAAATCACACCAAAGCCACAATATTTTCTCCTTAAAACTCGGGCAAAATGTGCCCACTTATGAGACTCAGTATAATGGACGATTGATGGTTGCCGTCCTGCTATTGTTGAATCCATTCTTTCCTCCCTCTTTGGGACAGCCGCATCTGGATCTCCAGGGGATTCTGAAGAGCCAATGTCACCCCAGATCCTGGCGTGGAGCTTGTTGCTGAGAGGTGGGCATGTGACCAAAGCAGAGAGAACGTCTGGCTGTTTTCTGGGAACCCTGGGACAGAGCTCTCCTCCTAAGGGTGAGTGGGAGTGAGAGTCGGAGGTCAGTAACAGCTCTGGCCATTTTTCTACCATGAGGGAAGTTCTGACACGGGTGACAGTCCTGCAGCTGGCTGGTACCCGTGGTAACCAGGGGCTCATCTTTGTCAGTGGCAGCCTGCTTCCTTCTCCACCTCCAAGCCTTCGCTTAAGCAGTTCCCTCCCAGGGCTGTTTCCTGACCTCCTTCAAAGCTCAGCCCCATACCCTCTCCTCGTTGAAGCCTTCCTTGAATACTCTAAATTTGAGTCTGTTTATTGACTGTGAGAGCTGAGTTATGTGATGTATTTTCATTATCTACCCAGATAGATTATAAGCCCCTGGAAGGCAGGCTTGTGTCCTATAGTTCTCTATATTCTGTGCTTATTGTCTAACAGGCCAGAGGGCTGCAGACAGAGAGCCACACAGGCTGTGTGACTGGAGGTCCCATTTTGCCTGGCTTTGTTTGGAAGATGAGGACAGACAGGTGGTTGGGGGAGACAGGCTTTGTGATGCTACACTTCTAAGTCCCCTCTGCCAACCTGGGACCCACACATTTGTGTGATATTCATGTCCTCAAATGGGTCTAGCCGGCTCAGCCTATTGCCTCTGTCCTCTTTTCTGCTCCCTCCTTTATGATCATTTCTTATGCTTCATCCGCTCCCCCACTTCTCAGCTAGGGAACCACCAACTAGTTTTTCACTTCCTGTGCCTCCTTTCCTTACCTGAACCTGGCTTATAGGGAAGTTATGAGGCTTAATAGAGCCATCCCATGCACTGTGTGTACTCATTGAATGGTAGGTGTTATGAAGAGCCATGGGTGAATGCAGATGAAGAAAGGGAAAAACACTTTTATCAGCTACTTATGCAGTTTGTTAGAGTTGGGGGTGTCTTTTTTTTTCTTCAATTTTCTATTTTATTAAAGTAGAGTTAACAAGTTTTGAGTTTTCTACCTAGGAAAAGACTGGTCGACTTTGGCTGCTTCCTAGAAAAGTTATCATTCAAAAAAAACAAATAAAAATCCATGGTTGCCTTTGTGACTTAAAAGAAACAAACAACTATTTTAAAAGTTACCAAAACTCCAACCATATCCGAGACCATTATAAATTTCAAACAGTAGATTTACCACACATACTACATTTTCATATTCTAACATAGCAAAGCATAAACACATAATTTGGGTACATCTAATTGTTTCAGAAAAGTTAAAAAGGTAACAAAGTTATGACTATAAAACTTTGGTAGTTTTTTTCTTTAAAAAGTAAAAAACCTTAAATATTTAATAAAGGAACACAAAACAATCCTTAAATTTCTTATAAATAGCTCTCAAGACATATATTACCCATCTGCTGCAAGCTTTCTTTACATGAGAGAATTTCCCAGGATACTTCACCACAAAGGATTATCTTCAAGAATTCTTCCAACATTTTACTCACGTAAATATGATTAAACACCTGCAGAAGTAGATGTGGATAAATGCATTCTTTTTTTTTTTAACTTCTTTATTGGAGTATAGTTGCTTTACAATGGTGTGTTAGTTTCTGCTGTATAACAAAGTGAATCAGCTATACATGTACATATAACCCCATATCTCCTCCCTCTTGAGTCTCCCTCACACCTTACCTGCCCCACCCCTCTAGGTGGGCACAAAGCACTGAGCTGATCTCCCTGTGCTATGTGGCTGCATCCCACTAGCTACCTATTTTGCATTTGGTAGTGTATATAAGTCCATAACACTCTCTCACTTCAACCCAGCATACACTTCCCTCTCCCTGTGTCCACAAGTTCATTCTCTACATCTGTGACTTTATTTCTATCCTGCCCCTACGTTATTCAGAACAATTTTTTTTTAAGATTCCATATATATGTGTTAGCATATGGCATTTGTTTTCCTCTTTATGACTCACTTCCCTCTGTATGACAGACTCTAGGTCCATCTACCTCACTACAAATAACTCAATTTCATTTCTTTTTATGGCTGAGTAATATTCCATTGCATATATGTGCCACATCTTCTTTATGCATTCATTTGTCAATGGACACTTAGGTTGCTTCCATTTCCTGGCTATTCTAAATAGAGCTGCAATGAACGTTGTGAAACATGACTCCTTTTGAATTATGGTTTTCTCATGGTATATGCCCAGTAGTGGGATTGCTGGGGCATATGGTAGTTATATTTTTAGTTTTTTAAGGAACCTCCATACTGTTCTCCATAGTGACTGTAACAATTTACATTCCCATCCAACAGTGCAAGAGTGTTCCCTTTTCTCCACACCCTCTCCAGCATTTATTGTTTGTAGATTTTTTGATGATGGCCATTCTGACTGGTGTGAGGTGATACGTCATTGTAGTTTTGATTTGCATTTATCTAATGATTAGTGATGTTGAGCATCCTTTCATGTGTTTGTTGGCTACCTGGTATATCTTTGGAGAAATGTCTATTTAGGTCTTCCATCCATTTTTGATTGGGTTTTTTTTTTCTTTTTGATAATGAGCTGCATGAGCTGCTTGAAAATTTTGGAGATAAATCCTTTGTCAGTTGCTTCATTTGCAAATATTTTCTCCCATTCTGAGGGTTGTCTTTTCATCTTGTTTATGGTAGCCTTTGCTGTGCAAAAGCTTTTAAGTTTCATTAGGTCCCATTTGTTTATTTTTGTTTTTATTTCCACTTCTCTAGGAGGTGGGTCAAAAAGGATCTTGCTGTGATTTATGTCATAGAGTGTCCTGCCTATGTTTTCCTCTGAGTTTGAGAGTGTCTGGCCTTACATTTAGGTCTTTAATCCATTTTAGGTTTATTTTTGTGTATGGTGTTAGGGAATGTTCTAATTTCATCCTTTTAATGTGTAGTTGTCCAGTTTTCCCAGCACCACGTATTGAAGAGGTTGTCTCTTCTCCATTGTATATTCTTGCCTCCTTTATGAAAGATATGGTGATCATATGTGCATGGGTTTATCTCTGGAGTTTCTATCCTTTTCCATTGATCTATATTCCGGTTTTTGTGTCAGTACCATACTGTCCTGATTACTGTACCTTTGTAGTATAGTCTGAAGTCCAGGAGCCTGATTCCTGCAGCTCCGTTTTTCCTTCTCAAGATTGCTTTGGCTATTTGGGGTCTTTTGTTTTTCCATACAAATTGTGCAGTTTTTTGTTCTAGTTCTGTGAAAAATGCCATTGGTAGTTTGTTAGGGATTGCACTGAATCTGTAGATTGTTTTGGGTAGTATAGTCATTTTCACAATGTTGATTCTTCCAATCCAAGAACATGGTATGTCTCTCCATCTGTTTGTATTGTCTTAAATTTCTTTCACCAGAGTCTTATAGTTTTCTGCATACAGGTCTTTTGTCTACTTAGGTAGGTTTATCTCTAGGTATTTTATTCTTTTTGTTGCAATGGTAAATGGGAGTGTTTCCTTAATTTCTCTTTCAGATTTTTTGCTGTTAGTGTGTAGGAATGCAAGAGATTTCTGTGCATTAATTTTGTATCCTTCTACTTTACCAAATTCATTGATTAGCTCTAGTAGTTTTCTGGTAGCATCTATAGGATTCTCTATGTATATTATCATATCATCTGCAAACAGTGACAGCTTTACTTCTTCTTTTCCGATTTGGATTCCTTTGATTTCTTTTTCTTCTCTGATTGCTGTGACTAAAACTTCCAAAACTATGTTGAATAATAGTGGTGAGAGTCGACAACCTTGTCTTGTTCCTGTCTTAGAAGAAATGGTTTCAGTTTTTCACAATTGAGAATGATGTTGCCTGTGGGATTGTCATATATAGCCTTTATTACATTGAGGAAAGTTCTCTCTGTGCCTACTTTCTGGAGGGTTTTTTTCATAAATGGGTGTTGAATTTTGTCCAAAACTTTTTCTGCATCTATTGAGATGATCATAGGATTTTGCTCCTTCAATTTGTTAGTATGGTTTATCACATTGATTGATTTGAATATATTGAAGAATCCTTGCATTCCTGTGATAAACCCCACGTGATCATGGTGTATGATCCTTTTAATGTTCTGTTGGATTCTGTTTGCTAGTTTTTTTTGTTTTTTTTTTTGCAGTACGCGGGCCTCTCACTGTTGTGGCCTCTCCCGTTGCGGAGCACAGGCTCCGGACGCGCAGGCTCAGCAGCCATGGCTCACAGGCACAGCCATTCCACGGCACGTGGGATCTTCCCAAACTGGGGCACGAACACATGTCCCCTGCATCAGCAGGCGGACTCTCAACCACTGTGCCACCAGGGAAGCCCTGTTTTCTAGTATTTTGTTGAGGATTTTTGCATCTATGTTCATCAGTGATATTGGACTGTAGTTTTCTTTCTTTATGACATCTTTATCTGGTTTTGGTATCAGGGTGATTGTGGCCTTGTAGAATGAGTTTGGGAGTGTTCCTCCCTCTGCTATATTTTAGAAGTGTTTGAGAAAGATAGGTGTTAGCTCTTCCCCAAATGTTTGATGGAACTCACCTGTGAAGCCATTTGGTCCTGGGCTTTTGTTTGTTGGAAGATTTTTAATCATAGTCTCCATTGCAGTGCTTGTGATTGGTCTGTATGTGTATATATATATATATATATATATACATATATATATATATATATATACACACACACATACATATTTATTTATTTTTTTATTTTTATTTTTTTTGCGGCACGTGAGCCTATCACTGTTGTGGCCTCTCCCATTGCGAAGCACAGGCTCCAGACGCGCAGGCTCAGCAGCCATGGCTCACAGGCACAGCCGTTCCACGGCACGTGGGATCCTCCCAGACTGGGGCACGAACCTGTGTCCCCTGCATCGGCAGGCAGACTCTCAACCACCGTGCCACCAGGGAAGCCCCTGTTTATATTTTCTATTTCTTCCTGGTTTGGTCTCAGAAGGTTTTGCATTTCTAAGAATTTCTCCATTTCTTCCAGGTTGTCCATTTTATTGTCATAGAGTTGCTTGTAGTAATCTCTCATGACCCTTTGTATTTTTGCAGTGTGAGTTGTTACTTCTCCTTTTCCATTTCTAATTTATTGATTTGGGTCTTCTCCCTTTTTTTCTTGATGAGTGTGGCTAATGGTTTACCACTTTTTTAATCTTCTCAAAGAACCAGCTTTTAGTTTTATTGATCTTTGCTATCGTTTCCTTCATTTCTTTTTCATATATTTCTGATCTGATCTTTATGATTTCTTTCCTTCTGCTAATTTTGGGGTTTTTTTTTTTTTGTTCTTCTTTCTCTAATTGCTGTAGGTGCAATGTTAGGTTGTTTGTTTGAGATGTTTCCTGTTTCTTAAGGAAGGATTTTATTGCTATAACCTTCCCTCTTAGAACTGCTTTTGCTGCATCCCATAGGTTTTGGGTCGTCGTGCCTCCATTGTCATTTGTTTCTAGGTATTTTTTTAATTTCCTCTTTGATTTCTTCAGTCATCTGTTGGTTATTAAGTAGTGTATTGTTTAGCCTCCATGTGTTTGTATTTTTTACAAATCTTTTCCTGTAATTGATATCTAGTCTCATAGCGCTGTGGTCAGAAAAGATACTTGATCCGATTTCAATTTTCTTAAATTTACCAAGGCTTGATATGTGACCCAAGATATGATCTATTCTGGAGAATGTTCCATGAGCACTAAAGAAAAATGTGTATTCTGTTGTTTTTGGATGGAATGTCCTATAAATATCAATTAAGTCCATCTTGTTTAATGTATCATTTAAAGCTTGTGTTTCCTTATTTATTTCATTTTGGATGATCTGTCCTTTGGTGAAAGTGGGGTGTTAAAGTCCCCTACTATGATTGTGTTACTGTCAATTTCCCCTTTTATGCCTGTTAGTATTTGCCTTATGTATTGAGGTGCACCTATGTTGGGTGCATAAGTATTTACAATTGTTATATCTTCTTCTTGGATCGATCCCTTGATCATTATGTATTGTCCTTCTTTGTCCCTTGTAATAGTCTTTATTTTAAAGTCTATTTTGTCTGATATGAGAATTGCTACTCCAGCTTTCTTTTGATTTCCATTTGCATGGAATATTTTTTCCATCCCCTTACTTTCAGTCTGTATGTGTCCCTAGGTCTGAAGTGGATCTCTTGTAGACAGCATATATATGGGTCTTGTTTTTGTATCCACTCAGTCAGTGTGTGTCCTTTGGTGGGAGCATTTAGTCCATTTACATTTAAGGTAATTATCGATATGTATGTACCTATTCCCATTTTCTTAACTGTTTTGGGTTTGTTATTGTAGGTCTTTCCCTTCTCTTGTGTTTCTTACCTACAGAAGTTCCTTTAGCATTTGTTGTAGAGCTGGTTTGGTGGTGCTGAACTCTCTCACTCAATCAAATCTGAATGAGATCCTTGCTGGGTAGAGTAATCTTGGTTGCAGGTTTTTCTCCTTCATCACTTTAAATATGTCCTGCCACTCTCTTCTGACTTGCAGAGTTTATGCTGAAAGATCAGCTGTTAACCTTATGGGGATTCCCTTGTATGTTATTTGTTGTTTTTCCCTTGCTGCTTTTAATATGTTTTCTTTGTATTTAATTTTTGATAGTTTGATTAATATGTCTTGGTGTGTTTCTCTTTGGATTTGTCCTGTATGGGACTCCTTGTGCTTCCTGGACCTGATTAACTATTTCCCTTCCCATATTAGGGAAGTTTTCAACTATAATCTCTTCAAATATTTTCTCAGTCCCTTTCTTTTTCTCTTCTTCTACTGGGATCCCTATAATTCAAATGTTAGTGCATTTAATGTTGTCCCAGAGGTCTCTGAGACTGTCCTCAGTTCTTTTTATTCTTTTTCTTTTTTCTGCTCTACAGTAGTTATTTCCACTATTTTATCTTCCAGGTCACTTATCCGTTCTTCTGCCTTAGCTATTCTGCTATTGATCCCTTCTAGAGAATTTTTAATTTCATTTATTGTGTTGTTCATCGTTGCTTGTTTCCACTTTAGTTCTTCTAGATCCTTCTTAAATGTTTCTTGCATTTTCTCTATTCTATTTCCAAGATGTTGGATCATCTTTACTATCATTATTCTGAATTCTTTTTCAGGTAGACTGCCTATTTCCTCTTCATTTGTTAGCTCTGGTGGATTTTTCCTTGTTCCTTCATCTGCTGTGGGTTTTTCTGTTTTCTCATTTTGCTTATCTTACTGTGTTTGGGGTCTCCTTCTTGCAGGCTGCACGTTCGTAGTTCCCATTGTTTTTGGTGTCTGCCCCAGTGGCTAATATTGGTTCAGTGTGTTGTGTAGGCTTCTTGGTGGAAGGGACTAGTGCCTGTGTTCTGATGGATGAGGCTGCATCTTGTCTTTCTGGGGGGCAGGTCCACATCTGGTGTGTGTTTTGGGGTTTCTGTGACCTTATTATGATTTTAGGCAGCCTCTGTGCTAATGGGTGGGGTTGTGTTCTTGTCTTGCTAGTTGTTTGGCATAGGGTGTCCTGCATTGTAGCTTGCTGGTCATTGAGTGGAGCTGGGTCTTGGTGTTGAGATGTAGATCTCTGGGAGATTTTCGCCATTTGATATTACGTGGAGATGGAAGGTCTCTTTTGGACCAGTGTCCTGAAGTTGGCTCTCTCACCTCAGAGGCACAGCGCTGACTCCTGGCTGGAGCACCAAGAGCATTTCATCCACACAGCTCAGAATAAAAGGGAGAAACAATAGAAAGAAAGAAAGAAAGAAAGAAAGAGGATAAAAGAAAAGAAAAGAAAAGAAAGATAAAATAAAATTATTAAAATAAAAAATAATTATTAAGATAAAAAAATTTTTTTAAGTAAAAAAACAAAACAAAACAAAAACGGACGGACAGAACCCTAGGACAAATGGTGAAAGCAAAGCTATACAGACAAAATCTCACACAGAAGCATACACATACACACTCACAAAAAGAGGAAAATGGGAAAAAATAATATATGTTGCTCCGAAGTCTACCTCCTGAATTTGAGATGATTTGTTGTCTATTCAGGTATTCCAGAGATGCAGGCTACATCAAGTTGATTGTGGAGATTTATTTATTTATTTATTTGCGGTACGCGGGCCTCTCACTGCTGTGGCCTCTCCCGTTGCGGAGCACAGGCTCCGGACGCGCAGGCTCAGTGGCCATGGCTCACAGGCCTAGCCGCTCCGTGGCATGTGGGATCTTCCCGGACCGGGGCACGAACCCGTGTCCACTGCATCGGCAGGCAAACTCTCAACCACTGCGCCACCAGGGAAGGCCTGATTGTGAACATTTAATCCAGTGCTCCTGAGGCTGCTGGGAGGGATATCCCTTTGTCTACTTTGTTCGCACAGCTCCCGGGGTTCAGCTTTGGATTTGGCCCCGCCTCTGCATGTAGGTTGCCTGAGGGCATCTGTTCTTCGCTCAGACAGGACGGGGTTAAAGGAGCAGCTGATTCAGGAGCTCTGGATCACTCAGGCTGGGGGGAGGGAGGGGTACGGAGTGTGGGGTGAGCCTGCGGCGGCAGAGGCTGGCATAACGTTGCACCAGTCTGAGGCGCGCTGTGTGTTCTCCCGGGGAAGTTGTCCCTGGATCATGGGACCCTGGCAGTGGCGGGCTGCACAGGCTCCCGGGAGGGGAGGTGTGGATAGTGACCTGTGCTCGCACACAGGCTTCTTGGTGGCGGCAGCAGCATCCTTAGCGTCTCATGACCATCTGTGGGATCCGCGCTGATAGCCGCGGCTCGCGCCCGTCTCTGGAACTCCTTTAAACAGAGCTCTTTATCCCCTCTCCTCGCGCACCAGGAAACAAAGAGGCAAGAAAAAGTCTCTTGCCTCTTACGCAGCTCCAGACTTTTTCCCGTACTCCCTGCTGGTTAGCTGTGGCGCACTAGCCTCCTTCAGGCTGTGTTCATGCAGCCAACCCCAGTCCTCTCCCTGCGATCTGACCTCTGAAGCCCGAGTCTCAGCTCCCAGCCCCGACCGCCCCGGCGGGTGAGTAGATAAGCCTCTCGGGCTGGTGAGTGTTAGTCGGCACCAATCCTCTGTGTGGGAATCTCTCTGATTTGCCCTCCACACCCCTGTGGCTGCGCTCTCCTCCGTGGCTCTGAATCTTCCCTCTCCGCCATCCGCAGTCTCCGCCCACGAAGGAGCTTCTAGTGTGTGGAAACCTTTCCTCCTTCACAGCTCCCTCCCACTGGTGCAGGTCCCATCCCTATTCTTTTGTCTCTGTTTATTCTTTTTTCTTTTGCCCTACCCAGGTACGTGGGGAATTTCTTGCCTTTTTGGAGCTCTGAGGTCTTCTGCCAGCGTTCAGTTAGGTGCTCTGTAGGAGTTGTTCCACATGTAGATGTATTTCCGATGTATTTGTGGGGAGGAAGGTGATCTCCTGTCTTACTCTTCCACCATCTTCCTCAACTCCCAGGTACGAAGATTCCGGCCCGCGGTCCCCAGGACTGTCGCGGCTTCCGCCGCTGGGCCCCCTCCAGAGCCGGCATCCTCAGTGAGGCCGCCCTCCCCTCGGGCTCCGGGGCAGTTCCGTGAGGGCGGAGGGAAGAGACCCCGAGCCGGGAGTTCCAGCTCTGTGGAAAAGCGAGCTCTGTTCTCCAGATATATTTTTAAGGTTAGAAAAAAATATAGCACTCACCTAGCCTTGTTTTAATCCCCTCTTTTCCCTCCTCCAATTTTTCCCTGCCCCTAGCAGGTTCTGAATTTTTGGGTTTGATCCCAGTATCCCATGTTTTATCCTCTTTCCTTCGTATACCATTGAGATGTCCAGAAGTCTGAAAATATTAGTGTTCAAAGCACATCTCCCATCCTGTCTCTTGTAGCTGGAAGTTACCCCATGGGTCTGTGTTGAACCATGTATCGCAGTTAGGGATTTGAAAAGATGGTTATCATAACCACTGGACCCTGAACTCACTCCCAGTGACTCTGGGAAACGGTGAGGGGAGGAGGTGATGGGAGGAGGTGATACCACCAGCTGGTACAAGGAGAGGCCTGAGACTGAGCTGCAGTCAGTCCATAAGCCTCTCCAATATCAGTGTGGCAAACGGTGTGGCTTCTACTCTCCTTTTCTGCACACCCCTTGGGATGTGCCTAAGTTTTATTTTCCCAGGAAGGCTTTTTATGACCTCATTAACGTGATTGACTGCCTATAATTGTGTGTCTGTGTGTGTACGTACGTGTGTGTAGGTGCACACACACAATGGCCTCACCCATGGCTCTGGAAGAAAGATGCCACCACTAGGGAGTCCAGGGCTCATGGGTGGGATGGAGAACTCTGGATGGAGATTCAAGACACCTGTGTTCTACTTAGTTCCTCCTTTGCCATCAACTTGTTTTGTGCAAGTCACTGTGTCAACTCCAGTTTCCTCTTTGATAAAGTTCAGAAGCTGGTCAAAATTATATCTGTGGGGCTTCCCTGGTGGCGCAGTGGTTGGGAGTCCGCCTGCTGATGCAGGGGACACGGATTCGTGCCCTGGTCCCGGAGGATCCCACATGCCGCGGAGCGGCTGGGCCCGTGGTCCGTGGCCGCTGGGCCTGCGCGTCCGGAGCCTGTTCTCCGTGGCGGGAGGGGCCACAGCAGTGAGAGGCCCGTGTACTGAAAAAAAAAAAATCTGTGGCTCTTTCCTCTTGAAAAGTTTAAAAGGGGCTATTTACAAAGATGTGGGCACCCTGTAGGGAAACCACAAGGCATAGTGCAGGACCTGAGGCTGGTAACGGAGACCTGATGTATGAGGATAGGACCTGTTACAAGAAACTAGAGTGCTAAAGAGGGGCCCTTCCTGACAGGAGGCTGCAGCTGTGGGGAGTAGACAGCCTGAAGCAACCCCATTGTGGGGAGGGGAGAATATATGCCAAAGCTCACTCTCTTCCCTCCTGCCAGCCCCTCTGGGGCTTCCCATTACCCAAACCCAACAGGAACTCTAAATCTTGTGTTGCCACAGGTCAGCCTCCAATGGAAGAGGCGCAATGGAAGGACTTGTGCCCAGCGGGCCTGTCACTTACTATCTATAAGTCCACTGGGAACTCAAGGTTGTTTTAGCTTCCTCACCAGCCTCTGCTCCCTCCCACCACCCTTTTTTTTTCCTATCCAGAATAAAGAAGATCTGACTCCAGCCAAATAAATCAATTTTAAGGTCCTCACTTTTGTATCCTCCTATATGCATGTACTCCTGTTAATAATCCACAGCTAATCAGGCTTCAGAATGTATTGATTCTGCATCTCATCCCTTGTTTTGGTCCCCACACCTAGGCCCCTAACTCAGATTCCCATGACCTCTTCCTTTTACTGTGGCAAGAGCCTCCTAATTAACTTTTTTGATTCTGCTTCCGGAATCAAATTCTAAAGGCAGAACTCTAATCCTTTTCCTGTTCAAAACTCTTCCATGGGCCCTCTTGTCTGAGACGATCATCTGAAGTCCTGAGCATGGCCTCTGATAGCCTATGATCTGGATGAGATTCCTCTTTTCAGTCTTATCCTTGGGCCCCCCTTTATGGCCCTGTGTTCCTGCAAACCAAACGGTCCTGCAGCCCGTCCTGTCTCCATGAGGATAATCCCCAGTTATGGAGCACCTAGTGTGTGTCGGGAGCTCTCCTAGGTACCTCACCTACACCATTTCACTTATTCCTCACAGACATCCAGTTCACAGTCCCCTCTTGCTGCCTAAATATAACAAATTTAACACAAAAATTTATAGGGAGCTCAGAAGTTTAGAAAGGGAAATCCCAGGTGCTAGAAGCAAAGCCAAAGTGGTGAGCAGGACCTAAATTCTGGGTCAATGAGAGGACTGGACCCAAGAATGCTCCACAGTGGGGAGGGCCTTAGGTCCAGGCAGGGTTGAGAGCTGGAAGTGAGCCCCCTGCACCAAGCCAGACATCTCTAAGGACTGTCCTCCACCACTAGAGAAAAACCCTATTCCCTGGCTGAGGGCTGTGACAAGGAAAGGTTGCTCATTCAAGATGGGGGAGTAAAAAGAACCTTTGGCAAAAATTTAAACTCCAGTCTGCCCCTGCCTGTCCTGTTGGGCGTCCACATTATTCATGCACTGTGGGAATCCTGAGCCCCTAAGTTAATATAAAATGTAGGCTAGACATGCACAACTGCATCATGTTTTTAACAGAGGCAGTCATTCTCCTACTGAAACATTCCTTCTGAAGATGATCCCTCACAAGAAACTTCAAGTTGCAGCAGGAAACAAGCACTCAGTGAAATAGTGTACAGAGGTAACACCTAAAGATTTCACACCCTAACGATGCAAATAGTAGGACATTTTGAGCACCTGGCTTAGGGAGATGAGAGCAGTAACGATCCTGAATAAGGCAAAACTGAGGTTTTTATTTAAGAATAACAGAAACATTTAGAAAAAGAACCAAATAAAAATTCCAGAAAGAAAAAAATGTGGTATTCATATAAGGATAAGGATTAAACAGGAGGCCAATCTCAGTTGTGAGGTAATAAATTAGAAGGCAGATCTGGGAAAATCATTTAAACCTCACAATAGCACTTCAAGGTAGGCGATTGTTTTTCCTTGTTAACACAGGAAGAGTTAAGAAACTTCATCAGGAGAGCCTGCCTTGAACTCAGATCTGTCTTATCCAGCAATATGCTGGGGCTGGTTTGTACCACCTGTGAGAGCCCTTTGTATGTATCTCTTCCCAACTCCACTTTCAGTGACATAACCTTAGTAGCTTGAAATTGACCATGGTGAGAGTATTTATACCACAGAAATTGCCAAGTACTACAATTGGGGCTTTTTTTTTCCTTAGAGAGTCTGTGGTTAAACATTTACCAGCATACCACTGGTCTGACCCGTGCTCACACTTTAAATTGGGAATCACAAGGTAATCTCCCACAGGGGACTCACGGGACACATAAAGGATGAGGTTGGCTGAGTGGGCTCACCATGTGGGCTGTGTGACCTTTCTAAAGTGAGCAACTGCTGCAAAGCTTTTGGTATTATGTGGGCTGTGGACCCAGTGTTAACATCTTCTGATTTCTTTAAAAGCAGCTGCAAAATCCAGAATTTTACGTGAAATCTCAATTTTATTTATTTATTTATTAGCATGATTTTTTAAAAATATATTTTTTTAATTAATTAATTTATTTATTTATTGACTGTGTCAGGTCTTAGTTGCGGCATGTGGGATATTTCATTGCGACACGCAGGCTCTTCGTTTCCGTGCGCGGGCTTCTCTCTAGTTGTGGCACGTGGGCTCCAGCGTGTGTGGCCTCAGTAGTTTCAGCATGGGTTTGGTTGCCCCGCAAAATGTGGGATCTTAGTTTCCTGACCAGGCACCAGGGAAGTCCCTGAAATCTCAATTTTTAAATGCTGGCAACAGATTCAAAACATTGCTCAGGTCAAAAAATAAAATAAAACCCACATCTGCTGGCTGAATTTTGCCATGGGCTGCCAGTTTGTAATACCTAGTTTTAACCAATAAACTCCATTGCTTTGTGTTATTGTTCCTTTCTCTAAACGCCCTCCTACTTGTCAAAATCCAGCTTAAATGACAGCTTCTCCATGTTTCATCCCTGAGCCGCCCATCTAAAAGTCATCTTCTGAACACTAAATAGATGGTTCTGAACACATAAGTATTTTCTTTAAGGGAAATGTGTGTGTTATAAGAATTTTTCCTTAAAGAAAATAGTTATGTGTTTGATATTATTTGTGCACACATTTTTCTTCTCTGGTAGTTTGTAACTTCCCTGAAGATCAAGATCTATGTCTTGGTCATCTTTGTTTCCCTGGAAATGTTCAGCAAGTCTCCTGTATATAGTAGACATTCAGTAAGTATTTGGTAAAATTTAAAACTGGAAACTCAGTACATGTTTATTTGAATCACATTTTATACTTGCCTTCAGAATTGTGACTTGTGTGTTTAACCAGGAAGATTAGGAATTTAGATAGGAAATTTCAAAGCCATGTTGATAGCAGAGAGGATGGTTATCATTCCTAGTTTTATGAGACGTGCTCACGGGAAACTTTTATTTTCCTGTCTGTGTTGATGCATGTGAATGGGTGTTTCTGCACTAAGCTCTGTGATTCAGAGACAACTTCCCATAGTCATGGCTGACTGAGATGTTAGAATACAGAGCATTTTCCTATTTAATGAAACTTTTTTCCTTAATCAAAATGAAACTTATTAAGACCAAAAACATAATGTTTACTAATATTTGTACTTAAAAGAATTTTCAAGGCTTTTAAAGTATAATGTATTATAGAGCAAAATTTAAAGGAATACAAGTACTTTGGTGCAAAACTCAAATTAAAATTTGAGAGTTACTACTTTCCCCCTTCACTTTCCTATGTTGGTTAAAATAAAGACTTTTTAGTTCTTTCTTTCACTTTCAATGCAATAGATTTGTAAAGCTTGCAGCTCTTCATCTCTTAAAGTTCCCTTGGGATCTTCAAATGTCCTTAGATAATCTTTCCTTGACTGCTTGCTGCTAATTTTAGAAAAGAATTAATTAGTTATCTCTAAATTCCAAGAATTACAAGGGTTCCTTTTCTTTCCTAGTTACATACCCTCTGTTTCCTTCTATAGTATTGTTTTCTAAGCAGGACAAATAGAGCCTCCTGCTCTCAACTGGTTTCTGTTTTCTGTTAAAGAGCTTAAAATTAGGAAAACCTCAACCTTATCAGTACTCTATGTTAAAAATAGATTTAAACAAAATAGTAAAATGATATTAAAAGCAGAGCCGAAATTTTTCTCTTCCCATTAATGCTTAACTTTATTATTTGCATCCTTTGGGACAAGGTGGTAAAAATGAAAGTATAGGCTGGTCATTCTTTTCAAACCTACTCACAAGTGTATTTTAAACATTGGGTCTACTTGGAGCTATTACACAATTTTTTAAATTGTAAAAATTTAGTCCGAAAATGGCATAGAAATAATCTGTAAGTATTGTTTAAATATAGGTTGACTTTTCTTCTCATAGTTCAGAAGTTTTTCGCTCTGCTAGCCACTCAACTTATCCTATTTCTAAAGTTTTGGAGAGTCACGTGCATTGTGCACAATTTTGTAAAAATAGGTAATGCATTCATTCAACAAATATATGTTGAGGATCTGCTCTGTGCAGGCACTAACTACACACTGATGAACAAAACAGACAGTCCTAGGCCCTACTCTGTGCTCTCAACAGCGTGTGGCCACACAGGGACTGAGCCTACAACTTGGACACTCACTACCACATTCTAACTTCAATGGTTAAACAGCTTTGAGGTATAATGCATTTGCTTTCAATTGCCAGTGAGAAGTGGTTGCCATCACAGCCAAGACCTAAGTTATTAAAGTTTGACAGGAAACTTTTCATGACATATACCTTCATCATCAGTGTCAGTTCACCCTGTCAGCTGAGGTCCCCGGTCTCTGCTCTTTACCCGTTATTTTCTGCTGCACAATATTGGACCATCCATAAAACAAACAGACAAACACTGCATGTGTGTGGTGGAGGCAAACCTGTCACCCCAATGGGGATGATTACCTTTTGCCTTTGCTCCTCTTAGGTAAGCACCTTGAACTAGACGTTTGGGAGGTTTCCTTCATCAAGGCTGGAATTAACTATTTTGAAAAAGTGTAAGTTAAATGATGAATTTTGTTGTCATTTATGTCATTATTGCCCACCCCCTCATGTACCTTCTCACTATTTAATATTGTCTTTCAGGACAGTCATGGTGTGTACATAGCTCCAGAAAGTCACAGACTGCAGTTGGGGAGGGACAGCCTTAGATGAACTGAATCCCATCCCCTCCTTTGACTGCTAAGGGATCTGAGGCTCAGACAGGTGAAAGATTCCCAAGGGCACACAGCTGGTCATGAAGCAGGATCCTACCTCTTGGTCTACATAAGAAGAATGATGCTCTCAATATTCCGATCCCATATTTTATGGTTCCTTATCATGTTACTCTATTACAGTTATAGTTGTAGAGTATTAACTTCACTATGCAATATGTTTACCAAATATGAAAGTTTCAGGTTTTATTCCATGAAGGACACTTTTCTGCTCAGCTCATGACTGTTTTTTTGGCGGTACACGGGCCTCTCACTGTTGTGGCCTCTCCCGTTGCGGAGCACAGGCTCTGGACGTGCAGGCTCAGCAGCCACGGCTCACGGGCCCAGCCACTTTGCGGCATGTGGGATCTCCCCGGACCGGGGCGCAAACCCGTGTCCCCTGCATCGGCAGGCGGACTCTCAACCACTGCGCCACCAGGGAAGCCCTCATGACTGGTTTTGAGTTGGTTTATCTTAATGGACTAGCCATTTGAGCATTCACCAAAAGAGGTATCCTGTTTACAGCAGTTGATTTTTCAGAGATCAAAGGAAAAGGGCAAACAAAAGGAGCTTGGAGTTAGGACATATTTTTTCTCACCTGTGATCTGTGAGATAGCTGATCTAGGGCCATTACATCTCTTGCTTTTGTTCCACTGAGGAAATAGTGGTCACATGGCTTAAAGGAAGTTGCTGGAAGTAGATCTGCCCAGATTCTGGGAAAGGGAATTTGTATATACCAGATGGGTCAGTGCTTCTCCTACCTATTAAGTTGAATCACATGAAATTGTCCCTATCGCAGCACTTTTGACCTACAAAAATGGTAATTTTTTTTTTTTTTGCGGTACTCGGGCCTCTCACTGTTGTGGCCTCTCCCGTTGTGGAGCACAGGCTCTGGACACGCAGGCTCAGCAGCCATGGCTCACGGGCCTAGCCGCTCCGCGGCATGTGGGATCTTCCCAGACCGGGGCACGAACCCGTGTCCCCTGTATCAGCAGGCGGACTCTCAACCACTGCGCCACCAGGGAAGCCCCAAAATGGTAATTTTTTATGACTTAATCTAATACAATTTTTTTCTCCTTTCCCCTTTTATCCTTCCAAGCCCTTGCATGTATTTTTCCTCGGCCTGGTGTAGGATCAATTCTTTGACTTACTATCAAACTTGCACTTATTCTCTCCTCTTGTCATTAAAGACTTTCAGGCTCAGTGTCAAAGATTTGCTCCTTGAAAGGCACAACTGGATTCAACCTAGGTTGAAGTGGTTAGAAAATCAATAGCTCAGTGCTATTTCATCACTGGAAATGGTTCATCCCAATAATTGGGGTCAATATGGTTAATATAAACATATCTTGAGGGAAGATGCATCTCTCTTCTTGCCTGGGCAGGTGGAGACATGGCATCTCTGTCTTATTACCCAGAAGAATATTATGGTTGGATCTCTGCCACCCATAGGTCTGAATGGGGCACCCTGTGTTTCATCAGAAAAACAGAATGCCTAGTTGTACTCATCAGGTAAACAAACTTCTGTGTAATTAATGAGCATCAGGCCAACTGTTGGGAGGATTATTGGTCTTGGAGAGGCAGATAATCCTACCACAGTCATGTGAGTGTAGGTTCTTAGGATAAATCTCAAAATCTCAGTTGACTGCCTCAGTCCCTTCATCCTTAGAATAGAGGAGCCAAGGAAACTTGCCTAAAATCAGAAATGAATGCAAAGTTGTATGTGAAGACCCATAAGGCCTTGTAATGGAACTAGTTCTTGGTTGTAGAAATAGAACAGTAGGATGACAATTCTGGATAAGTACTCAGGATCAACTAGCATTGGGAAAGGGAAAGGCAGGGTGGATAGAAAAGTTACTGGATGCTCTTCCTTTTTTTTTTTTTTATTGAAGTATAGTTGATTTGCAATATTGTGTTAATTTCAGGTCTACAGCAGAGTGATTCAGATATAAGCATATATATTTTTTCAGTTTCTTTTCCATTACCGGTTATTACAGCATATTGAATATAGTTCCCTGTGCTACACAGTAAATACTTGTTGATTATCTGTTTTATATATAGTGGTGTGTATCTGTTAATCTCATATTCCTAATTTATCCCTCCCCACTCCCACCCTTTCCCCTTTGGTAACCGTAAGTTTGTTTTCTATGGCTGTGAGTCTGTTTCTGTCTTGTAGATAAATTCATTTGTATTATTTTTTAGATTCCACATATAAGTGATATCATATAATATTTGTCTTTCGCTGTCTGACTTACTTCCCTTAGTATGATATTCTCTAGGTCCATCCATGTTGCTGCAATTGGCAATATTTCATTCTTCTTATGGCTGAGTTATATATATATATATATATATATATATATATATATATATATATATATATATATATATACACCAAATCTATATCCATTTATCTGTTGATGGACACTTAGTTTGCTTCCATCTCTTGGCTACTGTAAATAGTGCTGCTATGAACATTGGGGTGCATGTATTTTTTCGAATTAGAGTTTTCTTTTTATTCTGGATATATACCCAGGATTGCTGGGTCATATGGTAGCTCCTATTTTTAGTTTTTTAAGGAAACTCCATACTGTTTTCCATAGTGACTACACCAATTTACATTCCCACCAACAGTGTAGCAGGGTACCCTTTTCTCCATACCCTCTCCAGCATTTATTATTTGTAGACTTTTTCATGATAACCATTCTGACCGGTGTGAGGTGATACCTCATTGTAGTTTTGATTTGCATTTCTCTAATAATTAGAGATGCTGAGCATCTTTTCACGTGTCTGTTGGCCATCTGTATGTCTTCTTTGGAGAAATGTCTACGAGGTCTTCTGCCCATTTTTTGATTAGGTTGTTTGTTTTTTTGATATTGAGTTGTATGAGCTGTTGTATATTTTGGAAATTAAGCCCTTGTCGGTTGCATTGTTTGCAAGTATTTTCTCCTGTTCCATAGGTTGTCTTTTCATTTTGCTGATGGTTTCCTTTGCTGTGCATTAGGTCCCATTTGCTTATTTTTGCTTTTATTTCTTTTGCCTTAGGAGACTGATTTAAGAAAATATTGCTATGATTTATGTCAGAGAATGTTTTGCCTATGTTCTCTTCTAGGAGTTTTATGGGGTCATATCTTATACGTAAGTCTTTAAACTATTTTGAGTTTATTTTTAATATGGTGTGAGGGAATGTTCTAATTTCATTGATTTACATGTAGCTGTCCAGCTTTCCCAGCACCACTTGCTGAAGAGACTGTCCTTTCTCCATTGTATATTCTTGCCTCTTTGGTCAAAGATTAATTAACCATAGGTGCGTGAGTTTATTTCTGGGCTGTCTATTCTGTTCCATTGATCCATATGTCTGTTTTTGTACTAGTACCATGTTGTTTAGATTACTGGAGCTTTGTAGTATTGTCTGAAGTCTGGGGGGGTTATGCCTCCAGCTTTATTCTTTTTCCAGATTGCTTTGGCAATTCTGGGTCTTTTGTGGTTCCATGTAAAGTTTAGGATTATTTGTTCCAGTTTTGTGAAAAATGTCATGGGGAATTTGATAGGAATTGCATTAAATCTATAGATTGCTTTGGGTAGTATGGCCATTTTAACAACATTAATTGTCCCAATCCAAGAGCATGGAATATCTTTGCATATCTTTGAATCATCTTCAATTTCCTTTATCAATGTTTTATAATTCTCAGTGTATAGGTCTTTCACCTCCTTGGTTAGGTTTACTCCTAGGTTTTTTTGTTTGTTTTTGGATGCAATTTTAAATGGGATTTTTCTTTTTTTTTTTAACATCTTTTTTCTGATAATTCATTGTTAGTGTAAAGAAATACAACAGATTTCTGATATCCTTGATGCTCTTGTTTTTCTTTTAGGCACTGAATAGATTTGATAAATAAAACCTGGCCCTATGGAAATGTCTACCTTTGCTGCGGTTGGACCAATGACCTTTAAGATTCCTCCTAAGTTCTAGAAACTCTGCAAAGCAACCCAAAGCACTCAGCCTTCTCCACCCTTCACTGTCAGAAACACAATCCAAGACACTGCCTTTTCATGAAACCAGCACATATTTATTGAGGACCTGGTATGCACCAAGTCTTATTCTATGCCAGTGGATATCAAATGTGGTCTCTAGACAAGCAGAATTAGCATTACCCAGAAACTTGTGAGAGACCCAAACTCTCAGGCTCACCCATGACCTGCTGGACAGGAAGCCCTGGGAGTGGTGCCCAGTGTCTGTGTCCTAACAAGCCTTTCAGGTGATTCTGGAGCAACCCCAAAGATGGAGAAGGACTTTTCTGGGTGTGGGACATCCCCAAGCTAGCAACACTGTTGGGCATGGCTTCGGTGGCTTTGTTCCTGTGTAGTAAAGATCATAAAATGTGCCTGACAAACTGCTGCTTACAAAAAATTTTTTAAGGTTGCCAACCAATGAAAAGGAGGCCACATTGAAGAAACAATTTATGTTTTGGTGAAATGTCACCATTTCCTCTGAAGCTAGGCCACATATTAGGAAATTCTGGAATTGTTTAGCTGTGATGTAATGTTGCAATTTTGCTGTGAACAACTTTAAGAGCCTTGATGAAGATTTTCCCTCTTTCCCATGGTTCTTAACCATAGCCTGTAATGGAGTTTTGATACTAGAAAATAATACTCCTTGTCACTGCCTCCACCTAAAAACTGAGGGTATAGCTGAAAAACTCTTCTATCAGTGCTATTAAAAAAGCATGGCCAGTTACATTTTGGGTTTCCTCCCTCCCTCTCTCCCTCTCTTCCTCTCTTCCTTCCTTCCTTCCTTCTTTCCTTCCTTCCTTCCTTTATTTTATATCAACAACTTTAAATCTGTTGAGATGTCTCTATCCTCCAGCACTCATTTAAATACCTGTTTCTTTTATAGAAAAGAAACAAAAAAGAATAAGTTTGTTGTATAAACATTCATCATAGTGAAGGAAGCTTTATAGATACTTGCTTTCTACATCTTCACAAGATGTGCCTTCTGACTATTCCCCTTTGCATGTAGGACACCAAGGTTTGGAGAGGCAGAGTGACCTGTCCAGGATCCAGTTGATAAATGGCAGTGGAATTGTAGTCAATATATTGCCCAGAATTTCTGCCTTCTAACCTCATGTGTGCCCGCTAGGTAACATATGTGATACGCCATAGTTTCACATGTTGCTTCTTTTCATTTGTATACAAGTAGAACTGGGTCTGAAGACTACTCTGAGGTAAGCCAGGTTTATTGCTGACCCCACCCCTTTACCCTCTTGGTGCTGCCTCCTACTCCATCTCTGCAGAGTCAGCATCAAATATGCTGCTAGAGGAGGCTCTGAAGGTGTGCCCTGACACATTCATGGCATGGAAGAAAGCTCTGGTAGTAGAATTTCAAGTGTCAGTAGTCAGATAGGGCACTGGGGGCTCCAGGCCATCCTTCTTAGAATTGGGTGGACCTGGTAGACCAGCAGGGCCTTTGTGCCTGAGCTTCCACCAATGACTGGGACCTGAACTTCCAGTCCAAGTGATGAGGGCAGCATGTGTCTCATGCTTCCCTTCTGGGAAATGTCAACTGCACTTATTCTAGCAATTGAAGTAGCTATTGCCCTTCTTCAAACCTTTTAAAGTTAAAGATTAGACAAAAAAGAAATTTCTCTCCTAATAGATGAGTGGCATATAAGTGCCCAATAGGAGATACTTCATATACTGAACTTGATTCTCTTTGAAACATAGAATTTATCTAGGTAGAGCACAGAGAGAATTTTTAGGGCAGTGAAATTATCTGTATGATACTATAATGATGGATACATGTCTGTTATGTCTATCAAATAACATCTGTCAAAACCCATAGAATGTAACAAATTCAGAGTGAACCCTAGTGTAAAGTACAGACTTTGGGTGATAATCATGTGTCACTGTAGGTTCATCATTGTAACAAATGTACCACTCTGGTATGAGATGTTTTTAGTGGGGGCAGGCTCTGCATGTCTGGGGACAGGGGGTATATGAGAAATCTCTGTACCTTTTGCTCAGTTTTGCTGTGAACCTGAAACTGCTCGAAAAATATTCTATTTTATCAGTTGAATTTATCTTTAGCGTATGGAAACATGATTTTTAAGACAAACCTTTTCCCCTTCAGTCTGTGTAGCACACATCACCCTGCAGTTGAGAAATTACTAGAGCAATCTGGATATCAATCAGATATCATTTTTAAAAACATAGCTGATTTAGTGGGTAAAGGATAAGTGAAATAGATAAGAAGAAAAGGCCAGTCAGACTGACCCATCTAACTCTGCACATGTCCATTTACCTAAGTTGAGGAAGCTTTAGAAAAATGAAAAACAAACACCCAACCCTCCCTCAACTTTGCAATAAGAAAAAAATGTGGTCAGCAATTTCTTATTCAAGGCATTGGTGATGTCAGAAAGAAAGTAATCGTATAGGACATGCTAGAAAAAAAGGAAGATAATAAAAGGCTTGTTTTATTTCATCCCGTTTCAATGAGGTTTACGGTTTCCAAAACCGCCTACTTTTTCACAGGCAGACCTGTAGGGTTTAGACTCCTGATCTAAATTACCGACGGTCCACACCCGCTCCCCTGCACACAGCCCCGGGCCCAGCCCTCCCCCCACTCCCGTCCCTCTGCTGCTCCCAATGCAGCCCTGTGGCCGCAATCGAAGGCTATTTCCAAGTCCATCTGGTTCTTTGAGCAATAGTCTTGTTTGTTGTCTTTTCAGTGACATTCTGTTTGTTCAACCCCCTTTTTCCCTTCTGCGGGAGACAGCCTAACATTTTTTTCTTCTTCTTTAAAAAAAATGTTATTTGCTTTTCTTTATCAGCGTCGAGAAGAATGAAAACTCTGAAGGCAAAATAAAGGGAGACTTAAAACCGGGAAGAGAAAGGCGCGCCGCGGAGGAGGGAGCCTGCCTCGGACCACTGCAGCGGCTCGGCGTCACCCACATTCCTGGGCCGCCGCGACGCCCCAACACAGCTTGTCGTTTCCTCCGACGGAGGCCGGCCGTGAAAGCCTCCCGGCGACGTGGGTGGGCTGCTGCGAAGACGCAGCGTCTCGTCCCATTCAGGAACTGCCCCGGGCCTGGCCCCGCGGAAGGCGGGCTGCGTGTTGTTTAAGTAAATAGACTGGTCGGAGGCCGGGCTGGCCGGGCCCCCACCCTCCCTCGCCGGCCCTGACCGGGAAGGGCCACCGGCGGGAGCCACCGCCGCCACCCACCGCGCAGGCGGGACCGCGGGCCTTCCCTGGACTTTCCAGTAAACAGAGAAGGTCTATCTTTGTCCCGTGCCACAGGGAGGCACTTGGGCCCGTTCAGCTTGTGTTTTCAGATGTTCCCTTGGGTCCTCTTCCTGGCCCATCTACTGCCCCAGACGCTTCCCAGCGGCCAGTTAGCATCTTCTGTGCGGAAGCGGGAATCCAGGGCGGCTCAAAGGGTGGTCCTGGGACGGCAGCGCGGCCTCAGCTGGAAGCTTGTCAGGAATGCAGTTCTCAGGCCCTGCTCCGTACCTGCTGAATCAGAAACTCCGGAAAGGGGGCGCAGCCGACGTTTCTACAACTTCTCCAGGTGATTCCATGCACACCCAAGCGTGTGAAGCAAGGAGCCTGGCTGCTGGCTGACCCCGAGCAGGGCTTCTATCTGTAATGTGCAGCTGGGTCCCCAGGCCCTGGAAGACTGTCCAGCCTTGAACAGGTGCTCAGTGCGCATTTTACAGATGAACAGGTGATGCATGGGGTTGGGCCAGCTAATGGATTTGTTTTTGTGTTTTTTGGCGGTACGCGGGCCTCTCACTGTTGTGGCCTCTTCCGTTGCAGAGCACAGGCTCCGGACGCGCAGGCTCAGCAGCCATGGCTCACGGGCCCAGCCGCTCCGCGGCATGTGGGATCGTCCCGGACCAGGGCACGAATCCGTGTCCCCTGCATCGGCAGGCGAACTCTCAACCCCTGCGCCACCAGGGAAGCCCCAGCTAATGGATTTGGATGGGTGTTTTCCTCTTTTCCTTCCCACAAGTTCACCTCTGCCCCTGCCCCACGCAGCCCATCTATCTCAGTTGAGGGCCCAGGGTTTGTTATTGGGTTTTGCCATCCACTTGTCTTTTTGAGGGGATTAAGCACAGAGTTCAGGGATGGAGGGATGGGAGGGCTGTGGGACAGAGAAAACGTCTCTTCCAGGACTGCCTCCGGAATCTTCCCTCCCCACAAATTTCCTTCATATTGCTGAGCTTACACACACACAGACATGCCTCCCCTCCACTCTGTCGCAAAGCAGATAGATATTTTAAATTGAAAGTACTGCAAAAGTCCCTGACCATGTACAGTCAAGCATGCAGGTTGGCCCAGTTCACCTGATTACCACTTAGTGCCTGAAGACACCTGGACAGGATCCCCTTCAATGTCCTCCTTCTCCTGCCGGGTCTGATCCCGTGCAAGGCTGCCCCTGATAAGTACTAAGCACCTACTGTGTGTCAGACACTGGGGATAGACGTCTGTGGTCAACAAAACAGAGTCAGAGCCTGTGCTCATGGCATTTCCATTTCATATTAAGGAACCTAGATAATTAAATAATTTCAATAAAATACAATGTTACAAGTGTTAGGAAAGTGTTATTTAAGATCCTTTTAATTACATACCATCTTGTGACATCTCTTGTTATCTTGATCTGTTATTATGTAACTATTTCACTGATTTAGCATGTTTACTTCTTTCTAGCTGGATGTTAAGTTCCTGGAGGATAAGAACAACGTCTTACATGCTTTTTCTCTTCTGCAGTTCTTAGCCCGGTAAGCTTGGTGTACACCAGTGGTTCTAGCTTGGGCGATATTGCTGGGGCAACGTCTGGAGACATTTTTGGTTGTTACAACTTGCACAGATCGGGGGCAAGGTCCTACTGACATCTAGTGGGTGGAGGTTCAGGATGCCGCTAACATCCTGGTGCACGGGGTACTCAAACTTCTCATCGTCAAGAACCTTTCGTCACACCAGTCTGGCTGAGGCCTCAGATGGAGCCACACTGGTTGATGCAGGCTGGACCTGGAGAGAGATATATATATCTTCTGGACCTTGTGTGCTAACATACGGCGCACGGGACAGCCCCCGCCCCCAACACAGAATCACCCAGCCCCAGATGTCAACAGTGAGAGGCCAAGAAGCCCTGGCCTGGGGAGACCCTTTGTGTTCTCCCCACAGCATCCTCTTCCTAACAAGCCAGTGCCTGGTAAACCAGAGGAGCTACAACAACTCAGCATGACTGTGGGACTCTCCTCCTGCCTTCTTGTCCACCAGTCAGCCCGGCTCCTCCTCTGCCTGCCAGACACCTCTGCTTGTCATTCCCTGTCCTTGTTTGTGACAATAAAATCTGACCTGACTTATGCAGATGGAGACATGGACTCACGCCTCATTTTCTTTAGCCTTTGAGACCAGATTTCTAGATACCAGGTTCCGAGGTCCTCATTATTCTGATTATAATTCAGGTCATCGGTACTTAAGGTGTGTCCAGGGGCTCCAGGTCCAGCCTGCATCAGCCTGTGTGGCTCCATCTGAGGCCTCAGCCAGACTTGTGCAACGAAAGGGTCTTGACGATGAGAAGTTTGAAAACCACCACTGGCTCTAACTTGGCTCTTTGAAAGTGGCAGAGTAAGGATGTTCCTGGAATGGTGATGAGTAACTGCTACTCATACGACTGGTGTACCCCATGAGGATGATTCTATGGGGCAAAGATCAAAACTGGAAATTTCGTGGCTTTTTAGCCCCCCAGCATTGAAGTAATTAAAATGCGAAGTCATGTTTTCAGCCTGCATCAACTTTGATTCTGGTCGCCGGTGCGATGCTGAGAAGGAACAAACCTGAAAGACCGAGCAGTGCGCGCTGGCTTTGTAACCATTGCTTCATGCGGCTCATGAGACTTGGTCTTTGATCAGGAAGTTGCACCCGAAACACCTGCTCACTCTCTTTGTGGGAGTCCTGCCCAAGGAAGTGTCCAAATGCAGTTGGTTCACACATCAGGCTAGAATGTTCAGTATTTTGTTTAATGAAGGGCAAATGCTGGCCTTCACTGGGGCGGGTGCATCTCTGCAGGAATTACTGACCCTCCTGGCGTGGGGAGTGGCAGCGGCAGGGAGGAATGTGCTAGGCTGGTGGTTGAGGAGAGACCAGGGGGAGATAGTCCAATACAGAAACGCGGTCACTGGTGTTTGGGAGCTGTGAGGGCTAATATCTAATGCCTATCCCTCCTTTTACCTTGTAAATTCTCAAGGTTGCTAGTTAACATCATTAAGCGTGACCGTCTCCTTCTATTATGGCTTAGAGAAGAGCCTGGTTGGGCTGAGTGACATTCTGGAGCAGCAAGGCAGTAACAAGAGGGCTAGGGGAGAGTGGGAGAGCTGCTATCTGCAGAAATGCCCAGGAAAAGATATTCTTGTCATTCCTCAGGAAAGACACTCAGATTGCAACAATTTGAGCATTAGTGGGGAAGGGCAAGCTTGAATTGCTAGGAAGCTCAGTGACATCTGTATTACAGGTGTTTTCAGACATGCAAGAGTTTTAGTATCTGAAGATTGTGTTGAGAGACAGACCCGAGGGGATTAGGTATGCCTGCTGCCTTGGGGGAAAAGCAGCTCGAGGCCATCAGAACTGGCTGGGCTTCACCTAACTAGGCCAGTGGTTCTCTAACAGGATGATTTTGCTTCCCAGGGGACATTGGGCAACGTCTGGAGGTGCACTTGTTGGTCACAGATGGGGAGGCGGGTGCTACTGGCATCTAGCGGGTAGAAGCCAGGGATGTTGCTAGATTTCCTGCAGTCCACAGGAAAGCTGCATGACAAAGAATTATCCAGCCTAAAATGTCAGTGGTACTGCTGTTGAGCAACCCTGGACTAGAACAAGGAGAGAGAGAAGCTTCTTGAGAAAGACTTGAAGATAAGGTTCATGTGGGAGAGCCAGAATGGTGCAGGAGGTCTGCGCGAGATTCCATTCCGCTGAGGAAAGCATTGCAGACACAAGCCACCCGAGTCTGCTTGATATGTGCTGGCCTGTGTCCTACTCTGCAAATTTAGCATCAGGGGAGAGCTAAATCCTAGAATATTTTCATGCATGTGTGATTCTGAGCCAGTCTCTCCCAGCCAAGTCTTTTGAAGGAAGATTGGATGATTTTCTGTACTGAAGGGAAGTGAAAATCCCCACTACTTCCTTGAGGGACCTGGAAGAATACCTTAGCTGGAACGCTGCCAGACTCCTGCTGAGTGTGGCTGGACCTAGAGGCCTCGAGGATCAGTCCTTCCTTTGCCAGAAACATCATATTCAAAGCACAAAATAGCTCTGTCAGTGCCCCTAGTGGTGTGTTGCAGTGATAGCCAGGGAGAAAGTGGATTGGCCTTTACTCAGGCTGTTCCAGAGGCCCAGACTTCCAGCCACTACACCTGAATTCGGCGGGGAGAGTTCAAGGGGAAGGCAGATGGGAGAATGCCTCCCAAAGGGAGGACTGGTCTAGATGAGCAAGAGAAAGACCAGGGGGGCCTCCTCTGAGGGAGGTGCCTTCTTCTATGTCTAGTCTGGCTCAGCATCTTTAGACTGCCTTGCCCACCCTATCCAGAGTCTCCCGAGATTCCCAGCCAACAAGGAGGTTTTTCTGTGCGAGCTCATTGGCGGGGCATCTGTGGACACGCTCTACCTAATCCCTTTAATCCTGCCATGAGACATGAGCACAAACACCGGCAACACGAGTTGGCGCCTTCTTATGAATAGTTGCGTAGGACTCACTACCAAGCACACATGGAGCAGCAAGGTGACAACTATTAATTTGATTTCTCTGCATTTGAAAGAGCAAAGGTCTTTGGAAATAAATGTGCTCAATTTGACCTCAGTTCTGAAGGGCTTCTAATGATCATTTCATTTTTCTGAGCCTTGGATTTCTTATCTACAGAACTGTTAGAGGATTGAAAGAATCCATGTGACACAGTTAGTACATTATCTGGTCCAGAGTAGGTACAATAGGGAAGGGGCTTTTATTATTGCTGTTATTATTTCCCAGGATTCATTCAAGGCGGGGGAAGCCTGAACTGATACAATATTTTTGCAGCTGGTCAATAGGGTCCATGTAGTTAGTTACTGTTCCTTAACCACAGCTGCCTTAAAGCTTCTTAAAATTTTGGTAGTATTTGTTATATCTAATATAAGTAGAGGTGGATTAATCAACACATAAATTCAACTATTGACTAAAATAAAATAAGATAGTTTCTTTAATAAGTACTTGAAAGTAAATTCTCTTTGAAAAAGAAGGTACACTAAAACTCCTACTCCTAAATATAGTAACATCACCTGGATCAAAGTGTTGCCAAAATTTTTGTCACTTGGTAAATGGCTCAGTGAATTATTTAAGATGTTATCACCATAGATTGGTACCTAAAAAGGTAAGTTTATCATTATACTTTTATATTTTAAAGTTTAGCTTTCCAAACCTTTCACTAATTTTGCATTACTTATCTTGAGATTCTGTATTTGAATAAGATGGATGTGTGTGTGTGTGTGTGTGTGTGTGTGTGTGTGTGTGTGTGTGTAGAAAGACAGCTGGCAAAAGTCTCATCCATTTAAATAATCTCTTAGGGTAACTTTTCTAAAAGTTAGTAACAAAACCCTTTTAGATTTAGGACCCAGTAATTGGAAACTTTAAATTCAGTGTTGACGTAAAGAAACTCAACATTATCTTTGGTTATTTTTGGCTTCTAAAAATGTCCACACATATGTTCTCTTACTCACTAACACCTATATCTATATATTAATTCTTTAATATTTTAATTTTAATATTGAGTACGTTCGAGATACCCAGGTTAGATAGGCATTGTGGGGAATACAATGTGTGGGACAAAGTCCCTTTATTCCAGGAGTGTAAAAGAAATGAGAGAAAATTCTCCCCAATTTCTCCTTGAAATAGTTAAATGTGGAAAGAGATTGCTAGTTCTCCAAATACCCATTCTCATCTTGCCAGTGGGATATGTTCAAAGTAGAGGGTGAAGCCTTTAAAAGGAAAGAATGTGTCCTCCCTTCCCCCTTCCCCATTCTGATGGGGATGCAGTGGTGGTGAGCCATCATAGAGAGCGAGGCAGAGCAACAACATGGAAAGAGCCTGGGTCCCACACTGTGGGGTGTTGTGTCAGCCCAGGGTGCATGTGCTCAGACAATTCTTGAAAGAGAAATAAACTTGTATCTTAAGTCATTGCTTTAATCTCTGTTCTGGCAGTGGAACCCATCTGCTAATTACCATGGGAAGGGACAGGACCTGAGTGAGCATTACACATGGTGACAGAGTTAGCAGTCAGAGGAGATTTTATGGAGAATTCACACTCGACTTGGTTTCTGATGCTAGAATTTGCAGGAGGAGAAAACAGATCTCACTTCAAATGGTTCAAAGAATGATGCCTATTTGGGGATGACAAGGAGGGCAGGCCAGCTGGAAGGAATGGGGTTATGGAAGGAAGGCCTGTGTGCATGGGGTATGGACAGGATTTGGGAAACCTGGAATTCCCAGTGCAGAATTTCAAAACTTATCCTAGAAGCAACAAGAAACGTTGGAGTTTTGGAAGCAAGTTGGAAAACATCTCTGGAGCTGGCAACTTTATCGGTGGAAAGAGATCAACTAAAGACCGTTAAGCGTTTTCTAACTGTGTTTCACAGAAGCTCCAAGGCTCTGCAGAACCTTCTCAGGCACCAGGAAGAGCTGAGTGGAGGTGGGACAGGGAAGAGTCTTTGCTTCTCCATCTGATTAAACCTTAATTTTATCTATTGAATATAGATTTGGGGCTTCCGTGCAAGGTTTTACTTGAAGAAAGGAGCCCATGTGGTTAAACATTTTGAAAGCCACAGGACTGTGGGTGGTCTGGGAGAACAGCAAACCCAGCCCAAAGTCTGTATCTGATGGAGCATGCTTAGTGTTTAGATGTTCTGTGTTTATGAGGTTAGGAGCTCTGGAGTCGCTGCCTGTAAGCACATCTGGCTCCCTGGCTAACTCGCTGAGTGATTTTAAGCCTCAGTTTCCTCATCGGTAAAATAAGACTAGTTCCTTCTTTAAGGAGATGTGGTGAGGCATGAATTAGTATATATAGAGCACATAAAATACTGCCTTGCCCATATTAAATGCTCAATAAACATTGGTTAATATTATCATTATTACTATTATTACCATACTTATAATTATCTTATAAGGATGAAACTTGCAATAGATTATCAAGCTAATATTGACAGGTGTAGAACAAAAGGTTGAGAGTGGCAGTTAGAAATTTGTAGCTTTCACTGAAAATTCTCACTGGGAATTAATTCTAATTTGGGTGAATTCAGGTATTGTTGATGTTACTTCAGTGATAACTAACAAGCTGTCCTGAGAACCTGAAGTATGACAGAAAACTACTGTAGCTCAGCTCTGCATAATCCAACATATGCTTAGCGCTCAACGAAGTCTATCGGGAAGTTTCTATGACTTGATGTCAGGAGGGAAGTGACTATCACGGAGGTAAATTCCCTAGAGACAGTTCTCCCCAAGGTGAATTTACACTTTCTCTGTTTATTTTTCTCCCAGAGGACTTAAGGGGTTGCCTTTCTTTCTAATCTGTTTTCATCTGCTTTTCTCTCAAGGTTCTTTTCCTGATAGTACAGAAGAGCAATGAAATAAGATATATCTCTCTTGCTCTCCAAAATAAATCTCATAGCCCTTTTGCCACTTTTGCTTTGTTTCAAGATTTGTTACTGCTTATAACTATAGGGAATAGACAGGTATTAAAAAATAATAATAAACAGTGAGAACATTACAAGTTCTTAATAAATCTATAAAGATTCTGTGCAGGATTTCTGGCCTCCACTTATGTGCAATAAGGACTAATTTTTTTTTTCATTTTATCTTCTTCTCTGACTTCCTTCTTAGATGTGCCCCTGGATTTCTTCTAATTCTTATCCTGAAAATGGATCTGCCCAACTCTGTGTAGGTGGGGTCTTAGATCAAACAATGTAGGCTTTAGCTCAAGAACCACAAAAAAGGTGTGTCTAAAAACTCCATTAGAAATAAGAAGATGGAAAAAGAGAGACATCACCATTTGGAATGCAAGTTGTGTAAAGATAACATGAGACAGAGAAAGTGGGATCACTCATCTCTTCTTTACTGTTTGTCTCCCTTCCTTCCCTCCCTCCTTCTCTCCTTCCTTTCTTCCTTCCCTCCCTTCTTTTTCACTGGTGGTCACAAGTCCTTGAGGGTAGACGTTCTCACCTGAGAAGTGGGCCTCCTTTCATCTTCTTCTGCTTCATCTTGTTTTCCCTCCATCCTGGACATCTCAGCAAGTTCCTATCTCTGCTTGGAAGCATGCCTGGGCTCTGTGGATATAAATCATTTGTGGCCCTCCTCTTTCTCCAATGCCCCATGATGAAGATTCTCACGTCCAGAGGTGTTTGCCCATCCTCTTGGCCATGGTCTTTATTACAGAGTCATCAGTCTAATTGTGTTTCTCTGGGAGAGTTCTACCTCAAAAGACATATAGGAGCTATTTATTCAGAGTCCCTCAGGTGACTTATTGGCGAGAGCAACTTCACCCGCCAATGCTAACACCAGAGAGGGGGCAAGGTTGGGGGAAATTAGACAGTGTATCAAGAGATGGTTATTGGAATAACTACTTTTATCTAAAAAAAGTAAATCAACCTATTTAGCACTTAAAGCCGTAAACATGTGGTGAATATAAGGTTTAGTTCCCAAGGGAAGAATAGATTTGTTGCTTCTCTATTCGTAACGATGTTCATAACTTTGTATAACCTTGAGGTGATGAGCCGGATTTCAATGTGGCTTAAACCTGGGGCTCAGGGGTTAATATGGCACAGGTACCAAGGTCTGTGCTTATATTCCCAGAGTTGGTCATGTTTAAAAAACTACATTTATTGAAGTGAATTAACATTTAATAATCAACTACCCAATAATTAGAGAAGTTGCTCTAAGCAGAAGAGGAAAAGATTCACTGTAACCAATAAATGTCTTTGCAGTTTCCTCCTGTCATATCTGAGCTTAATTTTTTTTCAGAGGAAACCACAAAAAATACCTAGTACAATTGTGTTGAAGGTTCTTGAGGCAGATGCTAGGAGTGGTGGTGGAAGGGCTCTTGTGGAGGTGAGATTGAATCACCTCCAGGACCAGTGGGATGTCACCAGCGCTTCTTGCCTTAGAGACATTTATTTCTCTTCTAATGTGATCTTAAGACGTCCTGCCAGGGTGAAACAAACTCGAATTGCTCCTGGCCTGTTGCTTTAATTTAATTTTTTTTCCTGTTCTTTGTGAGTGTGGATGGTCTGAGTTGTGCTAACTATGTGAAGACCTCATCTGCTGTTATTTGTGGATTTTCATGAAAACCAGGATGCATCTCAGAGAGCCACCCCCTGCATGCAGTCTTCTTTTTTTTTTTTTTAACATCTTTATTGGAGTGTAATTGCTTTACAATGGTGTGTTAGTTTCTACTTTATAACAAAGTGAATCAGCTATACATATACATATGTCCCCATATCTCCTCCCTCTTGCGTCTCCCTCCCCCCCTCCCTATCCCACCCCTCTAGGTGGTCACAAAGCACCGAGCTGATCTCCCTGTGCTATGTGGCTGCTTCCCGCTATCTATTTTACATTTGGTAGTACTTATAAGTCCATGCCACTCTCTCACTTCATCCCAGCTTACCCTTCCCCCTCCCCGTGTCCTCAAGTCCATTCTCTAGGTCTGCGTCTTTATTCCTGTTCTGCATGCAGTCTTCTGAAACAATGGAGTCGATGAATCCAGGAGTGGGAAAGCTTTGCCAAAGGAAATGCATACATCCTCGGAGAGTGCTGGGGTCGCGAGGCCATTCAGCCAACTCCAAACATTTATGGAGCATCTTTTGTACACCTGAGCTCCACTAAGTGGTAGACGGGTCACAAGCAATGGGTAGAAGGCAAAAAGAAACCCAGGTGGAGTCTGATTACTGAGCTAGGAAACTCTGAAGAAGACCACAGCTGTGGTGGTAACACAAGACCAGTTTTCCAGGTTTTGGAATTCTTCGAAGGGGGACATCCCGCCCGAGCTGGTAGCATCCCAAGCTGACAGAAAAGTCATATCTTCTCCCTCTCTTAGCTTCAACTTCAAATGGGTGAGTGCTGCTGTACCCACGGGTGCAATTTCAGCACGACACAAAGGGCCCCCAAAAGGGGCAGGGGCTAGAATTCGGCCTGCTCTGTTTGCCAAGCTGTGTGCTCTGGGGAGGGGCTGTGTCTGCTCATAGGGTGAACTTTTTTCTCATTCTCATAGAGGTACCCCACAGGTGTGTGGCTTTGAATTTGACCCACTGAAGTTCCCTGCTAGACCAGCTACCTAGTGGACAGGGAGATAAAGGAGCAAATGATATCTGTGTGTCGCCTGAGGCAAAGGTGGAGACCTGAAGACATTCCTGGGTTTTCTCAAAAGCTTTGCTGAGGACATACGCTGCCTGCACACACGCGCGCGCGCACACACACACACACACACACACACTTTCCTTTCTCTGACTTCTGGCTCTGTTTTTTATTTGGAAAAGCATCTAGGTTTTTATCTCAGGGAGAACGATGATAAAGGCCAAAATGTATAATATCTTATGATAAAAATTGGAGCTGTCAAATACTGAGTGCTTCTTTTTTGCTCCTGAGACACATTGCTAGATTCTCCACATGGATCTTTCTCTCGAGTTCCTGAGGTTTGAGGTGCCCGACACCACTTCCTACACACGGCCTTACAGAGTCTACCTGCTCAACAACACATGCTTCTCCCTTCCAAAAGAGCTGTATTTCTGAACAGATAGGGGTTCCAGAGAGAACCAGGGCTGAGCTCCCCGTCAGATAATTATTGAGGGATGACACCTGGGCAGCCTCTCAGAGCTGGTACACCTGGACCCATGCAGAGAGGTCTTAGCTCTTAGAAAAGTTAAAGGAGGTAGCTCCCGTATTAGTGGAGCTGACGTTGCAGATATCTGGGGAAAGAACAAGAAAACAGTGTTATTTAAGCCTCCATCCATTTCTTGAGAAAAATAAAATCCAGCACTAAACACTGCAAACAAAAAGAGAAACAGGGTTTCCCTATGGGACATGATCCACATACCCAGGGAAAAATTGAGGCCCGATTCTCTTTCAGCATAATTAACATTTGCGCTAATTACAAATGCATTCCCGTCTTCAGGACTGGTGTTAGGCTTGGCTGCCCCTAGCTCCGGCTTTGGCATTTGACTCCTGCCTTTGTTAGAAGCAGAGGAAGCAAAGACCCATAGAACCCACCCTTGCCTTCCCTTCTGCTCCTGCCCCTCCAGACACACACTGAGCCCCTTTCATATTCAGAGGCGCTCATGGAGGCTGGAAGCTTCAACACCTGGCATTTCCAGTGTCAAAAACTTCATCAGATGATGCCCAGCTGAGCTGTCAGCAATGTTATGATTTGGCCATTTTTTTGGAAAAGGAAATGGACTATTCTCGAGCATTGATTTCAGTGATCAATAAATGTACGATATACATTGGTTTGCGTACACACGTATGCGTGCACACACGCGCACCTGGGCACTTAAGCCCACCTGCTGCTGTCTCAAAACCCTCGTCAGTTGCACTTTCTCCAGTAACAGAACTGATTACTCTGATGGGAAATGCAAAATTAAGCTCTGGAGTGATTTCCTTAGAAATCAGTAAGAAGGGTTTACTGGAACTTTTTTTTAAAGATGAAAAGTTTGTTTTCCTTAAGGGTTTGCTCCAAAAAAAGCAGTTCTCACCATATGTTTTCCTGGAGGGAAGAAGGAGGGGACAGAATGTACAAGCTGAATGCTGACTAAATACTGCAGCCCTGGATTCCACTGGCAGCTAGTCACTAGGATCCTGGAAAGACCTTGGCCAGCCTGTCAAGTTGAAGGCTATTTAGGAAAGTCCTGGGCAGACTCAGTGCCTCATGAGTATTGGAGTGGCCAGTAGCTAAATGTATGATCAATAAGTGCAACTTTTTCCCTGGGATAAGTGACGGGGGGGGATCAGTCTATAACAAGTTTTTAAGATTTTCTGAGCCAGAGTTTTACACATTTTAAAGGAAGGCTTTGAACCATGACTTGAACATGGTGAGTGGCCAGGCCCAGTGGAACCAACACTGGATAAAGAGCCATAAAGCCATAGAATCAGGACTCAAAGTAACTGTTAGAGTTCAAAGTAACTGTTAGAGTTCAAAGTAACTGTTAGGACAATCCTCTTGTCCTCCAAGTAGTAGTAACACTTAACTCGTTTGGATAGGGTGTTGCCTGCCCTTGTCTTAAAGTTTTCCAGGGAGTAAAATATTACAAGTTACACTGGTAATTCCCCAGAGGGATTATCATAAATTCATTCAACAAATATTTATCAAGGGGTCACTCTGTGCCTGGCCTTTTTCTGAGCTCTGGGGATACAGTCATTAATAAAGTGCCCGAATCCCAGCCTTCCTGGGTCTTACATTCTAATTGGGGGCTGGGGGAAATTGGGAAAATGTGAGGATAGAAAAGAAACAAAAATAAGTCAAACATAGAGTATGTTAGATGGTGAAAAGTACTATTATGAGTAATTCTAATCTGCCTTACGATTGCATGAGGCTTCATCATTTCCATGTGCCAGACATGTATATTCTATGTGATCTTCATAAGAATAGACAGCCTGGAATGTTAAGGAAATCCCTCAGGGTCACATGAGTAAAAGTGACTTTTCTGGAATTAGAATGCATGTCATTAGATGCTCGGTGTCCTTCCCTTCTATCCAACTTAAGAAATAAGTACAGAAACTCAAACACCTGTCTCTTCTTGGTACTCAGTGGAGACTGGATGAGAGCTGTTCACTTTCCTGCCCCAGGAAGACTGGGAATTCCAAGGGAGAGCTGGCGGCGAGGCAGCCTGTTTTTCAGTTTGAATATCAGGGTCTTTAATAATGGTGACTTTAGTTGCAAGGGCCCATGAGGGCTAGATGGAAATAACAACTGAATGATGGCATCAGAGAGGCACCACCCAGGAGGCCAAGTGTGTCCTCAGCCAGGAAGAGTCCTGCTGGCGAGGAAACAAATGATTACACTCCTTCAAATGTTTTCAAGGGGGGACATGAAAAGACAGCCTGGGCCAGGCTCTGCCCACGTCATGTCGCTGTAACACAAAGCTGAAAACAAGAGGGGTTTTAAGAGAAGAACGAGTGACCAAGTGTTTCCTGTCATAATGTGCTGTGATTCCTTGCACTAGGAAATCCAATTCCCCTTTTATTCCCACCTGTTTTTCCCTACCATAAAACAGGGGAAAAAAGAGAACCAGATGTTCAATAGTCATCAAAATAATTAAATAATTTCAGTAGCTTTCTTTGAACTCAAGTTGGAGAGAACCAGGGGCTTTTCATTCTCAAGGGGAGGAAGGAGTCATGAGGGAACATGAATATTTGAGACTGATATTGGTACACCATATGGTATGGGAAATAAAAGAGTAGGGATTTTGGAATCAGGCAGAACTGGATGTGAATTCCAGCTCTGCCACTCAATGGCCTTGGACCTCAGGTCCAATTTTAAAATCTCAAGTCCCTTATTCACAACATAGAGATGTTACCTTCCTGGCAAGACCATTTCAGAGAATGAATGGGATCATTTGACATCCATGAGACATGGCAGCAACTCAGTAAGTATTACAGATCAGTGATATCACACACGAGTTAAAGCTTTGCAAATTCAACTACTCACACTTGGCAAGGAAAGAGTTGGGAAGACACAAAGTTAAATATGTGGGTAGTTCCAGCTTGTTTAAATACCTTGTTCAAACAAGGCAGCTTGAAAATCTCCTGAGTATATTCACTCTTCCACTCAATGAACTTATATTTGGGGGTAAGTATCTGCTGCTCCCTGACAAAGCTCTGTTTCCTCATCCCGGTCACTGTGAACATCTCACCAGGCCAAGTGTCAATCTAGAGTTTAAAGCTGTGTACATTTCATACCTCATGCGCCCTTACTGCAATCCAACTGTGTCATCAGGGGCTCTACTAAAGAACAGTGATTGATGGTCGTTTTGACACTATGCAATTTTTGTTGTTTTTTCTTAAACCAAAGAATTGTGAAATAATAAAAAGAAGGTATGATGTCCCCCTATCATATTAATAAAGATCTTTGAAAATTTTATAACACCGAGGGTCCACCAAGACATTCATTGCTGATAGTATGAAGGAGGACACAATAGTAGGTATAAAAAAACATAAAACTGTTCAGGCCTTTTGATGCCATACTTTCACTTCTAGAAATGTTTTTGAAGGGGATAATTAAATAAGACCTCACTGCTTTCTAATTAAGAAAGTTCATCACAAATTCATGTATAAGACCAAAATATTGCGAACGACTTCAATGCTCACCCACGTAGGACTGGCCAAGAGAATCATTTGTTGAACACCCCACTGCGGTGCCCACTGCCTCTGGCCTTGGTCCTGCTTCAGGAAGCTTCTTCTCAGACATGTGCTCTGAATGTGAAGTTTGACCCCATGTTGAATGCACACATTTGTAAACTGATATTCTGTCGAAGTCACATATTGCCATCTTAGAACTTCTGGGTTACATGGATACATCTGAAATTGTATTTAAAAATGTAGGTAACATATCAATGTTCACTTATGAACTTTAGTAGTTAAAATTTTAAAATTTGATTGTATTGTAACAAGGATGTCTCAGCACCATCAACCGGCAGAGGGCCCCTGGATGCTGTGCTTATACCTGTGAGCGAAACTGAAGCCTATTTCCAACTGGAATTCATGGGAAGTGTGGTGTGTGTGGCATCTTTGTCAGTGTTGGGTTCCGAAGAAGATGCTAGGGGCTGAACAGGGTTAATGGCAGCATCTTTACCAAGGGTTATCACGTGCCATTAGAAACGCCTGTACTGTTAAGATTTCCTTCCTGTAAACGAGTGGTTCTCAGGGTGATTTCTGATTTTGCCCCCTAGGGGACATTAGAGAATGTCTGGAGACATTTTTGGTTGTCCTAACTGGGGGAGACACGTTACTGACATCTACTGAGTAGAGGCCAGGGACGCTGCTAAACAACCTGCAGTGCACAGGACAGCCAGCTGCTCACAACAAAGCGTTACTGACTCAAAATGTCAAGAGTGTAGATGTTGAGAAACCCTGCTCTAAACATTAATAACCAACTAAAGTCAAGTTTTTTCTCCTCTTCATCTCCTGCGCTTGAAGATTGGGTCTATGGAGCTGAAGCAACACTCAAACCAAAGCTGTATGTACTGCTTGGAAAGGCTTTCTTAATATTTCAGAAGCAGAACTCAGATCGTTGCCTTCCCTTGGTCATCTTTATTTCTATATTTTTGCATGGACTCTAGGAAAATTTTGTCCTTAAATGTTTGATCAAAAACTTGAACAATGTATAGGCATCCTCGGCTCTTCCAAAGTTCACTTTTCACCACTTTGCTTTTATAAAAGACCTACATTAGCACGTGCTTTGGCTCACAGAAAGGAATCTGAAGAGGATTTTCAGTTTTACAGGAAAAGGTAAAAATTCAAACTAGCATCAGAGTTTGTTTTGCAGTGAGCTGTTATAGAGTCAGCACACACCCCAAGCCACGGTGAGAGAGGCGCTCCAAGCTCCTCCCCAGGGAACTGCACTCAGCATCTCAGCCTCAAGTTGCTATAGCTTTGAGCTGTGTTGTATCTGTGCTTTATCTCTATTTATTCTGTGCCTCCGTTAGCAAGATGTGTCCTGAGATAACTGCTTCTTATCTTCACTCTAGAAAGGTTTCATAGGAATGCT
Source organism: Grampus griseus (assembly GCF_964374135.1). Classification (NCBI taxonomy): domain Eukaryota; kingdom Metazoa; phylum Chordata; class Mammalia; order Artiodactyla; family Delphinidae; genus Grampus; species Grampus griseus. The sequence goes on along the minus strand of NC_139000.1, from coordinate 86,723,188 downwards.
CTACTTTTGGATGGGGTGGGGGACCTGTAAGAACCTGTAATTGGCTTTTAAGATAACACTATTATCTGGGAATTTCCACCTGTTCCTCAGCTTCCCTTGCATGCATGCCAAGTCCAGCACCTTTTCAGCAGTGGGAACATAGGAGGACCTTAAAGCAAATTTAAGAATGAAATAGTTGCCTTCTCAAAATCCATTAGGTGATTCACTTCGTCAGCATGTTTCACAAATGAACTACTTTCTCGGCAAGCAACATTTGGTTGTTAGTACCCCTGCTGAATTGGCATTATTTTCTGCATGGTACAATTTAAAGGCTTTTTTGGTACAAGCAGCCTTTGAACATGTAATGGCTGCTGTTCTAGTTTGTTGAAACGTTTTGTAAAATTACATAAGGCAGTTCCAAAATCTCTTCTATGTCACGTAGTTTATCTTTGGATGAAAAAGAATGATGAAAAGGGGCGCATCCCTGGTGACTACAGGCAGCAGTTCTGTGCCATAATAGCTTTCTCAATATGCAGCTGAAGAGTGTGAACAACGTGGAATGTTTGTGATCCTTAAATCACTCATAGTCGTCACTGTGTTTGTTACGTTGTCAGAGACAATTGCCCAACACTTTTCTTGATGGACTTTTCGTTTCATAAATATTTCTTCAATCAGATTCACTATGCTGGGAAAAACCAGAGCCTCTTGGCACCGAAATAAAGATGAAGTGCACTTGACGTCACCATTAATCCACCATGCTGTCAAACTGCTGTAAACGTACAAAAGTAGCGTGTTTGATAGCACCATTACACTTTGTGCACGCAGCAGAATAGAATTCAGGAAAAAGAGCTTTTTAATATTATGTTTACTGGAAGGAAATTTGTACCTAATCACTTGAGCAAGTCACAAAGTCTTCTGTCTTCATCTACTGAAAACAGTTTTCGGTACACTCTTCATGGCTGCCTGGGTGCCTGTGAGGGTGGGTCACTAAGCCGTGGCTTTGGAACGACAGCGAGGGGCTTCAGGGCTCAGGCAGTGGTCAGTGGGGAGGACCATCCTGGTACCATCTGGGGCAGATGTGCCTACCCATGGTGAGGAAATGCTGTCCAGTGGCAGCAGTGCCTTTAGCTGATGGGGCATAGTAACAGCAGTGACCACCCTGCAGCAAGGACTGTGCCTGCCCCTTTCTCCAAAAGCACAATAGCCCAGGGTTCTTAATTGATCCAATATAAGGCATAGGATAGAGCCCCAAAAGGACTGTCATTGGCCTTCCCACCAGGCTCAGCCAGAATGAGATTTGGTTTAGAAAAAATAATGTGATGTCTCTAGTACTCAAATGTCATGGAATTGTTAACACTTGACAGGTAGTATGTACCTACACAAGCAAAACCACAATCAGGAAAAATAATTCTAATAAGCCAGCAGATGCCTTTAAAACAAAGAAAATCTACAGGTAATACAGAATGGCAAGAATTATGTCTCACTATTGCACCTCTTTGTTTCAGCATTAAAACAATGGCTGTTATTTTTCAAGAGCTTTTTATGAACCAGGCACTTTGCTAAGCATTTAATGTTAGTTAATTTAATCTCCACAACAATAAGATGGGTCCTATCATTAGCACCCTTTTAAAGATGAGGAAAAATTATAAAACATTATTAAGAGAAGTAAAATAGGGTCTGAAGAAATGGAGAGACATTCAAAGATCCTAGAATGCAAGGGTTGGCAGGTTGTTTTCCATAAAGAACCAGATAACAAATATTTCAGGCTATGCGGGCTCTAGGTTCTCTGTTGCAGCTACAGAACTTTGCCATTGCAGTGCAAAAGCAGGTACAGGCAATATGTAAATTAATGAATGTGGCTGGGTTCCAATACAATGTTATTTAGGAAAGCTGACAACGGGCTGGAGCTGACCCACCGGCCGTGGTTTGCTGACCCCTGCTATGGAGGAAGACAATATCATAAACATAAAACTTCCTAAATCGATACCTCATTTAATGCAATTCTAATCAGGAATTTAAGATAATGTTTTTCAACCTTTCAGAGAGGAGACCTTTTTAACCAGGACAGGAAACCAAAAAGTCTTAAGGGAAAAATCTGACGATTCTGACTCCATAAAAATTAAATATTTTTGCACTGCCAGAGACAATACAAAAATATTGACAGAAAGATGACGGTACTAGAGAAAATATTTGGAACACATATGATAGAGTATTAATCTCCCTAATATCGATAACCTCTTATAAATTATTAAGCAGGAAAAAAAGTAGGAAAGTGAGCAATTCAATGAGGTTGAAATGAAAATGACTATAAAACAATTGAAAATATGCCCAACATTACTAGTAGTTGGGGGAATGTTATATAACAATAAAGAGAGCCAATAGTTTCCCGATCAGGTTGGCAAAAATGAGTGATAATATTCAGTGCCAGTAAAGGTGTGGGAAACTCCTCTCTCATGTTTTATGATGCTGGTGGGGCCTGGACTGGCACACAATTTGGGAAGATAATCTGGTGGTACCTATTAAAATGAAAAAAGACAAATTTAAAATGACAAATTATCTACAAATTAAGGAAAAGAAAAATACTTCCTATCAAAAACTATGAGTTATGGTCAGGCCTGTATGCTGAGGAAAATCTGTAGTCTCCAAATGATTTTTCAAAAGAATATTGTGCTCCATTTCTATTTTATATGTATCACAGTTAAGATTGCTAGTCTCTTTGTGACATCAGGAGGATGGCTACTTCCTGACTTTGATCCAAATGGGGCTTTCCCAGGGACACTTCTTTTAAAGTATTTTTCTTTGTCTCTCATGCCCATCATGGGGCTTACTTTATGTTGTGCCTCGTTGGTCTATCCTTATGTAGCTCTGTTGGCGGTGTTGGCTCACAACGTTACCTGCTAAGAGTCTGTGCCTCTCTACCAGGACGTACCCAAGGGTTAGTGTCCAATCACTTCTGGTCTCATGAACAGCACTCATTATGTGAACAACTCTGGGGCATTTTATCAAAAAGGGGTCCTATAAAAGTCCAGGCTGAAAGTTAGTATTCAGAGGAGCAGAGGTGAGGATGGAGTCGGGGGTGGTGGGCAAAATGACTTCTTAAGGTCTCTAGAGCCCTTTGCTCCAATAATTATGCGACTTCAAGGCATGATTGATTACGGTAAAGAAGTGTAGTTCGTATTCTTCCAAATCAGGAAACTTCCAAATCAGGATAGTGACAGACTCTCTATGAACCTAGGCTAGAAGCTTCAAAAAAATAAATGCAATGAATTTATGTTATGTCTTCCTCTGTCTTCAAAGATGAGCACACATCTGGTGGCCTCTTAGCCCACCCATATATCCACAGCCGAAAGTCGCCTGCGAATCCTGCTAAGTAATCTCCCACAACCAGCTAAATGTGTTGCAGGGCCTGAATCAAACAGAACCCCAACGTGAATTGGATAGAACCGAGTGAGAAATAAGAATGGAATTTTCTCCATATGGCTCTGTCTCTAGAAATGTCACTAGGCAAAAAAATGAGGGATGGCAGGAAAAGGTTATGGGCACAAGGCTTGGAAGTTTGATTCAGACTTGCCTATCATACTCCAGCTCTTATCTGAACTTCTTTAATAGGAAAGGCATTCCCTTATATCTGCTTGTCTTTCCCAATCATCACATTAGTGCTGTGCTTCCACTCCCAGAATTGCAGTAGGGAAGTGTCAGACCTTGTACAGGTTATTTTAATTTTATTTCTCATGACTATTTAATACCATACCCTCCACATGAAGAGTTAGAGGTCCAGTCCCATCCCAAAGTGAGAAACGGGCGAGGCTTTGTTCCAACAGATCCTGGTGCGCCCACCTTTCACTCCACTGCTGGCCAGTTTTCCACCCCACTCCTGGTTAGGACCCACCCTTCCACCTCTGGTTTAGCAATGTCCCAGGAGGATGCTAAGTGGGAACTAAAACACAGAATCACTCTTCTTTTGGCCTGAGTTTCGGGGGGAAATTATTCATCACGGATGCATCAAAATGTGAGTTTTGTTTGGGTCACACATGGCCCAGGACTCTGTTTGCAAACGTCCATTTGGGTGCCCCAGGGCTGCCTCCCTTCCTCCCGGAGATGGTCTGCGGCAGGCTCCGGGTGGTGTGGTGCTTTAGATTCCATCAGAAATCTAAAACCTGTAAACACACTGACAGCAGTCGGCCAAGGGATGTGAGAAACTCGCAAATGAACAACAAATGCAGGGAGAGAAAGGCCAGACCAAATGGACTGATGTTTTTCACAACCGTGGAGGGTTTAATCCACTGGTCTCAAACCATATGGCACGCTGAACACGAGCCGGGGGAGGCTGGGAGGTACTTGGCGACAGCCCATGGAAACATAAACGCAAGGCATTTTGTTTCCTTGTGTGTGCTTTTTTCCCTTTAAATATTTACTTTTTGTGTTTTGCCAGGACACAATTTCCATCCCATATGCAGAACAGGCTGTTTTTGCAGATGGGGGTGGGGTAGGCAGGGGACAGCTTGGTTCAGGGGACCTGTAATAGGATACTGATTCTGTCATGTCCAGGTTGCTGGCTTTCCTCCCCAGGGTGGCTCTGGGTAAAAACCTACAATCTTTGTGTCTAGGTCTGGTGCCTCCTGGAAAAAAGAGCCCAGACCCACACCCACACGGTTATAGCTGTGCCCCCAAAGGGAGAAGGCTGGCTGGCTTGTGGAAAAGGCGGGCCTTTGTTGGGCCAGCAGTAGGTGGTCTCTGCCTGTCAGGTCTGAGGCTGTGGGTGGGAACGTGCAAGTGAACCACAGTGGCAAAGAACAGAGTCTCTGGCTTGGAGGCTGCTGATGGGACATCGTTCACAAACTTTCTACCCGATGGGAGACAGGAGAGGCAGGCCCAGGAAGCAGGGTGGCAAGGGGAGGGGTAGGTGGGCAAGGGGAGGGGTAGGTGGGCGAAGGGAGAGCAGCTGGAAGAGAGAATGGGGGGTGGCAAATTCCCAAGTGAAATAGAAATGTACCATACAAAAATAAGTAAATTAGTCCTGGGACGTGAGCCATGTTTGAACCAAAATAATGTAAGCAATCAAATGCTTACTGTCTCTGATTCACTCAAGCTTCCAAACACATTACTTAACAGAAAATGTCATAAAGGAGTGTGGTAGTTGCACAATGCTGGCCACGCGGTTAAAGGCGGGCTCGGAGATGGCAAATGCAGACGTCTTGAACTAAAAATACACAGCCCTGGCATTTTTTCATTGGTTATGAGGGATGAGGGCTGGAAGAAGCATCCTGACATTCTCAGGAGGTCTCTGAGGGATTCCATTTGTTCCGCACGCAACCAGAGGAGTGGATGTGAGAGATGCCGTGTAAATACTTCTATCGGGGAGGGCAGACGCTCCTCCACCGACATGCAGAGTGAGCCCATGGAAACAAGACCCTTGCTAGGAAGAGGGAGATTAGTTTGCGCTTGTGAACTGCGTTTTAGTTTATAACACCTTCTCATGGTCACCACCCAGAGACATTGACATTATTGTCCTTATATTCTAGTGCAGTGCTTCTGAAGCTGTAGTGTGCAAAAGCAGCAGGATGGACTCAGGGGCTCCACCCCGGAGCTCCTGATCTAATCCGTCTGGATAGGACCCAAGAATTTACATCTCTAACAAGCTCCCAGGTGATGCTGATGCTACTGGTCATGGACAACACCTTCGAGTTGTACTGTTCTCAATGAGCTTAAGTGACAAGAGCCTTTATTCAACCAGGGTAGCTGGACTCTAAGTCCAGGTTTCCCGCCAATACTATGATTCTTCTTACTCCTCATGTGCTTTCCCTGCCACATGGTGGCCACATCAGCTGAGCCTGGACTTGTACTCAGAGTCCTTCCTGACACAGTCTTCTTGGTAGCCACCAGCAATCAACCAGAGTTGATATATGTATAAAGTTACTTGTCACCTTTGAGTTGGTGGAATGGGCACTGGTCTAAAAGTTAGAGAACCCGGACTTAATCGTGACTGGGCCATTAACTGGGTGTGGGGACAGCATATGAGGATTTTAACCTGACTAAATACGTACAGATTCTGAAATAATGGGTGGACTTTCGTATTGAATGATGTTGAATTCAGAGAGGTGACAGAACTTACTAAAGTGGATAAAGTGAAAATTGTAGCCTGTGATGGTAAAAATACTGACTCCAATACTACAGAATAAATAGGAAAAAAAAGGCTTTTTTATGCCATCTTCTGTAATTGTTCATGACTTTTTAAAGAGAAGCCTAGAAGAGACTTTCTAAAAAGTTTTTCTAGCATTGCAGAATGACTACACTATGCTGTACTGTCAGAGAATTTCGTAGAAGGAAGCTTATAACTCTGTGCTCTCTTACATTATCTTCATTGTATAGTATGAAGAAACAGAAAATTTTAAAAATAAGTCAAATGTTGCCTTCCTAAGATCATTCTTTCATAAGTTCATTTTAAAACTCAAAAAAAAAAAAAGTTTCCTCACCTGTCAAATGAGAAGGCTGGATTGGGTCAATGGTTGTCAATTGGGATGATTTCAAGAATTATATTGTATTAGTCTGCTCGGGTTGCCGTAAAAAAATACCATAGACTTAGTGACTTAAACAACAGAAATTTATTTCTCACACTTCTGGAGGCCGGAAGTCCAAGATCAAGGTGTTGGCTGATTCAGTTCCTGGTGGGAACCTTCTTCCTGGCTTGCAGACAGCTGCCTTCTTGCTATGTCAGTTCTGGGGGCTAGAAGTCTGAGATCAAGATGTCAGCAGGTTTGGTATCTTCTGAGGCTCCTCTGCTTGGCTTGCAGATAGCCACCTTCTCTCTGTCCTCACATGGTTGTTTATTTGTGTGTGTGCATGTCTGGTGTCTCTTTTTATAAGGGCACAAATCCCACCATGACCTCATCTAAACCCCATCACCTTCAAAAGGCCCCACCTCCAAATAGCATATGAATTGGTGGGGGTTGGGGGGACACAATTCAGTCCATTGCACAGATGGACAGTTTGTTTTAAAATACAGCTTCCTGGGTCTTTCCTCCAGAGGTTCTGATTTGGTCTGTTTGGGGCAGTATCCAGAAACTTATATTTTTAGCAGCCACACCGCGTGACTCTCGGACTCACTCAGGCCTGAGAAGCTCCGGGTGAGTTGGTCACTAAGTTCCCTGATTCCTAGGCAGTGAGCTTCAGGCCCTCACAGCTGCTTGCTCACCTCTCTGCATAAGCACTTCGCCCACCTCACTCACAGCTGCAGACACGGGATGGAGAGCCTGGCTTATTAGGATGCAGATCTCTGACCCAGGACCTCTCCTAGAGCGGGGCACACAGTAGGCACATAATCAATGTTTGTTGAGAGACTTGCCCAGGACCATTTCTAAGGTTAGAAGTCTTTGAAATGTGTAGATCATTTTTGAAGCTCTCTCAAAGGGGCTATGTGACATTATTTAGGAAAAAGGCAGTAGGGCTGCCTTTGTTTTACTGTCCAGGAGGCTTAAACAACAGTGAGTACATTTCCATTTCCCTCTCTCCCCAAGCAGGGGAAAGCAAAACAACCTGAGCTGTGACTAGAAAATGAATACACACAGGCACAAAGAACAGGCCCCGCCTCCTCGCCCTCTGGCCAGCTGCTTCCTTCTTTTATTCCCCGCTGACTACAAGGCCAATGTTGAAAGCAAATGAAAGATGATAAAACTGATCAGCCTGGAGGGGTGGGATAGGGAGGGGGGGAGGGAGGAAGACGCAAGAGGGAAGAGATATGGGAACGTATGTATATGTATAACGGATTCACTTTGTTATAAAGCAGAAACTAAGACACCATTGTAAAGCAATTATACTCCAATAAAGATGTTAAAAAAATAAAAACTAAAAATAGAGAAAAACAGGAAAAAACCTGAGGCTTCGTTAGGACAATATAATCCAAGAGAAAATGAGGAGTCTTTTCGACATTTCTTTAGTCCCATGAGGAATAATGAAGTAAGGAAAGGGAAGGGAATGTGGAGTTTTCACTGTTAAAAATGAAAGTAAGAGGAAGAAGATAGCAATGCAAAGTAGTTGAACTGCTATATAGCAAATTATAAATCATTCCTGAAAAATTACAATGAGGTATGACTACACACCTGTTAGAACACTGAAAATAAAAAACAGTGACAATATCAAATGCTGGTGATGATGCAGAGAAACTGGATATCTCTCAGACATTACTGATGGGAATGTAAAATGGTATAGGCCATTCTGAAAAATAGTTTAGGAGTTTCTTACAAAACTAAACATACCACATGATCCAGCCAGTGCACTCCTGGGCATTTATCTCAGAGAAAATAAAAGTTATGTTCACACAAAAACATGTACAGAAATGTTCATATTAGCTTTGTTTGTTGTAACCAAAAATTGTAAACAACCTAAATGTCTTCGATGGATGAATGTTTAAACATACTGGAACATCCATGCCATGGAATACAACTCAGTGATAAAAAAAAGCGCTATTGATCCATGCAACAACTGGGATGGCTCTCAAGGGAATAATGCTGAGTGAAAAAAGACAATTTCAAAGTGTTTTATACTGTATGATTCCATTTATATAATATTTTTGAAATGGCAAAATCATAAAGATGGAGAAGCGATTAGTGATTATAGTGGTGATTACAGAAATCTACACATGTGATAAAAGTACATAAAACTACACACACACACAGACAAATGCATGTAAAACTGATGAAATCTGAATAAGATCTGGGATTGTACTAATGTCAGTTTCTTTGTTTCGATATTGCACCACACATAGGTAAGATGTACCATTGGGGGAAATTGGGTGAAGGGTACACAGGACTTCTGTACTACTTTTGCAACCTCCTGTAAACCTATACTAGTTAAAAAATTTTTCTGAAGAGAAAAATAAATATCTAAAGGAATGCATTTTCTCACACTGGAAATTTGTTGTAATTATTGAGAAAAGCAATTTAATTTCTTTCTCTTTTGGAGTAGCGTCTACCATCTTTGTTCCTTCAACACAACTGTTATTATTAGTTTTTATTATTAGTCACCTTAAAAGGCAAATATTATATAGAATAGAGGACCCAGAAATAAACCTTCTCAGATGTAGTCAAATGATTTTCTACAAGGGTGCCAAGACCACTCAATGGGGAAAGGATAGTCTTTTCAACAAATGGTGCTGGGGAAATCCACATGCAAAAGAATGAAGTTGGATCCTTTCCTTACATCATCTGCAAAAATTAGCTCAAAATGGATCCAAGATCTAAGTGTAAGAGCTAAAACTATAAAACTCTTAGAAGAAAACATATAGAAAAGCTTCATTTGGCAATGATTTCTTGAATATGATGCCAAAACTAGAGGCAATAAAAAAGAAAAATAGATAAATTGAACGTCATCAAAATTAAAAAGTGTTGTGTGTCAAAGGACACTATCAACAGAGTGAAAAGGCAACCCACAAATTGGGAGAAAATATTTATCATATATCTGATAAGGGATTAATATCCATAATTATTAATTATGGATATTATTAATATCCATAATCTGTAAAGAACTCTTACAACTCAACAACAAAAGACCCCACATATCCAAGTTTAAAAAAATGCACAAAGAACTTGAATAGACATTTCTCCAAAGAAGATATACAAATGGCCAAAAAGCACATGAAAAGATGCTCAACATCGCTAATCAGTAATAAAATGCAAATCAAAACCATAATGTGACACCACTTCACACCCATTAAGGTGGTTATTAAGAGAAAAACAAAAGATAACAAAACTGGAACACTTGTGCTTTGCTGGTGGAATGTAAAATGGTGCAGGCACTGTGGAAAATGGTATGGTAGTTCAAAAAAACTCCAAAATTAAACATAGAATTACCATATGATCCAGCAATTTCCCTTCTGGGTATATACCCCAAAGAACCGAAAGCAAGGGCCTGAACAGGTATTTGTATACCCATGTTCATAGCGACATTATTCACAATAGCCAAAAGATGAAAACAGTTCAAATGGCCGTTGACGGGTGGTATATACATACAATGAATTCAGCCTTCAAAAGAAATGAAATTCTGACATATGCTATAACATGAATGAACTTTGAAGACATTATGCTAAAAAACTAGACATAGAGGACAAATATTGTATGATTCCACTTATGTGAGGTACCTAGGGTAGTCAGACTCATGAAGTAGAACAGTGGTTACCAGAGGCTGGGGCGTGGTAGTGGGAATTATTGTTTAATGGGTATCGGGTTTCAGTTTGGCAGGATGAAAACTTCTGGAGACAGATGGTGGGGCTGGTTGCCCAACAATGTCAATGTACTTAATACCACTGAACTGTACCCGTAAAATGGTTAAAATGGTAAATTTTATGTAACATATGTGTTGTTAGTACAATATTTTTAAAAAGTATTACTAGAGATAATAGGTCACACACACACAAGTCAAACTTGGTCAAATTTTTCTCCTCATTCACTGTATTCTTTCTTTCAGTCCTCAAGAAGAGTCTGTTTTACCACAGGCTCAAGTAAAATGATAACAGGATTTATGACAAACTGCAATGATGCCAAGCAACAATTAGAAAAGTTAAAACTTTCAGCTTGGTATTTGCAGTCCTATGCATTTCAAGTTAAAGTCACTACTCCTGTTATATATATATATATATTTACATCTTTATTGGAGTATAATTGCTTTACAATGGTGTGTTAGTTTCTGCTTCATAACAAAGTGAATCAGTTATACATATACATATGTTCCCATATCTCTTCCCTCTTGCGTCTCCCTCCCTCCACCCTCCCTATCCCACCCCTCTAGGTGGTCACAAAGCACCGAGCTGATCTCCCTGTGCTATGCAGCTGCTTCCCACTAGCTATCTACCTTACCTTTGGTAGTGTATATATGTCCATGCCTCTCTCTCGCTTTGTCACAGCTTTCCCTTCTGCCTCCCCATATCCTCAAGTCCATTCTCTAGTAGGTCTGTGTCTTTATTCCCGTCTTATTCACGTCTCCCCCTCAAAGAACTCAGTCTGGCAAGGCTACTCGTGGTGCTCTGAATGCAACTTATTCCGTCCTCATTCATACCATTTGTCCTTCCTAGAATGACCTCTATTCTCTTTTTCTTCTCTATCTGTTCAAATCCTATCCAGCCTCCAGATCCTGCTCACATTCCACCTTTACTGTGACAAGTTCACTCAGTGACTTCTCCCTCTCTTCTACTCACCTGTTACACTTCTTGCCCAGAACCATTTCTTGGCATCCGTATTTTTTAGTTAGATTTACGAGCACAAATTTCAAATTCCTCCAGTGTGTAAGATCCTCAAGGCACACACCAAATCATTAATCTTTTTTCACCACCACGTCGTGCAGTGCCGTGAGTTTCAGAGTGGGTATTGAGTTGGGACTAGGACCCATGTCTCCTACGTTCCTACTTTTTCTTTTACTTACCACAGCTGCCTAACAGAATCATTTTATTTATGTGTGAGATATACGGTATGCTGAAATGATAAACAATAAATGTCAATTACAATATTCCACCTGTGGATGAAGTGTATGAAATTAATGGTAGAAGTAATGTTGCATGGTTCGAATTGGCAGGTCTGTGGGTTGTAAACATCTTCCTGCTGGATAAGCGGAAGTGTAGATGACTGTTTGTGGTGTGGAAATAAACAAAGACCACCCACCGAGAACACACAAAGGCTATTTATTCAGAACTGGCTCCAGCGAGGGAGGCAGCCTTTATCACTGGAATTTGGCAGAGACTCAAAGGCAGGCAGAGGAGCTGGAAAGCTTTATAGTGGTGGCAAAAAGGGAAGGCTGCAGGTGTGCCCTGTCTGGAGGCCGTGGGTCTGGGGAGGCCAGAAGAAGAATAACTAGAAGTGGGGCCTCCTATGTGGTTGGTTAAGGGTGCAGATTGGGCTTTTGCCTCTAAGACCTCTTTGGTCTTAAGCTGGAAGCAGAGACAAAAATCAGGGAAGCTGTCAGTTGTGAATAAAGTCCTGGCTGTTTTGAGCTGACTTGTACAGTTTACTTTTTGGCTTCCTGGACCAGTGGCTAGAGATAGGGGGTATGACTTCCTGCAAGCATTATAGACAGCAGGCTGGCTGTGGGTCAGTTTCCTAAGTGGGTGGTGCAGATTGTGGGTCAGAGTTCTATTTTTGTATATGGTCATTGCCTGCTTGTGTATTCAGTCTCTCAGTGGTTATACTTAGGGAAATTGACCACATCTTGCTCTCTGAATAAACATCACCCTCCTTTCCCAGACTGAAATGAAGAGGCACATTCAGGAGCCATGCCTCCATCTTATGGAACAGCAGATCCTGTGCTGTATACTGTGTCCCCACAGTCTTCCTTAAAACACTACTTTTCTTACGTTAGTTCCCTACTTTAACAAACGTGCACTAACTCTGGAATGAGTTCATCCTGCTGCATCTGCCCTACTCACCCAATCTTTGTTTCCCTCCTCCTCAGTGCTTTACTCAGGAGCAAGGGAATCCTTGCCTCTCCCCACCATCCCCACGCCTAATCTTACTTCCTTGCCCTTTCGCCCATGGCCTCCCACTTCCTGAAATGCTTTCTGCTCTCTTCTCCAAATACTGCCCATAGTTCAAGTTTCAATCCCGAACCCACCACCTATATGAACCATCTCCTCACGACTCTGGTGATAATTGCATATTTTCGGAATCTTGAGAGGATGGACTTGCATTCCTCACAGGGGGGTTGCCAGTGGCTTTGCATCAGAGTCTCACCTGGGGAAGCTGGTTAAAATGCAGTTTTGAGTCCCCTCTCAGAGATTCTGATTTGTTGGCTCTAGGTAGGATGGGAGAGTCATATTCAGACTGGCAAGGAACAAGAGGAAAGAGTGCTTTGATTAAAAAGAAACACGTGCAAGGGCATATGGGTGGGAAAACACACTCAGGTGTGTGTATGTGTACCTATTACATATTAGGGAAAACTTGTAAGAGACTTAGAAATGAACCAAAATGATAACTGTCTTCAAATGGAAAACCAGGCACTGTGTGGCACGCTCTTTCAGATGATTGGATTCTATGGGGTCTCTGCTCCTCTCACTGTCTCTGAGCTTTTCAGAACTCGGTAAATTGTAGATAACTGATAGCAGTGCAAATGAATTTTGCACGTGGGTGGAGGTCCCGTTGATTTCCCTCCCAGCTGTGGAAGGAGTCACTTTTCCATCTATTGAGCAAATTCATTTCAGTATTCTTGATGGCCTAGATATGTGTCTGTTCTTTGCGTTCTCCTTTAAACCAGTTCTAACATCTCACTGGCTCTCTCATTAATCAATGAGTTAAATAAAGCCCTTGACACATGTCCATTTTACACAGGTTTCCCCTGCTATCTGAAAGTAGAGCGTTCCTTATGAAACATGTCGTAAGCCGAAATGGCATAAAATGAAGCATCCTGCTAATGGATGCATGAAATAAATCCAGATAAAGCACAGAGGCTCACAGACACAGCCCAAAGCTATGAGGGCTTGATGCTGAGATGCTGAGTGTCGTTCCTGGGGAAGGAGCTTAGCGGCACCACTCTCACTGCTTGGGGTTCACACTGCCTCTATAACAGTTTGCTGTGAAGCAAACGCCGAGCACTATTTTTGCTTTTCACCTTTTTTGGTAAAAGCCAAAATCCTCTTCAGATTTCTTTCAGTTAGCAAAAAACAGGTACTAATGCAGATCTCTCGTAAGAGCAAAGTGACCTCAAGCAAACTTTCAAAAAGTGGGGGATACCTGTGGTTCCATAAGTCTTGGTTTTACCTTGTAAAAACTTCTCTCTCTCACATACATATGCACATACACATACATACGTAGGCCCTACTTGGCTCAGTCACCTCACCCTGGTTAAATGGTTTAGTTTCGTGAGAAAGGTAGGTCAGGAACTGCTGAAAGGCCAAACCGTGCAACTGGGACTTTATTGGGTAATTTGCCTTTGAAATGGTCATTCAAAATGCTGGCATCATCATTTTGTAATTATTCATCCCTCCCAGATGCCTTTGAGTAAGAATGAGTGGGTAGCATTACTCTTAGCTTTTCCATATGTCTCTGGGAACTTGCCTCTGGAAGTCTCAAAGTGCCACACAAGGGCAAGCATCAGACCTTCTGCCGGCCGGTTGCTCTGAGCGTAGTCACACAATATCTTGACTCTTTCATCTGTAGGAAGCCAGGGAAATTCTGCCTCAAGATGCCTCCTGGAATGCTCTCCTCCTCCTGGATCTCACCTGGCCAGGCAGCTGGAGCCACTTCGCCACCCAGAAGCCAGTAGTGCACCAGCCTAGCCACATGCACACCATAGAGCCCCACCTCTCCTGGCCCATGGCTGCTTCATTCCTTTTCTGGTCCTTGTTTTAAGAGCATTAGGCAAAATGTCCAGGTGCTGCCTGCACATTTTTTTTTTTTTTTGCCATACGCGGGCCTCTCACTGTTGTGGCCTCTCCCGGTGCGGAGCACAGGCTCCGGACGCGCAGGCTCAGCGGCCATGGCTCACGGGCCCAGCCGCTCCGCGGCACGTGGGATCTTCGCAGACCGGGGCACGAACCCGCGTCCCCTGCATCGGCAGGCGGACTCTCAACCACTGCGCCACCAGGGAAGCCCCAAAGACTCTTCTTGACCACACTTTATATTCCTCTGAAATCTCTTCTTGCCTGGGCCTCATCCTTGGGCCTGTCTTTGGCCTGCCTCAGGCTGTTGTAGCAAGAGTCCTGCTAAATCAGTTTAGGGAGAATCCCACCACCCTTGGTATCTGATCATCCTCAGTATCTGATCACTCTGGCCTGCCTTCAGCAAGAATCTTAAGTTGGTTGAGCAAGAATCCCCCTACCCTTGCTGTCTCCTCTGAGTGCTTTTCTATCCACTGATCCCCCCCCTCCCTCTGCTCCTTGGCTAGAAATCCCTAGCTGTCTTGGCTGTATTCAGAGTTGAGCCCTATGTCTCTTCTTTATTGCCGTAATCATGAAGCTTGTTCCCTCAGTCCTGAATCAAGTCTACTATATGAACAAGCGTCAGAATAATTTTTTTTCTTTATCGTCACTAGGGTCTGAGCTCAAAGGGGTGACTTGTCCCTGCTATTCTGACCCCGAAGTAAGGCTGACTCAAGCTGACTTGGGCTGCCTTTTGCTTTTGGAGACCCACCCACACCAAATCACCGTCTCTTCATCTTCCAAGGCATCCGGTCATGCATTGGCAAGGGGACACCTCTAGTCTGCAGCCCTGGAAGAGAATCACCTGTTCCTCTTTTGCCCTCGAAAACCTCCTAACGTGTAGACCCTTGTTTCAATTGCTGGGGTTAAAGGCCAAGTGAGAGCGTTTTGACAGCCGGGCATGGCTGAGGGCTGGGCAGCCAGAAACACACAGGCCATCCTTCTATGTGCTTCTCCATGTGGGGAAGGGACCTGATGATTTTGTAACCCGCCTCGCAGGGCTCCCTGGGGAGATGTCTGATTCTTTAGAAGGAGAGAATTCTACATGCTTGGGACGCTTAAAACATTCTCAGCCTCCTAGAACCCAAACAGAAGTCAACCCCCAAAATGTGCAAGGACAAAAGGGGGTAGGAAACGTGCCTAAACGGCTGAAACAACAAACCATTTTCCTAAAGGGCAGAGAATGATTTCCTACGTGGGAAAGAATTTACAACCTTGGTTGCTTTCCTTTCTTTTTTTCTTTTTTCCATCTTCCTCCTCCTTGTGCAATAAAGGCGATCAGTTTGTCCAGGCGCCCCTTCTTTTTGATGAGAGCCTATCTCTGGGAAAGGGATTGGGCTTCAAGGAACACATAAAAGAAAGTAGTAAAAAACACAGCACAACCCAGCGCAGTGCCACGGCATCGCCTGTGACGGGCAGGGCTGTCCTTGGTGTCCGAGCTGCCCTGTGCAGGAGGAGAGCTTTTGTGAGTGAGGTCAGCCTAATTAGCCAGGCTAATGTCTGGTTTCCTGGGGAGAGCTTTTGTGAAGTAATTGCCTGCCTTGGGGTCAAAATGCAGTAATTACAGGTCTTTTTTTTGCCAAATGAGATAAACAGCCTTTGAATTCTTCCAGCAAGGAAGCCAATCACACTGAGAGACTTCTCTTTGTGCCCCACAGTGAATATTTTGACAGGTGATTTCAATACCATGCAGCTATTTATTTATTCGGGGCTTGGGACATAAACACAAACATCTTGGCCTACAGTTCTGTACATTAAAAGACTATCAGACTCTGTTAGAACCGAATGTGGGGATTTTGTGGCCGAGAGTCCACTTAAAATGCTGACGTTGGAGAATAAGGTCGGCAGATATTTTGAGCTAAAACAGAAATTCCACCACAATTTTAAAGTTAACAGAACAGCAGAATTATCCATGTAAACCAGCTTCCTTTCTCCTGGTTGTTTGCTTATTTTCTCTGTTAAAATCAACAACGAACGGTCTGGGAGGACCGTGCAAAGCTAATAAGGTAGGAAAAGTCGTTTCCACCTCCGGAGGTAAACAATAGAGGCATGAAGACTGGATTAATTCCGAGCACGACAGAAACATATTTTTACCAGTCCTGGCTGAGGTGAAGGTGACTGACCCCAGAGTGTGAATAAACTGGTGTGGAGACCCGGAGATAGGAAATGGGGATACGTCTTATAAATAAAATGAGCACCATTTCAAGGATTTTGTTGCCTCCTGGGGTCCCCCACACCCCACCCCACAGGCAGCCAGCTGGCTAACCCTGGTAACCCCAAACCCATGTGTTGCTCATAGACCAGCAGCATTCATACCACTGGGGAATTTGATTGAAATGCTGAGTCTTAGGCCCCACTGCAGACCTTCTGAGTCATAATCTGCATTTTTGTAAATTGAACTATAGCTGATTTATAACACTGTGCTAGTTTCAGGTGTACAACAAAGTACATGATCTATAGTTTAACATGATCCCCAGGGGATCGCTACAATTAGTCAAGATTGAGAAGCCCTGGTTTAAATTACCCTGGCATAGGGTTTGTTCCAGATAGGAGTAGCTCATTTTGAGCAAAGACATTGACAAGGCCGCAGTGTGGAGACAAATATGAGAAGGAAAGTACCAGGGTGTTGACATACAACATGCTGGTCTCTTCAGAAGAAAAGTGATTTTTACATGACTATATCCCACTTTTTAAATGTCAAGACTCAGTTGCACAAGGGAATCCCAGCCACCACCACCCATCTCCCTCCCTGCTCTCCCTAGGAAACGTGACACCCAGAGGTGAAGGAGATAGGCTCACTCCATCCCTGAGTCTATCAATGCAGCTTGACACTCAAGGTCAACTACTTTTTTGAACATGTGGCTGGGGCATGTCTGTTATCGCTTCTCCCCAAACATCTTTGAGGAAGGGCCATTTGTATGGAAGCCTGGTAATGAACCATGTGGGCAACGCTCTCCGCATCACCACACACCTTAATGATTAGAAGGAACTGCCTGCTGGGGTGGGGTCTAGAAGGCAACACACGGCGTAGAGCATGGATGTTTTCAACCATTTAAAGATGTGGGTTGGGCCCAACTCACTGTATTGTGTAGCTTGCATCTATCCACTAAAAACCAAGACCTCAGCCAGCAGTCAGGAAGGAATTAGATTGCACTACAGTATTTCCATTCTTTTAATTGTATTTGAGAACTTGAAAACCAAAATGCTCCTAAAGCCTTCTGAAAATGTTCCTCCAAAATCATCACCTACCAAGAAAATTCTAGCTCATGACAAACATTCTACTCCTGAAATAAAAATCTCTTCTCCAAACCATCCCCAAGGGATTCCATTCTTAATTCTGCACAAAATACATCAGCGTTATCTAGCCGGGACTCTGCCTGGCTTTGGAAGGGTAGCATCACTAAGTGCAAGCTGTTGGGCATATGCAAGCCACAATACTAGGCAGGATAAAGAGTGTTCTTCATTCAACAAAAGTTTATTAAGTACATAATGTCTAGATACTGGTCTAGAATGAATAAATATAATAGCAGTTAAAATTCTGAAAATGTCTGCTACATATTAGGCAATGTTCTATGCAGTTCTCACTTATTGTCTGATTTAACTGAAAAATAATCCCCTGAGATAGATTTTGTAGATTTGGAGGCTGAGGCCCAGAAAGTCCAAATAATTTGCCCGAGGTCACATATCTATTAAGTGGTGGAGCTGAGGTTCAAACCTAGGGATTTGTGAATTGGTACCCTTAATCCCAATACAATCCACAACTCCAAGAAGACTGCCACTTGCTCTCAAGGGAACACAGATATTAAACCACTAATTGCAAGTCTGACAAATTTCACAAAGGGTTGCTATGGAAGCATATCAGAGGGGGACCAAAGTCTTCCTGAATAAGTCATAAATTTAAGTTGCAACTAAGGACTCCATGGTTAGGGTTTCCAAAGTGAGGCCAGAGCATGAAGCTGGAGCCAGATTAGGGGAAGCCGGGTGAGTTATGGTAATGATGTTGAATTTTATTTGAAGAGTAACAGAAAGCCTTTAAACTAAGTGAGAGAGCGACACAATCCAACTAAAACAACAGCAGGGCTGGGGCTTGGAGATGGGTGGTTTGGAGGTGGTAAGGGAGGCCTCAGCAGGAGGCTGTTGCAGTAGGGATGGTGATGGCTGGGTCAGAGTGTTGGCCATGGGGATGGGATGCATGATCGTGAGATGGGATCACCAAGGCTTGATTTAACTTGGGGACCCAGGGAAAAGGAGTTTGGTTTCCAAGACATAAAACATAAACATTAGAGCTAAATACAGACTCATGGACTTGATAAAGTATAATCAGGTATTACAAATCACGCTGTAGAGTCCCTCCTTCATATTTTATCACCCCCACTATGAACCAGGCATCCTGCAAAGTGATTTGTATGCATTTTATCATGAATCTTCATAACAGCCCTGGGAGACTAGCACTGCTCTGATTCCCATTTTACACATGAGGAAGGTGAGGCTTAGGAGGATTAAGCGGAGGGCCCCAGGTCATAAGAAAAGTGGTAGGAGCAGCACTATAGTTCCAGCCTATCTGATTCCGCAAACCACAGTCCTCACATCTCTACTTCCCGAACTGGTCTGATAAGACTCAACTGGGATACTTGTTGAACAAACATGCTGCTGGGCTCCACCCCTGGACAGCTGATTAAATGAGTCCGGGCCCCAGGATCTGTATGTTCACAAGCCTGTCACCAGGCCACGCTGGGCAGCACTGACCTGTGCTGATGGAGAAGCAGAAGGTGGGGGTAGGAGGCCAGCATGGACACTTTTTTTTTTTTTTTTTTGTGGTACGCAGGCCTCTCACTGTCCTGGCCTCTCCCGTTGCGGAGCACAGGCTCCGAACGCGCAGGCTCAGCGGCCATGGCTCACGGGCCCAGCCGCTCCGCGGCACGTGGGATCTTCGCGGACCGGGGCACGAACCCGTGTCCCCTGCATCGGCAGGTGGACTCTCAACCACTGCGCCACCAGGGAAGCCCAGCAGCATGGCCACTTTCTAATGGGTCCCGGTTCAGCCATTTCTCTCTGCTCTGATCAGTTTTTCTCATTTGCCTTCTCCTTTGCCCTCACTCTGCTTAGTGCTATTCACAGAACTCATCACAACTTGGAATTTTATTGTATTATGTATTGATTGGTTGTCCGGCAGCCCCTCTACAACATAAACCTCAAGGGGGCAGGACCTGGCTGGCCCCTGGAACATGCCAGGACCGACCACCCTCTTCCATGCCCTCCTCTCTCTCTGGACCGTGAGAGCCGCGGGCTGGTCCCCTTGCTTCCACCTTCCCCTGGCCGGCCTCCACCCTGAGCCTGCATAATCTCTGTGAGACTCCCATCAATCCCGTGCTCTTGGTCCTTAGAACAAGACCAGCGGCGCTCTGGCCCCAGCCTCCCCTTCCTTCCTCCCTCAGTCCCTTGGCTCGAGCCAGGCACACTGGCCCCCAGTCACCCCAAGTGATGTTTTGTAGTCACCCCAGGTAGTCTGAGCCATCAAGGGTCACATGTGAAGCTCCCAAAGACACCTTCCTGGGGGTGCCAGTGCTGGCATCGGTCTGTGCGCTGTGGAGGCAGCAAGGCTGGACGCCACGCCCTCAGGTGGCCACTCCTCCACCCACTTGCTTTCCTGTGCTATTGCCGAGCCCTTCAAGAGAGGGCTGATTGCTCGCTGGCTCCCGGAGAGGCCGTGCTGCTGACCTGGGGTGGAAGGCTCCAGAAGGTGTCCTGAGCAGGAGGTCAGGAGGGCTGCTGGCCGCCGGGGTGGAGAGCCCTGGCGGGTGGGCAGGGGGAGGGGGGAATGCAGGGAGGCCTCCGCACGCACGCACAGAGCTCTGCGGTGCCTGCTCCCTGGGTGGCCCGGCCGGTGGCCTGCTGTGCTCTGTGGAGTTAAAAGGAAGCTGCGGGTAGAGGGACCTTGCCGCTCAGGGCCTCCACCATGGCTTAAGCCACACATGGCTAAAGTACACAGACGATTAGCAATCAAGGGAAGGACCTCCCTGTGAGGGAAAATGACACAGGGGTTACTTCTCTGTAAACAGCTCCAGAAAAAGCACCCGTTCCTTTTACAGGCTCGTTACTTCCTTTGAGAAGCTACAAATGTACCCACTGAGTGCTTTAGCTCTCAGCTCTCCAACGGGGGGAGGAGGGACACAGACACACACACTCACTCACAGACCTACACAGCCTCCCAAAGAGAAGAAAACCCCAAAGGCCATCAGGGCTTCTCAGCAGCCTGTGCCCTAAGATTGGATCCCCTGATTCACAGAACCAGTGGTGCCTGAAACAGAACACGGATTTGCCTCTGGGTGATGCAGTCCAAGTGGCTGGCGTGGTGGCATTCTTTGAAGGTGTGTTGTCCCAGCACCTCCATTTCACAGGTTACTTGTAAGCAAACAACATAGAAAGTTTGCACGTTGCCTTTGTAATTTATTCCAAAATTAAATCACAGGGGTAGTCTGTCAGGCCCTCTTGAGCAAAGTTGGGACAGAGACTTATGGGGTCTTAATGCTTACATTAAGAACTTCAGATCCTACTCACATCTGTGAAGCCAGAGCATTTTGGGGGTCTTTGCAGGGGAGTGATTACAAGTTTCCCTTTACCTTCTACAGCAGGGAAGTCTGGATGGGCTCAGGCACTCTGGTGAGACTGGTGAAAGTGAACATGTATTGAGCCCCGAATGTGGAACGCACGAGCCCAGGCACTTAACCCTCCATTCACCCAATGACCCAGGCTCTAGCCTCATCTCATTTTCAGAGGGACAGGCTGAGGAGCAGGACCCAGAGCTGGAAGGTGGCAGGGTCTGGACGGGACTATGAGGGAGTAAACAGCTGAGTCCCTAAGCACGACTCAGTCTTGCCTCCAGTGTCCCAGGTGTACTCTTGCCCCTTCTTGGACCTGCCACCCTCCGAATTTGTCCCATTCTTCCCTACTGGGCACAGGCTTCCTCCCTGCGTGGAGAAGCCCTCACTGGACAGCTTCCTTGCCTCGGTCCTCCAGGCCAGGGCAGTTTCTCCCAGTAGCTCTAGAGAGCGGAAACTGGGTTAGGCAGGAAATATAACCCTGTGACAAGGGCTATGTGCTGGGCACGGTGACAAACTGAGATTCCACCACCAGCCGCAGCTACTTCAGGGATATGGCCCAGGGTCACCAGATCCTCCAGTTTTCAAGAAAAGCCTGAAATCTGGATTTTTCTCATGTAAATTTTTCTGCTTTTGAAAATGCTATGTAGGCCTAAAAAAATATATCTTAGAGCCATCAGTGTTCAATCTCTGCTCTCCAAGAAGAGTCTTGGAGAACCAGCCTCAGCTGTTCATTCGTGAAGCAGTTACTTTGGCCAGGCCAGTGCCTGGGATGCTCCGGACATCTGGGACCTGGTCCACTGCCTGGTGGAGGAGGGGTCATAATGGACAGCCCCACCGAGACCACCCTGCATGAGGACGGAGTTCCCGAAGGAGAAATGATTGAATAAACTTTAGAACTTCCATAGAGCTGCTTGTGTGAGTCCATAGGGCCACAGAACAAAGTGTAAAAGAAAAAATATATTCCATTCAAAAGTTAAAGTTCGTTATTTTTTGGAAAAGCTTCAAAGCAGAGGTGAATATACCAGGCTAAGAGAAGGCTGACATAAGCACTAGTGATGTTTCTCCAGCCTTTAATGAATGTGTTTTGGTCAGAAATTAGGGGACCCGCTGAGGTTGAGTTGGAAGCTTGGTTTCTATTTCCTATTCAAATTTTGGCCTGTCTGATGAGATGAATACAAAGGAACCAGATGTGGTCCCTTTGTAACATTTGCTGATTATACTGGAGACTTTGCCTGCAAGGCATTTCCACCTGGGGCAGGGTCTGGAGTATGATTAGCAATTTTTGGGACCTTTCTAACTCGGGTTATAACTGCCTAGGCCATCTAGAGGAAAAAATGGTGTGTGTACATATGCCTCATGGTAGACTTCAAATTCATAACTGAATAATTCTGCGGGCATGAATCTGAATATTCCTTGATAGGAATCATCATTTCACTTGGAGGTGAAACAATGTGATACAATGAGCTGAACACCAGCAGGGGTCCCTCTGCACTTAGTCCTCATGTCCCAGTCTCCTTGTCACAAAGCCTAAGATTATACCAGCACAGTCTTTCCTCAGGCTCAAAGCATTGTACGTCTATGCTAAGTTTAAATGGTTTAACCTGGAAGGATGGTGTGTTAGTACATATAACATGACCTGCTGTGTACTGTGTCTGCCCTGTTTCAGGTGTTATACACACCCTTCCTATTAAAAGTATTTAATAATTGTTAAAAGATTTTAGCCCAATTTTTCAAAGGAGGAAACTGAGCCTCCAGGAGTTGGAGTGAAGCTATATATATACAAATTATAGTTATCATATAGCTAATAATTGGCAGAGGCAAGGTGCCAGGAGTATCATATAGGACACTTTTGGCTACAACTAACAGAAAATTCCAACTCAGAATGACCCCGTGAGGGGCTTCCCTGGTGGCGCAGTGGTTGAGAGTCTGCCTGCCGATGCAGGGGACGCGGGTTCGTGCCCCGGTCCGGGAGGATCCCGCATGCCGCAGAGCAGCTGGGCCCGTGAGCCATGGCCGCTGAACCTGCGCGTCCGGAGCCTGTGCTCCACAACGGGAGTCGCCACAATAGTGAGAGGCCCGTGTACCGCAAAAAAAAAAAAAAATGACCTCATGAGGAAATTTATTATTTAATGGAACCGTAAGTCCAGAGGTCAGATGGTTCTAGGGCTGGTTAATTTCACAGCTCAGATGACACCAGCAAGAACCCAGGTTCTTTCTTTCTGTTTGCCATCCTTCACAGGTCAGCCTTGACGTCGGTCCTCCTTGTTCCAAGTTGGCTGCATCCCTTTCAGACATGGCCACACCTAGAGCCAGGGGGCAGTGAGAGGGATGCACCCGGTGCTCACTCCCTTTTCTCACACTGGATTTTGAATGGTCTGCAGCTCCTTTTTCTGATTTTTCCTGTAAAGTTGCATTTGTAATGCTCATTTTCCTTCAGTTAGCCTTAGGCTGAGAAGAGTTCTTAGCTTATGTTTTAGACAAGGATATGTGTATCAGTCAGGGCTTGTGAACCGGTGCTTGCAAGTGACTCAAGTCCCATCTCCCTACTTCCGGCTTCTGTTCTGTGTGTTGACTGAGAGTCTGGATTTGGGAATACGGTTGCAAATTACTTAATGTCTTTGTACCTCAGTTTCTGTCTCCATAACATGGGGATCATGTTAGAACCTGCCTCAGAGGGTTGCTTTAAGCACTAAATAAGTTAGTACATGGTAAATCCTTAGAACAGGGTCTGGCCTATTGTAAGAGCTCAGTAGGCCACAATTATTAATGTTATTCTCCAAGGTTCCTCCTCCTGGAAGGGACATGTATGAGGCAGCTCTGATGTGACATCTTTACAGTTGGTGCTCCAAAGGAAGACAGGGTGGCTTCCAGGGAGGACACTGTGGCTTGCTGTGGTACCCTCTTAGCCCAGGCTGGATCAGGAGTCAATGCCCTGTGGCAGGGTGTGTTACCAAGGCTGTTGCCCCAGAACCACACCCCTGCCCCTCTCTCCAGGTAAACTTGCAGAAAATCGCAAATAACCATACCCTCTAGCTGTGTTCACAGCACAGGAAGAGAGAGTCTAACCGCAGGAAAACTGGTGCAAGCTGGCTGAGCTTCAAACATGGGACAAAGGTCGCCCTGCAGCTCATTACCATCTCATTGTCATAGTAAGATCTCTGCCTGTCTGTGCCAGGATGGTTCGACCCACTTCTGACCCAGATCCCAAAGGACCGTCCAAGGGCAGAAAAGAGGTGGCACCGCTGTTCCAGGAAGAACCTCACCTATTCCCAGAAAACCAGTGCATATGCCTCCCCCCTCATTGACCTTGCCCTTAAAATCTTGCCTTAATCGTCCCCCAGGCAAGAGGTTTCCCGCTTCTCCATTCTCTGGCCATTGAATAAGGCTCGCGCTGCTTTGATTTCAGCTTCGGTTTCATTTTTGTCTGCACAACCCCCAATGGAAAAAGAACCTTTCCCGCCGAGGCGGGGGCCTCGGCCAGTTAAGACCCAAGTGGGGGTCCATACGACCTAATTCGGTCACAGGTGCAGCGGCTGGCATCTCCCCAGACCTCCCCAGCTTTTGCGAGGAAGGAACAGTTTCCTGAAGGAAATCAGGTGGAGCTGTGACCAGAGGAAGAATGGGAGGTGTGCTAGGCAGACACTACTACTGATGAGCCACTACCTTTGTCTTCCGGTTCAGCCCAGAGGAGTTGGGATTTGGATTCAGTGCTGAATACATTAGACTCTGTGTTAGCAGCTGTGGTTGTAAGAAATCTTTGGGTCACAATATAGTCCTTAATTCTGAGCTCTAGATTGCAATCTCAGGTCCAACAATTCTCTCAGTATTTGATAATGTTTATATTACTGAACATTTTATAATGAAAATTTGGAGGGGCAAATGACACCTTCAGAGGCTAACTCAGCTTTAATACGCACACAAAAAACCTTTCTTGTTACTTCTTTGATCATATAAGCATTATACTGTGAAAAAATGTGCACGAGTCAAACCAAAGCAGACAGCAAAGTCCGTCTCATTAGGGTAATGCTCCTAATGTGCCCTGGCTTCAGAAACACATGCAGCACTTAAGCCTAAATGGCTGACTCAGGAAGTGGCTTCTTCTCCCACAATGCCATGGGCTTCTTCCCAGCATGACACGTGCCACAGGGTTGGGCCACCCTGCCAGACCGTGGGGTCTTCCTCTAGGTGTGAAGACAGAGCTTTATCACCTTTGCAACCCCAGCCTCCACTGCAGTGACAGGACACAGGGGAAGCTCTGCTATGGTTTAGGAACAAAACTGATAATGTATATAAAAACATATATTCTAAAGAGCAGTACAGTATAAATCATTTCTCTGAAGTCTAAAACTTGCTATGTATGAGCAAGTGTTTAGTAAGGCCTTTTTAATGTTAATTGGATTTTCTCTAACTGTAAGACCACACACCTCCAACAAACATCTTACATTTCATTTTCATTTTTGTCAGTACATGTTCATAGTTTATGATGACCTTAGATGGGTGGGATGGGTGGGGGTGGGAGGGAGGTCAAAGAGGGAGGGGATATATGTATACTTATAGCTGATTTACTTCCTGGTGCATCAGAAACTAATACAACATTGTAAAGCAACTCCAATTAAAAAAAAAAAGGAAACGATAAAAAAAAGTGAAACAGTTTTACAACAGCCAAAAATCAGCCTTTGCCCACCCCACCTCACCTACCCCCATTCCCCCTCCTGCAGCAAACATTTAAACTTTTAGTTCTTGCTTTTGGTGCTTATTTCCATGTTGTAACATAATAAGCTTACATTGCTATTTTTTGATTTTACAATTTTAGATATTGGCTTAGTTCATTCTGGCTGCTATAACAAAGTATCATAATTTGGGTAGCTTATAAACAACAGAAATTTATTTCTCACAGTTCTGGAGTCTGGAAGTCTGAGACCAGGGTGCCAGCATGGTTGGGTTCTGGTGAGGACCCATTCCTAGGTTGCAGACTGTCATCAACCTAGGGTTCTCATCCATAAACCCTAGGAATTCTCATCTGTCTTGGATGTTCTGTTACTGGATCCCACATCTTCCTCATTCTTGATGTATTTCTTTGCTTTGGTGAATTACGCCCTCCAAAAGATCCCCCCCACCACCTTTTTTTTTGAGACTGGCTTGTCTGAAAATGAAAAAGTATTTATTTTACTGTCGTATTTTGATTGATGTTTTTGGGGTGATATTTTCCAACCTAAAGATTCTAGGCCGGAAATTATTTATTTATTTATTTTTGCGGTATGTGGGCCTCTCACTGTTGTGACCGCTCCCGTTGCGGAGCACAGGCTCCGGATGCTCAGGCTCAGCGGCCATGGCTCACGGGCCCAGCCACTCCGCGGCATGTGGGATCTTCCCGGACCGGGGCACAAACCCGTGTCCCCGGTATCGGCAGGCGGTCTCTCAACCACTGCGCCACCAGGGAAGCCCCAGAAATTATTTTGAAGGCATTACTCTTCTGGCTTCCAGTCCGGCTCCTGAAAAGTCCAATGCCATTCTGATTCCTGGTCCACTATGGGTGTCCTGTTTTTCTCTCTAGGACACACTAGAGTCTTCTTACTTTTCCCAGTGTTCTGAAATTTTAAGGTGGCCTTCTTTGCTGTGTTTCATTTGCTGTTTGTTTCATTTATTGTGCCAAGCAGTTGGTGGGACTTTTCAGTCAGGAGACACAGGTCCTTCAGTTCTGGAAAATTCTCTTATTTTATTTCTCTGGTAATTTTCTTCATTCAGAATGAAGAAAGTCTAGCTCTCAAATTTGGTGGACTAATTTTCTCATATTTTCTCTTATTTTTCAATCCCTTGTTTCTATGTCCTCCATTAAAAAATAAATTTCTTCAACTGTATCTTCTAACTTTTATAAAGTTTTAAAGTTTTAAAAATTCGTGTTATTTCTATGTTCCTCTTTATATGGCACCTTGATCTTGTTTTATGGATGCGATATCTCCTTTTTTCTCACTTAAAAAATGAATTACAGATTTCAAAAAGACATCTTGATTCTTACATTATCTCTCTTTCCTTTTTTCTGTTTTCTTTTTTTTTCTGTTTTTCTTCACAAAGACTTTTCTCCAGTATATGCTAATCCTTGAGTTCTTACATATTTAAGAGTGAGCAACTATAACAACAGCAAAGGAAACTCTGCATGCAAGAGTTTTTCTTTCGGTGGGGTTTCCCAGAGGGTAACTGGCTATTTTGTAGAGAAACCCTCGAATGTCATTATCTGCTGTCAGTGCCCAGGTCGATCAATTAATTTCCCCAGAGAGAGACTCTCTCATTTTCTGTGTGGTTTGTTCTGGAGGGGAGGGCCTAAGCCTGACTTTCAGAGCTGGGAGCCAAGTGAGGAAAAGGGCTTGACTTTGACCTCATGCTCTGTTTATACCTGGGCCTAGACTCTCTCTGCTTTATTGTCTCTAAAGAGTGACTCCCCTTATGGTTGAGGGAGGGTGGTCCCAGGCAAAAGGACTCGTGGTTTCTTTTATCCATTTTCATTGAATCCTCCCGTTCTCAGCCCACCGGGACCCTCCCCATGAGAATCACCTGATGCTTCTTCTCCCTGAGACTTTCTGGGTTCTGAGGTATGAACCTGTCCACAGCCCCTGGCCCAGCCCCTGCAGACTTGGCTCTCTGTCTCCTCTGGTCTGCTCAGTTAATCACCACTAGTTCTGATTTCAGAGGTTTAGCTGAACTCTTTCTGCTCTGACTCCTTTCATGTTCTCTTTGCCTTTGTGGGTTGATATATTTTTATTTCTTTTCTGTCACTTTAATGGGGTATTGGGAGGGAGTGGAAGGAAATGTGTGTGTGCAATTTATCATGTTTACATAAATTTCCATAAAGCCATAACACCTGAAGTCATTAACCAACCCACCTGTGTGTCTCTTGTCCACATTTGGGACACTTCCATTGTCTCCCAGCTGCCCACCACATTTCCACTGAAATGGCCTCTCCACTTATTTGGAGTTGAGGCGGGCAGGGGAGGTGTTGGTGGGATCTTCATGACTAGAGCCCTCACTTTCAGTGCAGAATTGGAAACGGGGGATGAAGCAACCCCTGCTAGTTTCCAGAGTATTAGACACTGGGGACACTGGGTCTAAGTAACTCTGAACATGTCAGAGTTTTATCAGGGAGTAAAACAGTAACTTAATCTTTTGTTAAGGCTGCCAAATTTAAAATGATGCTGTGTGAAGGAAAAGTCCCACAATAAAACATTTTAGTGCCCATCTGAAAGAACAGCCGTTGCTCTTTTAGTTCTCTGCCTCAAAAAATGGACTCTGACTATAATGGGGGAAAAGTAAAACTGGGGGGTGGAGGGACTTCAAAGTCCCACCCTTGGGGCAAGAACTGCATGAAACGGTGGTTACTGGGCCAAGAGTGGTCCTTCTAGTCTGACCCGAGTTCTCAGCTGGATAATTTGGATGAGTTGTGTCTGTTTCTTCCCCAGGCTGAGGAACTTGTCATTCACAGGCCATCTGCTGGATTCCACTTGTCAAGACAGTGATCAAGGACTCATGGACAATGCACTGCAAGAACAGCCAACCCCCTGGTGAGGGGGTGGAATTAGAATCCTGGAGCTGGATCCTTGGCGAACCCTGAGGGTTCTGTGCTGAGAGGCTGCCAGGAGGCCTGTGGGGATGTTGGGAAAGGTACCAGATGGGCACTGGGCTTGCTCTTGGATACAGAATGTTTTATTCAGTGGGGAAAAGTAGTGCTGGGCCATATGAATAAAGCCTTCAGATTCCATGTAAGGGACTATTTAACTCTCTCCCTCTTCCTTATGCTCTAAACGCAGCCAAAGGCATTGGGAACTTGGCCCACATTGATCATATCATAGGTGACAATGAAATCTGGGCCACCCAAAGTCAATGAATCCTTAACAAGGCACAACTGGCTGTTGGGACTTGCCTGAAGAATTGTGACATTGCCAGTTGGGTAAATATTCTTTGTATAACACACTCATATTAATGGGTAAACTATTTCCTTCCCAGTTAGGAGGCTTTTTATAAGATTGCTCTTGTGTTCCTACTTAGAGACTAAAAAAGTTGTCCTCCCTAGGTACTGAGGGGTCCTGATGTAGGGACAAGATGCAATGTCTAATCCAGCAACATCCAGCTTTGATCCAGCCCAGGGTTCTGTGGACAAGAAGGGAAGGAGAACATCATGGATGTGAAGGTGGGAAGATGGGTGATGGTGGGGAGGAGGCATGTGGGTATGGTGGGTAAAGTGGTCCCCAAAAGATATGTCCAAGTCCTAACCTACAGAACCTGTGGATGTGACCTTATTTGGAATATAGAGCCTTTACTGGTGTAATTATGTTAAAGATCTCAAGATGAGATCATCCTGGACATAGGGGGTCCTAAGTCCAATGACTGATGGGTATCCTTGTAAGAGAAAGGAGAAGGAGATTTGAGACACAGAGAGACACAGAGGGAATATAGTCATGTGAAGAGGAGGTAGAGATTGAAGTGTTGCTGCCATAGTCAAGGAGCTACCAGAATCTGGAAGAGGCAGGAAGAATTCTCTTCTAGAACCTCCTAAGAGAGTGTGGTCCTGCTGACACCTTGATTTCAGACTTTCGGTCCCCAGAACTGTGAGAGAATAAATTTCTGTTGTTTTATGCCACCAGGTTTGTGGTCACTGGTTATGGCAGCCCTAGGAAACAAATTCAGTGGGGGAGATCTGGAAAGAAAGAGGCAGGAAGATAAAAATATGTAGAGGTCAAGGCAAGGACAGCCAGTGGGGCTGAGGCAGGGAGAGAGAGAGCGTTGCTGTAACAGCTACTCCTTCCCTGTCTTAGTCTGCTCTGGTGGACACAACAAAATAACATAGACTGGGTGTCTTAAATAACAAAAATTAATTTTCTCACAGTTCTGGAAGCTGAATATTAAAGATCAAGGTGCCAGCATGATCAGTTTTTGGTGAGGACTCTCTTCCAAGCTTGTAGGTGGCTGCTTCCTCACTGCCTCCTCACAGGGTAGAGAGAGCAAGAGCAAGCTCCCTGGTGTCTCTTCTTTATCATGAGCTGATCTAAACCTAATTATCTTCCAAAGTCCCCACCTCTAAATACCGTCTCATTGTCTACTTATGATTTTTGGGGAGACACAACTGATCCATAGCGCTCCCCCACTCTGTGGATTTCCCGTAATAGGTCTGGCAACTTAGTAGCTGGAACTGGACAGAACTCTGCTGCATGAAACAGGAAAAAACTTTGCTGATTGAAGGATAAATTAACTTGGAGAGAAGAGGCTATGTTAAGAATCAAAGAGGAACACACTTGTCTTGGGTTCTAAATAAAGACTAACCCAACAGTTTGGATGACAGTGAAAGCAGGTGGGGCATCATTCAGCAGCTCTGTCAAATGGGGGCTGAGGGTTATCTTTTAGGGTCCCATTATCTTCTTCTTCTGGAATTTTCCTGCCAGGAGGGATTTCCTGACTTGTTACTCTCATGCTATGAGCTGAATTGTGTCATCCCCAGAACTCATATGTTGAAGTCCTAAGACATCAGAATGTAAATATTTTTGGAGATAGGGTCTTTAAAGGGGTAATTAAGTTAAAATGAGGTCATCAGGGTGGGCCCTAATCCAATCTGACTGCTTCCCTTGTAAGAAGAGGATGTTAGGACACAGACATGCACAGAAGAAAGACCCTGTGAAGACACAGGGAGAAGATAACCATCTACAAGCCAAAGAGAGAGACCTCGAAGAAACCAAACCCTGTTGACACCCTCATCTTGAACTTCCAGCCTCCAGAACTATGAGAAAATAAATTTCTGTAGTTTAAGCCACCCAGCCTGTGGTACTTTGTTATGGCATTCTGAGCAAACTAATGCAATTTCTCTGAGCCCAGAGCTTCAAGGAGAACGCTCCTTGCTCTACAAATAGGCTCCTGACCCCAGACCATGCCCACTCCAGCATCCTCACCCTCTTGGCCTGTTAAACCCTCCAGGGACACGTTGGAATCCCTGTTCATTCTCGCCTGTGAGAGCTTTAGCAAGTTACTCGATCTCTTGGAATCTTGGTTTCTTCATCCATAAAACTGAAGTTATTGAAGTCTCCCTGGTTATGTAAATTAAATGAACTAACATATGTAAAAGTATAACCAAGTGAGACCCTATGGGGCCTTCCCAGAACAGGAAACATCACTCCCCATGTCCTCTGCCTGCCTCTTTTCTGTAGAAAATCTTTAGCCTCCTAGGCCTTCCCAGAGTTCCAAAGAGTAAATTTAATCAGAGAAGTGAGAAAATGCAGAAAGAAAGGAAAACAGTCAAGCAAGACAAAATAATAATAGTTTAGCCATTAAACAAAGTCAAGGACTTTTAGTTCCTCCTCAAGGTCTATAGGTAATATTCTGAGCCATGTCCTTTGAGCTGTTTTGCAGATACTGAAACCCCAACCAGTGGAAGAAGTTAACTGTATGCTGCCCACAAGCATGTAGATCCCAGACTGTTTGGAACCAGAAGGTTGATGATGTTGACTCCCGATTATCTCACCACCAACCAGTCAGAATGTCCATGAGCTGATCACACACCCCACAACACCCATACCTCACCCTGTCTTTGAAAATCTTTCCCTGGGCTTCCCTGGTGGTGCAATGGTTAAGAATCCGCCTGCCAATGCAGTGGACATGGGTTTGATCCCTGGCTCGGGAAGATCCCACATGCCGTGGAGCAACTAATCTTGTGCACCACAACTACTGAGCCTGCGCTCTACAGCCCGTAAGCCACAACTACTGAGCCCGCATGCCACAACTACTAAGGCCCACGCACTTAGAGCCTGTGCTCTGCAACAAGAGAAGCCACGATAATGAGAAGTCCACGCACCACAACAAAGAGTAGCTCCTGCTCGCTGCAACTAGAGAAAGCCCGCACACAGCAATGAAGACCAAATGTAGCCAAAAAAAAAAAAAAACAACCAAAAAACTTTCCCTGAGAGCCTTCAGGGAGTTGGGGCCTTTTAAGAACTATCTACCTGGATTCCTTTCTTGGTGCCCTGCAATAAACATTGCACTTTCCTTCAACACAACCCAGTGTCAGTAGGTTGGCTTTACTGCATGTGGGTAAGTGGTCCCAAGTTTGGTTTGGTGACAAAAGGATTAAATATAGCTGAGGCACAACCACTCTAGCACCTTCTTCAATTTTATCTACTGTAGAGGACATTTGCCATGTTTTGCAGCCTAACACTGAGCAGCCTGCCTCTTTGGAGGAAATGCAGAGATCTATGAGAGAGGTAGGGCCCTGTCTCCAACTGTGTGAAGATGAATCTTCTGGAAGTGGGGCAGGCAGTGTAACTGGTTCATCGAGATTCTCCCATTCAGGCTAGGTAGCTTCCTGAGGTGCTTCTAGGAATGTTTTCCAACTCACTGTCCTACCAGCCAGGATCACATCTCCAAGTCATAACTTGCCCCTCCCTTTCTGTGTCTCCAAGTCCATCAGTCAACACACCCCATGGACAACTCTGTGCAGAATCTCTCCCAGTATCCACTCCCACTGACCCTACTTTGTCCCTACTCATACTGCTCCTGGCTCCAGTTCTGTCTCCAGGCTCCTCAGGGACCCTTCAGCTTCTAGATAGTTCTCCTCAGCTCAACACATCTTGTTCGCAATTTCCAGATTAATAAAAAATATCCAAGCTTCCACATTATATATAAAACATTAAGCCTGAGAGTCAAGGTCTTACTCAATCTGAGCCCTTCTTAGCTTTCTAGGAATGAGAGAAGAATTTTAATCAATTTTGGCTTTAGGCCTCCAAGATCCTAACCAATGTTGAGAAAGAGTGTTGTTCTGGAAGAACAATGAAATTGGAAAATTTGCCACTGGCAGGCTGTCCTGCTTCTAGATACATGTCCATTGAAATTCAAATGATAATTTTTACAATAAAAAAATGCAAGCTCTATGAAGACATATTTTAACATGTTTTCTTCCTTAGATTTGTAAGCCATATGACCACAATTATGTGGCTGGATGGCATTTGAAGGACTAACTAAGTGATGGTAAGCTATAGCTGAGGAGATAGAAAAGGAAAGGGTGGAGAAAACCAGGGTGGTGATATCAAGATGGAAACCAGATATGAAGACTCTCTCCCTTCCAGACCATGCTCAAAAGGTAGCAATAAGCACACACAGACAACACACACTCAAATACACATGCACATGTGCGTGCACACACACACACACACACACACACACACTGTTCCTTTACACTCCAACTCATCAATGCTCTTAGATTTTTAGAGCATTTCTAAAGCAATCCTTTCACTATTGGATTGCCTTGTTCTTTGGGTTTAGTTTTCTTTGTCTAGATATGGCCCATTCCTCTATGAAGTATAACAGACATGGGGAGAAGTATTAATAGTCCTCTAAGCAGTCACTCTTTTGGGCATCCTCCCCTCTTCTCTTCTCTTTTTTGTTTTCTACTTTTTTTACAGTCCAAAATTCTTAGCAGTGTGAGATGATTCAAGGTTCTCAAAACTTTGAGTGTACAGTATCATATAGTGATCACTTTTGAGTATGATCTGGAGGTGTCTGTCCAGAGATCCAAAAGTTACCATCAGTTGTTTAAGATATTCCATTATTTTCCTTCACTATTATGTGCTCAGTGTGGGCACTCTTAAATTTCCCTGTGTTTTGGGATTAACCACATTGTAGAGAGACACAAAGATGTAAGAAATAAATTGAAAAAAGTTCTGTAGAAACAGATTTTACGCCATAAAACAGTAAATTATTAGGTGTTAGAAAAATATAAATGTTGCAACAATGTGTTTTATATAGTGTTTCCAAGAATAAAATATGACAAATCTGGGGGAAAAAAGTGGTTGGTTAATCAGATTTCTGGATGGCCATTTCTTTTAAGCTGGTAGCACTGCTGTGCTCCTTTACAGGCAATAACCCAGTCACCAGAGAAGAAAATCTGAATAGAGGCCTTAGAGGAAATGCTTATTTGAGGATTAATTATTTCCTTGTTAAACAGCAATATGGGGTTATTGTAGATTTTGGGGGGTATGGAAGTTAAAATGTACGTTTTAAAACAACTTTCTAGTAACCAAGAATTTCTCAAATTGAACCAAAAGAGTAGTTTACAGAAATGCGGTCTCCCCATGGAACCAGATTATGAAACAAAAAAGGAAAATGAATGATGTTAAATGGGAAACAAAATAGAGGTGACCTTTCCAGATGTTTTTTTTTTGAAACTCCTTGTGATGTAGCTATCCACTAGACAATGCTACCAAATGGCCTGTGTGTCTATTGTTTCACAGTTCTAGAGGTTAGAAGTCTGAAACCAAGATGTCAGCAGGGCCATGCTCTTTCTGAAGGTCCTAAGAGAGGATTCTTCCTTGCCCTTCCAGCTTCTTGTGGTTGCCAGCGATCCTTGGTGTTCCTTGTTTTGTAGTCCTGTGTGATCATATACTATGTGTCTGTCTGTGTCCACACTTCTCTCTTCTTATAAGGACATTAGTCATTTGATTAGGCTCTTCTAATCCAGTATATTCTTGCCTTAACTTGGTTGTATCTGCAAAAGCCCTATTTCCAAATGAGGTCACATTCACAGGTATTGGGGGTTCAAACTTCAACACCTCATTCTTAGTCCTCAGTATCACCATGAAGAGAGCATGCCAGAAGTTCTTTGTTATTTATACAAATTGGTATTAATAATAGTTACATACTCAAAATAAAACTACCCAGAGTAAGATCA
Organism: Grampus griseus; assembly: GCF_964374135.1. NCBI lineage: Eukaryota > Metazoa > Chordata > Mammalia > Artiodactyla > Delphinidae > Grampus > Grampus griseus. The sequence continues at coordinate 86,688,519 of NC_139000.1, read as the reverse complement.
ACTTCTGGCATGACAGCCTGAGGAGCTCTGCTGATGCACTACTCAGTGAAACTGGTGAAAAACTATTTAAAAATCTAACCATTTAAAGCTTCTGGAAATGTTCCTAAGGGGAAAAAACAGCAAAGGAAGAATCCTCTATTTTAAAAAATTCATGAAAATTTGGTAAGAAAGGTGACAGTTAGTGGTATTTGAACAAAGACTGCTTCCTTCCCCCACCACTCCTAGTTAAGTAGAGTGGAGAAACCATTCCAGAATTCTGCAGCTAAGAACACAGGGCACCCTTCCCCATACCTCCCAGCACATGAAGGCTTTCTTCCCCAGAGGAGCAGGATGACAGTGTTTCTTATCCTGTCCAGCTCCCTATTGCTAAGACTAAGTTCCAGATGAGAGTGATTGAAGGTGGGGGGGGTCCCTTCTGGTCGACTAGAAGGTCTACCTTGGGCACAGAATGCTGAGAAGACTGTCACCCTCATCATTCTTGCCTTGGCTTGTGAGGTGGTGGTTCACACCAGAAGTTGCAAGCTGAGAGCACCTCTGTTTTCCCTACTTCTCCACCAAGTGCTCAGCTCCTGGAGTGGGGGTATCACTCAGAGAGGAGCTTGCCATTGTCCCCACCCCCAGCTCCAGAGTCCTGAATCAGATATTTTGCTGGAGGATGGGATTGGGAAAGGGGGAAGTAGGAGACCATTAAAAAAGATAGTTTCTAATATTTCCCCAAAGGAATTGAAAGTTAAGCCTAAGGATGCTCTCAAAAACTGTGGTGGTTATTGTAAAAAGCAAGGAGATTCAAAATATATGCTAAACTGTAAGCCTGTTAGTTTGTGGGAGAAAACTCAAAATAAGTCACTAGGGAGGAGTCCTCTTGGGTTCAGAACAAATATCAAACACTGACCTCAGAAACTATTCCTTCAAAGAAGTCACAATTTGATTGGATTAGTTTGTAGAGCAATTTATGCTTCAGGGCATTGTTGGAAACAATATAGCAATCAGCCACCAACTAGTGGAGCTTAACAGCTCGATGTGGTCAGAGGAAGAGTGGCTGAGAATGCTTGCAAGACCGTTGTCATCCAAGCATGACTGTGGTTATACCCAAAGTTGTGCTTCTTTGAGGAGAAATATCACAGGCTGAAAACTTTGGGAGGGAAAATAGATTTCAAGAAAATAAACCAGCCAGTCACTAAACAAATAAACAATTAAATAACAATAACAAGCCCTGGAGGATGAGAGGAAGACGAATATCTAGAGTTCCTAAAATACACCATCTGAAATACCCAATTTCCAACAAAAAATTATAAGGCAGGCAAACAAATATAAAAATATGATTTATACAGTTAAAAAACAAGCAGGAAAAGAAATTGCCTGTGAGAGTGTCCACTGTTGTATTTCTCAGAAAAAGACTTCAAAAGGTCCATTGTAAACATGTTCACAGGGCTAAAGAAAACCATGATTAAAGAAGTAAAAGAACATATGATGACCATGTTGCATCAAATAGAGAATATCAATAAAAAGATAGAAGCTATAAAAAAGAATCAAATGGAAATTCTGGAGTTGAAAAGTACAATAACAGAAAGAAAAAATTCACTAGAGGGGCACAACAGTAGATTTGAACTGACAGAAGAAAGAATAAAGGAACTTGAAAATAGATCAAGAGAGACTATGCAACCTGAAGAACAGAGAGAAAAAAAGTACACTAACAAACGTGTCAGGGAAGTACCAGAAAAAAAAAAAAAAAAAAAAAAAGAGAGAGAGAGAGAGAGAGAAAGGAGCAGAAAAAATATTTGAAGAAATAATGGCTGAAAACTTCACAAATGTATTAAGAGATATTGGTCTGTAGTTTTCTTGTAATGTCTTTGTTTGGTTTAGATATTACAGTAATGCTAGCCTTATAAAGTGAGTTAGGAAGTATTCTCTCTGCTTCTATCTTCTGAAAGAGCTTGTAGAAAATTGATACAATTTCTTCCTTAAATATTTGGTAGAATTCACTAGTGAACCCATCTGGACCTGTTTTAGAAGGTTATTAATTACTGACTCAATTGTTTTTAACAGATATAAGCCCATTCAGATGGTTTATTTCTTCTTGTGTGAGTTTAGGCAGACTGCCTTTCAAGGATTGGTTCATTTCACCTAGGTTATCAAATTTGTAGACATAAAGCTGTTCATAGTATCCCCAGTGTTACTGAAAAACAACGAACCTACACATACAGGAAGTTCAACAAACTTTAAGTAGGATAAATACAAAGAAAGCCACAAATAGACACGTCATAGTACAAATGTTGAAAGTTAAAGACAAGGAGAGAATCTTGAAAACAGCAAAAGAAAACTGACTTATTGCTTACAAGGAAACCCTGGTAAGATCAACAGCTGAATTTTCAGCAGAAACAATGGAGACCAGAAAGCATTGGGAGAACATATTCAAAATGTTCAATGAAAAAACTGTAAACTAAAAATTCTATACCTAGTAAAACTATCTTTAAAAAATGAAGGTGAAATAAAGACCTTCACAGATAAACAAAATTGGAAAGAATTCGTTGGTAGAACAATTACTTTTTACGAGAAATAAAAATTTCAAATACCTTGTAAGAAGTACTAAAGAAACTTTTTCTGGCTGGAAGCAAATGTCCCAAATGATAATTCAAATTCACATGAAAAACAAAGACCACAAGAAAAGGTAATTATGTAATTATAAAAGATAGCTTAAATACACATTTTGTCCCCTCTTCTCTTAACTGATTTTAAAACACTGGTATAAAATAATGTGTATATAATGTATTTGAGGGCCTATAACACATAAATATATAGGATATGTGTAATATCTTTGCCAACAATAGCACAAAGGAGGTGGGTGGGAGGAAAGCTTTACTGGGCTAAGGAAATGCATACAGATTGTAAAGTAATAATTATAACAATGTATTGTTGGGTTTGTAACATTAATAGATTTAATATGTACAAAAATGATATGACAAAAAAAAAGAGTATGAGGAATATAACTATGTAGAAGTATTGTTTCTATATATCAATGAAATGAAACTAGTATAAGCCAGGAGCCAATTCTGACAAGATAAGATGTATATGGTAAGTCTTAGAGCAACCACTAAAAACACTTTTAAAATACAGTGGAAAAAATGAGTAAAGAAATTAAAATGCTACATAACAAAATACTTACTTAATGAAAAATAACAGTAAAGAAAAAATAGAGGAACAAAAAAAGATAATGAAACATATAGAAAATGAAAAGCAAAATGACAGACATAAATTGAACTATATCAATAATAACATTATATGTGACTGGATTAAACAATTCAATCAAAAGACAGCGGTTGTCAGACTAGTGTTTTAAAATGTCCCAATGATATACTTTCTATAGGAGATACACTTTAGATTCAAAAATACAAGCAGATTGAAAGTAAAAGGATGAAAAAAATACGTCATGCAAAAAACACATGGACACTGGAATGGCTATACTGATATGTATGTTTATCAGCCATTCCAGTTATATCAGGCAAAATAGACTTTAAAACAAAAAGTATTACTAGAGATAAAGAGGGACATTTTATAATAACAAAAGGTCAATCCATTAGAAAAATATAACAATAATAACCACATTCACTTAATAACATAGCACCAAAATATATGAAGCAAAACTGAACAAAAATAAAGAGAGAGCTATCATGAAAAAGTCTACAAATAGGGCTTCCCTGGTGGTGCAGTGGTTGAGAGTCTGCTTGCCGATGTAGGGGACACGGGTTCGTGCCCCAGTCCAGGAAGATCCCACATGCTGCGGAGCAACTGGGCCTGTGAGCCATGGCCGCTGAGCCTGCGCGTCCGGAGCCTGTGCTGTGCAACGGGAGAGGCCACAACAGTGAGAGGCCCACGTACCGCAAAAAAAAAAAAAAAAAAAAACTACAAATAATAAATGCTGGAGAGGGTGTGGAGAAAAGGGAACCCTCTTACACTGTTGGTGGGAATGTAAATTGGTGCAACCACTACAGAAATGGAGTTTCCTTAAAAAGTTAAAAATAAAACTACCATCTGATCCAGCAATCCCACTCCTGGGCATATACCCTGAGAAAATAAAAACTCTAATTATAAAAGATACATTCACCCCAATGTTCATAGCAGCACTATTTACAATAGCCAAGACATGGAACAACCCAAGTGCCCATCAACAGATGATTGTCTTAAGAAGGTACAGTATATATATTTATAATGGAATATTACTCAGCCATAAAAAAGAATGAAATATTGCCATTTGTAGCAACATGGATGGACCTAGAGAATATTATACTTAGTGAAGTAAGTCAAACAGAGAAAGACAAACATTATATGATATTATTTATATGTGGAGTCTAAAAAATAATACAAGAATTTATATACAAAATAGAAACAGACTCACAGACACAGAAAACAAACTTATGGTTATCAAAAGGAAGAGGGAAGGAGGGACAAATTAGGAGTATGGTATTAACAGATACAAACTACTATATCTAAAATAGATAAGCAACAAGGATTTACTGTATAGCACAGAGAATTATAGTCAATATCCTGTAATAACTTATAATGAAATATAGTTTGAAAAAAATAACTGAATCACTTTGCCCTACACCTGAAACTAATGCAATATTGTAAATCAACTATACTTCAACTAAAAAAAGAAATAAAGGAAAAAATAGTTCAATACTGATAGTTGGAGAGTTCAATATCTCACTTTAATAATATATAGAACAACTAGACAGAAGGTTAACAAGGAAATAAAAGACTTGAACAACACTGTAAACTAATTAGACCTAACAGACATCTATAGAATACTCCATTCAACAACAACAGAATACACATTCCTCTCAAGTGCACATGAAATATTCTCTATAACAGACCATGTGCTAAGCTATAAAACACACTTTAACAAATTTAAAAGACAGAAATAATACAAAGTATGTTCTTTGATCACAGAGGAATGAAAATAGAAATCAGTAATAGGGAAGAATTTGGGAAACTCATAAGTAAGAGGGAGTTAAACAACACACTCCTAAATAATCAATGGGTTAAAGAAGAAATCAAAAGGGAAATCATAAAAGAATTTGAGATGAATCAAAATGAAGACACAACATACCAAAACTTCTGAGTTAAAACAGCTAAAACAGCTCTTAGACAGAACTTTATAGACATAAATGCCTATATTAAGGAAGAAAAAAAATCTTAAGTCAATAACCTAACCTTCCACTTTCAGGCCCTGGAACAAGAAGCAGAAACTAACTTAAAGCAAGTAGAAGAAAAGACATAAAGTAGAAGTAGAAATAAGTGAAATACAATAGAGAAAATCATTGAAACCAAAAGCTGGTTTTTTGAAAAGATCAACAAAATTGACAAACCTTCAGCTAGACTGACCATAATAAAAAGAGAGAAATCTTGCCATTTGCAACAACATGGATGGACCTAGAGGGTATTATGATAAGTGAAATAAATCAGACAGAGAAAGACAAGTACTGTACAATGTCAAGGATTTGTGGAATCTAAAAAACAAAACAAATGAATGAACATAACAAAACAGAAACAGAGTTTTAGACACAGAGAACAAATAGGTGGTTGCCAGAGAGGAAGGGACTGGGGTGGGGGAAGGGGAAGGAAAGAAATAGGTGAGGGAGATTGAGGTACAAACTTCCAGTTGCAAAATAAATGAATCACAGATATGAAATATACAGTGTGGGGAATATAGTCAATAACTATGTAATATCTGTGTTGTGACATATTATTACTAGACTTATAGTAGTGATCATTTTGAAATGTATCAAATCACTGTGTGTGCAACAGGAACTAACATAGTGTTGTAGATCAATTAAACTACAAAGACAAACAAACAAATGCATAGAAAAGGATCAGATTTGTGGTTACAGAGGCAGGGAGTAGGGAGAGGGGAAATTGGATGAAGGTAGTCAAAAGGTACAAACTCCCAGTTATAAGATAAACAAGTACTAAGCATGTAATGTACAATATGACAAAGCTAATTAACAGTGCTGTATGTTATACATGAAAGTTGATAAGAGAGTAAATCCTAAGAGTTTTCATCTCAAGGAAAACTATATAGTTTTCTATTCCTTTAATTTTGTATCTATATGAGATGATGAATGTTCACTAAACTTATTGAGATAATCATTTTGTGATATATGTAAGTCAAATCATTGTGCTGTACACCTTGAATGTATACAGTGCTATATGTCAGTTATATTTCAATAAAAGTGGAAGAAAAAAGAGAGAGAGAAGACTCAAGTTACTAAAATCAGAAATGAAAGGGAGGATACTACAACAGTTTTTATAGAAATAAAAAGCATTATAAAGGACTACTATAAACTATTGTACTCCAACAAATTAACTTAGATGAAATGGAAAAATTTCTAGAAAGATACAAACTAAGAAAACTGACTTAAGAAAAAATAGACAATCTGAATAGACCTATGCCAAGGGAAGAAATTGAATTAATCATTGAAAAAAAAAACTACTAATTTTAAGAAAAGCTCATGCTCAGATGGCTCCATCAGTGAATTCTACCAAACATTTAAAGAAAAATTAATACCAATTATTCACAAACTTTTCCAAAATGTAAAAGAGGAGGAAATACTTCTCAGTTCATTTCATGGGGCCAGTATTACCTTGATAACAAAGCCAGACAAGGCACCATAAGAAAACATAATTAAATACCAATATCTTTTATGACTGTGGACCCCCAAATCTTCAACAAAATATTAGCAAACCAAATTCAGCAACATATAAAAAGAACTACACACCCTGACCAAGTGGGATTTATCTCAGGAATGCAAGATTCGTTTAACATCCAATAATCAGTTAATGTAAAACATCATATCAATAGAATAAAAAACAAATATCAGAAACAAGCATTTGACAAAATCCAACACTTTTCATGATAAAAAGACAGAACAAACAAGGGATAGAAGAGAACTTCTTCAAAGGGTATCCATGAAAAACCCACAGCTAACATCATACTTAATGATGCAAGACTAGATGCTTTTTACCAATGTCAGGAACAAAGCAAAGATGTTTGCTCTTGCCACTTCTATTCAACATTATACTTGAAGTTCTAGTTGGGGCAATTAGGCAAGAGAAAGTAATAAAATGCATACAGGTTGGAAGGGAAGAAATAAAAATGTCTATTTTCAGATGACATCATCTTGTATATAGAAAAACCTAAGGAATCCACTAAAAACTATTAGAACTAATAAACAAGTTTAGCAAGTTTGTGGGATACAAGAACAATACACAGCAATGAATTATATTTCTAAACACTTGCAATGAACAACCTGAAAATGAAATTAAGAAAACAGTTCCATTTACACCATCAAAAAAATAAAATACTTGGGAATAAACCTAACAAAAGTAGTGTATAACCTCTACTCTGCAAACTACAAAACATTGTTGAAGAAATTAAAGATGATTTCAATAATTGGGAAAGCATTTCATGTTCATGGATCAGAATGTTTAACATTGTTAAGGTGGCAGCACTCCCCAAAATGATCTATAGATTCAATGCACTCCCTATCACTATCACAGATGGTTTCTTTGTAGAAATTGACATCAAATTCAAATGGAATTTCTAGGGTCCCAGAATAGTCAAAACAATCTTAAAACAGAAGAACAAAGCAGGAGGGCTCATACTTCCTTATTTCAAAACTTACTACAAAGCAGCATTAATCAAGAAAATGTGGTACTGGAACAGATGACATAAACAAGTCCATACATCTATGGTCAACTGTTTTTTGACAAGGGTGCCAAGCCCATCCAATAGGAAGAATAGTCTTTTCAACAGATGTTGTTGGGACAATTGGATTGCCACATGCAAAAACTTCAGGTTGTATCCTTTCCTCACACCATATACAAAATGAACTGAAAATGGATCAAAGACCTAAATGTAAGGCTAAAACTATAAAACTGTTAGAAGAAAATACAGAAGTGAGCTTGGATTTTGCAAAGGATTCTTAGATATGACACCAAAAGAACTAGCAACAAAGAAAAAATAAATTGGACTTCATCAAAATTATAAATTTTTGTGCTTCAACAGACACTGTGAAGAAAGTGAAAAAGCCCACAGAATGGGAGAAAATACTTTAAAACCATATATCTGATAAGGGGCCTATATCCAGAATATATAAAGAACACTTACAACTCAATAATAAAAAAAAAAACAAATAACCCAATTAAAAAATAAAGAATCTGAATAGATATTTCTTCAAGGAAGATATACAAATGGCCAATAGCATGTGAAAAATACTTAATCAAATTAATCATAAAGGAAATGCAAATCAAAACAATGAGATACTACTTCACACTTGTAAGGATGTTTATAATCAAAATGTCAGATAATTACAACTTTTGGTGAGGATGTGGAGGAATTAAAACCCTTATACACTGCTGGTAGGAATGTAAAATGATGCAGCCACCTTTGAAAACAATCTGGTAGTTCCTCAAATTATTAAACATAGAGTTACCATATAACCCAGCCACTCTTAGGTATATACCCAAGAGAAATAAAATTATATAACCACATAGAAATTTGTACACGAATGTTTATAGCAGTATTATTCATAATGGCTAAAATGGGAAAACAACACAAATGTCTATCAATGACACATGAATAAACAGAATATGTTATAACAATGCAATGGAATATTATTCAGCCATAAAAATGAAATGAAGTACTGATACCTGCTACAATATAAACAAATCTTGAAAATGTTATGCTAAGTGAAAGAAGTCAGTCAGAAAAGATCTTATATGTTTTATTCTTATGAAATGTCCAAAAGAGGAAAATTTATAAAGACAGAAAATAGATTAGTGGTTGCCTAGAGGTAGGGCTGGCAGGTAGGAGGTAATAGCTAAAGGGTACCAGGTTTCTTTTTGAGTTGATGAAAATGTCTAAAATTGACTGTGGTGATGTTTGCACATACCTGTGAATATACTTTTGAATTTTATACTTTATATTTTTATTATTTTTTTGATCAAAGAAAGTGTTTATTAAAGATTTCCTGAGATACTATGCTCTTACACTATTTTTTTTAACATCTTTATTGCAGTGTAATTGCTTTACAATGGTGTGTTAGTTTCTGCTTTATAACAAAGTGAATCAGTTATACATATACATAGGCTCCCATATCTCTTCCCTCTTGCGTCTCCCTCCCTCCCACCCTCCCTATCCCACCCATTTAGGTGGTCACAAACCACTGAGCTGATCTCCCTGAGCTATGCGGCTGCTTCTCACTAGCTATCTATTTTATGTTTGGTAGTATATATATGTCCATGCCACTCTCTCACTTTGTCACAGCTTACCCTTCCCCCTCCTCATATCCTCAAGTCCATTCTCTACTAGGTCTGTGTCTTTATTCCTGTCTTACCCCTAGGTTCTTCATGACCCTTTTTTTTCTTAGATTCCATATATATGTGTTAGCATACGGTATTTGTTTTTCTCTTTCTGACTTACTTCACTCTGTATGACAGACTCTAGGTCCATCCACCTCACTGCAAATATCTCAATTCCGTTCCTTTTTATGGCTGAGTAATATTCCATTGTATATATGTGCCACATCTTCTTTATCCATTCATCTGTTGATGGACACTTAGGTTGCTTCAGCCACTATGGAGAACAGTATGGAGGTTCCTAAAAAAACTACAAATAGAACTACCATACAACCCAGCAATCCCACTACTGGGCATATACCCTGAGCAAAACCATAATTCAAAAAGAGTCATGTACCAATATGTTCATTGCAACTCTATTTACAATAGCCAGGACATGAATTTTATACTTTAAATGGTATTATATGTGAACTATTTTGTAATTAAACTGTTAAAAAAAAATAAAACTACTCAGAGTGAACATATAGCCTAGCACCAGAACTCCAGCAATTGAATGCACAGTCTCACAATAAAGGCAGACCAATTCAGGGCAACCATCTGGGAAATCCCTATAAATTGGAGTATTGCTGAAGATAGAAGAGGCCACTGTTTTAATGCACTTCCTGTTACTGAGTACATGCAAAATGCTTTGGGGAGCTCCATCTTCCTTCTTCTTGTTGTTTTCTTCCTATTCTATTATTCTTTCTCCACTAAGCTCCATAAAACCTGAAGCAGGAAATCTAATGGGATTGGGATAGTCATGGTTCTGAGGACTGCGGAAAGAACCATTCCATTTCCCACCTGTCTAACTGAAGTGTGTTCTTAGCAAGAGCTGGTTGTGGTGATGGAGACTCTGGTCAGGCAAAGAACAGGAGAGCCATCTCGGATCCTTCGCACTACCCTCAACTCTCCCACAACTTATAAGCTCCATGGTTTATTTGTAATTTAAAAAACGCTTTTCTTTTCCTTTTCTTTTGATTTCTGTAATGCACATTTATTTTATGATAGAGCCTGATTTTCTACAATAGGCTTTTATGTGTGCTTTTGATTCAAATACAGAAAGCTCCACTTCAATATAATAAATAAAAACCCAGCCGTTATTGTACTAAATAATTCACAAACCTCAAACACACTTGGACTCAAATACACTTCTTGTCCTCCCTGCACGTCGCCTCCCCAACCTCATTAAGGAGCTTGAGAACAAATCACTCTGCTTTGTGGACAATGAGTCTGTACCTCGCTATTTTAAGTATAAATAAGTTTGCATTGGGAGTATTAGCCTGTTTCATTGCCACTCACGCTGGAGGCCATGCATGCAAAACCTGGATTCTGGGTTTGGATATGCCACTGAGTTATCTGTGGGCTGATTCTGTTTGGAACATTTTCTATGCTCTAAGCAAGATTCCCCACTTACACCCCCATGTCCTGCGGAAGACCTGGGGAGGAAAGTCCTCCTGGGACTGTGGATTATTCCTGTGGATTATTCTCCCCCAGACATGTCGTGCACCATTTTATCTCTGACTCTGAACTCATTTTCGCTTCTGCCCTTTCACATATACTGTGTTCCTCATCTTAAAGGATGGAGCCACTATATCAGTCCACACCAGTCATTTTCCTACTTTTTCCATGAGGGACAAACAAACTTTAACTGGTTTAAGCTATCATATTTTGGGGGCCCATCTGTTACTTGACCTAACCTTCCTAACTGTTTATCCATACATGAATAATGCTCAGGCTCAAGCTGGTGATCACAAGGGAGGCCACACACTCAGCTAAATTTCAGAGGTTCTGTCATTAAAGAAAGAAGGGGAGAATGGATATTAAGAAAGACGATACTGCACATAAACAACTTCAAGCCCAGTTGATGGCATTAACCAGAAATCCAGAACCTCCTTGGACTGCTTCCCTGATTTGTCTGATGTCCTCAAAGATGCTTCAGTGTTGGGTCCTCATCCTTCCCTGAGGAGCAGGACCTTGGGTGGATTCATGCAGAGGCTAGAGAGCTTTGTCGACGCAGGGCTCAGCGCAGGTCCTTTAGCAGCTGTGGCCTGTGCTCTCCCACTACCGCTGCTGCCAATGGCCCTCAGAATACTGACCATCAGGCATAGCTGTCCCCAGTGATGGCCAGAGGGAGGGACGTTGTTCTCCTCCGAACCACTGACCAGTCCTTCCCCTTAATTCTCCATGCGCAGAAGAGACCAGACTGTACCTTTTTATGAGAATTTACTGAAGTTTGAGAAAAGATGGGAATACAAGGAGGAGGGCTTTCAGTGAATGCAGAGGCCCGGGCCTTTCTAGGATTCTTTATCAGACTACTCCCTTCTGTCATCAAAAATGCTCTGAGCATCTCTATCCTTCAAACTCTGGGCAAAATGACCCTAAGAACCTGGGGAGAAGGAACTATATAATGTCATCTGAAAGGTCCAATTCTAGAACGCCTATTCATTGTACTAGAACACCTCTCTTCTCAGGGGTGTGACAACAACTATTCCCTACAGAACCACCCACTGGGTGTGGTATTAACCCATGGCCCCAGTAAGAATTTCATAATCATCAGACGGAACGGTCCCCAAAGTCTGGACTATTGCAGTGTAAGTACCATCCCATGAAGTACAGCTCAAACCAGTAGGGCTGAAACAATTTCACTACAGCTTCTGTTCACTCTCATCTCATCAACTATTCAACCCAATTATTCAATCTCAAACATAGCCATTAAAAATTCTTTTCCTTTCTTTCCACAGGACTCAGATGTAGTCCACAGATCTTAGCTGGTAAACCAGACATCACTGCATGTCTCTCTAGATGGCAGGGTCTTTATCAATTAGGATGTGTTTGACTGCAAGTCAAGCCACTCACAGTCACGGTTTCTAAGTTTGGCACCTTTCCTGGGGAGAAAGGAAGTTTAGGAGGTAAAATGGAGCAGTAAGCTATATAGTAGTCCTGTTTGAGAAATTTGCATTCTGAGATTGGCCTTCTGGTAGTTCTGTCTGCCTAATTTATGGTGATAATTTCTCTAACAATAGGACTAGGGGGCAGATAGGATGGAATTTAGGGAGGGGATATGTGCCCTTCTGGACCCAGAAACTTGTATAACCTAGAGCACCTTCTTGAAACTTTCTGCCTTCTAAAGTAATAACATCCCAACCCAATTCATAAAAAACTTGTGAGATTACCTCTGAGAATTCTAGAAATAGAAAGATGTGTTCTAGCTGCAAAAGGGCAGCCCTGGGTTGCGCCTAAATTTCACGTGGGTTTTTTGTTCTTGTTTTTATGACACCAGTGCAATGGAAGGGTTCACCAATTAGAAATGTAAAGTTAAGTGATATGAATATTTGTAATGGGGTTTTCTGCTATGGCAGACTGTGACGATTTCAACAGATCCTCAACACATCTGAAGCTCCATGTCACTGGAATCTCCAATGTTTATTTTATGTGAAGAGGGAAACCCACGTTGAACTTCATAAATGCTTTACATGTTTGAAATTATGCCTTCTTTTCTATTTGGTGGTATACGTTTGTATCATGTGCTCCTTGCTCCTATACCAGAAAAGGTCGACGTGTTTATTACTCATGGGAATTAACTTGCTATTTGAACTTAGAATTTCTTTAGCTGAAAACTCAACCATGGGAAAACAGTGGAAGAATGTTCTTATCTTTGGTGGTGATGATGCTTTCAGGTGAAAGAAATGGAAAAAGGAAAGATGGAAGGAAAGAGGCTGTGTGACCAAGAAAGGGTGTTATTTTCTATATTTAGCAGAACATGTCCCCATGAAATGGAAGAGGAAGCCTCTGAGGACCCCATGAAGTGATACCTAGCAGGGAACTGCAGTTATTACTGTGGAGAGCTCTCTGCTTCCAGGTCTTGGAGAAGCAGGCAGGAATTTTCTCTCCTTGGATATTTTTGTTGTTGAAAAATCAATGAGAAAAGCATAGAAGTAGAGTGATAATTAACAGGCATCCAAGAATCAGCCATACTAAATGAACAAAGGTTAACATTCTGATACATTTACTTCTAATCTTTTTTTAAAAAATAAAATATTATACATATTTTGAAGTCTAAGAAGCCCCTCCTCCCAGTTCTCCTTCCCTCCCTCCCCACCAGCACTTGCTATGGTATCATTCCAGCCCATGTATCAAAAGTTACATTTATGTGTGTCTATACATAACAAAGAGATTTACTTAAAGAGATGTGTTTTAAAATACCACATAAATGGCATCAAATTGTATTAACATTCTGCAGCTAGCCTTCTCCACTCTAGATTGTTTTCTAGCTCCATTCATGTTGAGACATGTAAATCTAGTCATTCATTCTGACTGTTGTTTAGTATTCCTTCATGCGACTAAATCAAATTTATTTATCCAGTTCTCCTCTAATGGACATCTGGGGTGCTTTCTTTTTCTATTAAAAATAGTGCACTTGTGCTATTATTCCTAGAATTGGAATTACTGGGATACAGAGTATTGACCAAGGTAACAAGATGCTCTAACAAACTCAAATTTATAATGGCTCAGACAAGATAGCTTATTTCTCCTTCAAGTAAAGTCTAAAGTGTATGATCCTGATTGGTAAGTCACCATTCTCCAAGTGGGTTTTGGGGATCAGGCTCCTTCTTTCTTGGGATCTCACCATAGGAATTCCTAGGTGGCCATGCTTGACCACATCCAGCTGGTGGAAGAGGAAAAAGGGGATGTGAAGGCATACTCTTCTTAACCACCTGGAAATGGCCCACATCATTTGGTCACATGGCCCCACCTAGATGCTGGGCAGGCTATTTCCCTATCCTTTGATAATTAATTAATTAATTAATTAAAAAAATTGGGCTATAGTTGCTTTACAATGTTGTGTTAGTTTCTGCTGTACGGTGAAGTGAATCAGCTATATGTATACATACATCTCCTCTTTTTTGGATTTCCTTCCCATTTAGGTCACCACAGAGCACTGAGTAGAGTTCCCTGTGCTATACAGCAGGTTCTCAATAGTTATCTATTTTATACATAGTAGTGTATATATGTCAATCCCAATCTCCCAATTCATCCCACTCCCCCTTCCCCCCTTGGTGTCCATACGTTTGTTCTCTACGTCTGTGTCTGTATTTCTGCTTTGCAAATAAGTTCATCTGTACCATTTTTCTGTATTCCACATATAAGCTTTAATGTACAATATTTGTTTTTCTCTTTCTGACTTACTTCACTCTGTATGACAGTCTCTAGGTCCATCCATGTCTCTACAAATGACCCAATTTCGTTCAAAGGTTGGGGAAAAATGTAGGAATACAGAAATATACATAATGTTGCAAATGTAAACTAATAGAAAACTTTCAAAAGCAGAAATTTAGTGAAGGTTTGGGTAATGGAGAGAGATTAAATTCCTGCACAGAAACAAAGAACTTGCTAATGGAGATTAGATGACCTCCCACCCCTGAATTTTTTTCTCATTCCTACTGTCACTTTTGCCTACTTCTTTATTGTACATCCCACAGGTCACTTCTTCTCTCCAGCCTTCCTGGGCCCGTCAGAATATTTTGGTTGTTGTGATAGAAATTGCTTCTGACCAATTAAGCAAAAAGAAAAAAAAAAGTAATTTCTAGGGAGGTTAAGAAATAAGTGAGGAAATTGAAGAATTAGCTGAAGAACCAGACCTCATAAAGGGTGGGAACCAGGCTTTTTGGGGTATTCAGGTGGCAGGACCCAAGGGAGAGTCACTGAGATGGATCAGCTCCCACTCTTCCCTGTTCTCTTGTCACTCTCTTCCAAGGAGAGATCTGATTGGCTGAGGTTGGGTCATGAGCCCTTCGCTTGACCAGAGGAGGCTGGGGCAGAACTGGCTGAAACTCTTACTAAGTCTAATTCACTGGGGGTGGAGTGAAAACAAGTGTCTTTACCAAAAGAGGGCTAGTGTGTGTTAGGCAGGCGCTAACATAAATCTCGGCAACATGGTGGTACTGGTGGCTTCTTTTGTCCATGGCTGGGGGAGGAAGGGAGTGAGTGGCCCACCTCTCTTTCAGCACCTGGCACCACCAAGCACCTGGCTGTCCCCTTGCAGAAGGGAGGTGTGAATGGCCTAAAACCAAATTTGTGAGAGCTTTTTCAACATAGGTAGAGATTTTAACCAACTGTATGTACCCAAAGAAAACAGTCAAATTCAGGATTGTCCTGTTGCTCATTTTCTCTGGGGGTTGATGCTAAGCTCTGGGAGTTCACACAGGTACACTGAAGGCATTGGTTTGAAGGGGCCTCTGCATCTCTATCTTGATCTGTCTTGGTCCTGAGATAGAACCAATTCCAGCCCACGTATCCAAACTTATATTTACGAATGTCTATGCGTAATAAAGTAATTTATTTTGTGTGTTTAAAAAAATACCACATAAATGGCACCAAATTGTATTAACATTCTTCAGCTAGCTTTCTCCACTCTAGATTGTTTTATACTGAGATAGAGTCAACCTATCTGTTCTGGCCCTTGGATGGTTCTACAGACATGTGAGGATGCCCCATCTGATCTCTGGCTCCAACATCCCTTTGTCCTAGATGCAGACTTGTCTGTCTATCTTCCTCTGCAGTCCCCTCCCTCTTTCTCTTCCTCGCTCCCTCCCCCCTTTCTCTCTTTCTCTCTCTCTCTAGTCACCCTTCATCCCCCTTCATGGGCTCAGGAAACACCCCAGTGCTTTCACATGGGGGAAATTATGGGGCTTTTGCTGACTCTTTAATGCCCGGACCCATACATGTCATGTGAGCTTTACTACTACATCACCATGATGGATCCGAGGCTTCTCCATGGGGTCTGAAGATTCTGCTTGGGAAACAAGGTAAAGGGAGGGTCCACCCTGGCATCTCTAAACTTGAAGAGGGATTCCATTATTTCTCCTTTTCCTGGACTAAGCTGGCAAATGGGAAGGGCAAGCAGAGGCGCCACACATATAAATCACCTTCTTGTTTCCTGCTTCCCCAGTTCCTCCTCCCCAGTGCAGACTGAATTTATCCAGCCTCCCTGGAGCAGGGCATGTGCCCTTTGTCTACTTCTCTTTCCAGTCTGTTGTTATGACACAAAATTTCTGCCGTCATGCTTTGGGAGGGGACAGCCATTTGAAATTCAATCCTCTACCTCTTTTCTTCTCTCAAAATTCTCAACTTTTACAAATTAGGATCTGGGCTTTCAAGGCCATTGTTTCTGAGTTTCAAGAGCTCATTTAACACAGAAAAATTCAAGCGTCTGATTCTTTGGTCTTTGCATTTGGCTCTGTTCAGACAGCCATGAGTAGAAGCAGGTAGGTGATTAACAACAGGGTGGGTCACAGGGTCACTTCTGTGTAAGGAAATTATTTAGTATCTCAGGATGTCACCAATATCCTGGGCCGTATGAGCTCCAGGCATTCATGGATGTGTGAACATTCTAACCCAGCCACATTTTCTGCTCCAGAAACTACACTATTCTTTTCCCTATAGTGTGGACATATTTAAAAGTCCAGTTTCTGCTTATCACATATACACCTCTGAGGAAGGAGACGCATCTGATGATAATGAGACGTACTTTGTTCTGTTTGGAAATATAACAAAAGTGTTTCTAGCAAGAAGAAGGAGAAGAGGAGGGGAAGGAGGAGGAGATGCAGAAGAAAAATGAAGGCAATTTAGGTGCAAAGAAAGCTCATCTGGGCTTGGATGGCTTAGGAGAGCAGGGGTGCTGTGGGGAAAGACTAAATGTATCATTGGGAGGAAAGATGCCCAGGCCTTGCTGATGGCCTAATGTGGGGCTTCGTCCCTGAACGCTTCCCTCAAGAAGCTGGACGTTGCTGCCACATGGAGGGTGAGGTTGGGCAGCTTCAGTATCCCAGGCCCAGGAAGACACAACCTCGGCCGGCATTTATGTACTCACACTTCTCAGGCTTGTCAGCAAAACCACCACTTCTCCCCCGAGTCCTCATTCCTGAGAGGCTCAGCCAGGCTCCGTCTGCGTCATGGTGGACACTCACAGGCGAGGCAGGCTGGGCAGCATGGTGCGGGGAGCAGCGAGCAGCCTTGCCCCTTTCCAAAGCCGTTTGGAAGTGTGAGGGGATACTTTGAGCTGTCACGATGTGGCGCCACTTGAGAAATGCCTGAGTAACCCGGGCTGAGGGCCAAGGGTGGTGGTGTACACTCACACCATCTTCTTCCCGTGCAGAGTACCAGCTGGAATATTTCTTTAATGAGGACACATCGAGAGAGTACGGACGGAGCTCCAGGAGCTCACAGGCATCGAGCACCAACAGCTTTCCCGTGTTGTGGGCTGTGGAAATGAAACTATCAGAGAAAACAATGGATGAGTCGTGACAAATGGTCTCACACTCTCAGAATTGACAAATGCTCACTTGAATCCAGCTGTGAATGGATTTCTTGCATCTCAGTAAGCCAAGCAAGCTCTGCTGGAGGACACGAGGGGCCCAGGGACCAGGTGCATGCCTTTGCACCCTGGTTTCCTCACCTGTGTGTTATTAAGTTATTTCCTCCTGTGTGTCAGGACTCCCTGGAAAGTCTCTGTTCTCATATGGCAACTATCCCAGAGAGCCGGTATATCCTAGAAATAAGGGTGTGGACGCCAGGGATCTGGGGCCTGTCTTCTCATCTGTGGAATGGGACTGCTGCTGGTACTTGCCTCACAGGGGAGGTGGGAGGAGCGAGCTGACACCGGACAAGTGCCTGAAAGGGGCAGCCAGCTGTGAGCGCTCTACCGCTGTTACTCATCTCTGCTCTTCCAAAGCCACAAGCCTGCAGCAAGCAGCGGGGATTTTACTAAAATTTCATGGAGACGAAGAGGATGTGTTTAAGCCAGATGCCAGAAGGCAAAATCCTTGCTAGCCACTTCTGTCCTCTCCCCAAAGTTTCCCTGAGACTGTCGTCACCAGGAGCTTCCCCTCAATCTTGTTTTGAGTTTTAGTTTGTGATAATAATGGATAGCCTGAACACCGTTTTAAGATGCGAGGGTTTTAAAAGGCCATCTAGCAGCACTTAACCAAATCAAGTTCATCCAAGGTCCACACCCAGCAATTTTACTTCTACCTGCCCAAGAAATTTTCTCATGGGTCGTGCACCCCTACTGTGTGGTTCTCTGCAGTGCAGCCTGGGGGTGCAGGAGACAAAATGTGAGAGATGCTGGTGGGGGAGCAACAGACGAGGTGCACACCTTTCCAGGAGGAGGCTCTTAAAGCCGCTCTGAGTGAAAAAGCAGAAACAAAATATCTAGAAGCTTGCCGCTCAGAGTGAGGGTGGGGAGAGGGTGGCAGCTGGCTGCACAGGTGTCACCTGGGAGCTTGTTAGAAGTGCAGATTCTGCCCACTTACCAGACGTCCCAAATCCGAACCTGAGTGTTCACAAGGTTGCAGAAGCACCATCTACAGCATGTAAAGCAACAGCACACTCTTCCTGCAGCCACAAAAAGAGAGGAACTCTTAAATGTTTCCCTTTGAGGAAGGGGAGAGGAGAATGGAGAGAGAGGTCAACAAATCAAATAAGTTAAAATGAAGGTACGAAGTACAGAAAGGCAGGGAAAGTGTTTTCCTCAGGGGAAGAAGGTCAATGCAGGCACCTTCTGCAATAAAAACCGCTGAAGATGTGGACAGCTATCTCCTCCCCCTTCCCGACCCTCAAGCCCCAAAGGTAACCTGTGACCTGAGGACAAACCTGGTTCAAGTTCTCAGCATCTTGTGGCCCTTTTAATGCACTGCTTTGCTGAAGCTGGGGCTGGAGACTTGGCAGTAAGACTCCCTTACCCTCTGTGTACTGCTGATGCTAAGTCCAAGTGCTTTCACGTGGAGTTCTGAGGAAAAAGGGAGGGGCCCTTAAGACAGACCATGCTAGATGCAGACATGAGAAGGGAAGTCTTTTTCATCTAGCGTTGATCTAAATTCCAGAGACTTGTGAAGGGCAAAATAGATTAGTGTTAAGCTGAAGATAATTTTGCATTCAGGGTCTCAGTACTCTGCCATTCGCTTGCAGCCTCTCTATTGCCTTATATACATACTTCAGAGCACTGATGGTGGGCTGAGAAGGACCTACTAGTAACAGAACTATGGTTTCAAAAACAAGTCTTAAAAACAAAGTGTGGGGGAGAGAGGGTGGAGGTGAGGAGATGGATGGACTCAGACCGCTTCGATAGTACCCGGAATATCCACATTCCTCATTTATTGAGCTGGAGGTGGCCACAAGAAGAAGCTGGCTTTTGGGGGTCCTTATTCGACATACCTTTTTTTCTTTTTTTCTAGTATGTTCATTTCAAATCTTTGAAAACTGGGAATAATTTAAACACAAGTTCTGAGCTCTCCAGCTTAGGGAAAACGCTGGCATGAGAATATATTACCATTGCAATTATCCTTCCAAAAAGGCTCACGCAGGAAGTATGAAAACAACTTTGCAAAACCCAGGCCTACATCTGTCACCCTACATGTGTGTGGACAGTGACAAAATGCCAAAGTGGTGACAGGTAATGCAGGATTATCGCAAACCGGGGGGTAGAAGCTGCCTTTTAGGAAGGAAATGGCAACTGATCTGGGAGCAGGGCCAGGATCAGTTCAGGCCCCTGTGGGCAGTGGAGAGGAGACGGTTGGGGAACTGCCCACCACCCAGCAGAAAACCCGAGGCCTGGTGACATCCTAAGGATTCTTTCCACTTTGCTTTTCCTTTCATCAGAGGAGCTTGAAGACCCTTTTACAGATATTAATGAGGTCCTCAATGCCTAAGGTTATAAAATGAATGAGTGATCGAGTCATGCGTATATTCCAGGAGTTCTGATCCTCAAAAACACATTGCTTTGGGTGTTCAATATGGGTTGTAGTAAAAAGTCTCCAAAAAGGAAAGAAAAAAGAATTCTTTGGTGCTCTTTGGAATTCTGTACTTGGTACTGTAAGGTGCACAGAGTATCTTTCCTGCTTGTTTTGTAGAGTTTCTGAGAGGATCAAAAGAGGAAAAAGGGATATGCAAATATCTTTTAAACTCTATCACAAGATGCAAGTATGAGATATCAGTGCCAATTAAAGGATACGATTTATGTTGTGTTCATTGCTGTCACTCAAAACGCTTCCAGGGATGAGAACTTCACCTAATGGTTGCACTGCCAGCTGCTGCAACACCCCTCCCTCTCCTTTCTGTCCAGACCCTTCGTTACCCTATGCAACTGCTATGAAAATTCTACTCACCTGGGTTCCCAAATGCTAGCTTGAGAGCCTCTGCTCCTGAAGGCAAAGTTTTCTTGGTCCTTGGCAAAATGTTAAGAATAAAGGCAGTCATGAAGAACCTAGGGGTAAGACAGGAATACAGACACAGACCTACTAGAGCATAGACTTGAGGATATGGGGAGGGGGAAGGGTAAGCTGTGACAAAGCGAGAGAGTGGCATGGACATATATACACTACCAAACGCAAAATAGATAGCTAGTGGGAAGCAGCCGCATAGCACAGGGAGGTCAGCTCGGTGCTTTGTGACCGCCTGGAGGGGTGGGATAGGGGAGGTGGGAGGGAGGGAGACGCAAGAGGGAGGAGATATGGGAACATATGTATATGTATAACTGATTCACTTTGTTACAAAGCAGAAACTAACACACCATTGTAAAGCAATTATACTCCAATAAAGATGTAAAAAAAAAAAGAATAAAGGCAATGGGGTGGGTTTTTTCTACAAAGCCACATTTATCCAATTGAAAAAAACCTGTCCTTAATTCTGATGATACTCCCCCCACTTTGGGGCATTAAAATGCCATTTTAATATCCTTTGGCATTAAGATGATGGTGCCAGTGAGTGGTAGTTTTTTTTTTTTTCTTAATGTGTTTACTTGGAAAAATTACAAGTTGGCCACCTTATGTAGGTTCTGCAGGGTTTTTTTTGAAATTGTATTGTTCCATGAAATTCCAGTTTGGAGATCACTGCTAAATGCTCTGCTGTTTGCTTTCTGCAGGCCTGAACCTGTGCCTACAGGAAGCAATGAAGGGCACATACTAGACCCTCTATGTGACACTGATGAAGAGAGAAATTAGGCTGGGCAGCCCCTGACTTAGGACACAGCCTTTCCAGAGTCAAGGCAAGCAAATGGGCATCAGAGCTCTCGCCAACAAGGGGCAGCTATACTGGGCCATGATTAGATCTCCAAGAGCGATCTCTCCTAAAAAGCTCAGGGGGGCACCTGCTGCATCCTGCTGCCCAGGGCCATTCCTGGCATTCAAAGTTAGAGCTAACAAAATAACATTTTGAATGATCATTAGGGGTAATTCAAGCTACACTATATTCACCAGGTATACTGCCTGTTACCTAGGGATTTATGGGAGAACCCAGGGCTCTGATGGCCATTTATAGTGTTGTGTCTAAGGAAATAAGCATTCTGAGTTCCAAATGGATAAATTAAAATCAAACTCTTAAAATGGTTCATACAAAGTAGGAGCTGGGGTCCATCCAAGAGACCCAACTGAATTGAAGAACAATAATTAGCATTTCTATCCTGGGTTCTTATGTGTTAGCTCCGTGGTCCTAATGACCCCCTTTGAGGCAGATAGAAAGGTTCTGGATTCTAGACCTGGAGGTCCTCTATGTAGCCACCAGCCACATGTGGTCCGAGTTGTGATGGGCTCTAAGTATAAAACACACACTGGATTTCAAAGATGTGAAAAAATATCTCAATAACTTAAAAAATATAGATTACACATTGAAATAATATTTTAGATATATCATGTTTAAAAATATACAGGCTTACCTCGGATATATTGCGGGTTTGTTTACAGACCACAGCAATAAAGTAGATATTGCAATAAAGTAAGTCACATGAACTTTTTTGGTTTCCCAGCGCATGTAAAAGTTATGTTGACACTCTACTGAAGTCTATTAAGTGTGCAATAGCATTATATGTAAAAAAATAAAAAGCAATATTCATACGTTAACTTAAAAATACTTTATTGCTAAAAAATGTCCAAAGAATAGTAACATTAAAGATCACTGATCACAGATCACCAAAACAAATATAATAATAATGAAAAAGTTTGAAATATTGAGAGAATTACCAATACGCAACACAGAGACGCGAAGTGAGCAAACGCTGTTGGAAGAATCATGCCAATAGACTCACCCGATGCAGTTTACTCAATTTATAAACAATGCAATATCTGTGAAGTGCAATAAAATGAGGTACGCCTGTAGCATTAAAATTAATTTCACCTGTCTCTTTTAACATTTTAAAATGTGGCAAGAAAATTTTAAATTACATATGTGGTTCACATTTGTGGCTTGCATTGTTTCTATAGGAAAGCACTTGTCTAGACCAAAGGTTGGCAAACTACAGCCCACAGGCCTAATCCAGCTCATCACCTGTTTTTGTAAATAAAGTTTTATTGGAACACAGCCATGCCTATTTGTATACATATTGTCCCTGACTGCTTTTGAGCTACAACAGCAGAGTTGAGCAGTTGCGTCAGGGACTATATGGCCCACAAAGCCTAAAACATCTACTATTTGACCCTTTATTGGAAAAGTTTGCCAACGTTTATCTAGACTATCAAGGTTCAAATCCTGGTTTCCTGATTTACTAGCTGTGTGTCTTGGTCGTTTCTTTCTTTCTTTTCTTTTTTTTTAACATCTTTATTGGAGTATAATTGCTTTACAATGTTGTGTTAGTTTCTGCTGTATAACAAAGTGAATCAGCTATATGTATACATGTATCTCCATATCCCCTCCCTCTTGCGTCTCCCTCCCACCCTCCCTATCCCACCCCTCTAGGTGGTCACAAAGCACTGAGCTGATCTCCCTGTGCCATGCGGCTGCTTCCCACTAGCTATCTATTATACATTTGGTAGTGCATATATGGCAATGCCATTTTCTCACTTCGTCCCAGCTTACCCTTCCCCCTCCCCATGTCCTCAAGTCCATTCTCTACATCTGTGTCTTTCCTCCTGTCCTGCCCCTAGGTTCTTCAGAACCATTTTTTTTTTTTTTTTGGATTCCATATATATGTGTTAGCATACGGTATTTGTTTTTCTCTTTCTGACTTACTTCACTCTGTATGACAGACTCTAGGTCCATCCACCTCGCTACAAATAACTCAATTTCATTTCTTTTCATGGCTGAGTAATATTCCATTGTATAAATGTGCCACATCTTCTTTATCCATTCATCTGTCGATGGACACTTAGGTTGCTTCCATGTCCTGGCTATTGTCAATAGTGCTGCAATGAACATTGTGGTATATGACTCTTTTTGAATTATGGTTTTATGTGTGCTTCTGTGTCTTCATGTATAAAATGGGGATAAAGATAAAGCAGACTTTCCTCTAAGAAGCTGTGAAGATCAAATGAAATAGAGCCAATGTTAAATAAATGCATTACCATCATCACCATCATCATCATCATCATCATCTTTTTCAGATGACATAACTAGAGATCAGAGAAGTTATGTGTAGTCCAGGGTCGCAGTCACACAGCTCAAATCCATGTCTTCTAACTCATATTTTATTTCATTGGAAAGCTCTTTAAAAACAAAACAAAAGCCCTTAAGAAAAAAGATTGTCAAATGCTGGGAGGGTAAATTCATGGCTTACGTGTACCCCTCTCCCTTCTCAGATGTGACCTCAGAATCATTCTCAACACGATTCTCCAGGGAGTAAAGACAACTGGACTTGGCATATGATCTGAAACCTCTTTGTCATCCCTGGTCCAAAGACATGGACTTCAAGTTTAGTTGGCTAGAAAAACTCCAATATAAATAACTCTCATCATATCAAACAAAAATATATTATACTTTTGGTGTTCCAAAGAGTTGTGGAGATAAAAAAAAATTGTTGGGTATATAATGTAAATAACAATACAAACAATAGTTTGGATTTACAAAGTCCTTTGAAATTTATAAAACATCCATATAAGGTTAAAAGAGCAGATACTATTATTTCATTTTCATAGATGGGAAAATTGCAGGCCAGAGAGTTGATCACTCACCATTAGAGAGTTGGTGAGCAACAGTGCCTACAGGTCTGCAGGCCCCGTGTTTTTCTATCTATGAAAATGATTTCCCTTAGAGCCAGAGTCCGCAACCAAAGTGCTTTGGAGACTGACTAGTGTGTATTTGTGAAGCAAGCTGGGTATTTGCATACGAGGAAGTCTTCAGTTCCAAAAAGACTTACTTTCTTTTTCTTGGGACATGCAGCCTTCTGATCTACCTTTATTTTGTCTCAAATTTTGATAGATAAGGTGTTTTGGTTAACTACTGCTACAGAACAAACACCCCAAAAGTTGGAGGTATAAAACAACCACAGCCATTTACTGTCTCTAACGATTCTGTGAGTGGATTGGGCTCTGCTGGGCATTTCTTTTGCTCCATGTGGTGCCAGCCAGGGTGGTGGTCACCTGGAGGCTTGACTAGGCAGGAGCGTCCAGGATTGCTCACTTACATGGCTGACAGTTGGGCTGGCTGTTGGCTAGAAGCTCAACTGGGGTTGTGGAAATGAAAGTTCCAGTTCTTTCCAGATGGCCTCTGTGAGTGGTGTGAGCTTCTCACACCATGATAGCTGAGTTCTAAGAGGGAGTGTTCCAAGTATGTGCAAGCAGACACTGGTATCTGAAGGTCCAGTTTCAGAAGTTATATGGTACCATTTCTATCACATCCTGTTGGACAGAGCGAGTCGCAGGTCAGCCCGATTCAAGAGGAGGGGAAATCTACTTCACTTCCCCATGGGAAGAATGGTAATGAATTTGCAGCCATCTTCAATCTGTGTCTGCTGTTGGAAAAACAACAGAGCAAACACAAGGATAAATAACAACTGACATTCAGCCTTGGTCTCAGAGACATAAAAGGAAGGGTGAAACTATGGCATTTGGGGGCAGACATGCCCAGGCAGCTACTGCCAGGTGGATATGTAGGTCCACCCTCTCCAGAAGACCTCCCAGTATCCAAGAGAAGAGCGAACTATGAATTTTCACGTGAAGGCTCTGCTTTTTCAGTGCGAGCTCAACCTTTACAGTCATATTTCGTGGGGCAAATTGACCCTTGAGCTTCCAGTTTTCAACATCTGCCTTACGTCTTCATGGGACAGCTCGTCTTTTATGTGAAACACCTGTCAGCAAGACAGTCATGGGCAGCTCATTTATCAGAGAATGTCACTGCTTTGTGGTTGGTAAGAGAGGGAGAAAAGAACAAGTTAATTATCGTGAGGCTGGGTAGTTGCCAGGGCGAAAAGGCTTTTTTTGTCATTTATTTACTAGTGTTTATACATAGGATGATAAAACTCCAGTTGGCCAGGAGAAGTGGCAGTAACAGCAGCTGTGCCAGAGAGAACAATCTTTTTCATATGATGAGCACCTGGGGAGGGTTGGTTTCCAATTATTTCCTGCAGCTTTTATCAAATTCCAGGACAGAGAAATCAAGGGAAGGGAGGAGGAGGAGAGATGCCTCAGTCCCAGGGGAGTTGCACTGCTGTCTGGAACAGGCAGATGAGGGCAGCCCCTGCTTCAGAAGTCCCCCGAGGCACGTCAACCCCAGGTGATCCCTCCACCTGGGCAGGAGGTCCTTCTACCCTCCCAGCCCCACTCCTAAGCCCGGGGTCTTTTCTTACCGGGGACACCAAAGAGCATTCAGTTCAGCAATGAAAACCATCCTTCCTTCAGTACAATGAAGAGACACCCATGTTGCAAATCTCTCCAGACTGACATTGGCTGTGGTGGGTGGTGGAGAGTTTTGAAATCTGAAACCTGGCAGCACCGCACACACCAAACAATTCCCAGTATTAAAGGCTCGGGATCTTTGCTGACTTCTGATGGGAATCTCGAGGGGAGGGGAGCCTCCGTGGGGACAGCATAGTCCTCTGAGGGTCTGCTTGAGGGGCTCCCAGGTAGGAGGAGAAGGCAGGGATCTCTTCCCGCCTGCCCACCACCTTCCCTGCCACAGAGCACCTCTTTGTGCACGTGCTGGGGGTAGGTCTGCGTTCGTTCATCTGGTCATTCGACTCGTTCATTCAAGTGTTGATTAAGTGCCTAAACGATCGGATGCTTTTTCCAGCCTCTGGGGAACACACATGCCCCCGAGATGTGCACAGGCTCTACTCACTCACAGGACTAGGCCTCACAGCCCAGAGGGACGGGGTTCTAGGTCAGGGTTCACCCAGGTGGATAAGGGATGGGGATGCCATCCCCGTGACCTCAGTGAGCTGGAGGGCCATAACGGTACAGTGGTCATATTTTCCAAGTATGAAAAAGGGTTAGAGTCTAAACTAAAAACACTTTTTTTTTTTTTTTGGCTCCAGTTCTGGGTGAAATGCAGCAGTCTGGGAGATGCAGTTTTTGTGACGAGAATGTGCTGTTTTCCAAATATTTTGATGGTTTGTGAGGGCTGTTGGTCAAGATATTTGAAATTAGGACTCTGTAGCAAATTCCTTACTATGTGGGGTAGAATTCATGTGGGAAAAGCGTTAGTAATATGGAAATATGAAGGAATGAGATTCATACTTCTGGGGACAGGATCCTCATGTGGAAGATCTATGTAGCATATCCATTACTGAATGGGAAAACAGTTTATTTTGCATATGAGCATTAGTAGAAGTAACTAATAACATTTATTTAGTTAACATTTATTGAGCTCTTACTCTGTGCCAGAGAGTATCTTAATAACTTTGCATATACTATGTCGTTTAATTCCTGCAGCGACCACCTAGGATGGGTACTCTTATAACTCCCAGAGGTAAGACACTCCCACAAGTTTCCCTGTTCATAACTGGCAGAGCCTAAAATCAAACTCAGAAAACCTGCCTCTTAGAGGAGCTCTTACACCAGACTCTATATTTCAGTTTACGGGAACAGGCTGTCTACCAGGTCTAGAGAAAATAAACGACTGCACGTTGTGATGCAAGGCTGGGCTTGGAGGCAGAAAAGCTGCTCTGAGTCTCCAGGTTACTGCTTGTTAGCTGAGTGACCCGGGCCAGCTTCCTCTTCATCCATTCACTCTGCCCCTTTCTCCTACACAGAAGCAACACTGTTCACTGTGAGCTAGCCAAGGTGGCCCCCTGGGGGCACCTCGATTTGGGGGAATGAAGATGAAGGCAACAAGGACTCGAGGTGGGGTACAAAGCTGTAAGCAAAGCATTGCAGTCCCGTGTGACAGCAAAGTCTGCCAAGGGACCAGAGTGGCGAGCTGGCCGCTGCTGGGCTGCATCTAGAAGGATACACGCTCTCCAGGTGGGAAGGCAGCCTCCCCTGTGGGGAGGCAGGGAGGCATGGCAGGGCATGGCTGGCCACTGTCCAGCAGTGTGGCCCCAGGACAGTGATAACGTGGGCACTCCCAGCAATGCGGTGAGACCAAGGGCACTGGGAAGGGCCTTGGATGCTGTATCCGGGGCTGTGGTCTTGACTAAGCTGTCAGTGAGGAGCCTGCTGGCGGCAGGTCATAGTAGAGGAGTGACACAATGTAACCAATGTACGGTTAACTCTGGTGCCAGTGTGTGAACCTGGGAGGGTCTGGAGAGATGGGACGGGGTGGGGAGAAAGGGAAATGGTGAGAATACTGAGCCACAGCCCTTCTGAATTTTTTTCCAACCTGCCCTCATACAAACCTGCATATAGTAAAGTTCTGATAAAGTATGATTAGTGACTGGATTTCAAACACCAGACTAGAGCTTCCTTTTTGTTATATTTCCTTAAAAAAAAAAAACAAAAAAGTGATTGCCTTTAAGAAAATATACAAGATGGCTTGGGAAGTGTTTATTTGAAAGAATAAACCATTTTTGAATGCTTTACCAATTTCTTGGGTGAAAGCAACATGTGATATACAGAGGACTTTTCCAATTTATTAAAGTAGGTTTGTCCAGAGGGTCTGTTTTCCATGAATATATACTGCTAAGTTTGGAAACTACATGACCACGTGGCTACATCTTTTAATGTTTATTGTATGACATCATCATTTCCCTAAATCTCTGTTTGTGTTCTCCTCATCACCCCACCCAATTAGCCTATGTCAATGCAGTTTAATTATAATCTCCAGCCAATTTCGTTTTAGCACAATAAAAGCTAGAGGGACTTAGTGGCCAACAAGTGAGGGTTCTGGTGAAATTTTCATCTGGGGAAAGATGTAGAGATAAATCTTTTGATCAGCTTGCCTGCAGGCTGATGTGGTAGTCTGGACTTGCTCTGTGTTTATAGGCATGGCCCTGCTGTCCTGGTCTTCCAGTGCAAAGCCACAGTCCCATCTGCAGTGCCTCTGGTTTTAGAGCCTGCAACTGAAGCGCTAAAAATGTTACATTTATTCCCTGTTGCCCACCCCTGATTTTAGTTTTTTTTCTTTCTTCCTATCCACATAGGGGAACCATCTATTTTTGGTTAGATAAATGGTTCATCATCTACTGCAGCTGACTTCCTTTTATGATCAATTAATTTAAGGCTGTCAGCGCAGCTTCAAAGCCACTATGTATCTTTCACACCCCTCTACCCTATAATTTATAAGCACTATGGGTTTCCGAAAAAAAAAAGAAAAGAAAAGAAAAGAAAAAAAGGCCCTCTAGTACTTTTATTAGCTGCTGAAATGCATTAGGGTACGTACACTTTGAACTGCACAGAAGAAGATAACCATGCCTGTAATTGGAATAACTCACATTAGTCCCCTCTCGGCTCCGTTTAATAACCTCTGCATTGTTTTATCCCCAGGATTTATTGATGACCTGCAATAGCCCTCTCCCAGGCCCTGGCCCACTGGGGTGTTTGTGGGGGCAAAGGCAATGCACGTGGCCCACTCCCTGACCCGAGCTGCCCCATAAATCAGGGCCTGCATTTGTCTGTGATGGTGAGCCAGATGGCAGCTGTTGCTGAAGGAGCTCAACAGGAATCAAGGCCTGTGATCTTTCCTGTTGCTAACAGGCCTGATTTTTTATGGCTGTCAGCATCCTTGGAATAGCTGAGAGAGGCACGAAGGGAGGCGGGGGTCGGGGGGATGGCAGGGGCCCGATGGCTCTCCTTCTCTGCTTTCTTCTCCCAAGGGGGCAAGCCACAGAGGTCTTTCTTCCTCAGTGGCCAGGGGTCTTGGCCTCACACTCTGTTTCTGAAGAAGTTTCCTAGGGTGTGCAAGTGACAAAGTAAATGTGACCAAACACCTTCTAGAAAGGAAGATGGTGGTTGCCTTCCCTTTTCTGTCGGTTCATGGCCCCTTAGCATTGTCCTACCTGAAAGATGACAGCCGGCCTTTTCCCTCGAAGTAATTTCTAAAACTCAGTGGGTTGCTTAGAACACAGTCTTGTTTTCCCAAAAGCCTTTGATGCAGAAATAAAAGCAACTACTTAAAGCTACTTGGTGGGTCCAACATTTGAATTTTTTGCTTTTTCAGAGTGGCTGGACAGAAAATTCAGGAAGGATGAGCAGGTAGGATGTAAGGGTAAAGGATGAAAAGGAAAGCCCTTGCCAGACAAAAGAAAGAAACTCTGGCCAGTTCTGAGGTACCTGATTAGGGGGTATTAGCTGCAGAGATCTGGTCATTAAGGTGGAGTTGGACCACAGTGGTTGTACCGGCCTGAATACCAGTGTGGAGTAAACAGTTTATTAACAGTCCTTGTGTGGTCCAGCAGCCTGCCTCCAACAGACACAACCTCCCAGCGAGAACAGAGCCGCCACAGGACAGGGCTGTGTGGCCAACACCAAACAGAGCCTACAGAAGCCCAGACGAGATAGTAATAGAATCCCAGATGCTGCCAAGTGGTTTCCAGGGCAGGAGAGTGAATCTATTTATTTATGTAGGGCTTGAAGCTAATCTCAGACCACAGAGATGTTAAGCTTACAGATAAAGCACATGTAGAAAGTTCCAAGGGGACATTCATGTTTTTAGAAGTGTTTTGGGTCCACTGAGACTCTTGCTGTAACTCTATTTGTGGCAGTGGGATTTAGCCTGTATGTCTACTTCTTAAGCTCTGATTCCTGTGACAGATAGGTAAGTAGATAACAGTTCCACTCCCATGTAGGCTAGTGATATGACAACCATAGCTCATAATCTCCAGAGGTCTCACCCATTCAAAAAAGAAAATGATTGAAACAGCCTCAAGGACAGTTCGCTAGTACAGGGCACGTATATGATGGGCAGGCTGGAAAAAAAGCCATTCGGATGTTTCCCAGAAAGGGCAGTCCTCTGCCTTTGCCCAGACCAGTCACCGGGGAAGGCCCCAGTGTGGTCGTCAAGGGGGTCAGGTCATAGCCTAGACCGTCCTGACTAACACAGCCCCCAGGTAGACAGGTGCATGGGTTGTCGTATTCTTCCCTCAGAGTCAGGGCTTTTGGCCTTCTGAGACACCTGCTCTCGGTCCCCACTGTGATTTCACTCCAGTGATGTACTCAGAAAACCCTGTTCTCACTCCCCTGTGATTTGACTCCAATCGTATTCCGAGAGAAAACCGTTCTCACACCCCACTGTGACTTGACTCCAATGGTGTCCTGAGAGAACAGCATTCACAGTCCCCCTGTGATTTGACAACAGCGGTGTCCTGAGAGAACACCATTCTCAGTCCCACTTGTGATTTAACTCCATGGTGTTCTGAGAGAACGCCATTATCGGTCCTCCTGTGATTTGACTCCAATTGCGTTCTGAGGCAACAGTGTTTTGATACCTCCTTGTGATTTGACTCCAATGGTGTGTGAGAGAACACTGTCTTCTTTCCCCCTTGTGATTTGACTCCAACTGTGTTCTGAAAGAACAATGTGCTCAGTCCCCCCGTGATATGACCCCAGTAGTGATCTGAGAGAACACCATCCTCAGTCAGCCGTGTGATATGACTGAAATAGTGCTATGAGACAACACCATTGTTAGTCACCCCTATGACATAATTACAATGGTGCTCATACAAACACTGTTCTCAGTCACTCCTGTGATATGACTCCAGTGGAGTTCAGAATGAAAACCGTTCTCAGTCCCCTCTCTGATCTGACTCCAATGGTATTCTGAGAGAACACCATTCTCAGTCCCTTCTGTGTTTGACACAGACTGTGTTCTGAGAGAACACTGTTCTCAGGCCCTTTGTGATTTGAAACTAAATGTGTTCTGAGAGAATTTGGTTCTCATTAGCCCATGTGATTAGATTCCAATGGTGTTCTGAGAGAAGAGTCTTCTCATTCCCTTTGTGATATGACTCCAATGCTGTTCTGAGAGAACACCCTTCTAAGACCCAATATGATATGGCTCGAATGGTGTTCTGCAGAACACCGATCTCAGTCCCCTGTGATTTGACTCTAAATGTGTTCTGAGAGAACATCATTCTCATTCACTATTGTGATACGAATCCAACGGTGTTCTGAGAGAACGCCATCCTTAGTCTGCCCTGAGATTGGACAGCAATGGTGTACTGAGCAAAAAACCGTTGTCAATCCCCACTGTGATTAGACTCAAAAGGTGTTCTGAGAGAACACTGATCTCACTCCCCGCTGTGTTTTGACTACAATGGTGTTCTGAGAGAACACCATTCTCTGTGCCCCATGTGACTGGACTCCAATGGTTTTATGAGAGAACACCTTCTCAGTACCCCACTGTGATTTCATTCCAATGGTGTTCTGAGAGATCGCCAATCTCAGCCCCACAGTGATTTGACTCTCTTGTGTTCTGAGAGAACACCGTTCTCAGTCCCCTTGAAAGTGGACACCAATAGTGTTCTGAGAGAACACGTTGTCAGTCCCCACTCTGATTTGACTCCAATGGTGTTCTGAGAGAAAAACGTTCTCATTCTCCCCTGTGATTTGACACCAATATTTTTCAGAGAGAACATGGTTCTCAGTCCTCCATATGAGTTGACTCTATTGGTGTAATGAGAGAACACTGATCTCAGCTCCCCTGTGATTTGACTCCCATGGTATTCTGAGAGAAAACCTTTCTCAGTCCACCCTGTGATTTGACTACAATGGTGTTCTAAGAGAACACCACTTACAACACTGCTGTGATTTGATTCTAATGTCTTTCTGAGACAACACTGTTCTCAGTCCCCCCTGTGACTTGATTCTGATGGAGTTCAGAAAGAACACCATTCCCAGTCCCCCCTCTGATTTGACTCCAAAGGTATTCTAATAGTACACCTATCTCAGTCTTCCCGCTGGTTTGCCGCCAATGGTGTTCTGAGAGAACACTGTTATCAGTCTCCCCTGTGACTTGAATCCAATGGAGTTATGAGAAAACACCATTTTCATTCCCCCCTGTAAGTGGACAACAATGGTTTTCTGAGAGAACAGCGTTCTCAGTCTCCCTGTGATATGTCTTCAATGCTGTTCTGAGAGAACACCATTCTCAGTCCCTCCTGTGAATTGACTCCAATTGTGTTCTGAGAGGACACCATTCTCGGTTCCCCTGTGTCTTGACTCTAATGGTATTCTGAGAGAACACTGTTCTCAGACACACCTGTGATTTGACTCCAATGGTGTTAGAGAGAACAGCATCCTCAGTCTCCCTGGTGATTTGACTCCTATTGTGTTGTGAGAGAGCAACGTGCTCAGTCCCCCCTGTGATATGACCACAATGGTGTTCTGATAGAACACAGTTCTCAGTCACCCCATTGATTTGATTCCAGTGATGTTCTGAGAGAACAGTGTTCCCAGTCCCTACTGTAATAAGACTCCAATGGTGTTCTGACAGAACAGTAATCTTCTTTCCACCTGTGATATGACTCCAATTGTGTTCTGAGAGAGCAATGTTCAGATGAACAATGTTTTCAGTCCCGCCTCTGATTTGACTGCAATGGTATTTTGGTACAACACCATTGGTACAACACCATTCTGAGTCCCCCATGTGATTTGATTCCAGTGGTGTTCTGAGAGGACTCCGTTGTCTGTCATCGCTGTTATTTGACTAGAATGGTGTTCTGAGAGAGCACTGTTCTCTATCTCCCCTGTGACTTGACTCCAATGGTGTACTTAGAGAACACAGTTCTCAGTCTCCCCTGTGATTTGACTCCAATAGTGTTCTGAGAGTACACTTTTCTCAGTATCCCTGAGATTTGACTCCAAAAGTATTCTGAGAAAACGCAAATCTCAGCCACCCTGTGATTTGACCTCAGTGGTGTTCTAAGAGTACACTGTTATCAGTTCCCCCTGTGACTTGACTCCAATAGTGGTAGGAGAAAACACCGTTCTCAGTCCCCCTGTAACTGGACACTAATGATGTTCTAAGAGAACACTGTTGTCTTTTCCCCTGTGATTTGTCTCCAATTTTGTTCAGAGAGAACACCATTCTCACTCACTCCTGTTATTTGACTCCAATATTGTTCTGAATGAACTTGCTTCTTAGTTACCCCTGTGACATGAACCCAATGGTCTTATGAGAGAATACCATTCTCAGTCCCCCTGTGATTCATTCCAATTGTGTACTCAGAAAACACTGTTCTCACACCCCTGTGGTTTGACTCCGATGGTATTCTGAGAGAAAACCTTTTTCAGACACCCTGTGATATGACTCCATTGGTGTTCTTAAACAACACTGTTCTCAGTACGCCCTTTGACTTGACTCCAATGGTGTTATGAGAGAACACCATCCTCAGCCCCACATGTGATTGGATATGAATGGTGTTCTGAGAGAACACAGTTTTCAATCCCCCTGTGATATGAATCCAGTGGGGTTCTGAGAGAACACCATTCTCATTTCCCCATGAAAGTTGACACAAATTGTGTTCTGACAGCTTTATTGAAGAGGCTGTCTTTTCTCCATTGTATATTCTTGCCTCCTTTAGCAAAGATAAGTTGACCATATGTGCATTGGTTTATCTCTGAGCTTTGTATCCTGTTCTATTGATCTATATTTCTGTTTTTGTTCCAGTACCATACTGTCTTGATTACTGTAGCTTTGTAGTATAGTCTGAAGTCAGGGAGCCTGATTCCTCCACCTCCATTTTTTTTTTTTCCTAAAGATTGCTTTGGTTATTCAGGGTCTTTTGTGTTTCCATACAAATTGTGAAATTTTTTGTTCTAGTTCTGTGAAAGATGCCGTTGGTAGTTTGATACGGATTGCATTGAATCTGTAGATTGCTTTAGGTAGTATAGTCATTTTCACAATGTTGATTCTTCCAATCTAAGAACATGGTATATCTCTCCATCTGTTTGTATCATCTTAAATTACTTTCATCAGTGTCTTACAATTTTCTGTACAGGTCTTTTGTCTCCTTAGGTAGGTTAATTCCTAGGTATTTTATTCTTTTTGTTGCAATGGTAAATGGGAGTGTTTCCTTAATTTCTCTTTCAGAATTTTCATCATTAGTGTATAGGAATGCAAGAGATTTCTGTGCATTAATTTTGTATCCTGCTACTTTACCAAAGTCATTGATTAGCTCTAGTAGTTTTCTGGTAGCATCTTTAGGATTCTCTAGGTATAGTATCATGTCATCTGAAAACAGTGACAGTTTTACTTCTTTTTTTTCTGATTTGTATTCCTTTTATTTCTTTTTTTTCTCTGATTGCTATGGCCAAAACTTCCAAAACTATGTTGAATAATACTGGTGAGAGTGGACAACATTTTCTTCTTCCTGATCTTAGAGGAAATGTTTTCAGTTTTTCACCATTGAGAATGATGTTGGCTGTGGGTTTGTCATATATGGCCTTTATTATGTTGAGGTAAGTTCCCTCAATGCCTACTTTCTGGAGGGCTTTTATCATGAATGGGTGTTGAATTTTGTCAAAGGTTTTTTCTGCATTTATTGAGATGATCATATGGTTTTTCTCATTCAATTTGTAAATATGACGTATCACATTGATTGAATTGCTTATATTGAAGAATCCTTGCATTCCTGGGATAAACCCCACTTGATCATGGTGTATGATCCTTTTAATGGATTCTGTTTACTAGTTGAGAGTTTTTGCATCTATGTTTTTCAGTGATATTGGCCTGTACTTTTCTTTCCTTGTGACATCTTTGTCTGGCTTTGGTATCAGAGTGATGGTGGCCTTGTAGAATGAGTTAGGGAGTGTTCCTCCCTCTGTGACATTTTGGAAGTGTTTGAGAAGGACAGGTGTTAACTCTTCTCTAAATGTTTGATAGAATTCGCCTGTGAAGCCATCTGGTCCTGGGCTTTTGTTTGTTGGAAGATTTTAAATCACAGTCTCTATTTCAGTGCTTGTTCTTGGTCTGTTTATATTTTCTATTTCTTCCTGGTTCAGTCCAGGAAGGTTGTGCTGTTCTAAGAATTTGTTTATTTCTTCCAGGTTGTCCATTTAATTGGCATAAGGTGGCTTGTAGTAATCTCTCATGATCCTTTGTATTTCTGCAGTGTCAGTTGTTACTTCTCCTTTTTCATTTCTAATTTTAGTGATTTGAGTCTTCTCCCTTTTCTTCTTGATGAGTCTGGCTAATGATATATAATTATTATTTATGTTTTCAGAGAACCAGCTTTTAGTTTTATTGATCTTTGTTATTGTTTCCTTCATTTCTTTTTCATTATTTTCTTTTTTTTTAACATCTTTATTGGAGTATAATTGCTTTACAATGGTGTGTTAGTCTCTGCTTTATAACAAAATGAATTAGTTATACATATAATATCCTCAAGTCCATTCTCTAGTCTGTCTCTGTCTTTATTCCTGTCTTGCCACTAGGTTCTTCATGACCTTCTTTTTTTTTTTTTTTTTTTTAATATTCCATATATATGTGTTAGCATATGGTAGTAGTTTTTCTCTTTCTGACTTACTTCACTCTGTATGAAAGACTCCAGGTCCATCCCCCTCACCACAAATTACTCAATCTCATTTCTTTTTATGGCTGAGTAATATTCCATTGTCTACATGTGCCACATCTTCTTTATCCATTCATCTGTCAATGGACACTTAGGTTGATTCCATGTCCTGGCTATTGTAAATAGAGCTGCAATGAACATTTTGGTATATGACACTTCTTGACTTACGGTTTTCTCAGGGTATATGCCCAGTAGTGGGATTGCTGGGTCATATGGTAGTTCCATTTTTAGTTTTTAAAGGAACCTCCATACTGTTCTCCATAGAGGCTGTATCAATTGACATTCCCACCAACAGTGCAAGAAGGTTCCCTTTTTCCAGCACTTATTGTTTGTAGATTTTTTCATGATGGCTATTCTGATTGGTGTGAGATGATATCTCATTGTAGTTTTGATTTGTATTTCGCTAATGATTACTGATGTTGAGCATTCTTTCTTGTGTTTGTTGGCAATCTGTATACCTTCTTTGGAGAAATGTCTATTTAGGTTTTCTGCCCATTTTTGGATTGGGTTGCTTGTTTTCTTGATATTGAGCTGCATGAGCTGTTTGTAAATTTTGGAGATTAATCCTTTGTCAGTTGCTTCATTTGCAAATATTTTCTCCCATTCTGAGGGTTGTCTTTTCGTCCTGTTTATGGTAGCCTTTGCTGTACAAAAGCTTTTAAATTTCATTAGCTCCCATTTGTTTATTTTTGTTTTTATTTCCATTTCTCTAGGAGGTGGGCCAAAAAGGATCTTGCTGTGATTTATGTCATAGAGTGTTCTGCCTATTTTTTCCTCTAAGAGTTTGATAGTGTCTGGCTTTACATTTAGGTCTTTAATCCATTTTGAGTTTATTTTTGTGTATGGTATTAGGGTGTGTTCTAATTTCATACTTTTACATGTACCTATCCAGTTTTCTCAGCACCACTTATTGAAGAGGCTGTCTTTTCTCCACTGTATATTTTTGCCTCCTTTATCAAAGATAAGGTGACTATATATACGTTGGTTTATCTCTTGGCTTTCTATCCTGTTCCATTGATCTGTGTTTCTGTTTTTGTGACAGTACCATACTGTCTTGATTACTGTAGCTTTGTAGTTTAGTCTGAAGTCCTGGAGCCTGATTCCTTAAGCTCCGTTTTTCTTTCTCAAGATTGCTTTGAGTATTCGGGGTCTTTGTGTTTCCATACAAATTGTGAACTTTTTGTTCTAGTTCTGTGAAAAATGCCAGTCCTAGTTTGATGGGCATTGCATTGAATCTGTAGATTGCTTTGGATAGTTGAGTCATTTTCACATTGTTGATTCTCCCAATCGAAGAACATGGTATATCTCTCCATGTATTTATATCATCTTTAATTTCTTTCATTAGTGTCTTATAATTTTCTGCATACAGGTCTTTTGTCTCCTTAGGTAGGTCTATTCCTACATATTTTATTTCTTTTGTTGCAATGGTAAATGTGAGTGTTTTCTTAATATCACTTTCAGATTTTTCATCATTAGTGTATAGGAATGCAAGAGATTTCTGTGCATTGATTTTGTATCCTGCTACTTTACGAAATTCATTGATTAGCTCTCGTAGTTTTCTCGTAGCATCTTTAGCATTCTCTATGTACAGTATCATGTCATCTGCAAACAGTGACAGCTTTACTTCTTTTCCAGTTTGGATTCCTTTGATTTATTTTTCTTCTCTGATTGCTGTGGATAAAACTACCAAAACTATGTTGAATAATAGTGGTGAGAGTGGGCAACCTTGTCTTGTCTCTGATCTTAGTGGAAATGGTTTCAGTTTTTCACCATTGAGACTGGTGTTTGCTGTGGGTTTGTCATATATGGCCTTTAGTATGCTGAGGTCAGTTCCCTCTATGCCTACTTCTGGAGGTTTTTTTTTTATCATAAATGCATGTTGAAATTTGTTGAAAATTTCTCTGCATCTATTGAGATGATCATACAGTTTTTCCTGTTCACTTTGTAATATGGTGTATCACTGATTGATTTGCGTATATTGAAGAATACTTGCATTCCTGGGATAAACCCGACTTGATCATGGTGTATCATCCTTTTAATGTGCTGTTGGATTCTGTTTGCTAGTATTTTGTTGAGGATTTGTGCATCTATGTTCATCAGTGATATTGGCCTCTAGTTCTCTTTCTTTGTGACATCTTTGTCTGGTGTTGGTATCAGGATGATGGTGTCCTCATTGAATGAGTTTGGGAGTGTTCCTTCCTCTGCTATATTTTAGAAGAGTTTGAGAAGGACAGGTGTTAGCTCTTCTCTAAATGTTTGATAGAATTCCCCTGTGAAGCCATCTAATCCTGGGCTTTTGTTTGTTTGTAAGATTTTTAATCACACTTTCAATTTCAGTGCTTGTGATTGGTCGGTTCATATTTTCTATTTCTTCCTGGTGCATTCCTGGAAAGTTTTGCATTTCTAAGAATTTGTCCATTACTTCCAGGTTGTCCATTTTATTGGCATATAGTTTCTTGTAGTAATCTCTCATGATCCTTTGTATTTCTGCAGTGTCAGTTGTTACTTCTCCTTTTTCATTTCTAATTCTACTGAGTTGAGTCTTCTCCCTTTTTTTCTTGATGAATCTGGCTAATGGTTTATCAATTTTGTTTATGTTCTCAAAGAACCAGCTTTTAGTTTTATTGATCTTTGTTATCATTTCCTTCATTTCTTTTTCATTTATTTCTGATCTGATCTTTATGATTTCTTTCCTTCTGCTAACTTTGGGGGTTTTTTTGTTCTTCTTTCTCTAGTTGCTTTAGGTGTGAGGTTAGGTTGTTTTTTGAGATGTTTCTTGTTTCTTAAGGTAGGATTGTATTGCTATAAACTTCCCTCTTAGAACTGCTTTTGTGGCATCCCATAGGTTTTGGGTCATCGTGTTTTCATTGTCATTTGTTTCTAGGTATTTTTTGATTTCCTCTTTGATTTCTTTAGTGATCTCTTGGTTATTAAGTAGTGTATTATTTAGCCTCCATGTGTTTGTATTTTTTACAGATTTTTTCCTGTAACTGATATCTAGTCTCATAGCATTGTGGTCAGAAAAGATACTTGATACGATTTCAATTTTCTTAACTTTACCAAGGCTTGATTTGTGAAACAAGATATGATCTATCCTGGAGAATGTTCCATGAGCACTTGAGAAGAATGTGTATTCTGTTGTTTTTGGATGGAATGTCCTATAAATATCAATTAAGTCCATATTGTTTAATGTATCATTTAAAGCTTGTGTTTCTTTATTTATTTTCATTTTGGATGATCTCTCCATTGGTGAAAGTGCGATGTTAAAGTCCCCTACTATGATTTTGTTGCTGTCGATTTCCCCTTTTATGGCTGTTAGCATTTGCCTTATGTACTGAGGTACTCCTATGTTGGGTGCATAAATATTTAAAATTTTTTATCTTGTTCTTGGATTGATCCCCTGATCATTATGTAGTGTCCTTCTTTGTC
Organism: Grampus griseus; assembly: GCF_964374135.1. Lineage (NCBI taxonomy): Eukaryota > Metazoa > Chordata > Mammalia > Artiodactyla > Delphinidae > Grampus > Grampus griseus. The sequence continues at coordinate 86,649,047 of NC_139000.1, read as the reverse complement.
TCTTTTTATAGTGTTTGTTTTAAAGTCTATTTTGTCCTATATGAGAATTCCTGCTCCAGATTTCTTTTGATTTCCATTTGCATGGAATATCTTTTTCCATCCCCTCACTTTCAGTCTGTATGTGTCCTTAGGTCTGAAATTGGTTTCTTGTAGACAGCATATATACGGGTCTTGTTTTTGTATCCATTCAACCAGTGTATGTCTTTTGGTTGGAGCATTTAATCCATTTACATGTAAGGTTGTTATCTGTATGTATGGTCCTATTACCATTTTTTAAGTTGTTTTGGGTTTCTTATTGTAGGTCCTTTCCTTCTCTTGTGTTTCCTGTCTAGAAAAATTCCTTTAGCATTTGTTTTAGAGCTGGTTTGGTGGTGCTGAATTTTCTTAGCTTTTGCTTGTCTGTAAAGGTTTTAATTTCTCCATAGAATCTGAATGAGAGCCTGCTGGGTAGAGTAATCTTAGTTGTAGGTTTTTCCCTTTCATCACTTTAAATATGTCCTGCCACTCCCTTCTGGCTTGCAGAGTTTCTGCTGAAAGATCAGCTGGTAACGTTACGTGCGTTCCCTTGTTCGTTATTTGTTTTTCCCTTACTGTTTTAATAATTTTCTTTGTATTTAATTTTTGATAGTTCGATTAATATGTGTGTTAACATGTTTCCCCTTGGATTTACCTTGTATGAGAATCTCTGTGCTTCCTGGACTTGATTGACTATTTCCTTTCCCATATTAGAGAAGTTTTCAACTATAATCTCTTCAAATATTTTCTCTGTCGTTTTCTTTCTCTCTTCTTCTTCTGGGACCCCTATAATTCGAATGTTGGTGCATTTAATGTTATCCCCGAGGTCTCAAAAACTGTCCTCAATTCTTTTCTTTCTTTTATGTTTATTCTGCTCTGCAGTAGTTATTTCCACTATTTTATCTTCCAGGTCACTTATCCATTCTTCTCCCTCTGTTATTCTGATATTGATTCCTTCTAGAGAATTTTATATTTCATTTATTGTGTTATTCATCATTGTTTGTTAGATAGATAAAACTTCTCTCAGTTCCCCCCTGTGATTTTACTCCAATGATGTTGAGATGAACACCGTATTCATTCCCCCTGTAAGTGGACACCAATTGTGTTCTGAGAGAACACAGTTGTCAGTCCCCACTGTAATTGGTCTCCAATCGTGTTCTGAGAGAACACCACTCACAACCAACATCTGTTTTGCAACCAATGTTGTTCTGAGAGAACAAGGTTCTCAGTTGTCCCCGTGACTTGACTCCAGTGGTGCTCTGAGACAAAACCCTTGTCCGTCCTCCCTGTTATTTGACTCCAATTGTGTTTTGAGGAAACACAGTTCTCTGTCTCCCCTGTGACTTGATGCCAGTGGTTTCTGAGTGAACACAGTTCTGTCCGCCCGTGATTTGACTCCAGTGGTGTTCAGAATGAACACCATTCTCAGTCCTCCCTGTGATTGGGTACCAATGGTGTTTTGAGAAACCCCATTGTCAATCCTCCCTGTGATTTGAATCCAAAGGTGTTCTGAGAGAACACTGTTCTCCATGCCCCCTGTGACTTGAGTCCAGTAGTTTTATGAGAGAACACCATTCTCAGTTCCCCATGTGTTTTGGCCCCAATGGTGTTCTGAGAGAGCAGCATTCTCATTTCCCTTTGTGATATGACTCCAATTGTGTTCTGAGAGAAAACGCTTCTCAGACCCCTTTTATATGACTCAAATGGTGTTCTGCAGAACAGTGTTCTCAGTCCACCCTGTGATTTGACTCCAAAGGAGATCTGATACAGCACCATTTTCAGACACCCTGTCATTTCAGTCCAGCGGTATTCTGAGGGAACAGTGGTCCCCGTGCCCCCTGTGATTAGACTCCAATGGTGCTCTGAGAGAACACCATTCTCAGTCTCCCCAGTGATTTGGCTCCAATGCTATTCAGGGAAAACACTGATCTCATTCCCCCCTGTAATTTGACTCCAATGGTGTACTGAGAGAACACTGTTGTCAGTTCCCTGTGATTTGACTCCGATGATATTCTGAGAGAAAAAGTTGTCAGTACCCCCCTGTGATTTGACACCAATGTCGTACATAGATAACACGTTTCTCAGGTCTCCCTGTGATTTTACTCCAATGGTGTTCAGATGAACACCGTACTTAGTCCCCCCTGTAAGTGGACACCAATTGTGTTCTGAGAGAACACTGTTGTCAGTCCCTTTGTGATTTGACTCCAAATGTGTTCTGAGAGAACACCATTCTTGCACACCTCAGTGACTTCACTCACATGGTGTTATGAGAGAACACTGTTCTCAGTCCACCCTATTGTTTGACTCCAAAGGAGTTCTGATAAAACACCATTTCAGGCCCACTGTCATTTGAGGCCAAGGGTGTTTTGAACGAACAGCAGTCCCCATTTCCGCTATGATTAGACTCCAATGATGTTCTGAGAGAACACCGTTCTCAGTGCCCCCTGTAATTTGACTCCAATAGTATTCTGGGAGAACATCGATCTCAGTCACACCTGAGATTTGACTCCAATGGAGTTCTGAGAGAACACGGTTCTCAGTCCCCCATGTGACTTGACTCCAATGGTGTATGAGAGAACACCATTCTCAGTTCCCCCTGTAATTGGACACCAATGGTGTTCTGAGAGAACTCCATTCTCAGTTCCCCCTTGTGACATGACTCCAATGGTGTAATGAGAGAACACTGACCACAGCCCCACTGTGTTGCCTCCAATGGTATGCTGAGAGAAAACCATTCTCAGTTCTCCCTGTGATATGACTCTAAAAGTTTTCTGAGCATATAACGTTTTCAGTCCCCCCTGTGATTTGAATACAGTGTTGTTCTGAGAGAACACCGTTCTGAGTCACCCCTCTGATTTGACTCCTCTATTATTGTGAAAGAACACCTATCTCAGTCTACCCTTTGATTTGATTCCAATGGTTTTATAGGAGAACACCTTTCTTAGTCCCCTATATTATTGGATACCAATGGTGTTCTGAGATAACACCGTTTTCAATACCCCTTGTGATTTGACTCCAACAGTGTTCTGAGAGAACACATTTCTCAGTCCCCCATGAAAGGGGACACCAATTGCATTCTGAAAGAACACTGTTTTCAGTCCCTTCTGTGATTTGACTCAAATGGTGTTGAGAGAACAATGTTTTCAGTTCCCCCTGTGATATGACTCCAATGGTGTATTGAGAGAACTTGGTTCCTAGTCCACCCTGTGATTTGACTCCAATGGTGTTCTGATGAACACAGTTCTCAGTACCCCCTGTGATTTGACACCAGTGGAGTTCAGAATGAACACCCTTCTCAGTTTCACATCTGATTTGTCTCCAAATGTATTCTGATAGAACACTTTTCTCAGTCCCCCAAGTGATTTGACTCCAATGGTGTTCTGAGAGAACAACATTCTCAGTCCCCACTGTGACTTGACTCCAATGGTATAATGAGGGAACACTGATCTCAGACTCTCAGTGATTTTACTCCAATGGTATTCTGAGAGAAAACGGTTCTCAGTTCACCCTGTTATATGACTCCATTGATGTTCTGAGAGAACACCTTTATCAGGCCCTTTATGATTTTACTACAGTTGTGTTCTGAGAGAATGCCACTCTCAACCCCGCTGTGATTTGACACCAATGTTGTTCTGAAAGAACACGGCTCTGAGTCATCCCTGTGATTTGACTCCAAAGGTATTCTTAGAAAAATCTGTTTCAGTCCCCCTTGTAATTGGACTTCAAAAGAGTACTGAGAGAACAGCGTTCTCAGTCCCCCCAGTGATATGTTTCAAATACTCTTCTTAGAGAACACCATTCTCATTCCCCACTGTGATTTGACACGTGGTGTTGTGAGAGAACACTGTTCTCAGTCCCACTTGTGATTTAACTCCAATGGTATTCTAAGAGAACACCATTCCCAGTCTTTCTTGCAATTTGACTCCAATGGTGTTCTGAGAGGACACAGTTCATATTCCCCCCTGTAATTTGACCCCAATGGTGTTATGATACAACACAGTCCCCTCTGTGATTTGAGTCCACCGATGTTCTGAGGGAACAGCACTCTGATTCTCCCCGTTATTAGAGTCCAGTGGTGTTCTGAGAGAACAGCGTTCTCATTCCCCCCTGTGACTTGACTCCAATGGTGGTATGAGAGAAAATCGTTCTCAGTCTCCCATGTCCTTGGACACCAATGGTGTTCTGAGAGAACACCATTCACAGCTCCCCCTATGACTTGAGTCCAATGGTGTTATGTGAGAACACTGTTCTCAGGCTCTCCTGTGATTTGACAGCAATAGCGGTCTGAGAGAACAGTGTTCTCTGTCTCACCTGTGATTTCACTTCAATGGTGTTCTGAGACAACATTGTTCTCAGTCCCACCTTTAGTATGAGTCGAATACTTTTCAGAATAAACACTATTCTCAGTATTCTCAGTAATTTGAATCCAATTGTGTTCTGAGAGAACACCGTTCTCAGAACTCCCTGTGATTTGAAACCAATGTTGTTCTGAGAGAACCCAGTTCTCACTCCCCTGAGATTTGACTCCAATGGTGTTATAAGAGAACACTGTTTTCAGTTCCCCCTGTGTTTGACTCCAATTGTGTAATGAAAGAACACTATTCCCAGCCCTCCTGTGGTTTGACTTCAAAGGTATTCTGAGTCCCACTCTGATTTGACACCAATGTTGTTCTGAGAGAATACGTTTCTGAGTCATCCCTGTGATTTGACACCAACGGTGTTCAGATGAACACTGTTCTCAGGTCCCCTCTGATTGACTCCAAAGGAATTCTGAAAGAGCGCCTATCTCAGTCCCTCCTCTTATTTGCTCTCAATGGGGTTCTGAGAGAACACTGTTCTTAGTCACTCCTGTGACTTGACTCCAATTGAGTTTTGAGAGAACACCGTTCTCATTCTCCCCTGTAAGTGGACACCAATGGTGTTCTGAGAGAACACTGTTGTCATTCTCCCCATGAGATTTGACCCCAATGAGCTCTGAGAAAACACCATCCTCAGTCCCCTCAGTGAATTTATGTCAATGTTGTTAGAGGGAACACCGTTCTCAGCCCACCCTGTGATTTGACTCCAATGGTATTCTTAGAGAACATGATTCTCATTCCCCACTGTGATTAGACTCCAATGGTGTTCTGAGAGAACTCCCTTCTAAGACCCTCTATGATATGATTCAAATAGTGTTTTGCAGATCACCATTCTCAGTCACCAAAGTGATTTGATCCCAAAGGTGTTCTGATAGAACACCACTTTCAGACCTTCTGTCGTTTGAGTACAGTGGTGTTCTGAGAGAACAGCATTCTCATTCCCCTTTGTGATATGATTCCAATGGTGTTCTCAGAGAACAACATTCTCAATCCACTCTTTGATTGGACAACAGTGGTTTACTGAGTGAACACTGTTGTCAGCCCCCCCCCCCACCACTGCGATTAGACTCAAATAGCATTCTGAGAGAATACCGTTCTTAGCTGACTGTGATTTGATGCCAATGGTGTTCTGAGAGAATACAGTTCTCAGTCCACACTGTGACATGACTGAAATGATGTTCTGAGAGAACATCGATCTCAGTGCCCCCCTGTGATTTGACTCTAATCATATTCTGAGAGAACACCAATCACAAACAACCTCTGTTTTGAACCAATGCTGTTCTGAGAGAACAAGGTTCTCAGTTCTCCCTGGTACTTGACTCCAATGGTGTTCTGAGACGACACCCTTGTCCATCCTTCCTGTTATTTGACTCCAATCATGTTCTTAGAGAACACCATTCTCTGTCTCCCCTGTGACTTGACCGCAATGGTTTCTGAGTGAACACAGTTCTCAGTCCCCCCGTGAATAGACTCCAATGGTGTTGAGAATGAACACCATTCTCAGTCCTCCCTGTGACTGGGTACCAATGGTGTACTGAGGGAACACAATTCTCAGAGACCTGTGATTTGATTCCAATGATATTCTGAGAGAAAACCATTCTCATTCCCCCCTGTGATTTGACTCCAAAGGTGTTCTGAGAATACACCATTCTCTGTGCTCTCTGTGACATGATTCCAATGGTTTTATGGGAGAACACCATTCTCAGTCCCCATTGTGTTTTGGTCCCAATGCTGTTCTGAGACAGCAGTGTTCTCATTCCCCTTTGTATTATGACTCCAATGGTGTTCTGAGAGAACACGCTTCTCAGATCCCCTATTATATGACTCGAATGGTGGTCTGCAGAACACCATTCTCAGTCCACCCTGTTGTTTTACTCCAAAGGAGTTCTGATACAACACCATTCTCAGACCCATTGTCATTTGATTCCAAGAGTGTTTTAAGTGAGCAGAATTCCCCATTACCCCTGTGTTTAGACTCCAATAAAGTTCTGAGAGAACACCGTTCTCACCCCCACCCCGTGATTTGACTCCAATGGTGTTCTGAGAGAACACGGTTCTCAGTCTCCCCTGTGAGTTGACTCCAACGGTGGTATGAGAGAACACTCTTCTCAGTTCCCCCTGTGATTGCAAACCAATGGTGTTCTGAGGGAACTCCATTCTCAGTTACCCCTTGTGACATGACTCCAATGGTGTAATGAGAGAACACTGATCTAACCCCCCTGTGATTTGACTCCAATGGTGTATTGAGAGAATTTGGTTCTTAGTCCACCATGTGACTTGACTCTAATGGTGTTCTGAGACAACACCTTTCTCAGTGCTCCCTGTGATTTGACACCAATGGAGTTCAGAATGAACACCCTTCTCAGTTTCACGTCTACTTTGTCTCCAAATGTATTCTGGTAGAACACATTTCTCAGTCCCACGTGATTTGACTCCAATGGTGTCCTGAGAGAACAATGTTCTCAGTCCCCACTGTGACTTGACTCCAATGTCATAATGAGGGAACACTGATCTCAGCCTCCTTATGATTTTACTCCAGTGGTATTCAGAGTGAAAGCTGTTCTCAGTTCCCCCTGTTATACGACTCCTTTGGTGTTCTGCGAGAACACTGTTATCAGGGCCCATATGATTTTACTATAGTTGTGTTCTGAGAAAACACCACTCTCAATGCTGCTGTGATTTAACACCAATGTTGTTCTGAAAGAACACTGTTCTGAGTCGCCCCTGCGATATGACTCCAATGGTGTTCAGTTGAACACTGTTCTCAGTCCACCCTGTGATTTGAATCCAACGGTGTTGTGAGATGACACCTTTTCAGTCCCCCTGTATTTGGACACCAATGGTGTTCTGACAGAACACAGTTGTCAGTTCCCCTGAGATTTGACTCCAATTGTGTTATAAGAGAACACTGGTCTCAGTCCCCCCTGTGTTTGACTCCAATCCTGTACTGAGAGAACATTGTTCTCAGCTTCCCTGTGATTTGACTCCACAGGTATTCTGAGAAAAAAACGTTTCAGCCCCCACTGTGATTATATTCAAAAGAGTTCTGAGAGAACAACATTCTCATTCACTCCTGTGATATGTTTCGAATGCTCTTCAGAGAAGACCATTCTCATTCCCCACTGTGATTTGACACCAGTGGTGTTGTGAGAGAACACTGTTCTCAGTCCCACTTGTGATTTAACTCCAATGGTGTTCTGAGAGAACACTGTTCCCAGTCTTCCTTGCAATTTGACTCCAACTGTGTTCTGAGAAAACACAGTTCACAATCCCCCTGTAATTTGACCCCAATCATGTTCCAATACAACACAGTCCCTTCTGTGATTTGAGTCCACTGGTGTTCTGAGAGAACAGCATTCCGAGTCCCCCTGTTATTAGACTCCAATGGTGTTCTGAGAGAACAGCGTTCTTGTTCCCCTTTTTGTTTAACAACTCCTATAATATTCTGAGAGAACACCAATCTCAGTCCCCCGCTGTGATTTGACTCCAGTGGTGTTCTGAGAAAACACGGTTTTCATTCCCCACTGTGACTTGACTCCAATGGTGGTATGAGAGAAAACCATTCTCAGTCCCCCATGTCATTGGACACCAATGATGTTCTGTGAGAACACTGTTCTCAGTTCTCCCTGTGACTTGACTCCAATAGTGTTCTCAGAGAATTCTGTTCTCAGTCTCCCCTGTGACATGACTCAGATGGTGTTCTGAGAGAACACCTTTCTCAGTGTCCCCTGTGATTTGACTCCAATGGAGTTCAGAATGAACACCATTCTTAGTCCAACCTCTGATTTGACTCTTATGGTATTCTGATAGAATACCTGTTTCAACACCCATGTGATTTGACTGCAATGGTGTTCTGAGAGAACACAGTTCTCATTCTCCCCTCTGACTGGACTCCAAATGTGTTATGAGAGAACACCCTTCTATTCACCCCAGTAAGTAGACACCAACTTTGTTCTGAGAGAACACCACTGTCAGTCCCCCCTGTGATTTGACTGCAATGGTGTTCTGAGAGAAAACCATTCTCAGTTCCCCCTGTGATTTATTTAGAATGGAGTTCTGAGAGAACACATTTCTCAGCCCCCTGTGATTGACTCCAATGATATTCTTAGAGGTGTTATGAGACAACACCTCTCTCAGTCCCTCCTGTGATTTTACACCATCGGTTTTCTGAGAGAACACAATTCTCAGTTTCCTTTGTGATTTCACTCCTATGGTGTTCTGAGAGAACACCATTCTCAAACCCCTGTGATTTGACACCAATGTTTTTCTGAGACAATATGGTTTTGAATCACCCCTGTGATTTGACTCGGAAAGTCTACTGAGAGAATACCATCTCAGCCCCCTCTGATTGGAGTCCAATGATATTCTGAGAGAAAACTGCTCTCAGTCCCCCGTTAGTGGACACCAATAGTGTTTTGAGAGAAAACCTTTTTTATTCCCCCCTGTGATTGACTCCAATGTGTTCTGATAGAACACTGTTCTCAGTCCTCCCTGTGACTTGACTCTAATAGCATTCTCAGAGAACAGTGTTCTCAGAACCCCCTGTGATTTGACTCCAGTGGTGTTCAGAATGATCGCTGTTCTCAGTCCCCCCCCCTCATTTGATTCCATTGGTATTCTGAAAGAACACATCTCTCAGTCTCCCCTTTGATTTCATTCCAATGGTGTTCTGAGAGAACACCGTTCTCAGCGCTCCCTGTGATTTGACTCCAATGTAGTTCACAAAGAACATTGTTCTCATTCCCCCCTGTGATTTGAATCCAATGGTGTTGTTAGAGAACACTTTTTCTGTCCCACCTTTGTTTGGCACCAGTGGTGTTCTGACAGAACACCATTGTGAGTCCCTCCTGAGATTTGACTCCAATGGTGTTATGAGAGAACACCAGTCTCAGTCCACTTGTGGTTGATTCCAATCCTGTACTGAGAGAACACCATTCTAAACCCCCTTGTGATTTGATTCCAAAGGTATTCTGAGAGAAAACTGTTTCAGTGCCCCCTTTGTTTGGACTTCAAAGGTATTCTGAGATAACAGCATTCTCAGCCCCCTCTGTGATATATCTGGAATGCTGTTCTGAGAGAATAGCATTCTCATTCCCAACTGGGATTTGATACCTATGGTGTTGTGGGAGAATAACATTCTCAGTCCCCTCTGTGACTTTATTCCAATGGTGTTATTACAGAATACAGATCTCAGTCACTCCTGTGTTTTGACATCAATGTTGTTTGACAGTCAACAAACAGTGTTCTGAGATCCTCCTCTGATTTGACACCAGTGGTGTTCTGAGAGAACACCATTCTCAATTCCACCTGTGATATGAGTCAAATGGTGCTCAGAATGAACACCATTCTCAGTACCCACTGTGGTTTGAATCCAATCGTGTCCTGAGAGAACAACGTTCTCAGTACCCCCTGTGATTTGAAACAAATGTTGTTCTAAAAGACCCCAGTTCTCGCTCCCCCCTTTGACTTGCCTCCAATGGTGTTCTGCGAGAACATCTTTGTCCATCCTCCCTGTTGTTTGACTCCAATGGTGTTCAGAGAGAACACCACTATAAACACCTCTGTGATTTGAAACCAATGATGTTCTGAGAGAACCTAGTTCTCACTCTCCCCTGTGACTTGATTCCAATGGCATTCTGAGAGAACGCCCTTGTCTGGCCTCCATGTTATTTGACTCCAAATGTGCTCTGAGAGAACACCGCTTTTATTCACCACTGTGATTTGACTCCAATGGTGTTCTGAGATAAGACCATTGTCAGTGCCCCCTGTGAATTGACTCCAATGGTGTATTGATAGAACTTGGTTCTCAGTTCCCATTGTAACTTGACTCCAATGGTGTTCTGAGAGAAGAAATTACTCAATGCCCCCTGTGATTTGACTCCAGGGGTGTACTGAGAGATCACTGTTCACAGCCCTATGTGATTTGACTCCAATGATATTCTGAGAGAACACCATTGTCAGTCCCCCTGTCATTGGACTCCAATGGTGTTCTGAGAGAACACAGTTTTCAGTCCCCACTGTTACTTGAGTCCAAAGGTGTTATGAGAGAACACCATTTTCAGTCACCCATGTGATTCACTCCAATGGTGTACTGAAAGAACACATTTCACAGCCTACCAGTGTTTTGAATCCAATGTTATTCTGAGAGAAAACAGTCCCCCCTGTTATTTGACTCCAATGTTATTTGACAGTCCCCCCTGTTATTTGACTCCAATGGTGTTCTGAGAGAACACAGTTCACAGTACCCCTAGTGACTTCAATCCAATATTGTTCTGAGAGAACCATTATCAATATCCCTTGTGATTTAACTCCAATGGTATTCTGATAGAACACTGATCTCAGTCTCGCCTGTGATATGACTCCAATGGTGTTCTGGGAGAACACCACTGTCCACCCCCCTGTGATTTGAAACCAATTGTTCTGAGAGAACATCGTTCTTACTCCCCACTGTGAATCACTACAATGGTGTTCTGAGAGAACATCCCTCTCAACCCACCTGTGACATGATTCCTGTAGTGCTCTGAGGGAACACCATTTTCAGTCACCTATGTAAGTGGACACCAATGGTGTTCAGAGAGAACACCGTTGGCAGTGTCCCCTGTGATTTGACTTGAATGGTTTTCTGAGAGAACCTCATTCTCAGTCCCCAATGTGATTTGAATCCAATCATATTCTGAGAGAAAATTGTTCTCAGTCCCCTCTGTGATTTGACTCCAATGGTGTTCTGAGAGAACACAGTTCTCAGTCCACCCTGTGATTTGACGCCAATGGCATTCTGAGAGAACAAGTTTCCCAGACCCCCTTGAGATTTGACTCCAGTGATGTTCAGAATGAACACTGTTCTCAGTCCCCCCTGTGATAGGACACCAATAGTGTCTGAGAGAACGTCGTTCTCAGTCTGCCCAGTGACTTAACTCAATGGTGTTATGAGAGAACACCATTCTCAGGCCCTCCTATGATTTGACAGCAATGGTGGTATGAGAGAGCAGTGTTCTGAGATCCTCCTGTGATTTGACAACAATGGTGTTCTGAGAGTACCGTGTTCTCTGTTCCTCCTGTGATTTCACTCCAATGGTGTTCTGAGAGAACACGTTTTCAGTCCCACCTGTGACATGTATCGAATGGTGTTTAGAATGATCTCCATTCTCATTACCCACTGTGAATTAAATCCAATGGTGTTCTGGGAGAACACCATTCTCTGTCCCCCCATAAGTGGACACTAATGGTGTTCTGAGAGAACAGTGTTTTCAGACCCCCTGTGATTTGACTCCGTGGTGTACTGAAAGAACTCAGTTCTCAGTTTCACCTGTGATTTGACTCCAATTGTGTTCTGTCAGAACAACTGTCTCAGTGCTCCCTGTGATTTGACTACAATTGTGTACTAAGAAAACACTGTTCTCAGCCCTCTGTACTTTGACTCCAATGATATTCTGATAGAAAACTGATTTCAGTCCACCCTGTGATTTGACTCCAATGGTGTTATGAGAGAACACATTTCTCAGTCGCCCTATGATTTGACTCCTATGGTGTACTGAGAGAACTCGATTCTCAGTCCCTCCTGTGACTGGACTCCAGTGGTGTTCTGTCAGAATACATTTCTCAGTGCTCCCAGTGATTTGACTACAGCTCTGGACTGAGAGAAAACATTTCTCATCTTCCTGTGATATGAATCGAATGATATTCTTAGAGAAAACTGTACTCAGCCCCGCCTGTGATTTGACTCCACTGGTGTATTGAGAGAACACTGTTCTCAGCCCCCTGTGACATGACTCCAATGTTGTTATGAGAGACCAAATTCTCAGACCCTCCTGTGATTTGACAGCAATGGCGGTATGAGAGAACAGTGTTCTGTGACCCCCGTGTGATTTGACACCCATTGTCTTTTGAGAGAACAGTGTTCTCCTTCCCTCCTGTGAGTTCACTCCAATGGTTTTGTGAGAGAACACCAATCTCAGTCCACCTGTGACATGAGTTGATTGGTGTTCAGAATGATCACAGTTCTCAGTACTCACTGTGAATTGAATCCAATGGCATTCTAAGTGAACACAGTTCTCAGTCACCCCTGTGAATTGACTCCAATGGTGTTCTGAGAGAACACTGTTCTCTTTCCCCCCTGTGACTTGATTCCAAACATGTTATGAGAGAACACCATTCCAAGTTTTCTCTGTGATTTGTCTCCAATGCAATAGAATATGAACACTGTTCTGAGTCCCCACTGTGATTTGACCCCAATGTTTTTTTTTTGATGAACACTGATCTCAGTCCACCGTGATGTGACTCCAATGCTGTTCTGAGAAAACACCACTCTCAAGCCAGCTGTGATTTGACACCAATCGTGCTGTTAGAGAACACAGTTCTCAGTGCCCCCCTGTGACTTGACCCCAATGGTGTTCTGATAGGAGGGTGTTCTGATTCAGACACACTTCTGAATCACCCCTGTGATGTGACTCCAATGGTGTTCTGAGAGAAAACTGTTGTCCGTTCCCCCTGTGATTTGATTAGAATGGAGTTCTGAGAGAACACAATTCTCAGCCTCCTGTGATTGACTCCAATAATATTCTTAGAGGTGTTATGAGACAACACCACTCTCAGTCTATCCTGTGATTTTACACCATCAGTGTTCTGAAAGAACACAGTTCTCAGTTCCCCATGTGATTTCACTCCAATGGTGTTCTGAGAGAACGCCATTCTCAAACCCCTGTGATTTGACACCAATGTTGTTCTGAGAGAATATGGTTTTGAATCCTCCCTGTGATTTGATTTGGAAGGTCTACTGAGAGAACACCATTCTCAGCCCCCTCTGATTGGAGTCCAATGATATTCTGAGAAAAAACAGGTCTCAGTCCCCCTTGTAAGTGGACACCAATAGTGTTTTGAGAGAACACTGTTTTCATTCCCCCCTGTGACTTGAGTCCAATGGTATTCTGAGAGAACAGTGTTCTCAGAACTCCCTGTGATTTGACACCAATGGTGTTCTGAGAGAACACTGTTCTCCATCCCCCCTGTTACTTGACTCCAATGGTGTTATTACAGAACACAGGTTTCAGTCCCTCCTGTGTTTTGAAACAATGGTTATCTGACAGAACAGTGTTCTGAGATCCTCCTGTGATTTGACACCAATGGTGTTCTGAGAGAACACTGTTCTCAGTCCCACCAGTGATATGAGTCGAATGGTGTTCAGAATGAACACCATTCTCAGTATCCACTGTGATTTGAATCCAATCATGTTCTGAGAGAACACCGTTCTCAGTACTCCCTGTGATTTGAAACCAATGTTGTTCTGTGAGAACCCAGTTCTCCCTCGTCCCTTGACTTGCCTCCAACGGCGTTCTGCGAGAACATAATTTTCTGCCCACCCTGTGATCTGACTCCAATGGAGTTCAGAATGAATATCATTTTCAGCTCTCCTGGGATTTGACTACAATAGTATTCTGAGAGAACACATTTCTCAGTTCCCCCTGTGACTGCACACTAATGTTGTACTCAGAGAACACCATTGTCTGGGGCCATGTGATGTGACTCCAACTGTGTTCTGAGAGAACACTGTTGTTTGTCATCCCTGTGATATGAATTCAGTGCTGTTCAGAGAGAACACCTTTCTCTATCCCCACTGTCACTTGACTCCAATGGTGTTCTGAGAGAACATCGATTTCAGTCCCCTCTGTGACTGGACTCCAATGGTGTTATGAGAGAATACACTTCTTATTCCCACCTGTAAGTGGACACCAATGGTGCTCTGAAAGAACACGGAGGTCAGTACTCCCTGTGATTTGCCTCCAATGGTAGTCTGACAGAACACCATTTCAGATCCCCAAGATTTGACTCCAATGTTGTTCTGAAAGAAGACTGTTCTCAGTCCTCCCTTTGATTTGACTCCAGTGGTTTTCAGAATGAACAGGGTTTTCAGTCCTCCCAGTGACGGGACACCTATGGTGTTCGGAGACAACACCATTGTCTGTGCCCACTGTGATTGGACTTCAGTGGAATTCTGAGAGAACACCTTTTTCAGACCCCCTGTGACTTGACTCCAATGGTTTTCTGAGAAAACACAGTTCTCTTTCCCCAATGTTAATTGATTCCCCTAGTGTTCTGAGAGAACACCGTTCTCAGTTCTCTCTGTGAGATGCCACCAATGCATTTCAGAATGAACACAGTTCTCAGAACCCTCTGTGGATTGAAACCAATGTTTTTTTTTTACTGAACACCATTCCCAGTCCTCCCTTTGATTTGACTCCAATGCTGTTCTGCGAAAACACCACTCTCAAGCCAGCTGTGACTTGACACCAATGGTGCTCTGAGAGAACACAGTTCTCAATCCCCCATGTGATTTGACTCCAATGGTGTTCTGAGAGAACACAGTTCTCAGTCTCCCATGGGATTTGACTCCAAAGGCTTACAGAATGAACACCATTCTCACCCTCCATGTGACTGGACCACTATGGTGTTCTGAGGGAACACCATGTCTATGCCCCCTGTGATTGGACTCCAATGGAATTCTGAGAGAACACCTTTTTCAGACCCACTGTGATTTGACACCAATGTGTTCTGAGAGAAAGCAGTTCTCTTTCCTCAATGTTAATTGATTCCTCTAGTGTTCTGAGAGAACACTGTTCACAGTTCTCTCTGTGAGTTGCCTCCAATGTATTTCAGAATGATCACAATTCTTAGTCCCCTCTGTGAATTGAAACCAATGGTTTTATGACTGAACACCATTCCCCATCCCCCCTGTGATTTGACTCCAATGGTGTTCTGAGAGAACACAGTTCTCAGTCCCCCCTGTGACTTGACTCCAATGGTGTTTTGAGAGAACACTATTCTCAGTCCCCCCTTTAAGGGGACACCAATGGTGTTCTGAGAGAACACTCTTGTCTGTCCCCCCAGTGATTTGACTCCAATGGTTTTCTGTCACTACACTTTTCTCAGTGCACCCTGTGATTTGACTCCAATTATGTACTGAGAGAACACTGTTCTCAGCTCACTATGATTTGACTCTAATGATATTCTGAGAGAAAATTCTTCTCAATCCCTCCTGTGATTTGACTCCAATGGTGTTCTGACAAAACA
Source organism: Grampus griseus (assembly GCF_964374135.1). NCBI lineage: Eukaryota > Metazoa > Chordata > Mammalia > Artiodactyla > Delphinidae > Grampus > Grampus griseus. Next base: position 86,633,610 of record NC_139000.1, on the reverse strand, counting down.
CAGTGCTCAATCCCCCCTGTGACTTGACTCCCATGGTGTTCTGAGAGAACACCATTCTCAACCCCTCTGTGACTTAAATCCAATGGTGTTATAAGGGAACACTGTTCTCAGTCCCCTCTGTGACTTGACTCCAGTGGTGTTCTGGAAGAAGACAGTTCTGAATCTCACCTGTGATTTGACTACAATGGTGTTCAGAATGAACACAGTTCTCAGCCCCCCTGTGAATTGAACCCAGTAGTTTTTTCAGTGAAGACCGTTCCCAGCCCACCCTGTGATTTGACTCCAGATCAGAGTTCTGAGAGAACTCTGATCTCATTCCCCCTGTAACTTGACTCCAATGGTGTTATGCGAGAACAGTATTCTCAGTGCCCCCTGTTATTTATTGTAATGGTGTACTGAGAGAATAGAGTTCTCAGCCCCCCCCGTGTTTTGAATCCAATGGTTTTCTGAGAGAAAACCGTTCTCAGTCCCCTCTGTGGCTTGACTCCTATGATGTTCTGAGAGAACACCCTCTGAACCCTCCTGTGATTGACACCAATGTTGTTCTGAGGGAACATGGTTCTGATTCCCCCTGTGATTTGATTCCAATGGTGTTCCAATGAACACCTTTCTCAGTCCCCCACTGTGATTTAAATCCAACTGTGTTTTGAGGGAACACCATTCTCAGTCCTGCTGGGATCTGACCCCAATGTTGGTCTGGAAGAACACTCTTCTCAGTCTCCCCTGAGATTTGATTCCAATGGCGTTATGAGAGAACACAGTTCTTAATCCCCTTTGTAATTTGACTCCAAAGGTGTACAACTCGGTTCTCATGCCCCCCTGTAATTTGTCTCCAATGGTGTTCAGAGAGAACACCACTATAAACCCTTCTGTGATTTGAAACCAATAATGTTCTGAGAGAACCCAGTTTTCACTCTCCCCTGTGACTTGATTCCAATGGTGTTCTGAGAGAACACCTTGGTCTGGCCTCCCTGTTGTTTGACTCCATGTGTGCTCTGAGAGAACACTGCTTTTATTCACCACTGTGATTTGACTCCAATGGTGTTTTGAGAGAACAATTTTTCAGTGCCCCTGTGATTTGACTTGTGTGTACTGAGAGAACACCATTCTCAGCTGCCTGTGATTTGTTTCCAGTGATATTCTGAGAGAAAACCTTTGTCAGTCTCCCCTGCTATTTGAGTCTAATGGTGTTCTGAGAGAACACCAATTTCATTGTCCCCTGTGATTTGAATCCAATGGTGTTCTGGGAGAACACCACTGTCAACCCCCCTGTGATTTGAAACCAATGTTGTTCTGAGAGAACACCATTCTCAGTCCCCACTATGAATCACTACAATGGTATACTGAGAGAACACCATTCTCAGCCCCCTCTGATTTGATTCCAATGGTGTTCTGAGAGAACACTCCGCTCAACCCACCTGTTACATGACTCCTATGGTGTTCTGAGAGAACAACGTTCTCAGTACTCCCTGTGATTTGACTCCAATGTTGCGCTGAGTTACAGCATTCTCAGTCCCCACTGTGGTTTGATTGAAATGGTGTTTTGAGACAACATCATTCTCAGTCATCTCTGTAATTTGAATCCAATCGTTTTATTTTTTTTTAAACATATTTATTGGAGTAAAATTCCTTTACAGTGGTGTGTTAGTTTCTGCTTTATAACAAAGTGAATCAGTTATACATATACATATGTCCCCATATATCTTTCCTCTTGCATCTACTCCCCTCCCACCCTCCCAATCCCACCCCTCTAGGTGATCACAAAGCACTGAGCTGATCTCCCTGTGCTATGCAGCTGCTTCCCACTAGCTATCTATTTTACCTTTGGTAGTAAAGGTAAAATGCCACTCTCTCACTTTGTCCCACCTTACCCTTCTCCTTCCCCGTATCCTCAAGTCCATTCTCTATTAGGTCTGTGTCTTTATTCCTGTCTTGCCCCTACGTTCTTCATGATCGTTTTTTTTTGTTTCTAGATTCTGTATATATGTGTTAGCACATGGTATTTGTTTTTCTCTTTCTGACTAACTTCACTCTGTATGACTTACTCTAGGTCCATCCAACTCACTACAAATAAATCAATTTCATTTTTTTTATAGCTGAGTAATATTCCATTGTATATATGTGTCACATCTTCTTTATCCATTCATCTGTTGACAGACACTTAGGTTGCTTCCATGTCCTGGCTATTGTAAATAGAACTGCAATGAACATTGTGGTACATGACCCATTTGAATTATGGCTTTCTCAAGGTATATGTCCAATAGTGGGTTTGTTGAGTAGTATGGTAGTTCTATTTTTAGTTTCTCAAGGAACCTCCATACTGTTCTCCATAGTGTCTGTATCAATTTACATTCCCAAAACAGTGCAAAAGGGTTCCCTTTTCTCCACACTGTCTCCAGCATTTATTGTTTGTAGATATTTTGATGATGGCCATTCTGACCAGTGTGAGATGATGTCTCATTGTAGTTTTGATTTGCATTTCTCTAATGATTAATGATGTTGAGAATTCTTTCATGTGTTTGTTGGCAATCTGTATATTTTCTTCGGAGAAATGTCTACTTAGGTCTTCTGCCCATTTTTGGGTTGGGTTGCTTATTTTTTTAACATTGAGCTGGATGAGCTGCTTGTAAATTTTGGAGATTAATCCTTTGTCAGTTGATTCATTTGCAAATATTTTCTCCCATTCTGAGTGTTGTCTTTTGGTCTTGTTTATGGTTTCCTTTGCTGTGCAAAAGCTTTTGAGTTTCATTAGGTCCCATTTGTTTATTTTTGTTTTTATTTCCATTTCTCTATGAGGTGGGTCAAAAAGGATCTTGCTGTGATTTTATGTCATAGAATGTTCTGCCTATGTTTCCTCTAAGAGTTTGATAGTCTCTGGCCTTACATTTAGGTCTTTAATCCATTTTGAGTTTACTTTTGTGTATGGTGTTAGGGAGTGTTCTAATTTCATTCTTTTACATGTAGCTGTCCAGTTTTCCCAGCACCACTTATTGAAGAGGCTTCTTTTCTCCACTGTAAATTCTTGCCTCCTTTATCAAAGACAAGGTGACCATATTGCATGGGTTTATCTCTGGGCTTTCCACCCTGTTTCATTGGTCTATATTTCTATTTTTGTGACAGTACCATACTGTCTTGATTACTGTAGCTTTGTAGTATAGTCTGAAGACAGGGAGCTTGATTCCTCCAGCTCCGTTTTTCTTTCTCACGATTGCTTTCACTATTTGGGGTCTTCTGTGTTTCCATTCAAATTGTGAAATTTCTTTCTAGTTCAGTGGTAGCTTGATAGGGATTGCACTGAATCTGTAGATTGCTTTGGGGAGTAGTCATTTTCACAATGTTGATTCTTCCAATCCAATAACATGGTATATCTCTCCATCTGTTTGTATAATCTTTAATTTCTTTCATCAGTGTTTTATAATTTTCGGCATACAGGTCTTTTGTCTCCTTATGTAGGATTATTCCTAAATATTTTATTCTTTTTGTTGCAATGGTAAATGGGAGTGTTTTCTTAATTTCACTTTCAGATTTTTCAACATTAGTGTATAGGAATGCAAGAGATTTTTGTGCATTAATTTTGTATCCTGCTAATTTACCAAAGTCATTGATTAGCTCTAGTAGTTTTCTGGTAGAACCTTTAGGATTCTGTATGTATAGTATCATGTCATCTGCAAACTGTGACAGCTTTACTTCTTCTTTTCCAATTCGGATTCCTTTTATTTCCTTTTCTTCTCTGATTGCTGTGGCTAAAACTTCCAAAACTATGTTGAATAAGAGTGGTGAGAGTGGGCAAGCTTGTCTTGTTCCTGATCTTAGTGGAAATGGTTTCAGTTTTTCACTGTTGAGGACAATGTTGACTGTGGATTTGTCATATATGGCCTTTTCTATGTTGAGGAAAGTTCCCTCTATGCCTACTTCTGAAGGGTTTTTATCATAAATGGGTGTTGAATTTTGTCGAAAGCTTTCTCTGCATCTATTGAGATGATCATATGGTTTTTCTCCTTCAATTTATAAATATGGTGTATCACATTGATTGATTTCTGTGCATTGAAGAATCCTTGCATTCCTGTGATAAACCCCACTTGATCATCGTGTATGATCCTTTTAATGTGCTGTTGGATTCTGTTTGCTAGTATTTTGTTCAGGATTTTTGCATCTCAGTTCCTCAGTGAAATTGGACTGTAGTTTTCTTTCTTTGTGACATCTTTGTCTGGTGTTCATATCAGGATGGTGGTGGCCTTGTAGAATGAGTTTGGGTGTGTTCCTCCCTCTGCTATAATTTGGAATAGCTTGATAAGGATAGGGGTTAGCTCTTCTGTAAATGTTTGATGGAATTTGCCTGTGAAGCCATCTGGTCATGGGCTTTTTGTGTTGTTGGAAGATTTTTAATCACAGTTACAATTTCTGTGCTTGTGATTGGTCTGTTCATATTTTCTATTTCTTCCTGGTTCATCCTCAGAAGTTTGTGCAGTTCTAAGAATTTGCCCATTATTCCCAGGGTGTCCATTTTATTTGCATATAGTTGCTTGTAGTAATCTCTCATGATCCTTTGTATTTCTGCAGTGTCAGTTGTTACTTCTCCTTTTTCATTTCTAATTCTATTGATTTGAGTCTTCTCCCTTTTTTTCTTGATGAGTCTGGCTAATGGTTTATCAGTTACGTTTATCTTCTCAAAGAACCAGCTTTTAGTTTTATTGATCTTTGTTATCGTTTCCTACATTTCTTTTTCATTTATTTCTCATCTGATCTTTATGATTTCTTTCCTTCTGCTAACTTTGGGCTTTTTGTTCTCTTCCTCTAATTGCTTTAGGTGTAAGTTTAGGTTGTTTATTTGAGATGTTTCTTGTTTCTTAAGGTAGGATTGTATTGCTCTAAACTTCCCTCTTAGAACTGCTTTTGTGGCATCACATAGATTTTGGGTCATCTTGTTTTCATTGTGATTTGTTTCTAGGTATTTTTTGATTTCCTCTTTGATTTCTTCAGTGATCTCTTGGTTATTAAGTAGTGTATTATTTAGCCTCCATGCGTTTGTATATTTTACAGATTTTTCCTGTAATTGATATCTGGTCTCATAGCACTGTGGTCGGAAAAGATACTTGATATGATTTCAATTTTCTTAAATTTATAAAGGGTTGATTTCTGACCCAAGATATGATCTATCCTGGAGAATGTTCCATGAGCACTTCAGAAGAATGTGTATTCTGTTGTTTTTGGATTGAATGTCTTATAAATATCAAGTAAGTCCATATTGTTTAATGTATCATTTAAAGCTTGTGCTTCCTTACTTATTTTCATTTTGGGTGATCTGTCCATTGGTGAAAGTGGGGTGTTAAAGTCCCCTACTATGATTGTGTTACTGTCCATTTCCCCTTTTATGGCTGTTAGTAGCTGTCTAACGTATTGAGGTACTCCTATGTTGGGTACATAAATATTTACAATTTGTACATCTTGTTCTTGGATTGATCCCTTGATCATTATGTAGTGTCTTTCTTTGTCTCTTGTAATTGTCTTTGTTTTAAAGTCTATTTTGTCTGATATGAGAGTTGCTACTCCACCTTTCTTTTTATTTCCGTTTGCATGGAATATCTTTTTCCATCCCCTCACTTTCAGTCTATATGTGTCCCTAGGTCTGAGGTGGGTCTCTTGTAGACAGCATATATACGGTCTTGTTTTTGTATCCATTCAGCCACTCTGTGTCTTTTGGTTGGAGCATTTAATCCATTTACATTTAAGGTAATTATCGATATGTATGTTCCTATTACCATCTTGTTAATTGTTTTGGGTTTGTAATTGTAGGTCTTTTCCTTCTCTTGTGTTTCCTGCCTAGAGAAGTTCCTTTAGCATTTGTTGTAAAGCTGGTTTGGTGGTGCTGAATTCTCTTAGCTTTTGCTTGTCTGGAAAGGTTTTAATTTCTCCAACAAATCTGAATGAGATCCTTGCTGGGTAGAGTAATCTTGGTTGTAAGTTTTTCTCCTTCATCACTTTAAATATGTCCTGCCATTCCCTTCTGGCTTGCAGAGTTTCTGCTTAAAGATCAGCTGTTAACCTTATGGGGATTCCCTTGTTTGTTATTTTTCCCTTGCTGCTTTTAATATTTTTTCTTTGTATTTAATTTTTGATAGTTTGATTAATATGTGTCTTGTGTTTCTCATTGGATTTATCCTGTATGGGGCTCTCTGTGCTTCCTGGACTTCATTAACTATTTCCTTTCCCATATTAGGGAAGTTTTCAACTATAATCTCTTCAAATATTTTCTCATTCCTTTTCTTTTTCCCTTCTTCTTCTGGGACCCCTATAATTCGAATGTTGGTGCATTAAATGTTGTCCCAGAGGTCTCTGAGACTGTCCTCAATTCTTTTCATTTTTGTTTCTTTATTCTGCTCTATAGTAGTTATTTCCATTATTTTATCTTCCAGGTCATTTATCCATTCTTCTGCTTCAGTTATTCTGCTATTGATCCCTTCTAGATAATTTTTTTTTTTTTTTTTTTTTTTTTTTTTTTTGCTGTACACAGGCCTCTCACTGTTGTGGCCTCTCCCGCTGAGGAGCACAGGCTCCGGACGTGGAGGCCCAGCAGCCATGGCCCATGGGCTCAGCCGCTCCGTGGCATGAGTGATCCCCCCGGACCAGGGCACGAACCTGAGTCCCCTGCATCGGCAGGTGGACACCAAATCACTAGCGCCACCAGGGAAGCCCCCTTCTAGATAATTTTAAATTTCATTTATTGTGTTGATCATCACTGTTTGTTTGCTCTTTAGTTCTTCTAGGTCCTTGTTAAACGTTTGTTGTATTTTCTCCATTGTATTTCCAAGATTTTGGATCATCTTTACTATCATTATTCTGAATTCTTTTTCAGGTAGACTGCTTATTTCCTCTTCATTTGTTAGCTCTGGTGGGTTTTTCCTGCTCCTTTATCTGCTGTGTGTTTCTCTGTCTTCTCATTTTGCTTAACTTACTGTGTTTAGGGTCTGCTTGTCACAGGCTGCAGGTTCGTAGTTCCCATTGTTTTTGGTGTCTGTCCCCAGTGGCTAAGGTTGGTTCAGTGGGTTGTGTAGGCTTCCTGGTGGAGGGGACTAGTGCCTGTGTTCTGGTGGATGAGGCTGGATCTTGTCTTCTGGTGGGCAGGTGCACATCTGGTGGTGTGTTTTGGGGTGTCTGTGGCCTTATTATGATTTTAGGCAGCCTCAGTGCTAATGTGTGGGGTTGTGTTCCTGTCTTGCTAGTTGTTTGGCATATGGTGTCCAGCACTGGAGCTTGCTGGTTGTTGAGTGGAGCTGGGTTTTGGTGTTGAGATGGAGATCTCTCGGAGATTTTCACTGTTTGATATTACGTGGAGCTACAGGTCTCTTGTGGACCAGTGTCCTGAACTTGGCTCTCCCACCTCAGAGGTACAGTCCTGACAGCTGGCTGGAACACCGAGAGCCTGTCATCCACATGGCTCAGATAAAAGGGAGAAAAAAAAAAAGAAAGAATGAAAGAAGAAGATAAAATAGAATAAAATAAAATAATTAAAATAAAATATAATAAGTAATTAATTAAATTTTTTAAGTAATATAAAAATTAAAAAAAAGAGAGAATGGAAGAAGAGAGTAACCAAACCAAAAAACAAATCCACCAATGATACCAAGTGCTAAAATGTATACTAAAACAAAGCAAAACAAAAGAAAAAACGGACAGACAGAACCCAGGACAAATGGTAAAAGCAATCTATACAGACAAAATATCATACAGAAGCATACACATACACACTCACAAAAAGAGAAAAGGGGCATATATATATATATATATATATATATATATATATATATTATTCCCAAAGCCCACCTCCTCAATTTGGGGTGATTTGTTGTCTCTTCAGGTATTCCACAGATGTAGGATATATCAAGTTGATTGTGGAGATTTAATCCACTTTTTCTGAGGCTGCTGGGAGAGATTTCCCTTTCTCTTCTTTGTTCGCACAGCTACTGGGGTTCAGCTTTGGATTTGGCCCCACCTCTACGTGCAGGTCGCCTGAGGGCATCTGTTCTTCGCTCAGTCAGGATGGGGTTAAAGGAGCAGCTGATTAGGGGGCTCTGGCTCAGGCCAGTGGGAGGGAGCAGTACGGAGTTCAGGGCAAGACTGTGGCGGCAGAGGCGGGTGTGATGTTGCACCAGCCTGAGGCATGCCGTGCATTCTCCCAGGAAAGTTGTCTCTGGATCATGGGACCCTGGCAGTGGCGGGCTGCACTGGCTCCTGGTAGGGGAGGTGTGGAGCTTGCACACAGGTTTGCACACAGGCTTGTTGGTTTCTGAAGCAGCAGCCTTAGCATCTCATGCCCGTCTCTGAGGTGCTTGCTGATAGCCATGACTCGCGCCCGTCTCTGCAATTCCTTTAAGCAGAGCTCTTAATCCCCTCTCCTCATGCACCAGGAAACAAAACGGCAAGAAAATCTCTTTTGCCTCTTTGGCAGCTCCAGATTTTTTCCCAGACTTCCTCCCGGCTAGCTGTGGTGCACTAACCCCCTTCAGGCTGAGTTCACGCAGCCAACCCCAGTCCTCTTCCGGGGATCTGACCTCCGAAGCCGGAGCCTCAGCTCTCAGCACCCCCCCCCCGCCCCGGCAGGTGAGCAGACAAACCTCTCGGGCTGGTGAGTGCTGGTCGGCACGGATCCTCTGTGTGGGAATCTCTCCGCTTTGCCCTCTGCAGCCGTGTTGCTGCGCTCTCCTCTGTGGCTCTGAAGCTTCCCCCTCCGCCACCCGTAGTCTCCGTCCACGAATGGGCTTCCTAGTGTGTGGAAACCTTTCCTCCTTCACAGCTCCCTCCCACTGGTGCAGGTCTTGTCCCTATTCTTTTGTCTCTATTTTTTCTTTTCTTTTTTGCCCTACCCAGGTATGTGGGGAGTTTCTTGCCTTTTGAGAAGTCTCAGGTCTTCTGCCAGCGTTCAGTAGGTGTTCTGTAGAAGTTGTTCCATGTGTAGATGTTTTTCCGATGTATTTGTGTGTAAGAAGTTGATTTCCACGTCTTACTCTTCCACCATCTTGAAACTCTGTAGGGGTTGATTTTTAAATGCTGCCCCTGTCTTGCAATAGGAAACATTCTCTCTTCTTTCTTCCTTCCTCCCTCTCTCCCTTCCTTCCTTCCTTTCTCTCTTTTTTCTCTTTCTTCCTTTCCTTCTTCTTCTTCTTCTTTTTTTTTTTAAAGAAGGTCTAATTCTTAAATGTCAAAAATTTGTTATGAAAGCAATAGCTCACTGAAAAACCTAACTGAAAAGTCTCCATTCTATGTCCAGAGCTGGGATTGGGAGAATTGTTGGCACCTTTTCCATAGTGTATTTATATAGGAATTTATATTTTGCTGAAGTCTTGGAAAGCACAGAGGTGTGCAGCAGGTGAGGGGAATTGATGGAAAGAGCTGGTGACTGTAGAGGGTCTAAGGTCACACTACTCTTCTTTCTTTTTTTAAATTGAAGTATAGTTGATTTATGATGTGTTAATTTATGCTGTACAGCAAAGTGATTCAGATATACATATATATATATATATTTTTTTTCAAAATATTCTTTTTTTTTTTCTTTCTTAACTGAAAGTCTGGCTCTGCATCTGGACAGGAATTCAGCTTTCAATCTGAACTGTGATCTTTATTTCATCCCTGATAGCTTGCAAAAGAGCTTGGCTTGTGTGCCAGGAACTTCTGCTCTAGAACCATCTCTGCCACTCACCTTCAGCAAGTCACTGACCTGCTCAGTTTTAAAAGGCAGTGCTTCTGGGCACTGGGCAGGGGCGCTGTTTGGCCTCCGATCTAGCGTGGTGCGGCCACTACCTCCTCCTTGGGGCGTCGGGGAGACTCTGCGGAAAGGCTGTCGGCAGGCCCTGGCTGGGGCGAGTGCATTTGCCAAGAGCCGCGGCTGCTCGGTGAGCTGGAGTGCTCCAATGGTGTTTTTAAGAGAACATCTTTCTCAGTCTCCCTTGTGTTTTGAATCCTATGTTGCTCTGAGAGAACACCGTTGTCAGTCCCCCCTGTGATCTGATTCCTATTTTGCTCTGAGAGAACCCTGTTCTCAGTCTTCCCTGTGATTTGGAACCAGTAGTGCTCTGAGGGAACACCGTTCTCTGTCCCCCCTGTGATTTGCCTCCAATGTGTTCTGAGAGAACACCTTTCTAAGTCCATCCTGTGATTTGACTCCAATGGTTTCCAATTTATAGCATTCTCAATCCCCCCTTGATTTCAATCCAATGGTGTTCTAAGTTACAGCACTCACTCCTCTCTGTGAGTTGCCTGCAATGGTGTTTTGAGAAAACAGTGTTCTCAGTCCCCTCTTTTATTTGAATCGAATGGTGTTCTGAGAGAACAGAATTCTCAGTCCCTCTGGGAATTTGACTCTTGTGGTATTCTGACAGAAGACCGTTCTGAGTCCCCTCTGTGATATGATTCCACTGCAGTTCTGAGAGAATACTGTTCTCAGTCTCCCCTGTGATTTGGCTCCAATGGTGCTTTGAGAGAACAGCATTCCTAGTTGCTGCTGTGATTTGACTGCAATCGTGTTCTGAATGAACACCATTCTCATTCCTCTCTGTGTTTTAAATCCAATGGTGTTCTGAGACAACAGTGTTCTCAGTCCCCACTGTTATTTGACTCAAATGGTGTTCTGAGAGAACACCGTTCTCAGTCCCCCCTGTGATTTTAATACAATACAGTGAGAGTACACCATTCTCAGTCCCCCTTGTCATTGGACTCTAGTCATGTTCTGAGAGTACACCATTCTCAATATCCGCTCTGATAACTCCAGTTGTGTTCTGAGAGAACATCGTTCTCTGTTCCCCCTGTGATTTGACTCCAAAGGTGTTCTGTTAGAACATGGTTCTCAGTCCCCCCTGTGATTTAACTCCAATGGTGCCCTGATAGAACATGGTTCTCAGTCCCACTTGTGATCTGAGTCCAATGATGTTCTGAGAGATCAGGGTTTTCAGTTCCCCCTGTGATATGATTCCATAGGTGTTCTGAGAGAACAGCGTTATCAGTCCTCCCTGTTATTTGACTCCAATTTTGTTCAGCAGAACATCATTCTGAGTCCCCCCTGTGATTTGACACCAGTGGTGTTCTGAGAGTACAACATTCTCTATCCCCCTTGTGATTCAACTCCAATGGTATTCTGAGAGTACACCAATTCTCAGTTCCCCCCATGATTTTCTTTCAATCGTGTTCTGAGAGAACACCATTCTCATTCCCCCCTTTGGTTTGACTCTCGTGTTGTTCTGAGTGAATGGCATTCTCAGTCTCCCCTTGCCTTTGACTCCAATGGTGTTTGAGTGTACATCGTTCTCAGTCCCCACTGTGATTTTACTCCAATTGTGTCTGAGAGAACACTGTTCTTAGTACACCCTGTGTTTTGACTCCAATGCTGCTATGTGAGAACAGCTTTCTCAGTCATTCTTGTGATCTGACTCCAATACTGAGTTACAGCCTTTTCAGTCCCCCCTGTGACTTGAGTCCAATTGTGTTTTGAGACAACATCATTCTCAGTCACTTTTGTAATTTGAATCCAATGGTGTTTTAAGAAAACATCGTCCTAAGTCCCTCCTATGATTTGACTCCTATTTTCCTCTGCAAGAACACCATTCTCAGCCCCCACCTTGATTTGACACCAGAGGTGTTCTGAGAGTACACCATTCTCAGTCCTTCCTGTGATTCGACTCCAAAGGTGTTCTGAGAATACACCGTTCTCAGTCCCCCGCCCCGTGATTTGATTCCAATCCTGTTCTGAGAGAACACTGTTCTCAGTCCCTCATTAGATTTGACTCCAATGGTTTTCTCAGCTAACAGCATTCTCAGTCCCCCCTTGGATATTTCTCCAATGGTGTTTTTAGACAACATCATTCTCAGTCCCCTCTGTAATTTGAATCCAATGGTGTTTTAAGAGAACCTATTTCTCAGTCCCCCCTCTGATTTTCCCCCTATGTTGCTCTGAGAGAACACTGTTTACATTCCCCTGAGTGATTTGACTCCAATTTTGTTCTGAGAAAACACTGTTCTCAGTCCCGCCTGTGATTTGGCACCAATAGTGTTCTGAATGAACAACATTCTTTGTCCCCCCTGTGATTTGACTCCAATGGTGTTCTCAGAGAGCAGCATTCAGAGTCCCTCCTGTTATTTGACTCCAATTCTTTCTAAAATATAGCATTCTCAGTCCCCCTTGATTTGACTCCAATGGTGTTCTAAGTTACAGCGTTCTCATTCCCCCCTGTGATTTGACTCTAACGGTGTTCTGTGGGGACAGCATTCTCAGTCTCCCTTGTGATTTGAATCCTATGGTGTTCTGAGAATACAAAGTTCTCAGTACTCCCTATGATTTGACTCAAATGTTGTTCTGAGTTACAGCATTCTCAGTCCCCTTGGTGATTTGACTCAAATGGTGTTTTGAGACAACCTCGTTCTCATTCCCCTCTGTAATCTGAATCCAATGGTGTTTTAAGAGAACATCTTTCTCAGTCGTCCCTATGATTTGAATCCTATGTTACTCTGAGAGAACACCATTCTCAGTCCCCCTTGTTGTTTGAGTCCAATGGTTTTCTGAGAGAACACCATACTCAGTCCCCTCTGTGATTTGACACCAAATAGTGTTCTGAGAGAACACTGTTCTCAGTCCCTCCTGTGATTTAACCCCAGTGGTTTCTGAGTTATTGCATTCTCAGTTCCCCTGATTTGACTTCAATGGTGTTCAAAGTTACAGCATTCTCAGTCCCCACTGTGAGTTGCCTGCAACGGAGTTTTGAAAGAACAGCATTCTCAGTCCCCTCTGTAATTTGAATCCAGCTGTGTTCTGAGAGAACAGCGTTCTCAGTTCCCCCTGCGATTAAACTCCAATTTTGTTCTGAGAGAACACTGTTCTCAGTCCCCACCCCCCACCCCCGGTGATTTGACTGCTATTTTGTTCTGAGAGCACCCTGTTCTCAGTCCTCCCTTTGATTTGGAACCAATAGTGTTCTGAGTGAACACGGTTCTCTGTCCCCCCTGTGATTTGACTCCAATGGTGTTCTAAGAGGTCAGCATTCTCAGACTCTCCTGTTATTTAACTCCAACTGTGTTCTGAGTTACAGCGTTCTCAGTCCCTCCTGTGATTTGACTCCAATGGTGTTTTGAGAGAACATCATTCTCAGTCCCCTCTGTAGTTTGAATCCAGTGGTGTTCTGAGAGAACACCGTTCTCTGTCCCCGCTGTGATTTGACTCCATTTGTGCTCTGAGAGAACTCACTCAGGAAAAACCTGAATAACTGTGGTGTAATTTGTTGTTTGAGAACAGTTTCAATAGATACTTAAACAATCAGGACAAATTAAACTTGTGTATGAGGTGCCAAGTGCCAGAGACTGCAAAGATGACTATGGGTGCACAGACTGAATCTGGGAGCCCGCTTTCATTCCTGGGGCCATTTTGCTGGTGCAGGAGAGTTTTGTTAATGTCCCTCTGGACATGTCTTTCTTATAGGCCTGATCCAGTGTCTGAGAATGAAATGCTTAAGATGTTTTTCTTAGTTGATAAATCTGATTTAAGCAAATACACACGGCAGACACAAAGCCATACCCAATATTGTCCTTGCTAAGTTTCATTAATCCCTGATGTATTGAGCTCAGCTTTTCATGTGAGCTGGTATATAGGAAGGCAGGAACTCATAGTGGTGTGCGCATGTCCTATGGACCCTGATCACTGGGTATAAATAAAGGTCCTTTTTCGACACTAGTGAATGACCTTGGGGAGTTAATGACTGTCCCTTTATCTCCACTCCCTCCATGTAGAAGGGGGCTAATCCTAGTCCCTACTTCTTAGCATCATTGAAAACATTAAGTACTGGTGGCTGCTGGGTCCTTATCACAGTGCTCAGCTAGTGGGCACATAGCTGGTGCTCTGCACACATGAATTAGTTATTTTAATAATTGCTAGTTGGTAGAAAAAAGTGTGCGGTTTAATTAATTATTCATTAACTAAGCTCATAATCTTATCCAAAGGTGATGAAGGGGGCAGTGATAAAAATAGCAAGCATGTATTAATCACCTTCCAGACACCATACGCCCTTTGAAGCATTTTCCATATGATGTAATGAATGCTCAGGGAATTTGAGTAACTTGTCTGGGTCAACTAGATAGTCAGCTGTAAAACTGGGATTTAAACCCAAGCAGTCTAAGCTCAGAGCCTGACTAATCACCTTGCCATGCTGCCTGTCAAGGGAGACCCTCTCAAGGCTTATGCCATGACCTATATATCCACAGAGGGGTGGGCACATTCACTTCTGCTCTTGATTTCCTTATGTCCTACATAGTCAGTGCAGTGCCCTGGGCATCTTAAGGTTAAATGACACTGATTAATACCTTGGAAATGCTGGGCAGTAAAAATCTTGGCCTCCCACTGGAATATGGGAGGAGATGTGCAGGAGGGTAAATGATTGTTTAAGCCAGCTGAGCTTGAGGTAAGTCTTCCAGGCATCTCTCCAGTGTCATGGTTGGGGTAATCTCCACGACTAGTTATCTTTTAGGAATGGTTCACATTGGCATTATCTTCTGGACACATGGTGAGAACCAGGGTGCTCATCTTTAGTGGGTAGTCATTTCCATGATTACAAACAAGCATGACTGCGCTTCCCAGGACTCTGGAAAATGTGGGTGGCTGGGCTCAGAGCAAACCACCTTAAGGAAGAGGGTGACAACTTTGAGAAGAGAGCAGATCATTTGGAAAACTCCAGGAAAATTAGGAATCAGGAAGAATAGGTAACACCAAATATCCTAGAAACAGGAGAACAAAGTTGTCATGAATACCTTGGAAAGAATAAACTCTGTAAGAGATAAGAATCAAGTTCCAAAAACTGAGAAAAGAAGTGAACAGAATGATTAAAATTCCAGTTCTTGATGAGAACGGAAGCGGGAAGATTCCAGGATGAGATGGCCAGTTGGGCTCAAAGACCTTCACCACCCTTCCCAATTCAGATTCTATGATTCTATCAATGCTTCACATCAAATAAGTGACCAGGATTTCCTTTGCCCAAAATAGCAACTGCTCCATCTGTCCTGGGGCTAAAATATTTCTGAATAGTTTCCAAAACAACTGAATCTCACCTCCCCTTGCAGTCCTGATGGCTTAAGAAACTCCTTTTTCCCTCTTTTCCAGCTTACTTTCCCTCCTTGCTCCGCTCCCTTCCCTCTCCTTCCCCCTCCTCCCGCTTCCTCCTCTTCTTCCTCCTCTTCCTCCACATGCTTAGATTTCTGGCTACTGGGATAATTTAATTCCAATAATATACAAAGCAAATGGCCTGGCTTAGAAGCTATAAGTGGGATTTAACACCACTTCACACTCAACCATGGCGGCATAGTGAAGACAATTTTCTGTTGAAGGAGGTGAAAGTAAAAAAAAAAATTTTTTTTTTTGCTGTCAACTTTGAGTTTAAAGCTAATAGTTTTATTTTCATAAAAGAGAAGAAAATAAAAGCGAAAAGAAAAGGAAAGAAAAGAGTTCTTATGTATTGCAGTGTGATTAGGCTGTCCTTGGTGTTTAAGCAAAACAGAGTGTGACTTAGTTAAAGCTCATGCTCTGATTCTGTAATGGGGAGGCTGCAGATTTTCATTGCACAATAATAACATTTCAGCTGTGGCTCGTGAACCCTGGTGGGGCTGTTGCTCTGCATATTATTTCCATTGGATTATGCTGTGTTGAGGCCTGGGTTTTGTTAATATTTTAAAAATCTTATCTCAGCTATCACATGTTTTGAATACCAGGAAGAGTTTAATGGAGACGCCAAGGTTATGTAGACAACATGAACTGCATTAAAACGAGCTGTCCTTCCTCCCTCGTCAGTTATGTTGCAGATTTGGAGTCAGCAACTCTTGTCTCAGAAACAACAGACAGAGCAACTCAGTGAAAGCAGGGGCCTGTGGGGAGAGGGAAGAAACCTAATTAAACAAACAATGGAGACCTGGGAGGAGCCAAACTAATAGAAACCAAGGACAGAGAAAAATAAACCAATAGTAGACTAAGTAGGGTAAAGTTGATTTCATATCCTCTTTATCCCTTCTTGCATATCCCAAATATCCTATTCAATGCATCATTCATTCATTCATGCTACCCCCATCCTATTATCACTTTCAGGAGAGATTAGGAGATAACAGAAAATCAGAATAAAAGCAACAGCATGAATTAAATGAATAAGGGGAAATACAGAGGAGTCAAACTAAGGCATGAAGCTGACAGAGGAGTTGGAAAAAGGAACATTGCTTTTTCCAGTTCAACACAATCAAATCTCAAAATGGCATATTTCATGCCTTTCGAATCTGGTTGTTGGCCAAAGTGTGCTTTTGATGCCTGCTTAAAAAAAAAAAAGAAAGGATAAAATTGACTGCTTTTATTTTCATATTCTTCACTTTAATAGAAAAAATGGAGGGATTAAGAAATGAGAAGAATGGTGAGCTCTGTAAATGTAAAAACGAAGAGCATTAACAAGGGTGGTAATTAAATTGGAAATGCAGCAGAGGATGGACCAAGAAAAGAGGGAAGGAGGAGAGGAAGCCACAGAGAAAGGGCTGTGCAGAGCAGAGCATTACGAAGAGGAAGAAGCCCTTGTCTGTGCTTTCCCAGCGTCCCGAGCAGCTTTCATCAGAAGGTTCAGAGTCCCTGAAATGTTCTTTGAGCCACTGTTTCCCCCGTTAGTCTATCAATTTGTCCCTAGAGCAGTTTCTAACCCATAGTAGGTGTTCCATAAGTGCTTGTTGAACTCAGGTCTGACAGCTACGAATGGAAGAACAAGTATAAGAGAAAAACAAATGTCATACAAAATACAGGTGATGAAAAATAATAGTAAAAGACAAATAGTAAGGAACAAAAACAAAGAGACGTCTTTCAGGTATTGCTTTGGATCTTTCCTTCTCTGGAAATCCCTTCCTGACCTTCTAGAAAAAAGTGCCCCTCCTGTGGGCTTCCACCATCGCTTACAGTGACCTAGACCGTGACTGCATGGCTGTATCTCTTCCCTACTAGACATTCAGTTTTGAGCAGATGGCAAGTGTGTCCATCTGGCTCACTCTGGTGCCCACAGAACCTAGGACAGTGGCTAGCTCATCGTAGTTGCTCAATACATGTTATTCTGAATAAGGCAGAAGTTAAAGGAAGTGTCTCATGAAAAAAATAGGAGAAATTAAAAAAGAAATGATGGAGGATATAAGAAGCTGTTTAGGCACATTTAAATGAAAGAACTTAATTTGAAAATTCAATAAAATAGAGGCTCTTTAGTGAAAAGCAGGGAAGGTGCTCCTACACTGTTGGTGGGAATGTTAATTGGTGTAGCCACTATGGAAGTTCCTCAAAAAAATAAAAATAGAATTACCATATGATACAGCAATCCCACTCCTGGGCATATATGTGGAGAAAACTCTAATTCTAAAAGGTACATATACCCCAATGTTCATAGCAGCACTATTTACAATATCCAAGACATGGAAGCAACCTAAATGTCCACCAACAGATGAATGTATAAAGAAGATGTGGTATATATACAATGGAATATTACTCAGCTATAAAGAAGAATGAAATAATGCCATTTGCAGCAAATGGATGGACCTAGAGATTATCATACTAAGTGAAGTAAGTCAGAAAAAGAAAGACAAGTACCATATGATATCACTTATCTGTGGAATCTAAAGTATGACACAAATGCACTTATTTATGAATCAGAAACAGACTCACAGACAGAGAAAACAAACTTATGGTTACCAAAGGGGAAAAGGGGTGGGGGAAGGATAAATTAGGAGTTTGGGATCAGCAGATAAAAACTACTACATATAAAATAGATCCTACTATAGGACCTAAACAAGATCCTACTATATAACACAGGGAACTATATTCAGTATCTTATAATAAACCACAATTGAAAACAATATGAAAAAGAATATATAGGGGCTTCCCTGGTGGCACAGTGGTTAGGAATCCGGCTGCCAGTGCAGGGGACACGGGTTCGATCCTTGGTCTGGGAAGATCCCGCATGCCGCGGAGCAACTACGCCTGTGCGCCACAACTACTGAGCCTGCGCTCTAGAACCCGTGTGCCGCAACCACTGAGCCCGTGTGCCACAACTACTGAACCCACATGCCTAGAGCCTGTGCTCTGCAACAACAGAAGCCAACACAACGAGAAGTCCATGCACCGCAACCAAGAGTAGCCCCCACTCGCTGCAACTAGAGAAAAGCCCGCGCACAGCGACAAAGACCCAATGCAGCCAAAAATAAATAAATAAATCTGCTTTCTTTCCCTTGTAAAAAAAATATATATATATATATATATAGATAGATAGATAGATATAGATATAACTGAATCACTTTGCATTTTTGTTTCTTTATCTCTAAAATGGAGTTAATAATTACTACCTCCTAGGTTTTTTGTGAGGATTAAATAAGACTATGTAAAGTGTTGAGCATTTCTCAGTCCACACAGTTAATTAGGATTGTTAGGTTGAGGGATTTCCTGGTAGTCCAGTGGTTAGGACTCTGCACTTCTGCTGGGGGCCCCGGTTTGTTCTCTGGTTGGGGAACTAAGATCCTGCAAGCTGTGTGGTGTGGCCAAAAAAAAAAAAGTTAATTTGAAAGTGATAGAAGCCCAGTTTGAACTTACTTATGAAAAAAAAAGGAAGCGGAGGTTGCTTTATTGGTTTGTGTAACCCAGCCAGGAGGAGAACAGGGAGGGGTGAAGAGGGTGTGAGTGCAATGAGGACCCCTGTTTGTTGGATTCCTCCTCTACTACTCCAGCTGTCTCACAAACCTGCCACTATGACTGCCAGCAGCTCCTGATACATGTGTTGACAATTGCACAAGTAGAGAGGAAAATGGGGCTTCTCTCTCCTGGCCCCAGTTCAACAAAGCCCAAGAAGGTCTCTGATGAGTTCCGTTCAAACTGTGCCCTCACCTGTGCTCCTCACAGTACTCAGAGACCTGACTTACCTTGAGTGTCCTACTCTGGGTCACATGCTCACCTTTCAAATGAGAGATTGAGGAAATCACTGTAGGCCAGGCAGTCATCCCAGACTGTGCCTATGATAGTCAAAAAATGTAAGCTATTAATGGTAGTAGTAGACATAATAAATGCAGTGAAGGAAACAAAGGAGAGGAAATGACCAACTGTAGCTTAAATTTTTTCACTCTTTACTTAGTTTAGTAACATGGCACCTGCCCCTGGCTTTGCACCTTGATCCCTACTCTGTATCTAACAGCTTCAAGAGTGGGAAGCCACACATTGCACTTGGTAAAATTCTATATCCAAACTGGCTGATCTGTCAACCAGAAGAGGGTGACTGACACCTTGAAGCTGCTTCTCTTTTCCCTCCTCCTCTTGTTTGAATGAATAAATGGCGAGTTCCACAGAAATAGGCACCAAGGCTTCCACTTTCTTTTATGAACTTTGTCTTACCCACAGGGTGCCGTGTTGCCAGTAAATGTTTATTGAGTGTTTTTTTTTTTTTTTTTCTGTATGCGGGCCTCTCACTGTTGTGGCCTCTCCCATTGTGGAGCACAGGCTCCGGACGCGCAGGCTCAGCGACCATGGCTCACAGGCCCAGCCGCTCCGCGGCATGTGGGATCCTCCCAGACCGGGGCACGAACCCGTGTCCCCTGCATCGGCAGGCGGACTCTCAACCACTGCGCCACCAGGGAAGCCCTATTGAGTGCTTTTTAATAAGTGAATTAACAAGCAAACAGATGGGTAACAGCATCAGGCATCAACTGCATTACTCAATGAAATGCTTGTGTCAAAATGTTTTCTGTGAAAGTAACTCACTGAAAATAATTGAAAATTTTGCTTCAGAAAATTTGTCTCCTAAGCCAGTTAAACATGTTTGTTGAATGCTTAAGATGTACAGATCAGTGAGTCTGGCACACTTCCTGATGAAATAGAAGATTGGGGCTCTGAGAAGGTTCCAATTAAATGACTTCTTTATTGTTTCTAAAGTAAGCTGTTTTAATATTTCTCAGTGAAAGATTAATTTATCCCCTTGTATTTCAACTCTGAACTCTTTTTGCTAATCCTACATGTAAAATCTAGTCTGAAAAGGCAGCATAGAGATCCAAAGAACACGTTTACAAAAGAGCTCATCAACAAGGGAACATTAATAGTCCCCTGGAATAGCTAAGTTCCAGGGAGCAGCAAGCAAAAGAATGACTCAATTCATGTGCAATCAGTCCTGAAATGTTTCCTGAACAAGGTGAGTTTGGAGTCGTATTTTAAAGGAAGTTAGAACCATGCATTGAAGTTAGGAGTGAGGACAGGAACATGGGAAAAGGAATGATCTAATCACAAACGTGAATTTTAAAGCAAGATAGATGAATCTTTCTCTGTCCTTAGGAAAATATATTACCTCTGAGATTAATGGGGGGAAGGCAAGTGGAGTGTGAGAGATCGGATGGCAGAAACTGGTGGGAAGTTGCTCCAGTGAGCCCCCTCCTGTCTCTGGGCTGTTTCTAGAAGGAGGATTACTGTGAGAAGTTGGCACCAAAAGACA
This sequence comes from Grampus griseus, assembly GCF_964374135.1. Lineage (NCBI taxonomy): Eukaryota > Metazoa > Chordata > Mammalia > Artiodactyla > Delphinidae > Grampus > Grampus griseus. Next base: position 86,613,118 of record NC_139000.1, on the reverse strand, counting down.
GGCCTTGGAAGCCGGGACCACAGTGTGAATACTTGGAAAAGGCAGAAAACTGTAGAAACTTATGAGCTCTTGAAGCAGGAGAGATCATCCCTGGGGTGGCTGGGGAGAGAGATCACGGTAAGTAGAGGAGGCAACAAAACACGTGTGAGGCACATTCAAAGCCCAGTCAATCTGCATTTACAAGGGTGATTAGCGTGAAAAAGAAACCCAAGAAAGAGAGAGCACTGACTGGTCAGGATGGCTGAGGTTATGATTCAGTAACAGACAGCTCCCGCCCCCTGTGGTTGAAACCACCAAGGTCTGCTTCTTGCTGAACTGCTTGTCCATCGCGTGTCAGCATCATAGTCATTTGGGGACCTAGGCTGAAGGGGGCTCCATCTCGACTCTTGCTACCACCATCCAGACAAGACAAAGGATACTCAGAGAATCCTTTGCACTGGTTCTCAAAGCTTCTGCCCAGAAATGACACACATTTCTTCCACCCACATTTCTTTGGCCAGAACAAGTCACACGATCATGCCTGTCTTCAAAGTTTCTGACCGTCTCTTTTTAGTTTAACTTCCTAATAAAATACACTTCAAATTCTCAAGCCTAACATGATATATTTTTATTTAAAATTACTCTTCCTCTGAGTTTATTTTAATATCTGAGAATAAAGAAGCTATAATATATGAAGAAGGCCTGCATTGTGTTCTGTGGTGAGTCATCTTCTATGTTAAATGAAGGACCTTGTTACAATAGAATATTCTTGGGGAGGCAGAGGTGTCGGAGTGAGAGGCTGACATGGTTAAGTAAGAGTTGCCAAAGGGAATTCCCTGAATAGAAGCACCTTTGCTTTGCATTATGCAAGAGCAGGTCCAAAGCCAATGGCAGAGCAGAGCTCCAGGGAGAGCCTGCTTGCCACATGGAGCTGCCTGTGAGGGTCAGCAGTGCACCTCTGGAGGAGCGGGCCCATGGAGTATTTGATAGCATGTGTCTCTGTCAGGCTCTCTGGTGTGGCAGTAAGGCACTTGGGATAGTGAAGACCTGTTCCCTGTCAGCTCCAAGATTAATGAAATAACATGTCCTGTGGGGGCTGAAATTCAAGATTAAACATCGTGGTCTGGAGTGATAATATGTAAAGTTTACTTGAAGGAGACAAGCTGACAGTGAAGCCACTAAGACCTTCATGAAACATTCATCTATCTGTCAAAATCTTACTGAGTACCTCCCGGGTACCATGTCCTATTATAGGCACTTGGGATGCAGTGATGAACAAGAAAAATGGAATGGATACTGTGAGATGCCACCAGAGGACAAGTGCAAGGATTCTGAGATGCAAATATGATTCAGGAAGGTGAAGAAGAGAGAAGTGTGCTGTGGCTGGGTGGCATGAACAAGAGGAATCACCTTGAGATCAGTGAGATAGGTGGGGATAGACCGTGGAAGCCACCACTGGCCATGACAGGCACTTTGGATTTTAAGGGCAAAGAGAGATAGGGGCCACTAGTCCATACAGTAGTTTCCAGTGACTTCAAAAAAGACACCCCTTTCTCAAGTTAAAAAAAAAGTTAATGACTAGTTTAGTGCACGATTTGAACAACAGTCCACAGTATTCCTGCTGGGGAGAGCAGGGATGCAGAAATTTGTGGCAGCTGGGACACGTAACTGGGAGAGGAGCGGGGATGAGGGGATAGGAAGAACATCAGCCCTGGAGTTTCATCAGCATCACCCAGCCCAGGTTCATTCAAAGGGTGATTCCATAATTCAAGCTGCATTTTAAATCAATGGCCAGACATATGCATCCTATTACAAATTAGGCAAAGCTGCTGCTAGGAGGACGTACCCCTTGACTTGGCCTGGCTCTCCCCACGTGCTCACTCATCACCTCTCGACGTGGGGTGTATAAGCAGTCAATCGTACGAGTATGCCTCTCACACCCCCCACCCACCCCTACGTGTCCCAAGTTGTTTCACGCAGCTGGGGAGGGCTGGGCTTATTTTATTGCTTAGTTCCATACCTCTAAATAAAATGCTATATTTTTTGTATCAGTTAGGGATTGTGTTCAGCTGCCAGCACAGAGACCCAGCAAAATCTGTTTAAACAAGATAAAGATTTGTTTATCTCTCACATAAGAGAAACCAGACACAGGGAGCAGAAAGATAGAAGGAACTTGGATCCCAAATGATTACAGAGCCACCATAGAAATCCCAGACTCTCTACATCTGGCTGGAAAGGAGACAAGGGAAAGGAAGAGGGGAATGCCCCCACATGTTTTTTGACCTTTTAAGGAGCTTTTCCATAAGTCCTACCAGCAACTTAGGCTCAGATTTCATTGGCCCTAACTTAGCTACATCTCCTCTCCACCTCTGTCCTGATATAGATATATCACTATTTGTAGTTAACAATCAAAGTTTCTATTTTTATGATTGTGTAAATATTGTTTACTCCAGCTACAAGAAATGAATCATTTCTTTTCTTATAAAGAACATCTCATAAACTTTTTGTTCTTTCCTAGAGTTTTAACTAGCCTTTTTTTTTTTTTTTTTGGTACTATCTGTCATTATTATAGCTTCAGTTTTTCTCCACCCCTACTCTGCCCTTGAATCTCTATCACTTCAGGTATGCTTCCTTTTTTTCTGCCTCACAAAGGCCCTTATTCCAGAACCTTCTGTTCCTTGGTCTCATCCTCTACTGGTTGATCTCAGGGTCTGCTGCTCAACAGTCATCCTTGGACTGGCCATTCCACGCTTGTGAGTTGGAGGCACTGCTTCCAGTGTTCCATATCTTCTTCTTTCTTCATTTATTCCACATTTTGATAGAACTTCCCTACTGATTACTCCTAGATTAGCAACCAAAGACGTACTGGACTAGGCACCAGACATACAGAGATGAATGAAATATAATTCCTGTCTCGAGGGTTTCACAGCCTAGTGATGGAGACAGACATGTAGAAAGAGGAGTAATAATACTTAAGGGCACTTATACATTCTCATAACTAAAGTGTGAGGCAGTATGTGAGCAGAAGCAGTAAAATCTATTTGTGGTATCAAGGAAGACTTCGTAGTAAAGGTGAAAGAAGGCTTTGAAAGAAGACTAAGTGTTTGGCTCAGTGGAGAAGTGGAGGAAGGGAATTCCAGGCAGAGGTAACAGCATGGACAAATGCATGGAGGCGTGAAAGATAAAGCCAGTTAGAGGAATGGCAAATTCAGTGATACCGGAGTATAAAATGCAAAAAGGGAAAGTCAACTAGGCTGATGAAGTAGGTTATGGCCAGAGGATACAAGACCTAGTATGCTTTCCAAGTTCCAAACAACCTGTTTATAAACTTATGAGCATGTCTTATTTGCAAACTACGGGTGGCCTAAGCAGGTCTATAAATGTAGGCAGGGCACTAAAAAAACCAAACATTTCTGTACAAGAAATAAAGTCTCTTCAGTTCTGTTTGTTGGTTTTTCAGTCCCAACTTAGAGGAGACTGCAGTGCTTCCATCAGGCCTATGTATCCCTTACTAACAAATCGCTTGAGGTTTATCTCAAGATAAATGTTTCTTTCTTAGATACACACTTTGCTTTCCCTTCAAAAGACAAAGCAAACCCAAGTCACAGAGGATAAAGACCCTCCCATTTTCTACCTTTCCAGATTATTGGGTTTATTCTATATTTGCAACATTGCTAAGTGTTTCAAAGGGGACTAGGGCAGACATAACCTCACCTCATAGACTCCTTCTGGCTCCACATCACAAGTCTCCTGGGTACTTTCACAATATTATTGGTCGAAAAACATTTAAAATATCTTTCCTCTATAAATGCACAGGCATATAGTTTCCCCGTTTCCCTGTAATGCCCACATTATAGGTAGGAAGTAGACAGTTGGACAACTGTTTTATGGAGAGGCTCAGACCTCAAGAAAAAATACCTTCACCCTCCTTAATGGTGGAACCCAATATAAGGTAGTTCATGGTTACTCTCTTTTCAAATGATTTTTTACCTTATAGATAAAGTTGTTTCAGTAACTTTGTCGTAATAGCTCTTTAGGAGGAAAGAATGAGAGAGGAAAATAGTTTAATTGGTTAGGGGAAGTGTGGAAAAGTGTGAGGGGGCAGGTAACACAATATTTTGAAATCTACTTCTAAACCTAATTCATAAGCTTAGTTATGAACATTTGAAAGTGTTTGAATCGTTTGCTTACTTTTCCAACTAATATTGAATGTGCATCTCGTTCAATGCTGGACGCTTGCTGGGCAATGAGAACAAGATGAAGAAGAGGTCCAGGCCTGCAGGGAACTTGGGGTCCACTGACCAGCAGAGGAGGACTCCTTCTTGCCATTCGGTGCCATCAGTGCTGGGAGGGCAGAGGGGTTCCAGGCCAAGGACCCCACCTTTTGGCTCCTCTTTGCAGATTTAATTTCCATCCCTGAAATGACATCCTCTGTCTAATTCAACAAGATCCACTACTATAAAACGTTTCAGATTTTAAAAAAAAAGACTTTTTGGTCATTGCTCAACTGCAGATGATACTCTTTGGGCTCAACCTACCTTACTACAATTTTCCTTGCCTTAAAAACCCCAGCATCGCCACTGAGGATACTCCTCGCTTTGGGGAGAGAATGTCAACTGCCCAGGCTCCAATTCCAAAATTCTGATCCAATCCACTGTCATTCTGGAATCTTTTCGAGGCATGTGTGTATACATACATATATGTGTGTGTATATATAGATGCATATGTATGTTCAATATATTTTATACACACATATGCAATATATGTGTATGTGCATATATATTATATATATATTTCTGGTTTTGCCTCCTTTTTCTTCATATTAGAAAAAATGCAACATTAACAAAGAAATGAAAACATAAACTGGTTTGTGGCTCTAGATTTCATGCAGTGAACGTGTGGAAGTTTGTAGTGACGGAAAGAGGAGTGTTCCCATGATTTTCTCAACTCTAAGCCTGTGAGGGACTCACCCTTTGGAAGTGAGCAATATTATATAATTCTAGTGATAAGACCATTTGGAGTTAAATTGACCCAAATCCCCATGCGGCAGATGGAAAACATCTGCTGGGGGAGAAACGTACCCTCGCAGCCAAATCCCTACAGGACTTAATCAGTTTTATGAAAACAGTTGTTGGCAAACACCCATTTCAGTTAGTGACCAAGTGTGATACCCTGCATCCTGGGGTTGGGGTGTTGTGGGGTGTCACCTAAGACAGAGGTTCTGAACCTTACTGGTACATTGGAATCACTTGAGGAGCTTCCAAAACTACTCCTGTCGGGGTGCTACCTGCAGAGTCTTCCCTGACTGGTATGGGTGAGGTCAAGCCAAGGTTGGAAACCACTGCAGTGAGGTCATTGGCTGAGAAGTACTTGGTATTTGGGGGGAGAAACTACCAAGATAGCTTGTCTTCAATCTGTCTTTTTCTCTGGAGTGGAAGGTTGTGGAGAGAAACAGCACAGGGAACATGTGGGGTCATCTGGGGACCTCAGGCGCAGGCATTCTTTCAGGGAGCCAGTGGCCCTGCCTGCGTGGACCCCACCACACACTGGCCTGGAGTCCCACATGGACTGTCGTAATAGTGTAAGATAAGCTCCTAGGAATGAAAAGAGGGCAGCCTACCTTTCTGGGTTCTTGTGCCAAAGCAAGAGGTCTCAAAACTACATGGTGGTGGCAATATAGTTTGCGAACAGAAAAAACCAAAGGACAAGAGGACTCTGTTTTAGCAGATTCATTTATAAGGAAAATATCAGAAGCAAAAGGCACACCTGGGAATATTGTTATTGGAAAGAGCATTCTGCTAAAGAATTTTTATAAATGGAAACTGCTTCAAGTTCAAGCCATATTTAAAAACACAACCACATGGGTGGCAGGAAGGAGGGTAACAGCTGTGTTCAAATATTTTTCTGAAGGGATGAACACCTTTCAGACCTCATTCAGCTGTCTCTCCCGAGGGCCTGAAGTGGCTCTGTGTGGGTCCTACTTGTGTTTGGACCGGCCCCCAGCCCTGTCTGAGGCCTCTCCAACCCAGCGAGGATAATGAAACACGGTAGCTGGGTAAAGAGCTATCCCCTTTAGAGGTACAGATTTTTTTCCCCCAAGACAATTCAAGAACAATTCATTTTGGTACTGGAGAGAGAAATGGACACAAACTATGTATGATTTAGTGAAAAAGTCAAGGGGACAAATTCCCTGTGAAACACGTACCCCAGGGTATCTTGAAGTTTGTGGTATTCGTCTCAGGGATGGCTCAGGAATTCTCTCTCCCTTCCTTTGACCCATAGCAGAATACACTGGGTTAATTTGGGGTATTTCTGGGAGGTTGTTTGGGGATGGAGGTTGAGGGGCTTTGGGGAAATGGGAGCCAATAACCGTTTCCGAATAGACCAGAAGAGAATGTTTGCTGCGATGTGCAGCCCAGAATCTACTGTAGGCCATCCTCTGTGGCAATTTTGTAAATTGCTATGGCGATTTACAACCATCTTTGGCCTGATGGAACTTCACTTTTCTAGAAAACCACATTTTCTTTTTAAACTAGGTGTATGGTCCATCACTGAATGCCAGGTGCATGAGGGCAGGCAGTCTGCCCTGCCTCCCCAGTGGGGTCCGCCTTGTGCCCAGAGCCGCTGGCACAGGCAGGTGCTCCACATATATTTGTTGAACAAGAGAAAGCATAAATGTCTCCCCTGTGAACTTCCAGGAAGCATTTCTGAAGTAGAGAAGGTAGACGAGAGACGCTTCATACACATTTTGCCCCAGATTCATCATTTCAGTTCCAAGGAAACAAAAATCTTCTCTGACCTTTTGTATGCTGTCTCATATCATATAAATGTAATGAAATCTGTTCCTGTTATTGATAAGAATGAACACTGTGAGCACACACTATGCAATCAGGCAGTGTTTAAAGAGGCTTGCATATATTAACCCATTTTTATTCTTACAACTGTATAGGAACAGCTATGTCCATTTCACGAATGAGGAAAGGGAGGCCCAGATGATTTAGGATCTAAGTTTAGACACTCAGCTAACGAGTGGTGGAATTGGGAGCCCAGCCCAGGCAGTCGGCCTGTGGACCTTGTTCCCATGCCCACCTCCCTGCTCTGTGTCTAGGGGTCATAAAGTCGATGCTGTGGTTTTGCCTGTCCAGCATCCCATTCTTTCCTTCTGGATGCCCCTGGCTGACTCCATCAACATGGTTTGTGTTCTCACATGACCCTGCCCCAACCTTAGGTCATTGGTCTATGAATGTGCCCCTGACTCATCAGTTTATTACTTTTTCCCCAGGGTTTTTGAACTTGAAATTAGTAAGGAGTCAGGGTCTATTTCTCTCCAATAATTGTAAAATTCAGGAGCTATTGGCAGCCCCATCTGCCACCACAAGGAGAAAGCACTCAACAGCCAGAGAGAGGAAGGAAGTCAGGTCCTCAGAGAAATGGGAAGGAGAGACCAAGGGTCTTGAAACACTGAGCCTCTGGTTTGTAATATTCCCAAAGGCCACCACCTTCCTGTGTGAGATCCACGATCTCTGTAACATTTCTCCTTTTGTTTGAAGCACTTTGAATGGGGTTTCTGTCACTTACAACTTAGATACTTTTAACTAGTAGAGGCAGAAGCTCAACTCTGAGCCCTAAACCAAAGATTTCAGAGCCCTTTTCCCTTTTTATCAACAAAGAAGGCCTTTGTCTAGAGAGGGATGTAAGCCTTTCCCTCATGGCCTTTTCCACAAGACAGGGATTGTTCAGGAGGACTTCATACCTGTGTTGCTACTCCAGATGTTTTCAAAGATGTGGCAGTAACTCATCCCGTGGTCACTTGCAATGGGACTCTGCCACTCCTTGCATCAAGAGACGAAGTCTTTCCTTTTCCCTTAAATTTAGACATGACACGTGACCTACTTTGACCAACAGACTACACCAGAGGTGGGATACGTGACCTCCAAGGCTAGGCCTTAAAAGGCCTTGCGGCTTCTGCTCTTGCCATTTTGGAGTGCTGCCCTGAGGTCACCATATAAGGAAGCCAGCCCAGCCTCCTGATGGATGAGAGGCCAGGTGGAGGAGAGCTGAAGCACTCCGCTAAGAGCCAGTGGCATCTGCCAGACTCGGCAACCCTCCAGATGAATGCAACCATATGAGTGATTCTAAATGAGCCAGCAGAGAGAGAAACCAACCTTCAGAATCCAAAGAAATCATACATCATTGTAGTTTTAAGCCACTAAGTTTGGGGGTGGTTTCTTTCCCAGCAACAGTTAAATGATACAGCCAGTTTCAAGGTTTTAATTTTTCAAGTTTTGTAGTGAATATTCCTAATGAAAACAAATCCAGCTGGCAGCTAGCAGGAAGCCTCTGAATGGAGTCTCCCTAGGTGCCTGGGTTTTGTTGTTTGGTGGAGAAGTATGGAGACAGAAGGTGTGATAGGAAAAAAAATCATACCTTCCAAGGCAGAGAGGGGATATTTTCCCTGTATTTCCTGGCCTACAATATGCTTTGGCACGTAGAAGGGTCAGCAAGTGTTTTCGCCGCTTGTCAGGCTGTATGAAGTCTGAGAACCTAAGTGTTGGACACTTTAGCATGTGCGTAATGAGAAGCCATGCATCATGGCCCCTGAGCAAGCGTATGTTAGTTGTGCAACATTTCTGTGGATGGAGAAAGCTCCGGGTGTCATCCGAGTGCTGGTCCAGTGAAGAGGGAAAGGAAGGTTCTGCGTGAGCTCTGAACATGACTACCTATTGAGTTCCAGAATCACATGGCTCTACATTCCCTCTTCCAGGCCCTGTAGTACTCTCACTTCAGGTGAAGCTGGTCCAGGCCTAACTACTGGGGGGAGCCCCAACTTGGGATATGTTAAGCTTCCAAACCTAGAGTTCTTGACTCAGCCAGAAAGAGCTTTATGCCTTTCTTCTCACTGCACTAGTTACTCAGCAAAGAGCCTTTCTAATCTTTTGCTGTTTCTCCTCCTAGTTATTGATAGAAAACCCTGGGTGTGTAGAGCTGCAGAGTGTGAGGATACAACTGAGGAAAGCTCCTCACTTTACATGAGGTTGGGGTGTCTTGGTGATTTCAGACAGGTTTGGTAGGACGTGGAGTTGAGTGTTGGTTCCCAGTGGACCTCTGTTTGCTCAGGGCAGACAAAACCACCTTAACTGAGACCAAGTTCTCAGGATCTCATAAACTAATGTCCAGCTAGATCTGTTGGTTTCCCTGGGATCCCACTAAAAAGGATTTAAGCCTCAGTGAGAGTCAAGTGTCTGAAGGACCCGGGACCCTCCAGGAAACAGGATTGCAGAGAAATCCCCCAGTGAAAAGTTTCCCAGTGTGAGGAGGGCATTCAGTATATTGCAGGCAGAATGTCAGGTGCAGTGTGAGGAAAGAGTGGGGGTCCAGCCAGGAATGTCCCCCTATAGTCCCTGATGTGTCAACAAGAGGACACCCTAGAGCCCACAGACCAAGTCTGGCCCAGGCCTGTTCTCGTGGATAAAGCTTTATTGGCACCCAGCCATGCCCATTTGTTGTAACAGAATTTATAGGAGGAAAAGGGTGACACATAGTTCCATCATGAACTCTGTTCTAGAGGTAGAGGCATCCCCACTCCTTCCATTAAGAATGCAGAATAAGGACAAGGGTGAAACCCAGTTAATGAGGAATCTGAACAGATGATATCAAAATAGAGAAGTCTTGGAGTAAAAGATTTTAGGAGCAAGTAACTTGTGGCATCGGGGCCTGAGAACGTTACTAAAGCAGCCCTTGGCACCCACGCTGAAACAGTGGCTTGGGATGGAGTCAGTACAAAAAGCAGGGGCACTGTAGGTTTCTCCAACAAGCATTCTTTAAGTTAACTTGTTCCCACTAATAACCTGCAACAAGTTGAACTTCCATTGATGCAAGTGTTTCATGCCCAGGGAGGGAGAAATGACATAAGAAACAAAAGAAACGTGTGAAAAGTTACTAGAGAGAGCATGATCCAGTCTTTGGCAGCATTGGCTGGGTCCAGAGCTTTGTAAAACCCGAAGCACCAGAGGTATATTTACCTTTTTGCACCACAAATACACCAAAGAGTGGGGCAGGAAAGATTTAAAGAGAGGAGAGAAGAGGAGAATGGAAGGGGATGAAGGAAACCAAAGAACTTTAGAAACTTCAGATGGCTGCTTCAGGACATCTGGAGCTTGACAATCCCCAGGAATCCAAAATCAATCCTCCCGGAAACGTCCTAGGTCACAGGAGCAGCCCAGGGACAAATGGACACATGGTAAGTGCGTTCGATGCCAGGCTGTGCACCAGAAGAGGGTGAGAACTGCATGTGCCCCTGGGAGCTTGTGGCCCTGCTGTCGCCACCACTCAGAGCTCTGTCTGGTCCCCTGAGGCAGAGAACAGGGCTCGCAGTCGTTGCCGATCCTCAGGGCCAAAGCAGCTCTGGTCCTTCTTCGGTAGCCATAATGCAGCCTCACAGAGACTTTAGTCCAGGCTTCTTCCTTTTTTTCCCCTCATTTTCTCCTTCAGCCTCCAAGAATGCAAAGTGTGAGTCACAGGAAAGGGCTTTGAGACTGCAAAGCACTCATTTCTGTGGGTGTCAATATTCTCATCTGTGAAATGGGAGAGGTGTGGATGAGAACAACAAATTTCCAAATTTGTGTTTTAAACCAATAGGTGTCATTTTCCAAACAAAATGTTAATCAAAGCCAGCTGGAAACATTTCACTTGAGGAATGTGGAGGGTGAGCAAGATGCCTGTGAGGGCTGTTGTAACACAGGACCACAAGCAGAAATGTATTGTCTCACAGTTCTGGAGGCAGACATCCTAAATCAATCTTCCGAGAGCATGAGTGTGAGGGAGAGATGTGTCCAGGCCTCTCTCTTTGGCTCAGAGGTGGCTGTCTTCTCCCCTCACAATGTCTTTCCTCTAAGCATGTCTCTGTGTCCACATGTCCTCTTTTTGTAAGGATCCCGGTTATGTTGGGTTATGGCCCACGCTAAGACCTCACCTTAACTCGATTACCTCTGTAGAGACCCTATCTTCAAATAAGTTCATATTCTGAAGTACTGGGGGTTGGGACTTACATGAATTTGGCAGGGTGTCGGGTTGGGAGGGGCATACAATTCAACCCATAACAGAGCCTTTCCTGCTCTGACCCATTCCCCTGTCATGGAGACTCCTGGGAGAACACTACAGAAACACAGAGCCCCAGACACAGTTTTCAAAAGCTGACAAGAGAGAGTCAGCCCCTCTCTCGGCTCTAAAAGTCTATCCATCAGCAAAGGTCTGTGCTATAGGAAACCATTTGAGAATATGTGTGTCTTCACCTGTTGCTCAGATCTTGGTTTCTAAATACCATTCCCCATTGAGTGAAACCAGGCTTCCTTGAAAAAATGGCAGATTCTAGGACAGGGTAGAGAAAGTATGAGATGCATCTGAAATAGATTTTTGTGCTAGAATGTAATGATGGGAACACATTGAGAGAACGCAGAGTAGGGGTAGGGAGCAGAGAGAGAGAAAAGAAAAAAGAGGAGAAAAAAAAGGACACAGAAGTCTATTTGAAGGGGCCCCCAGTGGCTAAATCTAGGATAATAGGAACATCAAAATAAACAGCGATTGTAACGGATTATAATCATTTGAGTAAAAGAGTAATCTATGAGTCTATATTGATAGAAATAAGTGGAAAAATAAACAAATATGGAGAAGGGAACGTGCCTTCTTATAGTCTAATGTCAACTACTTGAGTTATAATTGGTTAGATTTTGAAAATCGCTTTTGGAACCATCACAGTAATAATTAATTCAGGCAAGATTCATCATTAGATGCTAAAACTAGTGAGGAAAATATGATCTTTATAAACATCATTTATGAATATGATCTTTAACATGATCTTTATATCAAGTCTCAGAGTACCTCTCCACAAGTTATTCATTAATTTCAAAGGGAAAAAGAGTAAGTCTATGCCGAAGAAACATGGAGGACATCACCTTAACTAAGGGATCAATGTTAAGAAAAGGAGCAATGGAACAAACCTCCTTATTTTCCTCCTGATACGATGCAGTAAGAAGGACAAAACAGCGTTTTTGTGCTATTCCTGCTGTATTAATTTCCTGTGGATGTTGTAAAAAATATTGCCACAAACTTGGCAGCTTAAAAGAACAGAAATTTATTCTCTCACAGTTCTAGAGGCCGAAAGTATGAAGTCAGTGTCAGTGGGCTATAATCAAAGTGTCAGCAGGGCCTTGCTCCTTCCAGAGGCTCTAGAAGAAAATCTGTTCTTTGCTTCTTCCAGTTTCTGCTGGCTGCTGACATTCCTTGGCTTGGAGTCCATCACTCCAATCTCTACTTCTGTGGTCCCATCACCTCCTCCTCTTCGGTCAGTGTGAAAGCTCCCTCTGACTTCCTCTTATAAGAATGCACATGGTTGCACTAAGGGACCACCCAGATAATTCAGGATAAGCTCTCCATCTCAAGATCCTTAACTTTATCACATCTTCAAGGGTCCCTTTTCCATATAACATTTCCAGGTTCCAGGGATTAAGACCTGTTATCTTTGGAAGGCCATTCATCAACATTATTCAACACCTTCTAAAAAAGCAAAACCAAATTGCTTCATGAAGACACATTAGACAGGCCAAAACTGAGGGCATTCTACAGAACAATTGACCTGTGCTCTTCAAAAAAATTGATGTTATGAAAGACAAAAAAAAAGAGTGGGGACAAGTTTGAGACTAAAGAAACATGACAGACGAATGCCATGTGTAATGCCGGGTGGGATCATGGATGGGTGTGGCTGGGGAATGTCACAAGGACATTATCAGAGCAACTGGAAACATTTAATTCTACAATAAATAATGGTAATATACTAATGCTAAATCTACTGACTTCTGAGGAGGAACCAAGATGGCGGAGTAGAAAGACGTGCTCTCACTCCATCTTGCAAGAACACCAGAATGACAACTAGCTGCTGGACAATCATTGACAGAAAGACACTGGAGCTCACCAAAAAAGATACCCCACATCTAAAGACAAAGGAGAAGCCACAATGAGATGGTAGGAGGGACGCAATCACAGTAAAATCAAATCCCATAACTGCTGGGTGGGTGACTACACAGACTGGAGAACACTTATACCACAGAAGACCACCCACTGGAGGGAAGGTTCTGAGCTCCACGTCAGGCTTCCCAACCTGGGGGTCTGGCAACGGGAGGAGGAATTCCTAGAGAATCAGACTTTGAAGCCTAGTGGGAATTGATTGCAGGACTTCAACAGGACTGTGGGAAACAGAGACTCCACTCTTGGAGGACACACATAAAGTAGTGTGTGCATCGGGAACCAGGGGAAGGAGCAGTGACCACAGGGGAGACTGAACCAGACCTACCTGCTAGTGTTGGAGGGTCTCCGGCAGAGGTAGGGTTGGGGGGGTGCTGTGGCTCACTGTGGGGACAAGGACACTGGCAGCAGAAGTTCTTGGAAGTACTCCTTGGCATGAGCCCTCCCAGGGTCTGTCATTAGCCACATGAAAGAGCCCAGGTAGGCTCCAATGTTGGGTTGCCTCAGGCCAAACAACCAACAGGGAGGGAACCCAGCCCCACCCATCAACAGTCAAGTGGATTAAAGTTTTACTGAGCTCTGCCCACCAGAGCAACAGTCAGCTCTACCCACCACCAGTCCCTCCCACCAAGCCTCTTAGATAGCCTCATCCACCAGAGGGTAGAGAGAAGAAGCAAGAAGAATTACAATCCTGCAGTCTGTAGAACAAAAACCACATTGACTGAAAGATAGAGAAGATGAAAAGGCAGAGAGCTATGTACAAGATGAAGGAAAAAGACAAAACCCCAGAAAAACAACTAAATGAAGTGGAGATAGGCAACCTTCCAGAAAAAGAATTCAGAATAATGATAGTGAAGATGATCCAGGACCTCGGAAAAACAAAGGAGGCAAATATTGAGAAGATGCAAGAAATGTTTAACAAAGACATAGAAGAATTAAAGAACAAACAAACAGAGATGAACAATACAATAACTGAAATGAAAACTACACTAGAAGGAATCAGTAGCAGAATAACTGAGGCAGAAGAACGAATAAGTGACCTGGAAGACAGAATGGTGGAATTCACGTCTGTGGAACAGAATAAAGAAAAAGAAAGAAAAGAAATGAAGACAGCCTAAGAGACCTCTGGGACAACATTAAACGCAACAACATTCACATTATAGGGGTCCCAGAAGGAGAAGAGAGAGAGAAAGGACCAGAGAAAATATTTGAAGAGATTATAGTTGAAAACTTCCCTAACGTGGGAAAGGAAATAGCCACCCAAGTCCAGGAAGTGCAGTGAGTCCCATACATGATAAACCCAAGGAGAAACACGCCAAGACACATAGTAATCAAATTGGCAAAAATTAAAGCCAAAGAAAAATTATTGAAAGCAGCAAGGGAAAAACAAAAAATAACATACAGGGAACTCCATAAGGTTAACAGCTGATTTCTCAGCAGAAACTCTACAAGCCAGAAGGCAGTGCCATGATATACTTAAAGTGATGAAAGGGAAGAAACTACAACCAAGATTACTCTACCCAGAAAGGATCTCATTCAAATTCGATGGAGAAATCAAAAGCTTTACAGACAAGCAAAAGCTAAAAGAATTCAGCACCACCAAACCAGCTCTACAACAAATGATAAAGGAACTTCTCTAAGTGGGAAACACAAAAGAAGAAAAGGATCTACAAAAACAAACCCAGAACAATTAAGAAAATGGTCATAGAAACATATATATTGATAATTACCCTAAACGTGAATGGATTAAATGCTCCAACCAAAAGACACAGGCCAGCTGAATGGATACAAAAACAAGACCCATATATATGCTGTCTACAAGAGACCCACTTCAGGTCTAGGGAAACATACAGACTGAAAGTGAGGGGATGGAAAAAGATATTCCATGCAAATGGAAATCAAAAGAAAGCTGGAGTAGCTATACTCATATCAGATACAATAGACTTTAAAATAAAGAATGTTACAAGAGACAAGGAAGGACACTACATAATGATCAAGGAATCAATCCAAGAAGGAGATATAACAATTATAAATATATATGCACCCAACATTGGAACACTTCAATACATAAGGCAACTGTTAACAGCTATAAAAAAAGAAATCAACAGTAACACAATAATAGTGGGGGACTTTAACACCTCACTTACACCAATGGACAGATCATCCAAAATGAAAATAAATAAGGAAACAGAAGCTTTAAATGACACAATAGACCAGATGGATTTAATTGATGTTTAAAAGATATTCCATCCAAAAACAGCAGATTACACTTTCTTCTCTAGTGTGCCCAGAACATTCTCCAGGATAGATAAAATCTTGAGTCACAAATCAAACCTCAGAAAATTTAAGAAAATTGGAATCATATCAAGCATCTTTTCTGACCACAATGCTGTGAGATTAGAAATCAATTACAGGGAAAAAGACATAAAAAGCACAAACACATGGAGGCTAAACAATACGTTACTAAGTAACCAAGAGATGACTAAAGAAATCAAAGAGGAAATCAAAGAGGAAATCAAAAAATACCTAGAGACAAATGACAATGAAAACACAATGACCCAAAACCTATGGGATGCAGCAAAGGCAGTTCTAAGAGGGAAGTTTATAGCTATAGAAGCCTACCTCAAGAAACAACAAAAATCTCAAGTAAACAATCTAACCTTGCACCTAAAGGAACTAGAGAAAGAAGAACAAACAAAACCCAAAGTTAGCAGAAGGAAAGAACTCATAAAGATCAGAGCAGAAATAAATGAAATAGAAACAAAGAAAACCATAGCAAAGATCAATAAAACTAAAAGCTGGTTCTTTGAGAAGATTAACAAAATTGATAAACCATTAGCCAGACTCATCAAGAAAAAGAGAGAGAGGACTCAAATCAACAAAATTAGAAATGAAAAAGGAGAAGTTACAACAGACACCGCAGAAATACAAAGCATCCTAAGAGACTACTACAAGCAACTCTGTGCCAATAAAATGGACATCCTGGAAGAAATGGACAAATTCTTAGAAAGGTATAACCTTCCAAGACTGAACCAGGAAGAAACAGAAAATATGAACACATTAATCACAAGTAATGAAATTGAAACTGTGATTAAAAATCTTCCAACAAACAAAAGTCCAGGACCAGATGGCTTCATAGGTGAATTCTATCAAACATTTGGAGAAGAGCTAACACCCATCCTTCTCAAACTCTTCCAAAAAATTGCAGAGGAAGGAACACTCCCAAACTCATTCTATGAGGCCACCATCACCCTGATATCAAAACCAGACAAAGATACTACAAAAAAAGAAAATTACAGACCAATATCACTGATGAATATAGATACAAAAATCCTCAACAAAATACTAGCAAACAGAATCCAACAACACATTAAAAGGATCATACACCATGATCAAGTGGTATTTATCCCAGGGATGCAAGGATACTTCAATATATGCAAATCAATCAACGTGATACATCATATTAACAAACTGAAGGAGAAAAACCATATGATCATCTCAATAGATGCAGAGAAAGCTTTTGACAAAATTCAACACCATTTATGATAAAATCGCTCCAGAAAGTGGACATAGAGGGAACTTACCTCCACATAATAAAGGCCATATACGACAAACCCACAGCAAACATAGTTCTCAAAGGTGAAAACTGAAAGCATTTCCTCTAAGATCAGGAACAACACAAGGATGTCCACTCTCACCACTATTATTCACCACAGTTTTCGAAGTCCTAGCCATGGCAATCAGAGAAGGAAAAGAAATAAAAGGAATAAAAATTGGAAAAGAAGAAGTAAAACTGTCACTGTTTGCAGATGACATGATACTATACATACAGAATCCTAAAGATGCCACCAGAAAACTACTAGAGCTAATCAATGAATTTGGTAAAGTTGCAGGATACAAAATTAATGCACAGAAATCTCTTGCATTCCTATACATTAATGATAAAAAACCTGAAAGAGAAATTATGGACACACTCCCATTTACCATTGCAACAAAAAGAATAAAATACATAGGAATAAACTTACCTAGGGAAACAAAAGACCTGTATGCAGAAAACTATAAGACACTGATGAAAGAAATTAAAGATGATACCAACAGATGGAGAGATATACCATGTTCTTAGATTGGAAATATTAATATAGTGAAAATGACTATACCCAAAGCAATCTACAGATTCAATGCAATCCCTATCAAATTACCAATGACACTTTTTACAGAACTAGAACAAATCATCGTAAAATTTGTACGGAAACACAAAAGACTCCGAATAGCCAAAGCAATCTTGAGGGAAAAAAACGGAGCTGGAGGAATCAGGCTCCCTGACTTCAGACTATACTACAAAGGAACAGTCATCAAGGCAATATGGTACTGGCACAAAAACAGAAACATAGATAAATGGAACAAGATAGAAAGCCCAGAGATAAACCCACACATCTATTGTCAACTAATCTATGACAAAGGAGGCAAAGATATACAATGGAGAAAAGACAGCCTCTTCAATAAGTGGTGCTGGGAAAACTGGACAGCTACATGTAAAAGAATGAAATTAGGACACTCCCTAACACCATAAACAAAAATAAACTCAAAATGGATTCGAGACCTAAATTTAGGACTGGACACTATAAAACTCTTAGGGGAAAACATAGGAAGAACACTCTTTGACATAAATCACAGCAAAATCTTTTTTGATCCACCTCCTAGAGTAATGGAAATAAAAACAAAAATAAACAAATGGGACCTAATGAAACTTCAAAGCTTTTGCACAGCAAAGGAAACCATAAACAAGACGAAAAGACAACCCTCAGAATGGGAGAAAATATTCGCAAATGAATCAACGGACAAAGGATTAATCTCCAAAATATATAAGCAGCTCATGCAGCTCAATATTGAAGAAACAAACAACCCAATCCAAAAATGGGCAGAAGACCTAAATAGACATTTCTGCAAAGAAGACATACAGATGGCCAAGAAGCACATGAAAAGCTGCTCAACATCACTAATTATTAGAGAAATGCAAATCAAAACTACAGTGAGATATCACCTCCCACCAGTTAGAATGGGCATCATCAGAAAATTTACAAACAACAAATGCTGGAGAGGGTGCGGAGAAAAGGGAACTCTCTTGCACTGTTGGTGGGAATGTAAATTGATACAGCCACTATGGAGAACAGTATGGAGGTTCCTTAAGAAACTAAAAATAGAATTACCATATGACCCAGCAATCCCACTATTGGGTATATACCCAGAGAGAACCATAATTCAAAAAGACACATGCACCCCAATGTTCTTTGTAGCACTATTTACAATAGCCATGTCATGGAAGCAACCTAAATGCCTGTTGACAGATGAATGGATAAAGAAGTTGTGGTACATATATACAATGGAATATTACTCAGCCATAAAAAAGAACGAAATTGGGTCATTTGTAGAGATGTGGATGGATCTAGAGACTGTCATACAGAGTGAAGTAAGTCAGAAAGAGAAAAACAAATACTGTATATTAACTCATGTATGTGAAACCTAGAAGAATGGTACAGATGAACCAGTTTGCAGGGCAGAAGTTGAGACACAGATGTAGAGAACAAACGTATGGACACCAAGGGGGGAAAACCACATGGGGTGGGGATGGTGGTGTGCTGAATTGGGCGGTTGGGTTTGACTTGTATACACTGATGTGTATAAAATTGATGACTAATAAAAACCTGCAGTATAAAAAAACAAGAAAAAAAACAACTAATACTAAACTTCTTTGGGTTATTTGTATGGAAACATGTTAATATAAATGTTTCAAACATTACATGAAATTTCTAAAAATCTTATATGTTCTGGTATCATGTTATAAGTCATAATTCTAGTTATTACTTTAAAATGTATATCTCAGAAATAACTAAATTTTCTTGTCAATTGCATTACTATGAACTTTCATGAAATCTTTAACTGTGGTCATTTGTAAGTCTTTTGTAATTTACTGAGAGTTCTGGGTATACTCTGATGCTTTCACAAAAGTGTTTGTATAAAAAGAAGGGTTTCATCTTCAAGGAATTCATGGAAAAGACTCTGACAAGTACAGGTTTCTGGTAACTGACTATACTGCTGAACTGAATGAATAAGCATTTTCAGAACTCTAATGAATTCACAAAAGTGCTAACAAAAGATCAAGATAAAAAAAATTTATTACATGAGACTGAGTGAACTGATGAGGATGATTATAATTTTTGTGACTTTATGTTTGAAAAAAAAATCCCACAAGGACTCAGAGGCAAAAAATATACAAATCAATTTTCACTGCAAAGTAAAGGAGCTGTTACAGTGGAGGATTACTGGACTGAATGTCAATATTATGACATAATATGAGTGTGTTTCGTGTTTGGTAATTGCAATCATTGTTGCTTTTGTTGTGGTCATCCATTTACAATGCTTGGTGTCAGTTTATTTATCTCTTGTAAAAATAAAATACAGTGTGTGTGTGAGTTGTGAAAAAAAAAGGAAACTTTAAAAAAGAATCTACTGACTTCTATGATATATAAGAGAATGTTCTTGTTCTGAGGAAATGAATGGTATAGTATTAAGGGTACAGAGGCATGATTTAAGTTTAAAAGGATATCTCAACTAGTTCTAAAAAAGTGCTGGAGATTGATACAAATATAGATATAGATGTAGGGAGATAAAGCAAATTTGGCAAAATGAATCTGGTGAAGGTTATATGGGAGTTCTTTATACTATTTCCACAAGTTTTCTGTGAATTGTGTGTAAGTTTGAATTATAAACGAATACACAGTATGTGCTTTATCATTATGGGCACAATTTCATGTCATTGGAAAGTTCAGACCTATTGACTTAGTTAAGAGGCAGAGCAGGAGTGTATCTTCACTAATCGTGAGGCTTATTTAACTGCTTTTGTGGTAATATGTTGATGTGGAAGGGCCAGTCTGCTCGACTGATATTGGAACATTAGAGGTGGAGAAGGCAGCCTGCAGGTGGAACCTTTTTTTTTTAAGTTTTAATTTTTTTTTTCTTTTTGGAACACTTTGTTGACATATAATTCACATACATACAATTTATGCATTTAAAGTGTACAATTCAATGGCTTTTAGCATATTTACAGAGTTGTGCAACCACCATCGCTGTCAATTTTGGAACAATTTCATCTCCCCCCAAAGAAACCCCATACATCTTACCTCATCTTTATCACCGTCATCCCCTCAACCCTCACTCAGCCCAGCCCAAGGCAACCGCTAATCTGCTTTCTGTCTCTATTGATTTGCCTATTCTGTGCATTTCATATGGAATTATATAATATGTGGCCTTTTGTGACTGGCTTCTTTCACCTAGCATAATGTTTTCAAGGTTCATCCATGTTGTAGCATACATCAGTACTTCATTCCTATCGTACAAATAAGCCAAGGTGGTCCTAGCTTGTTTATTTCTTCACAGCAGTCTGAGTCCCCTAATCTCCAAAGTCTGCAGGTGCCACACTCAAAATTTTACACGTCTAGTTAAGAATAGCCCAGGGCTTCCCTGGTGGCGCAGTGGTTGAGAGTCCGCCTGCCGGTGCAGGGGACGCGGGTTCGTGCCCCTGTCCGGGAGGATCCCACATGCCGCGGAGCGGCTGGGCCCGTGAGCCATGGCCGCTGAGCCTGTGCGTCCGGAGCCTGTGCTCCGCAACGGGAGAGGCCACAACAGTGAAAGGCCCCACGTACCGTAAAAAAAAAAAAAAAAAAGAATAGCCCAAACAAGAAGATGTTTAGCCATATAGGGTCTGCCTGTTTTGCATACATTGGGAAACTATACCCAGCTTCTGCTGACCATTGACAAGATACAGCCTTGTGGTTTTAAGGCCCCAAGGTGCTACTGCCCTTCAGAGCTCTCCAATTCAAAGATTCATTGCAGTGCTTCTAAGCAAGGTCACCTAGACACATATGCCCTTGTTCTGGCACCCCTCCCTGGGGTTCCCTTGCCCTCCTCCCCTTTGGGGTTGTCATAAGCCTCTGCAACGTCTCATGTTGCAAGGAACTTCCCTTCTTATAGAACCCTGTCCAAATGCTGCCCAAAAATTCTTGCTGTGTGTTACTGCCTCTTAAGGTCATCTCTTTTTCCTCCATCCCCACCCCACAAATCTCACATAACCTCTCTAATTCCTTTTTATTGTTGAATAGCATTCCAGTGTATGGATAGACCACATTTTCTTTATCCATTCATGCCTTGATGGACATTTTGGTTGTTTCCATCTTTAGACTATTATTTTGGCTGTTATGAACATTTATGTCCAAGTTTTTGTTTGAACACTTATTTTTATTTCTCTTGCTAGGTGTAGCGTTGCTGGGACATAGGGTAACTCTATGTTTAATCCTTTGAAAAACTTCCAGACTGTCTTCCAAAGTGGCTGCGACATTTTCTACTCCCACCAGCAGCGTACAAGGGTTCCAATTATTACACATCCTAACCAACACTTGTTATTATATGACATTTTTATTATAACCATCCTAGTGGGTGTGAAGCAGTAACTCACTGTGGTTTTGATTTGCATTTTCCTGATGACTAATGATGTTGAGCATCTTTTCATGTGCTATTGGTCATTTGTATATCTTCCTTGGAGAAGGGTCTATTCAGATTCTTTGCTCATTTGTAAATAAGGTTATTTCATTATTAAGTTGTAAGAATTCTTCATATATTCCAGACACAACTTCCTTATCAGATATATGATTTTGAAATATTTTCTTCTATTCCATGGATTGTCTTTTTACTTTCTTGGCAATCAGCACAAAAGTTTAGAATTTTGTTGATGTCCAATTTATGTATTATTTTGTTGTTGTTGCTTAAGTTTTTGGTGCTATATCTAAGAATCCACTGCTAAATCCAGGATCATGAAGATTTAACCCTATGTTTTCTTCTAAGAGTTTTACAGTTTTAGCTCTTACATTTAGATCTTTGATCTATTTTGAGTTAATTTTTTTCTGTAGTGTAGGTTCATTTACATGTGGCGATCGTTTCCCTACTTCTGGAATATCTTTTCCCTGCCTCATTAGACTGTTTCACACCTTGGCCTCAACTTTGGTATTCTCAAATCAGAACCAAAAAAGTGAAGCAGTCAGTCCCCAAAGACCAGTGTCAGTGGGAGGCAGGGAGTGCAGAGGAAGCCCCCCATCTCCTGTAGACTGTGAGTTTAATCACTGCCCTCCACTGGGGCTTTTACTGTTTCAAGTCATCAAGCTTTTGTCTCAGCACCATTTGTTGAAAAGACAATTCTTTCCCTGTTGAATTGTCTTGGCATCCTTGTCCAAAATCAGTTGAACATGGACACATGGGTTTGTTTCTGGATTCTCAATTCTATCCCTTTGATTTGTAAATTTATCTTTATGTCAGGACTGCAACGTCTTGAGGCTTGGAGTGGAGCTTTTTATGTGACTCATTCCCCCAACGAATGAACTGCTCAGCTTAGGTTCCACCCTAGGCCCTGTCCTCTGCACCTAAGGATGTGGTGCCTTTTAAAGGAGATACTGCACTAGGTATTAGAACCTGTGCTGTGCCTCTGTCCATGTCTTTTGTTTCTCCTCCTTTCCTGCCTTTCTGTGGACTTCGTTGGACATTCCATCACTCAGGAGTATTTCCTTAGGCTGGTGGCAGTGGCTCGTGATGACTTGAAACAGTAAGAGCCCTGGTGGAGGGCAGTGATTAAACTCACAGTCTACAGGAGATGGGGGGGGGGCTTCCTCTGCACTCCCTGCCTCCCCCTGACTCTGGTCTTTGGGGACTGACTGCTTCACTTTTTTGGTTCTGATTTGAGAATACCAAAGTTGAGGCCAAGGTGTGAAACAGTCTAATGAGGCAGGGAAAAGATATTCCAGAAGTAGGGAAATGATCACTAGGAGGAAGAAGACATGGGCTCAATTCCTCAACACTTGGGCCTTTAGCCATCAAATGTTCTCTAGCCTTCCATCCCTTTGAAGGGAGGTAGAAAACAGATGCTGAGAAGTGAATCCATTCATCATCAGGAGTACCATGGCTGTAAAAACCTGAAACATTTCCAAAAAGGGAAATTTTACAGACTTGCTAGGGAACATAATAGAATCTGGAACTGGAAAAGCAAGTGAAAAGAAGCAAAGGTCACTGCCTTCAGGAGAGAAATATTGGGGAAAGGAGACATCCCAAAAGAGTGTTTTTCATATGGAAGAGGATGTGCGGAGAGCTCAGGTCATACATCTCCAGAATGAGGTCACTTCAGGTGATTTGCTGGGAACCAAGAAGACCTTATATGATCTGGGAATATATTTAATGAAAGCATCACTGGCAATGATTTTACACAGAGGAAGTGTTGGTTAATATTTCTCATCTGGAGCCCAGCTGGAACAGGATGGGGTGCAGGAAGGAGTCCAGGGATATCTAGAAAAGCCTCTTTCCTGGATGAGAAAACAGCATCACCATTTTGCAAATAGGAAGTGAAACATAAAGAAGGCAGGGACCACACCAGATTTAAGTTATACGATCAGAATTCCAGAGCCCATATCAGCACTATACCCACTAGCCCCTGACTCCAGAGGCCATGGGAAGGAAAAAGGAAGAGGCATAGAGACAAAGCCTAGCTTAGACTGGACTGCCACGTCTAGGGTGGCTCACCTTGGCTTTCTCTCTTGGGACACTGAGGCCAGCCTTTTTGTTCTTACCTAAAACAATGCATATTTCTAATAAACACCAGAGTAGCCAAGGGGTGGAATGAAGACTCTAATGGGTCCCCTTTGCACAGTGTGCAGAGGACACAATATGACAAGAGTGCCTAGAGCTGTGCCCTGTGGTGACCCTGGGACTTTGGTCTGTCCCCAATGTGTTATAAGCAGAATTTTTTTATACCTGAACAATTTTCTTACATGTTAATTACATGTTGATTTAAACAGTGCAAGAAACAAAACAAAAAAAAGTGATAATGACATAGAATTCCATCTGTTAACTATTGAGAATATTTTCACTTCTACTCTCCATGACTTAAAAATATACTCTAACTCACACACACACACACACACACACACACACAGAAGCACACATAATTTCTTCAAAAATTGAGTCTCGCAGTACGTGTTCTTTTTTTTTTTTAACATCTTTGTTGGAGTATAATTGCTTTACAATGATGTGTTCGTTTCTGCTTTATAACAAAGTGAATCAGCTATACAGATACATATATCCCCATATTTCCTCCCTCTTGCGTCTCTCTCCCACCCTCCCTATCCCACCCTTCTGGGTGGTCACAAAGCACCGAGCTGATCTCCCTGTGCTATGCGGCTGCTTCCCACTAGCTGGCTATTTTATATTTGATAGTGTATATATGTCCATGCCACTCTCTCACTATGTCCCAGCTTACCCTTCCCCCTCCCCGTGTCCTCAAGTCCATTTTATATGTCTGCCTCTTTTTTCCTGTCCTGCACCTAGTTTCTTCAGAACATTTTTTTTTTTCAGGTTCCAAATATATGTGTTAGCATATGGTATTTGTTTTCCTCTTTCTGACTTACTTCACTCTGTATGACAGATTCTAGGTCCATCCACCTCACTACAAATAACTCAATTTCATTTCTTTTTATGGCTGAGTAATATTCCATTGTATATATGTGCCACATCTTCTTTATCCATTCATCTGTCGATGGACACTTAGGTTGCTTCCATGTCCTGGCTATTGTAAATAGAGCTGCAATGAACATTGTGGTACATGACTCTTTTTGAATTATGGGTTTCTCAGGGTATATGCCCAGTAGTGGGATTGCTAGCTCATGTGGTAGTTTTATTTTTAGTTTTTTAAGGAACTTTCATACTGTTCTCCATAGTGGATGTATCAATTTATATTTTCACCAACAGTGCAAGAGTGTTCCGTTTTCTCCACACCCTCTCCAGCATTTGTTTGTAGATTTTTTGATGATAGCCACTCTGGTATGAGATGATATGTCATTGCAGTTTTGATTTCCATTTCATAATGACTAATGATGTTGAGCATTCTTTCCTGTGTTTGTTGGCACTCTGTATATCTTCTTTGGAGAAATGTCTATTTAGGTCTTTAGCCCATTTTTGGATGGGTTTGTTGGTTTTTTTGGTATTCAGTTGCATGAGCTGCTTGTAAATTTTGGAGATTAATCCTTTGTCAGTTGCTTCATTTGCAAAGATTTTCTCCCATTTTGAGGGTTATCTTTGCATCTTATTTATGTTTCCTTTGCTGTGCAAAGGAAATCATTTATGTTTAATTAGGTCCCATTTGTTAAATTTTGTTTTTATTTCCATTTATCTAGGAGGTGGGTCAAAAATGATTGTGCTGTGATTTATGTCATAGAGTGTTCTGCCTATGTTTTCCTCTAAGAGTTTCACAGTGTCCGGTCTTATATTTAGGTCTTTAATCCAATTTGGCTTTATTTTTGTGTATGGTGTTAGGGAGTGTTCTAATTTCATTCTTTTACATGTAGCTGTCCAGTTTTCCCAGCACCACTTATTGAAGAGGCTGTCTTTTCTCCATTGTATATTCTTGCCTCCTTTATCAAAAATAAGGTGACCACATGTGTGTGGGTTTATCTCTGGGCTTTCTATCCTGTTCCAGTGATCTATATTTCTGTTTTTGTGCCAGTACCATACTGTCTTGATTAGTGTAGATTTGTAGTATAGTCTGAAGTCAGGGAGCCTGATTCTTCCAGCTCTGTTGTTCTTACTCAGGATTGCTTTGGCTATTCGGGGTCTTTTGTGTTTCCATACACATTGTAAAAATTTTTTGTTCTAGTTCTGTGAAAAATGCCATTGGTAGTTTGATAGGGATTGCATTGAATCTGTAGATTGCTTTGGGTAGTAGAGTCATTTTCACAATGTTGATTCTTCCAATGCAAGAACATGGTAGATCTCTCCATCTGTTGGTATCATCTTTAATTTCTTTCATCAGTGTCTTATACTTTTCTGCATACAGGTCTCTTGTTTCCCTAGGTACGTTTATTCCTAGGTATCTTATTCTTTTTGTTGCAGTGGTAAATGGGAGTGTTTCCTTAATTTAACTTTCAGATTTTTCATCATTAGTGTATAGGAATGCCAGAGATTTCTGTGCATTAATTTTGTATCCTGCTACCTTACCAAATTCATTGATTAGCTCTAGTAGTTTCCTGGTAACATCTTTAGGATTCTCTATGTGTAATATCATGTCATCTGCAAACAGTGACAGCTTTACTTCTTTTCAGATTTGGATTCCTTTTATTTCTTTTTCTTCTCTGGTTGCTGAGACTAAAACTTCTAAAACAATGTTGAATAATAGTGGTGAGAGTGGGCAACCTTGTCTTGTTCCTGATCTTAGTGAAAATGGTTTCAGTTTTTCACCATTGAGGACAATGTTAGCTGTGGGTTTGTCATATACAGCCTTTATTATGTTGAGGTAAGTTCCCTCTATGCTTACTTTCTGGAGAGTTTTAAATCATAAACAGGTGTTGAATTTTGTTGAAAGCTTTTTCTGCTTCTATTGAGATGATCATATGGATTTTATTCTTCAATTTGTTAATATGGTGTATCACATTAATTGATTTGCATATATTGAAGCATCCTTGCATTCCTGGAATAAACCTCACTTGATCATGGTATATGATCTTTTTAATGTGCTGTTGGATTCTGTTTGCTGTATTTTGTTGAGGATTTTTGCATCTATGTTCATCAGTGATATTAGCCTGTAGTTTTCTTTCTTTGTGACACCTTTAACTGTTTTTTGTATCAGCGTGATGGTGGCCTCGTAGAATGAGTTTGGAGTGTTCCTCTCTCTGCTATATTATGGAAGAGTTTGAGAAGGATAAGTGTGAGCTGTTCTTTAAATTTTTGATAGAATTCGCCTGTGAAGCCATCCGGTCCTGGACTTTTGTTTGTTGGAAGATTGTTAATCACAGTTTCAATTTCATCACTTGTGATTAGTCTGTTTATGTTTTCTATTTCTTCCTGATTCAGTCTCAGAAGGTTGTGCTTTTCTAAGAATTTGTCCATTTATTCCAGGTTGTCCATTTTATTGGCATATGGTTGCTTGTGGTAATCTCTCATGAACCTTTGTATTTCTGCAGTGTCAGTTGTTACTTCTCCTTTTTCATTTCTAATTCTATTGATTTGACTCTTTTCCCCATTTTTTTCTTGATGAGTTTGGCTAATTGTTTATCAACTTTGTTTATTTTCTCAAAGTACTAATTTTTGTTATATTGATCTTTGCTATTGTTTCCTTAATTTCTTTTTCATTTATTTCTGATCTGATATTTAAGATTTCTTTCCTTCTGTTAATATTGGGGTATTTTGTTCTTCTTTCTCTAATTGCTGTAGGTGTAAGTTTAGGTTGTTTATTTGAGATGTTTCTTGTTTTTTGAGGTAGGATTGTATTGCTTTAAAAGTCCCTCTTAGAACTGTTTTTGCTACATCCCATAGGTTTTGGGTGGTCGTGTTTTCATTGTCATTTGTTTCTAGGTTTTTATGATTTCCTCTTTGATTTCTTCAGTGATCTCTCAGTTATTTAGTAGTATGTTTTATAGCCTCCATGAGTTTGCATTTTTTACAGATATTTTCCTGTAATTGATACCTAGTTTCATAGCGCTGTGGTCAGAAAAGATACTTGATACGATTTCAATTTTCTCACATTTACCAAGGCTTGATTTGTGACCCAAGATATGATCTATCCTGGAGAATGTTCCATGAAAACTTTAGAACAACATGCATTCTGTTGTTTTGGGATGGAATGTCCTATAAATATCAATTAATTCCATCTTGTTTAATGTATCATTTAAAGCTTGTGTTTCCTTATTTATTTTCATTGTGGATGATCTGTCCATTGGTGGAAGTGGGGTGTTAAAGTACCCTCCTATTATTGTGTTACTGTTGATTTCCCCTTTTATGGCTGTTAGTACTTGCCTTATGTATTAAGGTGCTCCTATGTTGGGTGCATAAATATTTACAATTGTTATATCTTCTTCTTGGATTGATCCCTTGATCATTATGTAGTGTCCTTCTTTGTTTCTTGTAATAGTCTTTATTTTAAAGTCTATTTTGTCTGATATGAGAATTGCTACTACAGCTTTTTTGAATTTTCATTTACATGGAATATCTTTTTCCATCCCCTCACTTTCAATCTGTATGTGTCCCTAGGTCTGAAGTGGGTCTCTAGTAGCCAGCATATATATGGGTCTTGTTTTTCTATCCATTCATCCAGTCTATGTCTTTTGGTTGGAAGCTTTAATCCATTTACACTTAAGGTAATTATCAATATGTATGTTCCTATTACCATTTTCTTAATTGTTTTGGGTTTGTTATTGTAGGCCTTTTCCTTCTCTTGTGTTTCTTGCCTAGAGAAGTTCCTTTAGCATTTGTTGTAAAGCTGGTTTGGTGGTGCTGAATTCTCTTAGCTTTTGCTTGTCTGTAAAGGTTTTAATTTCTCTGTCGAATCTGAATGTAATCCTTCCTGGGTAGAGTAATCTTGGTTTTAGGTTTTTCCTTTTCATCACTTTAAATATGCCCTGCCACTCCTTTCTGGCTTGCAGAGATTCTGCTGAAAGATCAGCTGTTAACCTTATGGGGTTCCCTTGTATGGTTTTTGTTGTTTTTTCCCTTACTGCTTTTAATATTTTTTCTTTGTATTTAATTTTTGATAGTTTGATTAATACGTGTCTTGGCGTGTTTCTCCTTGGGTTTATCCTGTATGGGACTCTCTGCGTTTCCTGGACTTGATTAAGTATTTCCTTTCCCATATTAGGGAAGTTTTCAACTATAATCTCTTCAAATATTTTCTCAGTCCCCCTTTTTTTTTCTCTTCTTCTTTTGGGACACCTATAATTCAAATGTTGGTGCATTTAATGTTGTCCCAGAGGTCTCTGAGACTGTCCTAAATTCTTTCATTCTTTTCTCTTTATTCTGCTCTGCAGTAGTTATGTCCACTATTTTATCTTCCAGGTCACTTATCCATTCTTCTGCCTCAGTTATTCTGCTATTGATTCCTTCTAGAGAATTTTTAATTTCATTTATTGTGTTGTTCATCACTGTTTGTTTGCTCTTTAGTTCTTCTAGGTCCTTGTTAAATGTTTATTGTATTTTCGCCATTGTGTTTGCAAGATTTTGGATATCTTTACTATCATTATTCTGAATTCTTTTTCAGGTAGACTGCCTATTTCCTCTTCATTTGTTTGGTCTGGTGGGTTTTTACCTTGCTCCTTCATCTGTTGTGTGTTCTCAGTCTTCTCATTATGCTTAACTTACTGGGTTTGGAGTCTCCTTTTCACAGGCTGCAGGTTTGTAGTTCCCATTGTTTTTGGTGTCTGTTCCCAGTGGCTAAGGTTGGTTCAGTGGGTTGTGTAGGCTTCCTGGTGGAGGGGACTAGTGCCTGTGTTCTCGTGGATGAGGCTGGATCTTGTCTTTCTGGTGGCCAGGTCCAAGTCTGGTGGTGTGTTTTGAGGTATCTCTGGCCTTATTATGATTTTAGGCAGCCTCTGTGCTAATGGATGGGGTTGTGTTCCTGTCTTGCTAGTTGATTGGCATAGGGTGTCCTTCACTGTTGCTTGCTGGTTGTTGAGTGGAGCTGGGTCTTCCCACTGAGATGGGGATCTCTGGGAGATTTTCGCTGTTTGATATTACGTGGAGCTGGGAGGTTTCTTGTGGACCAGTGTCCTGAACTTGGCTCTCCCACCTCAGAGGCACAGGCCTGATGCCTGGTTGGAGCAGCAAGACCCTGTTATCTGCACGGAAAAGGAGAAAAAGGGGGAAAAATATATATATCATTGCTCCCAAATCCAGAGCCTCAATTTCGGATGATTCGTTGTCTATTCAGGTGTTCCACAGATGCAGGGTACATCAAGTTGATTGTGGAGATTTAACCCACTGCTCTTGAGTCTGCAGGGAGAGATTTCCTTTCCTCTTCTTTTCTCGCACAGCTCCTGGGGTTCTGCTTTGGATTGGCCCCATCTCTGCCTGTAGGTCGCCTGGGGGCGTCTGTTCCCCACTCAGACAGGATGGGGTTAAAGTAGCAGCTGATTGGGGGCTCTGGCTCACTCAGGTCAGGGGAAGGGAGGGGCATGGAGTGCAGGGTGAGTCTGTAGTGGCAGAGTCTGGCGTGATGTTGCACCTGCCTGAGGCGCACTGTGTGTTCTCCCAGGGAAGTTGTCCCTGGATCACGGGACCCTGGCAGTGGCGGGCTGCACAGGCTCCCGGAATGGGAGGTGTAG
This sequence comes from Grampus griseus, assembly GCF_964374135.1. Lineage (NCBI taxonomy): Eukaryota > Metazoa > Chordata > Mammalia > Artiodactyla > Delphinidae > Grampus > Grampus griseus. Next base: position 86,582,945 of record NC_139000.1, on the reverse strand, counting down.
CTAGTGACCTGCATTTGCACACAGGCTTCTTGGTGGCTGCAGCAGCAGCCTTAGCATCTCATGCCTGTCTCTGAGGTCCACGCTGATAGCCGCGTCTCACACCCGTCTCTGGAGCTCGTTTAGGCAGTGCTCTTAATCCCCTCTCCTTGCGCGCCGCAAAACAAAGGGGCAAGAAAAAGTCTCTTGCCTCTTCGGCAGCACCAGACGTTTTCCCCGACACACTCCCGGCTAGCTGGGGCGCACTAGCCCCCTTCAGGGTATGTTCACGCAGCCAATCCCAGTCCTCTCCCTGGGATCTGACCTCCGAAGGCCGAGCCTCAGGTCCCAGCCCCAATCCACCCAGGTGGTGAGCAGACAAGCCTCTTGGGCCGGTGAGTGCTGGCCGGCACCAATCCTCTGTGCGGGATCTCTCCTATTTGCCCTCCGCACCCTTGTCTCTGTGCTGTCCTACATGGCTCTGAATCTTCCCCCCTCCACCACCCACAGTCTCTGCCAGTGAAGTGGCTTCCTAGTGTGTGGAAATTTTGCTCCTTCACGGCCCCCTCCCACTGGTTCAGGTCCTGTCCCTATTCTTCTGTTTCTGTTTTTCCTTTTTTCTTTTGCCCTACCCAGGTATGTGAGGAGTTTCTTGCCTTTTTGGAGCTCTGAGTTCTTCTGCCAGCGTTCAGTAGGTGTTCTGTAGGATTTGTTCCACATGTAGATGTATTTCTGATGTATTTGTGGTGAGGAAGGTGATCTGCATGTCTTAGTCGTCTGCCATCTTGTAACTCCTCTGTTTGCAGATTTTTTGATGATGGCCATTCTGACTGGTGTGAGGTGATATCTCACTATAGTTTTGATTTGCATTTCTCTAATGATTAGTGATGTTGAGCATTCTTTCATGTCTTTGTTGCCAATCTGTACATCTTCTTTGGAGAAATGTCTATTTAGGTCTTTAGCCCATTTTTGGATTGGGTTGTTGGTTCTTTTGATATTGAGCTGCTTGTAAATTTTGTAGATTAATCCTTTATCAGTTGCTTCATTTGCAAAGATTTTCTCCCATTCTGAAGGTTTTCTTTTTGTCTTATTTATGTTTTCCTTTGCTGTGCAAAAGCTTTTAAGTTTCATTAGGTCTCATTTGTATATTTTTGTTTTTATTTCCATTTCTCTAGGAGGTGGGTCAAAAAAGATCTTGCTGTGATTTATGTCATAGAGTGTTCTGCCTATGATTTCCTCTAAGAGTTTGATAGTGTCTGGCCCTACATTTCGGTCTTTAATCCATTTTGAGTTTAGTTTTGTGTATGGTGTTAGGGAGTGTTCTAATTTCATTCTTTTACATGTAGCTGTCCAGTTTTCCCAGCACTACTTATTGAAGAAGCTGTCTTTTCTCCATTGTATGTTCTTGCCTCCTTTATCAAAAATAAGGTGACCATATATATGTGTGTGGGTTAATCTCTGGGCTTTCTATCCTGTTCTAGTGATTTATATTTCTGTTTTTGTGCCAGTACCATACTGTCTTGATTACTGTAGCTTTGTAGTATAGTCTGAAGTCAGGGAGCCTGATTCCTCCAGCTCCTTTTTTCTTTCTCACGATTGCTTTGGCTATTCGGGATCTTTTATGTTTCCACACAAATTGTGAAATTTTTTGTTTTAGTTCTGTGAAAAATGCCATTGGTAGTTTGATAGGGATTGCATTGAATCTGTAGATTGCTTTGGGTAGTACAGTCATTTTTACAATGTTGATTCTTCCAATCCAAGAACATGGTATATCTCTCGACCTCTTTGTATCATCTTTAATTTCTTTCATCAGTGTCATCGTTTTTTGCATACATGTCTTTTGTCTCCTTAGGTTGGTTAATACCTAGGTATTTTGTTCTTTTTGTTGCAATGGTAAATGGGAGTGTTTTCTTAATATCACTGTCAGATTTTTCATCATTAGTGCATAGGAATGCAAGAGATTTCTGTCCATTAATTTTGTATCCTGTTACTTTTCCAAATTCATTGATTAGCTCTAGTAGTTTTCTGGTAGCATCTTTAGGATTCTTTATGTATAGTATCATGTCATCTGCAATCAGTGACAGCTTTACTTCTTCTTTTCCATTTTGAATTCCTTTTATTTCTTGTTCTTCTCTGATTGCTGTGACTAAAACTTCCCAAACTATGTTGAATAATAGTAGTGAGAGTGGACAACCTTTTCTTCTTCCTGATCTTAGAGGAAATGGTTTCATTTTTTCACCATTGAGAATGATGTTGGCTGTGGATTTGTCATATATGGCCTTTATTATGTTGAGGTAAGTTCTCTCTCTGCCTACTTTCTGGAGGGTTTTTATCATAAATGGGTGTTGAATTTTGTGAAAATCTCTTTCTGCTTCTATTGAGATGATCATGTGGTTTTTCTCCTTCAATTTGTTAATATTGTGTATCACATTGATCGATTTGCGTATATTGAAGAATCCTTGTATTCCTGAGATAAACCCCACTTGATCATGGTGTACGATCCTTTTAATGTGCTGTTGGATTCTGTTCGCTAGTATTTTGTTGAGAAGTTTTGCATTTGTGTTCATCAGTGTTATTGGCCTGTAGTTTTCTTTCTTTGTGACATCTTTGTCTGGTTTTGGTATCAGGGTGATGGTGGCCTCATAGAATGAGTTTGGGAGTATTCCTCCCTCTGCTATATTTTGGAAGAGATTGAGAAGGATAGGTGTTAGGTCTTCTCTAAATGTTTTATAGAATTCACCTGTGAAGCCATCTGGTCCTGACCATTTTTTTGTTGGAAGATTGTTAATCACAGTTTCAATTTCATCACTTGTGATTGGTCTGGTAATATTTTCTATTTCTTCCTGGTTCAGTCTCAGAAGGTTGTGCTTTTCTGAGAATTTGTCCATTTCTTCTAGTTTGTCCATTTTATTGGCATATAGTTTCTTGTACTAATCTCTCATGATCCTTTGTATTTCTGCAATGTCAGTTGTTATTTCTCCTTTTTCATTTCTAATTCTATTGATTTGAGTCTTCTCCCTTTTTTTCTTGATGAATCTGTTTGTCTGTTTTCTGTATAGTAGTTTGTATTTGCTAATCCCAAACTCCAAGTTTATCACTCCTTCCCCCTATCCCCTTTGGTAACCATCAGTTTGTTTTCTAGGTCTGTGAGTCTGTTTCTGTTTTATACATAAGTTCTTTTGCATCATGCACGTCATTTTTAGTGCTTGCTTCGTATTCCATCCCAGGGATGTATCACAACCTTCAAGTGGATAGTGTATTAGACTAATAATTATAATCAGAGCAACACATTTTTGAGAGTCCTGGGCAGAGCCAGAACAGGGCTCTCTGTTAGACATCCATCTTGCATCTATCAACTTTTCAGAAAGAAATAGGGGTCTATACAAAGGAGGACTGGGAAAAATAGTGGTCCCATGCCTAGTAAACACTGAATCCTGTTTAAGAATTCCTTCTTTCTTTCTTTCTTTCTTTTTTTTGTGCTACGTGGGCCTCTCACTGTTGTGGCCTCTCCCGTTGCGGAGCACAGGCTCCGGACGCGCAGGCTCAGCGGCCATGGCTCACGGGCCTAGCCGCTCCATGGCCTGTGGGATCTTCCTGGACCAGGGCATGAACCCATGTCCCCTGCATCAGCAGGTGGACTCTCAACCACTGCGCCACCAGGGAAGCCCAAGAATTCCTTATTTCTGATGGTTCCCTTAAGCTTCAGTGAAATTGATGGCTTCCCTGGAATAGATAATATCTAAATGAGATAACACATTTAAAGTGATCTGTGAGATATAAAATTGCTATATAATCATAATAATAATGATAATGCTAACAACACAATATTAATAGCATTTTATTATAAATTAAGTACTAGACTTTGGGTCTACAGTGGGAACCTATAGAAGATTTAGAATTACACAAAGCAATAGCTTGTTTCACTTTAGCTGCATGTGCTCCTGAAAGATTGGGACAAATAAATGCTTAATAAATTAAATCATACATTCACACTTAAACTTGGAAATGGCTTTATTTTCCTTTCTGATTGGTGTTCAATTTTCTCTGCTCTTAAAACTTTAGTTTTAAGTTCTCCCAAGAGGCTAAGGTTTGGCAAACACTTAAACCTTCCAGGGGAACTTCCTAAGTCTAAGTCTAAGTCTAACTTCCTAAGTCTAAGTGCAGGGCATCCTGTTTGCCACCTTCCCCCTCTCGCCATCCACCCTCACCCTCCCAACTGACCCTGTCCTAAGAGTCTGGCTTGTATGGACTGCATTCTACAGCTGCCAGGTCCTCAGGCTTCTGGGTGGGCTTGGCCAGTGGGGGCCCCAACAGGAGATCAGAGGGAGGGGGGAGAGGGGTTCAGGGTATTCAGGGTATTCATGCTCTGGCTTCCTCCCTGCAAAGTCATCTCACAGGAAGGCATCCTCCACACAACTCTCTCCTTCCAGGAGCCCATAACTTCTCCTTTCCTCATCCCATTGGGTCTGGCGGTAATAACAGCTCCACTGCTTTAGCCTACACCTTGTAAATTGTACCTTTGCAAAGACACCCTATTCTAATTATTGTAATTTGAGTGTGCCTTCTCTTTCCTGTTGGGTCCCTGTCTGATAAAGTCTGGAGGGTTCAGGAATCATTTGACAGTAGATTGCATCCTTCCTTAATTTGGTGGCTAGAAGCCAGTGGAGGCTTTGCTATTTCTTTCAAGGGCTCTGTGAATTAAAGATAAGGACACACAAAAGAGGAAGGGCATCAAGGATCTGGGTGCTAGACAGAAATGGCAAAGCCATCAGTGGTAGAAGATCATAGTGGTTAGGCGTGTAAGCTTTGGTGCCACGCTGCCTGCATTCAGGTAAAGCCCTGTGCTCACTATGGTAACCAGCCTCGAAGATGGCCTCCAGTGACCCTGCCTCCTACATTCTTCCCCTGTGAAATCCTTCCCTTTGAGAGTGGGAGCGTGTGACTTCTAACTAACAGAATATGTCATTTTTGTGATTATGTTGCATTAGATTGTAACTTCTTTGCTAGCAGACCCTCTCCCAGGCGGGCTTTGATGATGCAAGCTGCCATGCTGTGAGTCATCATAAAAAGAAGCCCATGAGGCAAGGAAACGAGGTGGTATTTGGCCAAAAGCCAACAGGGAACTGAGGCTTTCACCCCAACAGTACTCAAGGATCTGCCACCTCCAAAAACCCTGTGAGTTTGGAAGCAAATCCTTCCCCAGTCAAGTCTCCAGATGAAACCCCAGCCCCGGCTGATACCTTGATTGCAGCCTCATAAGACACCTTGAGCCAGATCACTCAGCTAAGCTGTGCCTGGGTTCCTGACACAGGAATAATAAATAATATCAGGTAATAAATGAGATAATAAATGAGCTTTGTTTTAAGCCACTGACTTTGTGGTAATTTGTTAGGCAACAAAAGATAGTGATATACTTACTAACTGTGTGACTGCAGGGAAGTTACTAAACCAATTTATGTCTTAGTTTCCTCATCTTTAAAACTGGAATCAGGATAATAATTATACACTTCTGCTTTGTAGCGCTGGGGTAAGAATGAGATGGGTGAGCTGTAACATGCCTAAAGCAGCACCTGTCATAGAGGTGGCTGATCACATAAACGTTGGCTATTATTTTTAGAGCAGATCATGTAGTCCCTTCAGGGATATGCCACCTTCCCTGATAATAAGATTCAGTTGACCCTGAGCCCCAACTTTCCTCCCTCATTTGTCTCTTTGCTAAGTCTGGCATTTAATAACAGATTTCCACAGAGCAGAAAGCTTTTGCAACTTTGCAGAGCCCTAGAGCATGAAAACATTGCCCTGAACTTTTTCTGAGACTCAGTCACCTGCTCTGTCATCCTCTCTGTGGATTCTTCCCTGCTGTGATTTCTGAATGCCTTCGAAAATCAGCTGGAGACACAGTTTGGCTGACTTGTGGAGCTCTGGATCAGAGCACAAATCTGGATGTTTGTTTGGTGGCATTTCTTATAATGCATCCCTCTAGGGGCCAGCAGAGCATCAGAGACCAGTGGCATTTGGACACCAGAGAGGAGGGTCTTCAACCCTGCGTCTCCCAAAACAAAGTGTTCAGCTCCTAAAGTGCATTTCACTCTTCTGCCCAGACCTTGGATCCTTCTCTCTTCCTGCGTCTGATAGACTTAAGATTTCAAGGATCTTTTCCTGTCAGTCCCCTTTCCACATACCTTCTCTCCATACACTCCAAACTTTCAGATCCATCTTCTCACCAGAGTGAGGCCTAGGCCTCCAAGCTCCTTCCCATCTCCTTGTACCCACCCATGCTCCTTTTTCTTCATAGAATTTTACCTTTCCATCCAGTAGGCCCTCTCTGATCCAGATTCACTTTTACCTCCTGTTCCTACCTACCTAGATTAGGTGGACACAGGTTTTCCCCATTGTTCCAAAAGCCACCCCCCACCAAATAAACACACAGAAACCTATGCACATATGTGGGATATACTGCCCCACATGCTGTGGGAGAGCAAACAGACCCAAAGAGGAAAAAGCACTCTTCAAATTAGCCTCCAGCTAGCGGTCGTCACCCCAGGAGTAAAGTCCAGGTGTCCTGACCCAGAGTAGACACTGTCAGACAACAGAGCTGACCTGTCAGCTGGGTCTAGTCAGCTGTGTGATAGTTTTGGTTAGTTTTGACCCCATGAGGTAGGGGCAGAGCTGGATGTGGGCAACACTCAGGAAATAGGGGCTGACTCAGAGGGCAGGGAAATTAAGTAGTTGGAGCTCATTTGGAAAAACAGCCCCCACTTTGGGTGGAGCCTTTCTGGGAGGTGCATTTCATGCATTTCACAATGGCTGTTTACCTTTTAGTGTGCTGCCAGCTCTCAGGGACTCCACTGCATGTGTTCTGTTTCAGGGAAAATGATTCTCTTCATTGCCAGTTGTGGTTTTTTAGTTTTTGTTTATTTTATTTTTTATTATTATTATTTTTTGTGGTATGTGGGCCTCTCACTGCTGTGGCCTCTCCCGCTGCGGAGCACAGGCTCAGGACGCGCAGGCCCAGCGGCCATGGCTCACGGGCCCAGCCGCTCCGCGGGATGCGGGATCCTCCCAGACCGGGGCACGAACCTGCGTCCCCTGCATCGGCAGGCGGACTCTCAACCACTGCGCCACCAGGGAAGCCCCAGTCGTGGTTTTTTAACATGTGAGGAAGCAGCTCCCCTGCATCTTTTAAATCTCCCTTTGCTGAGTGCTGGGCTGCAACACAGAGGAGAGAAAGGGGGAAACATAGAGGGGGTTTTTCCACAGGGATAATTTATTATTAGCAGCAGCACTACTTTCTTCCTTTTACCGCTCTTTTTTGTGGGGTGGTGGGTAGACACTACAGTCTTGTGTGTGGGTGGGCAGATGAGTGAGTGGATAGATAGACGGAAGAGGGAGTTTCCTTCTTGGGATTCTCATAATCGGTCTGTGGTTTACATCCCATTCATCTGGAGGGTACCGGGATTAATCAGAAACAGCTCGAGCTGAAACTGCCTCTACTGTCACAAACACGCTGAACTCCGTCAGGGTCTCTTTTCTCCTTCCCACCAATCAACTCCTGCTCTATTTTAAACAAAACTTCCTCCAAGTGTCCTTAATCTCAGGTAACCACCATGTACAATGCTCATTATTTAAACTAAAAGCAGTACGTACATAGAGTAACAAAACAAAACAAAACAGTACAGAGAAGTGTACGATAAAATCCCAGTTGTTCCCCCCAAAAGAAACTTTCAGAGATTGGACGTTTACAGAAAAATGTCAGCTCCTAAACCAGGAAAGATTATATACTTTTTATTTATATAAAAGAAATTTCTCTATATCCACAACTCTGGCCCTTGCTGATTTTACTTTCTACACATTAGAGCTCTTTCAAATTAGCATGTGATCACTCTAGTTCATTCTTTATAATGGCTGTATTGTATTCCATCGTATGGTTACATCTAATTTATTCAATCAGTTTTCTGTTTATAGTTGTTTTGGTGATTTGCAGTTTTTCACGTGGCAGCTTCAGCGGCAGAAGTCTCCTGACTGGAATGCCGGCCCTGGCGGTCATTGGCATGTTGGTCCTGTTTAAGGAGTCTGCCAGCCAGGCGCTGAGCCCACGGTCTCTCAGAGATGTTTCCTCCTGCAGCGAGGCCCCACCACAGGAGGGACAAGGCCCAGGCACTGCATGCTAAAGAGGTGCAGAAAAAGATAATTGGGCTCCAACACACAAGACCTCCAGAGGGAGCAGGGAGAACATTCTCTGGGAGCCTGAGCCATGGGCTCTGGTCCTACCTCTACAGAAGAGTAAGAAACACAAGGGGCATGGACCAGCCATTCATTGTGCTCTGACTCTGAGCCAGCCACTTCGCACAGGCCATGGCCTTTCCTCCTCATCACAAGGGGAGGTATCATCAGCCCCATGGGTGTGGGGACTGAAGCACCGGTGCTAAGTCGCCTGCCATGGGTCAACACTATTTTTGTCCTAGTGGCACATGCCAGGGATTGCTTCTCTGTTAATTCCAAGTTTGAAATTCTCTTCTTCCCAACCTCACTTTGCTCTCCTTTTAGCCACTCTTTTCTTTTCTTCTGCCCTCCCTTTTCAGGATAAACTAAATGAGGCCAAGAAGTTTTTATTGAGCACCTACTCTTTGCAGAACACTTCTTTTTCTCCTTATCCTATAGCTTTCCAAATGGGAGGCACAGTTGTCTAAGAGATTCCATGGTCTCCAATCATGCCCATTGGGTCGCAGACTCAAGAAGTCTGTCTTCCTGATGCTCAACATCACTAATTCTCAAAGAAATGAAAATCAAAAGTACAATGAAGTACCACCTCATACTGGTCAGAATGGCCATAATTAAAAAGTCTACAAATAACAAATGCTGGAGAAGGTGTAGAGAAAAAGAACCCTCCTACATTGTTGGTGGGAATGTAAATTGGTGCAGCCACTATGGAAAACAGTATGGAGGTTCCTTAATAAACTAAAAATAGAGTTGCCGTATGATCCAGCAATCCCACTCCTGGGCATATGTCTGGAGAAAACTCTAATTCGAAAAGATACATGCACCCCAATGTTCATTGCAGCACTATTTACAATAGCCAAGCCATGGAAGTAACCTAAATGTCCATCAACAAATGGCATGGATAAAGAAGATGTGGTACATATATACAGTGGAATACTACTCAGCTATAACAAAGAATTGAAATAATGCCATTTGCAACAACATGGATGGACTAGAGATTATCATACTAAGTGAAGTAAGTCAGAAGAAGAAAGACTCACAGACATAGAAAACAAATTTATGGTTACCAAAGGGGAAAGAGTTTGAGTGAGGGAGAAATTAGGAGTTTGGGATTAGCAGATACAAACTCCTATACAGAAAATAGATAAACAATAAAGTCCTACTGTATAGCACAGGGAACTATATTCAGTATCCTGTAATAAACCATAATGGAAAAGAATATGAAAAAGAATAGTATAGGGCTTCCTTGGTGGCGCCGTGGTTGAGAATCCACCTGCTGATGCAGGGGACGCGGGTTCGTGCCCCGGTCCGGGAGGATCCCACATGCCACGGAGCGGCTGGGCCCATGGGCCATGGCCACTGGGCCTGCGCGTCCGGAGCCTGTGCTCCGCAACGGGAGAGGCCACAGCAGTGAGAGGCCCACGTACTGCAAAAAAAAAAAAAAAAAAAAAAAGAATAGTATATATATGTATAAGTGAATCACTTTGCTGTACACCTGAAACTAACACAACATTGTAAATCAATTATTCTTCAATTAAAAAAAAAAAAAGAAGTCCAACTTTCCAAGGTCTCCTTCGGAGGAAATCACAGGATGCCCTCCTGACGTATAGGACAAGTGGCTTGAGGAGGGGGGCTGGTAGTGAAGTGGGTCCTCTCTGTCTTCCCGGGTCTCCTGCCAATGCAATGAACCCGGGGCTTCTCCAGGTTGCACTCTGAGCTCCAGTGCTGAGTGTATCAGAGGCTGGGATGCTGGAGGCTGCACCAGGGCTCAGGCCACAGGGACCCTGGAGGGGAGGGAACTTAGAGGTCCCTGGGGCAGGGTGAAGACAGCATGCTAGTTTCTCCAGGGGCTGGATCCTGAAGGAGGAAGGATATGCAGTCAGAAGTCAGACACCCACGTCCTGTCCCCACCGCCACCCCACCAGCGCCCATGGGAAATGGGCTCTGAGAGGTGGATTGACAGCAAGTAACACAGTCCCAGGCTCCCTGCTCCCATCGAACTCCTGGGTTATTAGCAAGGCTATGGGAGCTCCCCAAAGTGCTTCAAAGTTTGAATGAGGCAGCCATTCATTGGGCAGTTGCTGAGGCCAGGCGCTGTCTAAGCCGGGCCCTTTTCTCAACCCCATAACAGCCCTGCAAGGCAGCTATCAATACTCACATTTTACAGATAGGAAGACAGAAGCTAAAGTTAGTCAACTGTGTGTTCCAGAGCCCAGAGCACGTATAAGGCGGGCAGACAAACTCTGTGAGCCCCAGGCGGGGAGGAAACCTGGGTGGCAGCCTGCGGTGCACAGGAGGTGGCTCTGGCTGGGGCGCGGGAAGCAGCGGCATTATAAGAGCCCTTTGGGCCTTGTCTTCCTTGAAGGGGCTATTTCCCGTTGAATCCATAACACTGGAGCAGATTGGATTCTGACAAATCCCTTGGCAGCCTTTCCCTAATGGAACATCCAGAGAGAAAAAGTCCCCTGTCTTCCTACATGTCCCTTGTAACCTCCTCCCCACCACAGGGACCTTGTTTGCTCTGGCAGACAGGGAGCCCATTCAGAGTCCTGGGGTGGCACAGGTAGAGTCTATCCTGGGAGCCTGGACCCCACGCCTGGTTAGTGGGGTTGGAGTGGCCTCCGGAAGCCTCCTTTGGCTCGAGTGGGGGAGGGCGCTGACCTTATTCTGGCCGATGAGAAGGACTGACTTTACGGTTCTATCTTGCCCCATACACCAGAAAGCCACTTCGAGCTGGTGGAACGGGGCCTGGTGGGCGGGATGGTGGCTGGCTGGTGGGGCCGTGGTCTCTGCTGGTTGCAGGGAAGGTGATTCTAGAGCCATCATCAGCCCTAGAGGGTGCCAGGCCGCGTCCACGGGGACAATCTTAGCTGTACCTACTTGGGACACCCACAGCTACCCAGTTTAGCTTTTTATTTATGCTGCAATCATAGAGCTTTCTTTCTTATACAAGGAGGGGCTTCCCAGAGCTTTATAGTTTTCCAAGGGTGGGAAAAACAACCTTACCTTAGGCTCAGACCACATCTGATTATGAAGGGGCTGTGAGTGAATTACACTCAAGCTGCCACCCAACACCCCCCCACCCCCACCCCCACCTTGGAGGCAGGACAGGCCCTCATTCCCAGCTCCAGGCACAGGCAGCTCAGCCCCGCCCAGGGCCAGCCCCTCAGAGGAACGTCAAGGTCACTGTGAGGAAGGAACGTTCACAGCTTTTCCCCCTCCTGCCTTCTTGCTGGCCACAACTGTGCAGGACTAGCTGAAGCTTATTATGTTTAAATATTCGAAAATGCTTCGCTAAATACGGCGGCTTGTTTGCTTTTGCTGACAGCAACAGTCTACCCACAGAGCCCTTTCAAACCTCAGCGGTGTTTGGAAAGTGGACAAGGGACTCATTCAGTGACGCACAAGTTTGACCGGAGCCAGGAATGAAGCCTGGATTTCTTGAAATGAGGAGTAGCCTCAGACCACACACAGAGATGGTTCTGAACCAGCGGTGCTGCGCTCCCCCCTGCCCCCATCACACACACACACACACACACACACACACACTCCCTCCCTCTCCTCGCCCTGACAGAGGGTCCCCACTGACAGCGGGAAAGCTCACTGGCGTCCACAGCTGAATGTGAAGGGGTGTCCTTGGCTTTGGCGGCCCTTTGTTAGCAATGAGCTGATGAAAAACATGGATTACTCCAGTGTGTACACCCCATCCTGAAGAGAGCTCACACAAAAGCCAGAGCCACCTAAACACAGCTGTCAGAGAAGAAAATGGAGCCGAATGGAGTTGTTGAAATCAATTTTGTGTGGGGAGTCAAGAAACACACAACTTTTTCCCCAGAATGAGGTCCATCCTGTGAAAACTTGCCCTGTGTTCAGCGAGTCCGGGGGATGCCCCTTCCCCCCCGGCCCCCCTTCCTGAAATGTGGGCCCACCCAAATGAGATTAGGAGGACTCTAGGAGTATGCTTCTTGCGGGAGACATCGGGGCAAAATTATTGTTGTTTCCCTGTCACTGACTGCACACTTCAGGCAGGGTAAACTGAATCTGACTAGGGCCCTGTTTGAAGTTTAGAAGATTTAGGCTTTCTTTTTTTCCCTTTTGAACTTTTATTTAGACATAGGTTCCAATGCATCCAAGGAGCACGAGGCAGTTACACCCAAGAAGTATTTATGGTGCTTCAGTGAACTGAGTGGGTTAGAGGCAGAGCTGGGCAGGGTGAGGGAGGGCAGCCCCAGCCCCCACCCCGAGTCCTGGTCCTTACGAAGGGAAGCTAGGCCCAGACAGACATCACTGCCACATCTAGCTTGGCAAAAACTGCCACGCTTTTTCACGGTTTTTGTTTTTCCTTCACCATCCACTACCCACCCCCGCCCCTCCGCGCTGTGCCGGGTGCGGCGTGGGAGGCAGATTGCCGGCGCCTCCTAAGGTTGTCCCCGCTTGCCTCTCACTAGGGTGCTTCAAGGAGAGTGACCTGGAGAGAAGACTTGTGGACTGCCTTCTTTCTTCTGACACTCACACTTTCTGAAAGGAGAAAATTATTTTGCCAAGAATAGGTACAAAGTTGGAAGCCCAGGGGTTCTGGTTTGGTTTGGAACGGGAACCACACAGTTCCAGGATGTCTTAATGGGGTACACAGATTCTTAACCTCAAGCAGTGCAGACAGTCAGGAGAATGAGTTCTCTCTTCCAAGCTTCCTTGGGGTTTTCCTGAAGCTTCCTCTTAGTCTCTGACCATGCTGGTGAAATTATTGACCTCGGTTTCCCTAGCCCAGAGCACAAACCACAGAGATGGAACAAAGGCCAAAGGTTCCTGGCTGAGTGGTCACTTCGCATCCAGGAAGGTTTCCTCCCTCCATCCTGGGTTGTTAGAGCCAGCTACCACTTCAGGCGATGGTGTCACCTCCCACAATAAACTCACTCATATTTTAACTCAAGAGCTGCTCTTTCATCCTTCTGCTCTGTACCGCTGGGAATTCATGTCCTTGTTCCCTTGCTAAATAGACACCCAACCTTCTACTCCCCTGGCATCTCTGCTCCTGCACCTCCACCCCTCCCATTCCTGCTGCTGTTGCCTCTGGAACACCAGGTAAACAGAGGGCCGGGCCTATAACATCCACATGTCCTCCTGGAGAGCCAGCCTCTCACCTGTGGCCCAGGGTGTCACACCCAGGTCAATCCTCCTCCGCAGGCGTCCCAGGAGGGACAGAAAAATACAGCTTCCCCAAGCAGTAAAATAGAGATCATGATTCTGATCTTGCAGGACAATGTGAAAAAAGTAAGATCCCCCCTTTTTTAAAGTCCACCAATATTTATCAAATATCTATTACATTCCGGGTACAGAAACATTGCCAGTTCCCAGTTATTTGGTAAATACTCTGGAACACATTAGCAGAGCAAGGAGTAACAGTTTTGAACATTATAACTAGGTGTGGCAGAGACTGTAGCGCTCACCAATCAATACCTGATTCCTGTGATCCTCTCTTCCCGCTGCGCGCACCCCTGGAATACAGTCTCAGCCTCCCTTGCTGTCAGGTGTAGCCATGTGACTGGGTCCCAGCCAACGAGATGTGAGCATGTGATGTGTGCCGCGTCCAGGCCCAGCCCATAAGAACTTCCCACACTTTACAAAAATGAACTCAAACATGGATCACAGACTTAAACATAAAATTATAAAACCTTTAGAAAAAAACATAGAAGAAAATCTTTGGAATCCAGAGCTAGGCAAAGAGTTCTTAGGCTTGACATAAACTCACAAACCATAAAATGAAAAAAATCCTTTAGACTTCCTAAATTAGACTTCATCACAATGAAAGCCTCTGTTCAGAGAAAGACTCTGTTAAGAAGATGAGAAGACAAGCTACAGACTGGGAGAAAATATTCGTAAACCATACATCCATATGTCTAGAATACATACAAACCTCTCAAAACTCAGTAGTCAAAAAACAAACAATCTAACTAGAAAATGGACAAAAAAACATGAAGAGAGACATTTCACTGGAAAGGATATACAGAATCAAATAAGCACGTGAAAGACGCTCAGCATCATTAACCATTAGGGAAATGCAAATTAAAATGGCAATGAGATAACCATACCAGAAAACAGTTCGGCATTTTCTTAAAAAAACAGAAACAAAAACAAAAAAATGAAACATGCAAATATCTTCTACCCCGGTGATTACACCCCTGAGCAGTTACCCCAGAGAAATGAAGACTTATGTACTTATGTTCACATAAAAACCTCTATACAAATGTTTACAGCAGCTTTATTCATAGTAGCCAAAAATTGGAAACAGCCCAGAGCTCCTTCAGTGGGTGAATGGTTAACAAATTGTGGCACATCATACCATGGAACACTGTTCAGCAATAAAAAAGAACAAACTATTGCTACATGTAACAACCTGGAAGAATCTCCACAGGAATTATGCTGAGTGAAAAAAATCCAGTCTCAAAAGGTTACATAACGGAGCTTCCCTGGTGGCGCAGTGGTTAAGAATCCGCCTGCCAATGCAGGGGATACAGATTCGATCCCTGGTCCGGGAAGACCCCACATGACGCGGAGCAACTAAGCCCGTGCGCCACAACTATTGAGCCCGCATGCCACAACTACTGAAAACCACATGCCTAGAGTCCACAATCACAACAAGAGAAGCCACCGCAATGAGAAGCCCGCGCACCACAGCAAAGAGTAGCCCCCACTCGCAGCAACTAGAGAAAGCCCATGTGCAGCAACAAAGACCCAATGCAGCCATAAATAAATAAATAAATAAATAAATTTAAAAAAGATTACGTACTATATGATTTCACATATACAATATGATTGAAATGACAAAATTATAGAACTGGAGAACAGATTAGCTTGCCAGGGATTAAGGAGGGGATGAAGGTGGGAGGAAAGCAGGTGTGGTTGTAAAAGGGCAACATGAGGGATCCTTGTGTGATGGTACTGTTCTCTATCTTGACGGTATTAATGTCAGCACTGGCTGTGTTATTGAACTAGAGTTTTGTAAGGTGTTACCATTGGGAAAAACTGGGTGAAGGGTCCATGGGTTCTTTCTGTATTATTTCTTACAACTTCATGTAAATCTACGATTGTCTCAAAACAACAGGTTTGGTTACTGGACCCCCCAAATACCCCTAGGACACATGATCCAGTGATCTTTCATCACTGAGAAAGATTAACAGAGAAAGGCAAACCCCAAAGTGTCCCTGAATGGCCATGTCCTGCAAAGTCAATCCCTCAACCTCCCATACTAGGCTGAGATATAATCAAGAAAAAACTTTTCTCGTGTTAAAGCACTGATGTCTGGAGATTGTTTGTTACTGCAGTCACTTCTACTTACCCTGACTAATGACACACTGAGGATCTGGGACTTTAACCCAAATTTGGGTTCCACAGGGAACAGACAAGTTGTGCTGACTTTCTCATGAAACTATTTTGGTCTCTAGTGCTGAGAAATTACCCCATCTTTCTGTCTGTGTGAAAATCAGGGATCGACTCCCACTTCAGCACTTACTGGCATTTGGAGTTTAAGTCACTGGACTTCTCTAAGCCGCATTCTCCCCTGCTGCAAGACTAGGGAGTAAAGAAGTGAGGTGCATATACGTGTACTTACCTGTGCAGCTGAGATTGGGGGTTATGTGTCCAGCAGCCTCCTCCTTGTTCTCTTTGTGATCTGACTCTTCTGGTCTCCCAGTAATTCTCTGTCTTAGCTCCGGAGTGACCTTTTCTAAAAATGGACCTGATCATTTGCCTTGGTTAAAAAATAACAATAATGACAATGACAAAATGGTAGTGATGCTGTTATTAATAATGATAGCTGGGCTTCCCTGGTGGCACAGTGGTTGAGAATCCTCCTGCCAATGCAGGGGACACGGGTTCGTGCCCCAGTCCGGGAAGATCCCACATGCCGTGGAGCGGCTGGGCCCGTGAGCCATGGCCGATGAGCCTGCGCGTCCAGAGCCTGTGCTCCACAACGGGAGAGGCCATGACAGTGAGAGGCCCGCGTACCACAAAAAAAAAAAAAAAAAGGAAAAAAATAATGACAGCTGCCATTCATCAAGCACTTATTATATTCCTAGAGACACTCATAAGCGACCTCAGCCTCCACCCTAGGGTTTGTGCTGGCATTTCTAAGCCCAGCACCTTCTGAACTGCTCTTCCCCCAACCCTCCTGGGCAGGTCATGCTCCACCAGGCAGCAGTTCTTCCCCTCAGTTCTCCACAACTTGCTCTTGGGGCATCGTGTCCCTCATTTGAGGCTGTGATCTCGGAAACATGTAGGTGGGGCCTGGGCTTTACCTGCTCCTGAATGGCTTTACATGCCAGGCACTTGGCAGAGTTCTCGTGTACATCGTCTTACCTGGTTATACAGAATGTCCTTCTACAGAATGGGAAATTCTGACAGGCTCTTTCTAGGATGGGCTTCTAAAGCTAGGGGCCCCCCAGACCTCAGTCAGGCCACGACGATGTTTCATTGGTTGTGCTAGTTTTCTATTGCTGCTGTAACAAATTACCACAAACTTAGTGGTTGGAAACAACATGAATGCATTATATCTTGCTGTAGGTTCCAGGTCTCACTGGGCTAAAATCCAGGTGTCAGCTGTGCTGCGTGTTTTCCTGGAGGTTCTGCAGGAGAATCCCTTCCCTAACCTTTCCAGCTTCAAGAGGCCGCCCTCCTGCCTCGGCCCACGGCCCCTCCTCTGTCATCACAGCCACAGCAGTGGGTGGAGGGCTTCGAATATGTCATCACTCCAACTTCCTCTTCTGTCTCCTTCGTCCATTTAAGATTACATTGGACTTGTGATTGCATTGGGCCCACCTGGATAATCCAAGATAATCTCCCCAGTTTAAGGTCTGTTTGGGAGCAACCTTAATCCTGCTACCTGAATTCCCTGTTGTCAGATAAGGTAACACATTCACTGGTTCCAGGGATTAGGAGGTAGCCATCAGACCTACCGCACTGGTGCACGGCAAAATGAGAAAAATAACAACGTAGTGATTTTCCTATGAAGCTATTTTTTTTTTTCAAAAATTTGTAATTCTGAACGTATGCCTTTGCAATTTCAGGGAGAGGATGTTAAATAGTATGAAATGTCCTTTTGAGAAGAAACGAAAAGTTGGCAAACTGACATTTTCCTGGTCCATGAAGTTCCAACCTGTGGAACTAGTAGTGGAACCTGTGGAAATAGTCCCATGGACATGCTCCCCCAGAGCATCATCTGCATGGCAGTCAGAGGCTGGCAACCTCAGGGTGCTACTGAGGCGACCAGGTGTCCTGAAGGACGCAGCCCCACTGAGAATCATGGAGATGTGAGGGTGTCAATGACAGGGGCTTATCATTCCATTCAGATCGGCTCCCTGATTAGTACTTGGATTGGGCTGAAGAGTGGGGGCCCCAGGCTGTGAGCAACCACGGGATGGCTGCAGGAGGCAAGCTGACATAACATGTGTCACAGTCCTTAGCTGACAGGTGTTTGTCTAAGGCTAACGTGGGTCCATGGTTGCAATCAGAGGGCTGTGTGGTTTTTGAAAAGCCACTCAACCTCGCTCAGCCTGTTTCCTTGTCATCAATTAAATAAAGAGCATAATACCTTCCTTAAGGGCCTTATGAGGCTAAATGAGATCCTATACGAGAGGAATTTGTGTGGTCCACACACTTATACTATATAAGCAAATAAACAAATACCAGTTTTTACCTTACCTGATAGAGAATACTCTTGATATTTTTGAGGGTTAAAGATAACTGTAATCTTTAACAAAATGTATTTCTTGGTTTTTGCCGTTGTCATTTGTCTTTAGAGAAACAAGTTAAACCAGACAACTTTAAAATAGCTTCTAAGGCAGCATTTCAGTTTCAAGATGTTGAGAGACAAATTCACTCAAGAGATGGGAAAAAATCCAGCCATTAGCAAGCGGATGAATTTAGTTCAAATGTTGTGTGTTTATAATATTTTGAAAATGTTTAATGGTCTATTAGTTGCGCAGGTAAGGATTTACCTACTGGTGAGGGCTTTTAAAATATTAGCAAATGATTTGAAAGATTAAAAAGAAAGAAAAAAAGGAGAAAAAAGGAGAGAAAAAGTTTGGTTTTGGTTGATTACCTTAGAAGTCATATAAATGGCTTTTTTACAGATAGTAAAATTAATATATAGATATTGATGGATATATAAAGAGATTATATAAAGGAGAAAATAATAGTCACTCTTATTCCCGTGACCCAGAGCCCTGCTAACATTTTGTTGTATTCCATTCTGTTGTTTCCTTTTTAACGGGCAAGAATAAAGTGATTTTCATACTGTACTGCTATCCCATAGAATCTTACCAGCATAGACAAATGACTTTAGCTCAACAACAGAAAACCTTGTGGGTTTTTCTAATTATTACAGAATCTATATTTACCCTCCAATATTTCTAGATGTCCAGCAATATCTACTTGGATTCCCCCTATATTTTCCATTTTTCCTCTCTCCTAGAAATTCCTTGAATCTTTCAGTACTCTCTACAGCACTGGTCTAAATGAACACAGCTTTTAGAACCACACTGGGGTTCATCCATGGCCACAGATGCTGAGGAACCCAAGGACAAGGAAGGTAGGGAGAGAAGGAGACACAAGTCCCGTTTCCCTTCTCCTTGTCCTTGGGCATTTATCTCATGACCACCATGGTAGCATGGTGGCTGGGGCTTGGCCCTTTGTCCCACCTTCTGCTCACTCCTGACCTGCTGGGGCCGGAGCACTAAACAACTTTACCAAACTCTCTTGTGCCTGAATGTTTTCACATGAGTTCGAGTTAACCACTCAGATCCATCTGTGACAGGCTTGGAAGATGGGAGCGAGGCAGGGTTGACGTCTGCGGTTTCTGCAGGCTTGCGGACATCAGGAGCCACGGGCGCCTTCCATTTAGCTGGGGTAGCTGGTAGCGAACAGGTGTGATTTCTGGAGCCTGCCTCTGTAGTGGCTGTTTCTTGATTACAGAAGAGGCAGCAGCCTTTTGGTGGCTCCATTCTGCAGGGTGGCTTTGAGAATCACCTCTGAAATCTCTCCCTAGAGGTGGTTTCAGAATCACCTCCCACTGATTTTACAAGCCATTTTGCTTAATTAATCCCAACTCACTTACACTAGCTAGAATGGATTCTATTCTCTGCATCTGAGCCCCCACTGATACAGCTATTCTACAGAATCGATCTATTTTGAGCATCTGCTATGAGTTCACATTGTACTAGGCAAGAAGGAGTCCGTCAGAGAAGTACTAGAACGGTTCGCAATGAGCTGCACCAAAATTACGTTAATCCTCTCCATTGCCTTAAGAGCAAAGTACTGGGCTTCTCTGGTGGCGCAGTGGTTGAGAGTCCGCCTGCCGATGCAGGGGACACGGGTTTGTGGCCCGGTCCGGGAAGATCCCACATGCTGTGGAGCGGCTGGGCCCGTGAGCCATGGCCGCTGAGCCTGCGCGTCCGGAGCCTGTGCTCCGCAATGGGAGAGGCCACAAAAGTGAGAGGCTCGCGTACCGCAAAAAAAAAAAAAAGAAAGAAAGAAAGAAAAAAAGAGCAAAGTACTATTATCACTCCTATCATACAGAAGAGGAAATGGAGTCACAGGTGAATTAAATAACTTTCCTGAGAGATTTTGAAACCTGAACTCAAACAAGGGACCATAAATCTCTCTCTCCCATTATGTTTTTCCACATAGTCAGGCTCTTTTCCACCCCTCCCTTACACCATCCCCCAGCAGAATGATATTCCACAAGAAGTCTGTTTAGCTCTTAGAAACTGATTTCTTTATGTCCTGCATTTGAAGTCTGGAATATTAACCAAATAGTGCTACTGCAAAAATACCTTCTCAGTCTGCTCCTAAAGAGGGCCGGAGTGTGCACTACATAGTTCTTGCTTTCTTTGTAGGGGAGGTTAGCAGAGGGGGATTGCTCTTCTTTTCACTCCTCCACAGAGATAATTTATCACTATTTGAAGAATTGTATGTTTCTGTGGTTTCTTGGTTTGGAACTGCAACAGACACTGAGACTTCTGCAAACTTCCAATTATTTTCTGCGTGGAATGCAACCGAAGGCACTGATGTCTTCCAGAGAGCAGGTCAACAGGAATCATTTTCTAATAATTAGTCGTATGAATAACACAATTCTCGGAGCCCACTGTCACTCAAGCCTTTCCATTGATGGTTTCAGTAGCTCCAGGTCAGGATTTCACTTTACACACCTAAGGTTCCCCGCCTCCCCACCCCTGTCCTGCTCCATCCAGCACAAAAAGAGGCAATGCGAACTTGACAGAAATGAAAATGCCAAAACCACACATAAGAATCCGGCTTGGGTGTAGCACTCATCTGCTAAGTAAGAAATCTTTCCCCTGAGTGAGTCCTCCACAAACAAGGTCAATCGCAAAAGCCCACACTACCTTAGCCAGGGAGGGGCCAACGGCACCATTAAAAGCTCTTGCCAGCGGTTACCTCAGACAATGTAAATACAAAACTGGTGCTTGTGTTTATTTAAAGTCACTGGCATTGGGCTCATTCCTGGTAGACACGGATAATCTTGTTTACAGCAGCATCAGATGACGGACAAGACTCTGTATAACATAAATCAAACGATGCGGGGTGGGGGGGGCGTATAGTTTAAACATGCCCCCCCCCCCGCATAACAACTAGGGGCATAAACAACTTCCCTCAAGCAAAACAAATTCTGCCAAGATCAAGCTGGAATTCATTTATTATACAGCTTCAAGTTGACTCGTTTCAACATTAAACAACTGCAAGAGCAGAGGGATAAGAACTGATGTCCAAGACCATTACAAGCCTGTCATTTTACTCCTAACATTTTTTTGCAAAATGTGTTTTTGGCTTTGCTTTGTGTTTGTTTGGCAATATTCACTTTCCTGCAAATGCTGCCACTCGTGTCACTTCACAGGGGAAGGTGTGGCTGTGGACTACGCATGCGCATAGACAGCAGAAAGGGGCAAGGGGACCACCTGAAGAGTTGCCATTGCCCTTTCAAAGGCATTTGGCTGGCGGATAAACCTGGACCTGGGAACCTTAATGAATTTAACGATATAGAGACAGATATGAGGATTTCAGGGCAAATGTACAGAGCTCAGGTAGGGGTCAAAAGTTGGCGATAAGCTCTGCCTCCTTCTGGGGTTCAGACCTGCTAGAACTGATGGCGAGGTCTTGCTGAGATTTACTCACATGAGGAACTACAGGGCCTCCTGGGAAAGACTCATGTCAGTGAAGATGGAATCTAGCAGACAAGCCAGTCCAGAGAAAAGAGTGGCCTACCTGGTGACTCAGTAGCACAGACTCTCAGCAGGAGGTAGTGCCTGGGGAACACAGCAACCCCCAGAAAAAGAGGGTGTGGCCAGGAGAAGGAAGAACAGCAGTGGTGGTGGCACACGGTGTGGGAGGGGCATCCGAGGATAAAGAAACACTGTGTATGGGAGGAGGAAACAGGATGTGAGGAGGAAACAGGATCCTGCCTCTGTAGGGAGAACAGTAAGCGAATGAAGAGTCCTCTCATCCCAGCACAGCACATGTGACACAGGAATAGGAGGCAGACCAGCTGGGAGGGGCCGGCGGGACTTTGTTTCTTTGAAGCCCGATTCCCATTCTGGGTTTTTCTCCCTTTGCTGTCTGTTTCTCCCCTAGGTTAGGAGATGTCTTCATCTCAGTGTCCCTGGTATCCTGCAGATGGTGGGATTCGACACTGGGGATGACTCCATGCCCATCTGTGGCCTGCTCTCTCCTGGCCACACCATCTTCCTTGCAGCCCTCTTGGGGTGGGGGCATATCCTGAGTGCCATCTTTGGCTCTGCACAGGCTGTTATGATTCCACTCTTTGGATAAACCTCCCTGAAGCCTCAAGCTACCCAGAGATGCCACCTTTACCCCCTGTCACCTATTGGCCTGATACTCTCCCATGCATGTTAAGACCTTTGGCATCTGAAGGTAGGTCTTTCTCTCCACCTTACGTCCTGCCTCTGTCCTGACTGCCTTTGCTGTCCATGAACCTTAACTCCACTGTCCTCAACTTTCCTTAACCTTCACCCTGTCCATCTGAACATGTTCTCCTCAAACAAGAAATCCTACCGCCTGACTCCCCTACACCTCATCCCCTCACCCCCACTCCTATACATATGCTCTTTGGTTCCTCCAGGCCTGTGCCTTCTCCATCACCTCACCTGAGAGGCGCTTCCCGACCCTACTTCATTCGATTCTCATGCCACTAATGACCCTACTTTCCTGCCCCTTGACCTCTACCAGGGCCCACCTGCCAAACCCTGACCCTGGATCAGTCTCACTGTCTGCCTTCTCTGCTCTCACACTTGGGCAATATATTGGTTATCAATTGTTAATAACAAATTACTCCAAAGCTTAATAGCTTAAACTAGCAAACACTTAGTTTTCTTTATTTAGTCTCTGTGGGCTGAGCTGGGTGGCTGTGGTTCAGGGTCTCTCGGGAGGTTGCAGTGAGGATGTTGGCCAGGGTTGCAGTCATCTGAAGGCTTGACTAGGGCTTTAGGGTCTGCTTCCAAGGGCTCCCTGTGTGGCTATTGGCAGGAGGCCTCAGCTCCCGCCACAAGGACCTCTCCATAGGGTTGCTTGAGCATCCTCAGGACATGACGGCTGGCTTCCCCCAGAACAAGTGATCCAAGAAGGAGAAAGAGAAAAGGAGAAGCCACAGGTCTTCTGTGACGTAGAATTGGAAGTCACACACTGTCACTGTCACTTCTGCTACATTCTACTCCTTAGAAGCAAGTTGCTAAGTCCAGCCCACCCTCAAAGTTAGGGGAATGAGACTCAACCTTTTGAAGGGAGGAGTGTTGGGAGCGTGTGGACATTTTTAAAAAACCACCACAAATCACTTCATTCCTTTCCTCTCGTGACAGCAATCACTCCACTTTCCTGCCCCCTTGACTACAGTCAGAGCCAACTTGTGAAACCTTAACTGGGCTCAATCTTGTCATCCACCTTCTCTTCTGTGCATGGGCAACTGAGCCCTGATGAAGAAAAATCTCACAAATGGGCGATGGGGCTCATGCTGACGCATTTTCTCCAGGCTCACTGGGCTCTTCCTGCTTCTGGTGCGTCTTCTCTGCCGCCCTAGGTGACTCTCACTGCTGTTTCTCGGTGGCGCGTCCAAAGTCCGCCTCCCTTCTCTGGACCCTCACACCACACGCTCTCAGCAGGCAGTTGCCACCAGCTTCATTGAGGGCATCAGCTTCCTCCCTCTTTCACAAGTGAACCTGTATCATAAACTGCCTTCCCTCCCTTCTTAGGGGAAAAGGGGCTTCTCTCCCTGTTCAAGCTTGACCATTCCTGATCCAATGCCCTATTCCTCCAGCGATCAGCACAGATTCCTCTCGATGTTTCACCTTCCTACTGGGTTCCCCTGCCCCCCTCACCCCTAAACTAAGAACAAACTCATGTTTGTTCCAACCTTCTTTTTTAAAAGGTGAGACAAAATAACAATCCACCCTTGGCCCAGTCTCTCCCCTACCACACAAGACACCCATAGTTGGACGGTCTTTTGTCTCCTCTACTTCACAGTTGAGCTTCTAGAAGAGTGGTCTTCACTCTTGGTCTCTTCTTCCACCCTTCCCACCACCACCCACCTCTCAACCCTTGGCAACCTAGCTTTCCCCTCCCTGGCTTCCATGATGCCCTGGGGGCCACCACACAGCCAGCTCCACAGATTATCCTGTCTTGTGTGGCCTCCACGTAGCCCTGGACTCCCTGTCGATATGTCGTTCCCTCTGACACTCTCTCCCCATTCCTGTCTGTCGTCTCATTCTCCTCTGGCTCCTCTCTTTCTTCCTAGAATGTTCTTGGTCTCTCTGAGGTATCTCACCAAACTCATGTCACCTTTGCCCTGGCCTTCCACAGCTACACTTCTAGCCCCGTCCTTGTTACGGAGAGCACAACTTACTGCCCAGCAGTCCATGGCCCTGCTCCAGCTGGATGTCACATGTGAACCTTAATCTTGACACGTCCGAAGCTAGACTGATCACATTTCCTCCCAAACTTGGCATCCCTGTCCACCTCGTCACTCAAACCAGAACCTGGGAGCCTTCCGTCTTCCCCTCCATATGACCAATCAATTAAGTAATCTTGGGAAACAAACAAAACAATAATAATTACAAAAATGGCTGAGGCCATACTGCCGGGGTTCACAGCTGCCTTGGTCACCTCCTGACCTGCTGGCATGGGGCAAGGCCCGTCACCTCTGTGCCTCTGCTTTCTCCTCAGTAAACTGGGCATAATAACAGTATATACTTCATAGGGATGTTGTGCTGGTTTTCGTGATGAATACACGTAGTGCCAGAGAGTAAGAGCTCAGTAAAGATTGGCTCTGACCACCACTGCTCTTCACCCCCGGGATAGACATGGCCTAGGAGTGCTACTCAAGGTCTGGTCCACAGACTGGGGCCAGTTTGGGAAATACTTGTCATTGGTTTGCAACGAGATGAGTTCAGAAGTTGAGAGTAAGCGTGTTAAACTGTTTTAAACTGTTTTAACCCTGAAGTGTTCTAAACTGTTATAGGGTCTGATGGATAATTTTATACAGGTTGAATCTAATGATGAGAAATTAGGGCTTCATCTCACACCCATTGGGGCCACTATCAAAAGACCAGAAGAGGGCTTCCCTGGTGGCACAGTGGTTGAGAGTCCGCCTGCCGATGCAGGGGACGTGGGTTCATGCCCCGGTCCGGGAAGATCCCACATGCTGCGAAGCGGCTGGGCCCGTGAGCCATGGCCGCTGAGCCTGCGCGTCCGGAGCCTGTGCTCCACAACAGGAGAGGCCACAACAGTGAGAGGCCTGCGTACCGCAAAAAAAAAAAAAAAAAAAAAAAAAAAAACCCAGAAGATAACAGTGCTGGTGAGGATGCGGAGACATTGGAACACTGTGCACTACTGGTGCAGATGTAAAATGGTGCAGCCACTGTGGAAAAGAGTTTTGCAGTTAGTAAAAATATTTTTAAAAATTACCATACAGTTGGCAATTCTACTTCTGGGTATACCCCCCAAAGAATTGAAAGGAAGGATTGAACAGATATTTGTACACCCATATTCATAGTATCATTAGTCATTAGCCAAAAGATAGGTGAAACCCAAGTGTCCATTGTAGGATTAAAGGATAAACAAAATGTAGAATATTATTCAGACTTAAAAAGGAAGGAAATTCTGCCACATGCTACAACATGGATGAAATCTGAGGGCATTACACTGGGTAAAACAAGCCAGACACAAAAGGACAAGTACTGTACCATTCCACTTGAATGAGGTACCCAGAGTAGTCGAAAGTAGAAGGGTGGTTGCCATGGGCTGGGGCAAGAGAGAATACAAGGTTGTTTAATGGGTAGTTTCAGTTTTGCAAGACGGAAAAGTTCCGGAGATTGGTTGCATAACAGTGTGACTGTACTTAACACTACTGAACTATATACGATGAAAAATGGTTAGGATGGTAAATTTTATGTTGTGTATATTTGATCCCAATTTAAAAACTGTTTTGATAAAAAAATTAGGGCTTATAGTGTGTATATTCTTTTAAAATTTCACTTTCTCTGGTAACATGTTTTATAAAAGTATCTGTCCAAGAAGGATTGGAAACAAAGAAATGGGTCCTCCAGCGCATATTACAGATGCTTCCAGAAGTTCTGCCCTGGGTCAGGCTCTCCACCCTTCCTTACTGGTTTGCCTGCCTGCACTCTCACCCCTCTCCAATCCATTTCTCACCCTGTGGCTACATTCATCTTTCTAAAGGGCAAGTCTAACATCGTGTCCGTCTTGGGCAAAGTTGTTCAGTCGTTTTCTGCTTGCTTTGAGAAACCCCTCCAACTCCTCAGCTAAGCACTCCTCTGGGCTCCAGTCTGTGCCCCTGCCCAGCCTCACCCATGGATGAATCCGCCAATCCTCTGAGCATCCCAGGGGGCTCTGCATCTCCTGGTGGGGGCACTGGCTGCTCTTTTGCTTGTAATGCCTTTGCCTCTGTGTCCCATCCACCTAATTCTGGCTTGTCTGTCAAAGGCCATCTTTTCCCAGAAGCCTCCTCTGAAAGTCTAGGAAATCACTAGGAGTATGACTAACTGTACGAAAATGAGCTTCCTTGGCATGGACACGAATTTAAGAAGCTGTAAAGCAAGAGGTCAGGCACTTTGATGTGCTATAGGAGGGAAGCTTTAGACAAGCCAGTACTTGACACTCCCCAAATGATGCCTGGAAGGTCCTCCGCCACTTGCCATGTGTTTTTGTGTCTCTCACCGTTTCCTCTTCCAGATTCTTTAGCAAATCAGGGGTTCTTCAAAGCCAGTGGGCTCCAGGCAGGTGGATGGTGTCAGACAACAGGGCCCTGAGGGTGTGAACCTCTGGGGACTCCCAGCCGGGCCCCGCCCTTGTCCCCACCCTGCGCCGCATGGAGAGGGCAGGCAGTGCAGAGTCCCCTGGGCCTGTCAGGCCCCTGAAGGTTGCTGTCTTTCCTTTCAACTTGGGAGAAGAGAGAGAGGCTTCAGGACAGGTTTCTGATGTGCTTCCCAGCGAGTGGGGAGCGGCCCGGGCAGAGCAGGCTGCCACAACCCAGCAGCTGGGCTGTGCGGACAGCTGGCCCTTCCATGGCTCCTTCCCCCCCGAGGTCCTGCAGTGGCCTTGACCTCCCTGCTCCATCCTGCATGGGGGTTGGGGCTTCCTGCCAGTGCTGGCCCGCACCCTGCTTGGGGCGCTTAGATTCAAACCATGTGCCCAAACCCCCAAATACATTTTTGTAATCTGTCCAAATGATAACTGCAGACAGAAAGGGGCATCTCTTTTATTTTGTGATGGCTACAAGAAGGGGCAGTGTCCTCCCAAGGCCAGCATTCCTTCCCGGATACCTAGTTCCCAGCCTCTTCCTGTGTGGGATGATTCTTCAAATAGCAAAAAAAAAAGAGAAAAAGAAAAATTATTATATGAAGACCCAAAGTAGAAATTAGGAATTATCTATGGTTTCCTGTAATCCTCTCAGGTATAATATGTCAGATTCAAGCTGGAAACTATGTCTGGGATGAAATCCTACTTGAAACGGTTTTTTGTGGTTCCTAGTAATGACTAGGGACTGGCAGGTTTACACAAACAAAATGAATATTATAATTTTGTGGGTAAGCAAATAAATGACTTTTATAGGATTTAGGCACTTTCCATGGAAGCTTTATCTAAAAAGGCACTTATGCATAAAGGTTGCTAAATAGCCAACTTGTGACCCTTGAGGCCTGGTTCTGTGATTAAACAGGAAGTGGGGGCCGTGCCTCTGCAGGCTTTCTGATTAAATAGGGAAATACAGAATGCTTGATAAGTAGAAAGATTCTAGCTTGATTTGTAAGACAGCTGGGAGCCTTGAGACTCTGACCTACAGACAAGGGAATTGCCCTTTTCACAGGCCATCAAGTACCTGATGGAGTTTGTGGAGGACAATGACATCTTAGAGGTGGTCAGCATTGTATCTTGGCCACAGAGAAGCTCTCTTTGGCTCTCCATGAGATCTCTGTTGGTTTTAAATTGCTGCAAGGTATAATGGGGTCCCTTCGAGTTTTCATAGCTCCGAAGCATGACATTACTGACATATAAAAAGGCTCCGGGCTTCCCTGGTGGCGCAGTGGTTGAGAGTCCGCCTGCCGATGCAGGGGACGCGGGTTCGTGCCCAGGTCCAGGAAGATCCCACATGCCGTGGAGCAGCTGGGCCCGTGAGCCATGGCCACTGAGCCTGCGTGTCCGGAGCCTGTGCTCCGCAATGGGAGAGGCCACAACAGTGAGAGGCCCGCGTACCGACAAAAAAAAAAGAAAAAAGAAAAAAAAAAAAGGCTCCGGAAGGATGACTATCAAAGCTGAAGGGCTGTGTTTGTATGAGTACCCAAACAAACCCGCCAGGGAGATATATGGTGAGAGACAAACTTGGAATCTGAGGCAAAGATAAACAAGCCAGTTTCAGCGACAGAGCCCATTACCGCCGGGGCTCCTAGGAAATGTTCTCTGAGGAGCTGTCACTGGCACAAACCCTCTGAGGAGAGAGAGGCTGTGGAAAAAGAGCCTGAGTGAGATGCTACGTGCAGGTTCCACTTAGCCGGCCTCGCTCGGCCCAGCTCCCGTTGCCCCAAGTGAAATGGATCTGCTCTTTCCTGGAGGCTCCAGTGGGAGGCATGCTCAGATCTGGGGTCCCTGGCTCTTCCTTGGTGAAGGGAGGTATGTGTAGTGCTGGCCTTGGGCCCAGGGCGTGTGTGGAAGGTTCCCAGTGCGAGATACCCAGGCCCAGCCCGGGAGCTTTGAGGAAGGGGAATGTGGAAGCTGCCAGCCCCTCTCTGCCCCCAGGCGTACACATCCCTTAGCTGCAGGACCCTGGACAGACCTGCATCATGTCAATGACCCGTATTGTGCCACTGATGAGTTGAGGGCCCTGAGATTTCATTTTTCTACCCTTATTTGATTCAAATGTTGTCCAAAGTCAGTTGGATCTTAAAAAATAACTGGTGGAAATGTTGTTTGCTCTTAATGTGGATGGTGGATGGCCAGCCTGCCCTTCCTGGGGTGGGCCTGGGGTAGGGGGCAGGTGGGAGGGCAGTCAGGTCTGCAGTGGCCAGGGAAGGCTCTTGTCAGTGCGGAGCTGAACCAGGCAGTGGGTGCCCAGGGATGGAGAGCAAAGAGCGCTCAGGGCTCTACACAATTCCTTTCTATTTGCAAACAGTTATGGAAACACATATGCAAGCTGGTTGCTGCCCTGAGGGTTTGGGCAGGTAGTCCAACCATCCCCTGGGTCCTGGTGCCTGGGCACCTCAGTTTTATAGCATCTGGAAGGCAAATTGTTTGGAGCAGGCTGTGGACATTGCTGATGCGGGTACATTATTTTTTGTTGGATTCAAGCCCTCCTTTGCTTGCTGAGAAAATTTGTTCTGGATGAGTATTGGCAACAATACATCATTCTGGTTATTTTCGATGACTCCAGGCTCCCATCACAGATCTCTGGGTGCCCTTGGTATACAATCATCTATTCAGGCTCTGGGTCAAGTGTCAGCTCCTTAAGGGGAGAACTTCTCTGACCAGTCTTCCTAAAAAACAAACAAACAAAAATCAAACAATATAAAATGACCCATCCTGGCCTACTTCATTCATACCACCTTAACTCTATCTGGAAATATTTATTTCTTTGCTTGTTGATTATCTCTGTCCCATTAGACATGAGCTCCATGAGAGCAGAAACCTTGTTTGTATGGTCACTGCTCTATCCTTGGCATCTAAAACTATGCCTGAAATATAGCAGGTGCTTAAAAAAAATTGTGGAATGAATGAATGTGCTTTGAAATGTACACAGGATTTGTTTTTTATCAGGTCGGTAAGACATGTGCAAATGGCTGCCATTAAAGAAGAAGTCTGTACTCACAGATCCCTAGAAACTGGAGGCATAGCAGGGCCATGTGGGGGAGCACCAGGGTCCATCAGGAGGCAGAAAGAGAGGGTAAAGCATGGGCACAAGCCTTCATTGTGACTTTTGTGGGAAGGGATGGATGAGGTAGGGTGAACAGCTGAGCAGTCTCAAGATTGAATAGTTTGAATAATTTCTGTAGCTCTGGGCTATAGGGGTGGTCCCTCCTTGTCTAGTATTTTGTGATTAGGGCAGAGGATATGGCCTCTAGGAGTGTAAAATCCTGATAGAGGAGGTGGTTTGGAGTGTGGGCTCTGGATGGGTTAGTTTGCATCTGAAAGATATGCAGGCAAGTTGTTTGCTGCCTGGAGGAATTAGCTAATCCTGGGAGGGGCAGTCCCTCACTGGGTCCCCAAAGCCCTGAGATGTCAAAGTATCATAAAATATAGACAACATAAAACAAGATTAATACAGAATGACTCTTTGACATGCATAGAAATGTAAAAGTTATGGGTACAGATGTTTAGACAAATGTGATAACCAAACACAGAGTGAGCTAAGACAACTGGAGCTATCATATTGGAGCTATCATTTATATTGGTCCTGAAATCAACATGTTCCCTCTGGGTGGTTTTGCCAATGGAATTGTCAGTGGGGAATGATCTTTTCTGACACCACCCCTCCAAAATTTTTTACTGGAGTATAACATACATACAGAGGAATGCATCCATCATAAGGTACAGCTCATGAATGTTCACAAAGTGAGCACACCCAGGAAACCAGCCCTCTTGTACCCTGTTCATTTCCAATGGCAACCACCATCCTGACGTCTAATAGCATTAGTTAGTTTTGCCTGTTTTTGTTTTTTTTTTTCTTTGTGGTACTCGGGCCTCTCACTGTTGTGGCCTCTCCCATTGCAGAGCACAGGCTCCAGACGCGCAGGCTCAGCGGCCATGGTTTATGGGCCTAGTCGCTCCGCGGCATGTGGGATCTTCCTGGACCGGGGCACAAACCCGTGTCCCCTGCATCGGCAGGCGGACTCTCAACCACTGCGCCACCAGGGAAGTCCTTGCCTGTTTTTTACCTTCATAAAAAAGGATTCATATTATGCCTCACTTTTTTGTCTAATTATATTTGTGAAATTCATGAATATTATTGCCCATGTGGAAGATAGTCCATTCTCATTGCTGTACGGTATCCCATTGTAGGGATACACCACAATTTGGTTATCCATTCAAATGTAAGGGGCGTTCGGGAAACTTCCAGTTTGGGACTCTGGCCCCTCCACTGACTTTTTGCCCACTGGTGTGTCAGGCAGCAGTTCAGATTTTTTTTTTTTTTTTTTTTTTTTTTTTGCGGTACGCGGGCCTCTCACTGTTGTGGCCTCTCCCGTTGCAGAGCACAGGCTCCGGACCCGCAGGCTCAGCAGCCATGGCTCACGGGCCCAGCCGCTCCGCGACACGCGGGATCCTCCCGGACCAGGGCACGAACCCGTGTCCCCTGCATCGGCAGGCGGACTCTCAACCACTGTGCCACCAGGGAAGCCCTAGCATTTCAGTTTTGACCAACAGAACTTACACTGGACAACTTGGTTCAAAAAGGTGGGTTTATTGGAACCATTCTAAGGAGCTCACAGAATAGAAGGAAGAGAGGGAAAAGCCAGGCTTTGAAAAGGATGTGAGTCAGGTCTCCCCCTACTAGGGGGGGATTTTGGTAGGGAGAGCTTGTGGATGACCTCTTTAGGTGGAATTGTTAGTTGCCCCACCTGCATAGAACAAAGTTTTCTACCTGCTGTGTGAACACTAGTGGCCTACAGGAATTTTATAGTGTCGCATGGAAAAAAAAAAGAAGGCCCTGTGGCTAAGACAGTTGAAAAAAGTGGTTAAAAAGGTTATGCTTCTCGGGACCTTTAATATAAGAGAGTATATTTTAACTTTCCAGGAGAGCAATAGTTCTCAAACTTGACTTTTTTCATGGCGCATCAACTTCTATCTTAAGGGACACTAGTGTTCCAAGTAAGACAGCCTTGGGATATGTTTATGCAGAGCAGAGTGTGAATGAATGGGGTAGTAGAAAATACAATTCGGGCTGAATTTTTAATGCAAAGAGGGATTTGGGTAAAGTTAGATAAAGTTCTCTAGAAAATAGAGAACTTTGAAAAGTGTTATAATAACAACATTATTTTGTGTGAGTTTTACAGTTTACAGAGTATCTTCAAGTACACTACTCTAGTCAAATCTGAGGTGGGAGTTAGTCCAGATTACAGAATTGATTATTGATGCAATGTGCTCTGAGAAAGCTGAGGGTCGGAGGGACAGAGGAGGACTCAGGCTCATGTGCAAAACTGAATCAAGCCGTCCTCTGACTCTCTTATAGTTGCCAATTTGAGACCGGGTTCTAGATCAGGATTGTAATTTAAGTCATGGGTGTGGGTGAGATCACCTGGGAGAATGTGGAGCAGAAGACCTAAGAGTATGGCTTGGACAATACCCATGTATAAAGGTCACATGGATTCTCACAAAGAACATCTAGTGACATCTCAGGTAAACCAGGAAAATACTGAGATACAGAAGCCAAGGCAAGATAGAGTCTCAGAAGAAGGGACGGGTCAATAGTCTTGATGTTCAGAGAAGTCAGGTGAGATCAAGGCTGGAGGACGACCCTGGGTTTATTGCCACAGTGGCCATGGTCACATGTCAGTACACCACTCAAATCCCTCTGCCAGGGAGGACCTGGCCCAAGGAGTGCAGTTTCTGACAGCCTCTAGCTGTGGTGCCCTAAGGATCTGCCTCAGCATTTGAACAAGGCCTGTTCCTCCAGGGCAGCCCTCAACCAGTGGCTGACCAGAGTGGTAGTGCTAGGGCTCAGACTCCCCGAAGCCCAGTGTCCTTCCTACCCTCTCCCCTTCCTGCCCTCTCTTCTTTACAGGTGCCAGATCCACATCAAAGCGTGGTAGGGGGCTCTCCCTGCCTGCTCCTTCCCCCGCCTCCTTTATCTTTCACAGGTGTTAGCCCCAATGAAGCACCTCTAACTCTATCTCAGAGTCTGCTTCTAGAAGTACCTGAATTGACACAGTGGCCGTTGGTGACTTCAGTGAGAGATGTTTAGATAGAATTATGAGTCTGGAAGCCAGACTAGGGTGAATTAATATTGAGTAGAAACTGATAAAATGGAACCAGAGTGTATAAACAATTTTAGGAGGTTTGGATGGTCCAAATGCTTTAGGCCATTCGAGGACAGAAACTTTTTGTAAGTATCCTGTAGTCCTCAGAAGAGGTGAGAACCATATGAAAGAAAATCAAAGTAATAAGGATGAATCATTTTCTCTTTTGTAGGTACATCTTTCTCAAAGCTGTATTTTTTTTCTTGATGTCTTTGCATAAAGGACCACCCAAAGAAAAGCAAGTTGATTAACATTGTCTCCTCTTTTCCATTTATTGGAAAGTCTTCAATTCCTCACTTTCTTTACCACCCTTATCAGATGATACAAAAACTGTTCAAAAGCCCTTTAGGATATGAAAGAATCAATAAGGTGCTGAAATAAGCACTTTTCAGAAAAAGACAAACTTAGGGTTTTTTTTTTTTTCCCCCGACAGAAGCTAACAAAAGGAAATTCTGGGATGCACTTCAGATAGAGGGAAAAAGGGATGGACGGTCAAAGAAGCAATAAGGATTGATGAACAAAGAAAATAAAAATATGGGCATAAATGTAAACAGAATTACCTGTATCAAACCCAAACAATATTAATGTTCTGTGGGGTTTTTAAAGAGATAAAACATAATAAAAAGAGCACACTATCTGGGAAGGGAGACTCAGAGTTAAAATTATCTAAGGTCCATGGATTTAAGGAGGAGGATAAAAATATTGATTACCCACAGATTTGGTCTGTTTAGTATGCATGCTAAAATGTTTAGGGAAACAAAATAAGGGAAGTAGCGTGTTCAGCTTTTACCCAAGGAGAGATAAAAACAGAAATGATAAAAATACTCCACTGGGGCTTCCCTGGTGGCACAGTGGTTGAGAGTCCGCCTGCCGATGCAGGGGACACGGGTTCGTGCCCCGGTCCGGGAAGATCCCACATGCTGCAGAGCAGCTGGGCCCGTGAGCCGTGGCCGCTGAGCGTGTGCATCCGGAGCCTGTGCTCCGCAACGGGAGAGGCCACAGCAGTAAGAGGCCGGGGTATCGCAAAAAAAACCCCCAAAACTCCACTGTTTCCAAGGCTCAGGCAGGTCTCTTTCCTGGAGCGTACACTTGATATATGGACTCCTGGGCCTGAGGGGTGGCCAAGGGGTATGTATTCGGTGGAACTAGAAGTTATATGCACAGAGCTGGGATGTCCACACCACTGCATGTGAGGCCCCTCTCAGTGACTAATGGAGCCATGGGCAGGGAGAGAAGGAGGGTAGGCTGTAGGCTGGAGCCTCCACATGCAATGCTACCCAGGCCCCACAAGTGTTAGGAAAGGAAGGAAAGAAAGAAGGAAGGAAGGGAGGGAGGGGGGAGGGAGGGAGGGAGGGAGGGAGGGAAGGAGGGAGGGAAGGAGGAAGGGACGGAGGGAGGGAGGGAAGGAGGGAGGGAAGGAGGGAGGAAGGAAGGAAGGGAGGGAGGAAGGCCATCTAAGAGTGGCAACTCTGAATATCACTCATCTTGACCTGGAATGGAACTGCAGGGTCAGCCATTGGTTAAGAGCCACGAGGGCAGAGGAGGGTCAGACACGGCCAACTCTGACTCCTAAGTGCAGGAGTATGAAATCCAGGCTCTCCGGCCTCAGGTTAGGATGCCTGTGGGTACAACTTAGCCTCCAGAGTCCCCAGCAAATTCAGATTGAAGCTACATCCACTGGATGCAGCCTGAAATCACATCCTTGCTTGGCTTCCTCCCTCTTCCCCCTCCCCTGGTGGCACTTCTTTAATACATCACATGCAGACCAAACCTGTCCCAGACCCACTTCTGGGGAACTGGACCTAGGCTGAGGAATCTCATGAGCAAAAGCATGGTGTGTGTGTGGTGTGTGTGTGTGGTGTGTGTACGTGCTGTGTGTGTGTGGTGTATGGTCTGTATAGTATATATATGTGTGTGGTATGTGTTACTAAGTCTGGCGTGTGAAGTGGGAGGAGATGGGCTTGGGGCAAAGTCAGCCCATCTGACACTGTTTGTTTCAAGGGTATTCTATATTCTCTCCATTCAATGCCCCAGAAGAGGTGACTGGGGAGAACTGTCCCACGTTCTCCCATTGCTACGTCTCTTCCCCTGCTCGTGATTCCTGCTCCCAGTCTCCCTTCTCTTTGCCCTTTTCCCCTGTGCCAGTTATTAAGCTCCCAATCCACGCAACTCTGCTCTGCTCTGTCCTGTGGGACCATCATAGGACTCTGACCCTCCCCTCTGTCAGTGGCGCCATTGGCTCTGCCAATAGGGGGCACTAGAGGGAGACTGCAGAGCTGCAGCCAGAAGCAGACCATGCTCCCTTCCTTGTTTTTAATTAAAAAGAATATTTTTTGGACATCTTTATTGGAGTATAATTGCTTTACAATGGTGTGTTAGTTTCTGCTTTATAAACATGTGAATCAGCTATACATATATCCCCATATCACCTCCCTCTTGCATCTCCCTTCCACCCTCCCTATCCCACCCCTCTAGGTGTTCACAAATCGCCAAGCTGATCTCCCTGTGCTATGCAGCTGCTTCCCACTAGCTATCTATTTTACATTTGGTAGTGTATATATGTCCATGCCACTCTCTCACTACATCCCAGCTTCCCCTTCCCCCTCCCAATATCCTCAAGTCCATTCTCTACATCTGCATCTTTATTCCTGTCCTGCCCCTAGGTTTTTCAGAACCTTTTTTTTTTTTTAGATTCCATATATATGTGTCAGCATACAGTATTTGTTTCTCTTTCTGACTTTCTTCACTCTGTATAACAGACTCTAGGTCCATCCACCTCACTACAAATAACTCAATTTCATTTCTTTTTATGGCTGAGTAATATTCCATTGTATATATGTGCCACATCTTCTTTATCCATTCATCTGTCAATGGACACTTAGGTTGCTTCCATGTCCTGACTATTGTAAATAGAGCTGCAATGAACATTGTGGTACATAACTCTTTTTGCACTATGGTTTTCTCAGGGTATATGCCCAGTAGTGGGATTGCTGGGTAGTATGGTAGTTCTATTTTTAGGTTTTTAAGGAACCTCCATACTGTTCTCCATACTGGCTGTATCAATTTACATTCCCACCAACAGTGCAAGAGGCTTCTCTTTTCTCCACACCCTCTCCAGCATTTATTGTTTGTAGATTTTTTGATGATGGCCAATCTGATGGGTGTGAGGTGATACCTCATTGTAGTTTTGATTTGCATTTCTCTAATGATTAGTGATGTTGAGCATCCTTTCCTGTGTTTGTTGGCACTCTGTATATCTTCTTTGGAGAAATGTCTATTTAGGTCTTCTGACCATTTTTGGATTGGGTTGTTTGTTTTTTGGATATTGAGCTGCCTGAGCTGCCTGTAAATTTTAGAGATTAATTCTTTGTCAGTTGCTTCATTTGCAAATATTTTCTCCCATTTTGAGGGTTGTCTTTTCATCTTGTTTATGGTTTCCTTTGCTGTGCAAAAGCTTTTCAGTTTCATTAGGTTCCATTTGTTTATTTTTGGTTTTATTTCC
Source organism: Grampus griseus (assembly GCF_964374135.1). Lineage (NCBI taxonomy): Eukaryota > Metazoa > Chordata > Mammalia > Artiodactyla > Delphinidae > Grampus > Grampus griseus. The sequence goes on along the minus strand of NC_139000.1, from coordinate 86,546,708 downwards.
ATTACTCTAGGAGGTGGGTCAAAAAGGATCTTGCTGTGATTTATGTCATAGAGTGTTCTGCCTATGTTTTCCTCTAAGAGTTTTATAGTGTCTGGCCTTACATTTAGGTCTCTAATCCATTTTGAGTTTGTTTTTGTGTATGGTGTTAGGGAGTGTTCTAATTTAATTCTTTTACATGTAGCTGTCCAGTTTTCCCAGCACCACTTATTGAAGAAGCTGGCTTTTCTCCATTGTATATTCTTGCCTCCTTTATCAAACATACCATGTGTGCATGGGTTTATCTCTGGGCTTTCTATCCTGTTCCAATGATCTGTATTTCTGTTTTTGTGCCAGTACAATAGTGTCTTGATTACTGTAGCTTTGTAGTATAGTCTGCAGTCTGGGAGCCTGATTCCTCCAACTCTGTTGTTCTTACTCAGGATTGCTTTGGCTATTCGGAGTCTTTTGTGTTTCCATACACATTGTAAAATTTTTTTGTTCTAGTTCTGTGAAAAATGCCATTGGTAGTTTGATAGGGATTGCATTGAATCTGTAGATTGCTTTGGGTAGTAGAGTCATTTTCACAATGTTGATTCTTCCAATGCAAGAACATGGTATATCTCTCCATCTGTTTGTGTCAACTTTGATTTTTTTCATCAGTGTCTTATAGTTTTCTGCATACAGGTCTTTTGTCTCCTTACGTAGGTTTATTCCTAGGTATTTTATTCTTTTTGTTGCAGTGGTAAATGGGAGTGCTTCCTTAATATCTCTTTCAGATTTTTCAGCATTAGTGTATAGGAATGGAAGAGTGCATTAATTTTGTATCCTGCTACTTTACCTAATTCATTGATTAGCTCTAGTAGTTTTCTGGTAGCATCTTTAGGATTCTCTATGTATAGTATCATGTCATCTGCAATCAGTGACAGCTTTACTTCTTCTTTTCTGATTTGGATTCCTTTCATTTCCTTTTCTTCTCTGATTGCTGTGGCTAAAACTTCCAAAACTATGTTGAATTATAGTGGTGAGAGTGGACAACCTTTTCTTGTTCCTGATCTTAGAGGAAATGGTTTCATTTTTTCACCATTGAGAATGATGTTGGTTGTGGGTTTGTCATTTATGGCCTTTATTATGTTGAGGTAAGTTCCCTCTATGCCTACTTTCTTGAGGGTTTTTATCATAAATGGTTGTTGAATATTGTCAAAAGCTTTTCCTGCCTCTATTGAGATGATCATATGGTTTTTCTCCTTCAGTTTGTTAATATGGTTTATCACATTGATCGATTTGCGTATATTGAAGAATCCTTGCATTCGTGGGATAAACCCCACTTGATCAGGGTGTATGATCTTTTTAATGTGCTGTTGGATTATTTTGCTAGTATTTTGTTGAGGATTTGTGCATCTATGTTCATCAGTGATATTGGCCTGTAGTTTTCTTTCCTTGCAACATCTTTGTCTGGTTTTGGTATCAGGGTGATGGTGGTCTCGTAGAATGAGTTTGGGAGTGTTCCTCCCTCTGCTATATTTTGGAAGATTTTGAGAAGGATAGGTGTTAGCGCTTCTCTAACTGTTTGATAGAATTCGCCTGTGAAGCCATCTGGTCCTGGGTTTTTGTTTGTTGGAAGATTTTTATCACAGTCTCTATTTCAGTGCTTGTGATTGGTCTGTTGATATTTTCTATTTCTTCCTAGTTCAGTCTCGGTAGTTTGTGCTTTTCTAAGAATTTGTCCATTTCTTCCAGGTTGTCCATTTTATTGGCATATAGTTGCTTGTAGTAATCTCTCATGATCCTTTGTATTTCTGCAGTGTCAGTTGTTACTTCTACTTTTTCATTTCTTTTTTTTAAATATAAATTTATTTATTTTTGGCTGTGTTGGGTCTTCGTTTCTGTGTGAGGGCTTTCTCTAGTTGTGGCAAGTGGGGACCACTCTTCATCGCGTTTCGCGGGTCTCTCACTGTCGCAGCCTCTCTTGTTGCGGAGCACGGGCTCCTGACGCGCAGGCTCGGTAGTTGTGGCTACGGGCTTAGTTGCTCCACGGCATGTGGGATCTTCCCAGACCAGGGCTCGAACCTGTGTCCCCTGCATTGGTAGGCAGATTCTCAACGACTGCACCACCAGGGAAGCCCCTCTTTTTTCATTTCTAATTCTATTGATTTCAGTCTTCTCCCTTTTTTTCTTGATGAGTGTGGCTAATGGTTTACCATTTTTTTAATCTTCTCAAAGAACCAGCTTTTAGTTTTATTGATCTTTGTTATTGTTTCCTTCATTTGTTTTTCTGATCTGATCTTTATGATTTCTTTCCTTCTGCTAACTTTGGGTTTTTTTTGTTCTTCTTTCTGTAATTGCTTTAGGTGTAAGGTTAGGTTGTTTATTTGAGATGTTTCTTGTTTTTGGAGGTAGGATTTTATTGCTATAAACTTCCCTCTTAGAACTGCTTTTGCTGCATTCCATAGGTTTTGGGTCATCGTGTTTTCATTGTCATTTGTTTGTAGGTATTTTTTGATTTCCTCTTTGATTTCTTCAGTGATCTCCTGGTTATTTACTAGTGTATTACATAATAGTTCAATTATTACATAATAGTTCAGTTCACAGAAATAAAAAGCAGAGATTCACTTGAGCAAATGGTAATCAGATGGTCCCTGTTTACCATCTCGAGTGTCTGCCCATCTTACCTAGGTCATAGAAAGGCCAGTGGGGAGGAATCACCCCTAAGTCCTAGACAGGAAATGGGGGCTAGGGACTCTTGTGGTGCCAGTGTGGGTCCTGGAAAGGGAGCAGGTGCTGTGGGTCATTCCATTCCTGATAGGAAGGTCAGGGCTTTCTGCAGTGGTGGAGAAACTGACTGGGGGCCGCATGGGGAGTGGGGGAGGACTGCCTGACTCCAAATTGCCTCTGCTACTCATAAGCTGTGTGATCTTCTGTGCCTCAGTTTCTTCCTTCATAATAATAGATAACAACACTTAATAATACCTATCCGGAAGGGTTGTTGGGCAGTCAAATGAGAATATCCACTTGAAGTGTTTAACAAATGACATAGTAAGCGCTCAATAAATGTGAGCCAAAGTCCTCAGAACATTTATTCCCCAGCCCAAGCACCCTTAGCCTGCTTAACAGAGGAAATGTGCGGTTTACCACCACCGGGGTCCCCTTGTGCTTCAACAGGCTCTTGGAAGCAGTGTGAAAAATGGATTAGGGAGGGAGGAGGAGCGAGACTAGGAATCCAGGGAGAAGTCTGCAGGCATCCAGATGGGAGGTGGAGGGGCGGGACCTCGGGCCCTTGGCAGTTTGAGTCGTTATTTTGGAGAAATAATCTCTGGGACTTGATAACAGGCTGGGAAAGGACCCTTGGCCAAGCACCAGGCTTGGATGGTGGGAGGAAGATGGAAGGTCGGGAGGGCAGGTGCAGGGACGATTTTGGGCGGGGGTGTGTGACACGTGCGGTTTGGGACAAGCAGCAGGCCCAGAGGAGGCGGGGAGTGCAGGGATGGAGTTAGGGCAGGAGGTGGAGTATTTTTGCACGTTGGGGGCCTGCTTCCTGGAGCAGCTGGCTCTGGCCTAGGTACTGTGCAAGTAGGTGCTAGGCCCGATTTCCTCCCCGGACCTTCGGCTTCGCAGCTGTCGGGTGTCCGGACGAGCTGCCCAGGGGCACTCGCAGGTACCGAGCTTGGGACCCGCCAGGAGGAGTTCCATCTAGCCGCTGGCTTCCTTCCTCCCTCCCTCCGCACCTCACCGTCCTCAGTCAGAGCTCCTATTCCGCCCACCTCCCTGGCGCCTCCGCCCTCCTGCTTCGCTTGACCTCAGTTAGACGCGCTGGGGATCAATCTGAGGCTGATTTTTCAGCCGGCCGCCAGCCAGACCGCAGAAACCGTCGCCCTTCACACCCGGTGGTCGCGCGCCCTCCGCGGCCAGGGCGGGACGCGCGCGGGCTTTGGGGAGGGGCCCCTCTCGGCTGGATCCCCCAGCCCCGGCACGGCCGGCAGAGGGTCTAGCCTTTCACAGCCCGCAGAGTGCTGACCCCGCCGACCAGAGCGGTGTCTGCGTGCTGGGCGATCGCGGGCTGCGAGCAGCTGTGGCGTGTGCGCGCGGGGGGAGTTCAGGCCGCCGCCAGCCCACATCCCTCGCCCCTCTCTGTCCCCGGCGAGGTCGCAAGCTCCCGCCTGGTCCCCCAGACCAGGGTTGGGGATTATCAAGCGCTCCCTGCACCCGAAGCTCGAGGGTAAGCAGGACCCCACAAAGGGCCGCCCGTCCGCCTTCCTTGCCTCACTTTTCGCGGTGGACGAGACCCCGGGGCGCGGTGGAGATCGGCCACCCATCGTTTCCTGCGCACAGAGGGGCTCGGGGACTTTCCTGAGGCTTGCGGCTAGTGGAACATCACGCGCCCTCGAGGCGCAAGTCCCTGCAGTTTGCTTTCATGTTTTCCATCAATACAGCCAGAGCGTAATTTAATTAGCTTTCCTTCTTTTTTCCCTCCAAAGGAGAAAATAAACCTGATTCGGAGAAACAGATTGCCTCCCCTGCTTGGGGCCGGTGAATCCCCTCTCCCGTTTTGTGGCACTGCAGCGGGGGTTTCCAGCGACGATCCTCAGCGGCGGCGGGTGGCCTTCTGGAAACTCGCTGAGGAAAATTCACATGAGCTTTACTTGAAGCAATTTCTACATACATTGTCTAATATTTGCCTGCCGGGCGGGATGGGAAGGCGGAGCCGGGAGTAAGGTGGATTCCCCGACAGCGCTCCTGGGAAAGGGAGTGCAGGGCCGGGGAAAAGCGGGGGCGAGGGGCAAAGCAGGGCGCGCGCTCGCGCTTGGGTCCGCGGTTCTACCCCGCACCGCAAGCCACAGCGCGGCTCCACGTGCCCGACACCATCCCACAGAATAACAGGCGAGGGAGGAAAAGCCAATCAGCCTCCCGTTGCCCAGAGACGGAAATCTGCGAGGGGCTGCCAGTCCCCCGACACTCAGAACTTGCAGTCATTGACACCCGAGCTCTCAGTCTCCCCCTCCGCCCTTCCCACCACCCCCCCCCCCGCCCCTCTTACATATTTTGGAGGTTAGGTTAGTCGTCAGAGCATTCTTATGTTTGGCAGTCCAAAGCTCCAACTTCTCTACTAGGCCCACGTTCCTGCTCATTTAGGGTTTTAAAGGCCAAGGGAGGAAGTGATGTTCTGGCCTTCCCATTCTTTCAGGTCTGGCCACCAACCCATCTCCAAATCATGCTTTACTCAGAGAGCACCCGTCATTTGTGCCTGGGTTCCTTAGTGGCTCTTGTTCTCTTACCCACATACCTTCCTAGGGGACACTCCAATCTTCCTGAGACCTGGCCGTCCTCCCCAACATCCCCCAGCACACTGCTGTGCCCTAGGGTGTCTTTTAGGACTATAGGAGCTGTTATGCCTTTCAGGGCAATGTGGCAGCTCTGGGCCATTTCAGGTGGTGAATGGCACCTCTGCAAGGGCCCCACTAACTGGTTGGTTTTCCCTTTTCATGGGAGGTCAGTGAATTGCTGCCTCTGGGGTTGACTTGCCCGGTGATAGGGCCTCTGCAGTGTCCCAAATATGACATTCAGAGCTCCTCTGCTGATGGCATTTCCCAATATGTGAAGCCGGAGGGTGAGGTATCTACTAAATAGGGAAATGGGGGAGTTAAGAGGTCTGAGATGTGGGTTTGATGTAGTGTTTGAGGAAAGTGGGGAAAGCTGATTGAGGAGGGGAAGCTATTAGGTTGCTGGGCAGGGCATTGTGGGCTCCACTGATAACTGGTGAGCAGGATACTTGGGGGCAGGGAGGGGTGGGTAAGGACTGACCTGGAAAAAACCTGGGGTTTTGCCAGGCAGTGCTGAAGGGAGGCCACTCAGGGCATTGTCACTGGGTCAGGAAGGCGGTGAGTACTGGCTGAGACAGTGAGACAGAGTTGACTGTTGGAAGCATAGTGAGGACGCTGGCAGATGGGCAGGGCAGGCAGACTCTGATCATGTAAAATCAGAAGTTCCCATGACCACATGTTGACATTTATGTTTTGAAAAATTAAGATATTTTGTTGTTTTTATCAATACTTTTATAATGGCTTTAGGAAAGAAGAAAATATATATGAATTAGCTATTATGAGGCTTCTTTTGAAGTCCATCTTTCAGTCCAGAGGCATGCCTCACTTTACAAAAAATAAAGAAAAACCCAAAGTTAAAAGATATGGGGAGGGGGACAAAAACTCATGCTTGGCAAGAGGACTCACTGGAGTTTCCTTAGAGATGTATAGGAAATTCCAAGATTTCCTGTACATCCAAGATGCACACTTTCCCCCTTGCTTAAATATATAAACAATATAAATTGAGTTTCAGTTATTTCTTTCAATGAGAGGAAGGGGCCCAAAAAGACATCTGTAGAAAGAGGCATTCTTTTTTTTTTTTGCGGTACGCGGGCCTCTCACTGTTGTGGCCTCTCCCATTGCGGAGCACAGGCTCCGGACGCGCAGGCTCAGCGGTCATGGCTCACGGGCCCAGCTGCTCCGCAGCATGTAGGATCTTCCCGGACCGGGGCACGAACCCACGTCCCCTGCATCAGCAGGCGGACTCCCAACCACTGCGCCACCAGGGAAGCCCTAAAGAGGCATTCTTGATTTTTAACTATGAGAGAAAGCAGTACAAAACCAAGAATGTCCACTGGGCATTATCCATGTCAGTGACATAAGGGCATCATGCTCATAGAAATAAAATTGGTCTTAAATTTGGAAATTTAGGGGATAAATATTACCACAAAAATTGTTAAACTACAGTAAAAATAAATAAAGTACTTTTGGTAAAGTTTAATCAGAGAAACAATTCTGTGTGGGGGTATTTTTATGGAAACATAACAACCACTTTGGGGCCTAAAAAAAGTACAGGATGGCTCCAGTGTGAGTTCAGTTGAATGTCCACTGGCTTCACGTGGGTTGCGGGCTCACTGGAGCGGTCAAGTGAGTCCTGTCCAGCAACAAAGTCTCAGACAAAACATTAACATATCACAATTATTGTGAAACTTTAAAAATAAAAATGGGTATCTATGCTGAATTCTAGACCTTCTGAACTAGAATCTTCTGGGGAGGGAACTGGGCACCCGTGTGTGGAAAAGCCTCTGCAGGTAGTTCTGACTTGCCACTTCAGGGCTGGGGACCACACAGACTTAGACTTCTGAAGGGAAGGTCAGTCTGAGTCTCTCCCCCTAGGGGCAGAGAGTAAACACCCAAGTGGCTGTTTTCATACTTAATACTCTGCAAGATCCTGTGAGGCAACGGTGTTCTTTCCACCTGCCACAAACACCACACGGAGCCAGCACTGGGGGAGGTGTGGAGACAGGGCAGTGCATGGGGCTGTCACCCAGGGCAAATGCAGTGTCACCAGTGCCAAGACCTGTTCCTCAGCTTGCGAACCTTCCCTTTAAGGCCCTCCAGAAGCGCTGGGTGGAGGATGCTTTGCAAAAGAAGGTGGTGACAGAACTGGGAAACAAGATCACATCAGTGATGATTAAATGAGAATTAGGTGAGGAGCCTAAAAAGTGCTCTGCACTCTGGGCTCTTTGAAGGCAGATGCATCTTATAGGATCTTATAGGTTTACTGACATCCTTGGTGGGTTCTAGACCCACTGTTAACTGGGTTTATGACATAGTGACCGTGGAGCTCTATTGCCTCATATGTGAAAAATGACCTTTGAGGCCAACAGTGAACCCATTCTTTTCGATTTTATAGACTAGTAAATGTCAAAACTTGGGAACTGACATATGGTTATCAATTTTTATATCAAGTAAGGACAATGAAATAGGCGAAAAACTATGATATGCTATCATTTCATAAAAGATGACTATTTTATATCATAAAGGAAGGATAACTTCAGAATCTTAAAACTGCACATTCAACTTTAAAAACAACCCTATACTGTCCTTGGCTTTCTCATTTTCTATGGATGAAAAGTTTATCACCAACTCATCTCTGCAAACTAAGGCTCTTTCACCTTGAACGCTTAGGGGCAGCTGCACTGCTTGCAGATAATGTTAATTTACTCTAAGAAGTGGTTTCAGGGCTTGAAGGGAACTCTGAAGAGTTCAAGTGCAATGGTCTCACAGTATCTTGCCTCAGTTTCCAATATTGATAATTATGTTTTGAGTGCTAGCAGCCAGAAACTCTATTGTTGCTTTGAAGAGAAGTAAAAAATACAGATTGTGGCAAATAGAATCATGGAAACTTTAAGTTGGAAGATTTTTTAGCAATGATCTCATCCCTGTCGTTTTCAAACTAATGTTCCATGGAGCCACAGTGGTGTGCTTGAATCAACAGACCTCCATTTTAATTGTTATAAATAACTGAGCCTCTAATTATGGTAGAGATCGTTTGCTTAAAAAAATGAACACTAATGATCCAGTCCATCTCAAATTTAAAGGGGAAACTGATGCTGAAAGAAACCCTGGGATTTGCCTGTGGTCACCTTCTTAGTTGGGGGGAACTTGGTGGCATGACACTAGTGGAGTGGGGAAGAAAGGATTCTTATTACAGTGTCTGTTCTCACATTCATCAATAGTTGAACCAAATCTTCCCACTGTTCCACTGCAAGGAAGGTCAACCCTTACAGTTACCCTTCTGAAACGTTCTGACTGGCTCCTTTCTATACTGAACCTCATACTCTGCTTGGCAAACCATTCCTACATGATAATTATGACAAACATTTCACTGACATCTGTTGGAAACTAATTTTTAAACTCCAGATCTGTACTTCTGCTCCCATTTTGACCAGCACTGAGAAAAATCTAAAATTAAACAGCATTTAATTACATTTGAAGAGTATAGAGCTAATATTTGTATGAACATCATTTTATGTTTCTAAGGTCATGTGTATGTAAAAAAATTAAAAGGTACTTTATTTTATGAAAGATACACTTCGATTAAAATGACTGAACCCTACTGTCTGATGAAGATGCATCTACTTTCTTTCTGAGCTCCTCGTACAGCTGACCCCACAGCAGTCTAACAACATTTATATGTCAAGTCTATCACACACTGCACAGCACATTCATTTTGTAGCAAGATCCTGGTGGTGAAATGTAGCATCTAATAAGTCTGGACACAATTCAGCTGCGAGCAGCCAAAAAAAAAAAAAAAAAAAAGACTAAGTCTATATAACCTAAAACAGAGAATTTTTGAACTGTGGTTCCCAGTCATTAGTGGGTCATGAAATCAACTTAGTGGGTTATGAAAGCATTAAAAAACATACATACACAAGAGCCAAAAGTGCAACAGAAGAGAAAATACCAAAATATGTTGCATGACTTAAGGGTAAATATTATTTCATAAACATTTTATTTCATTCATATATATGTATTAACACATGTACTGGGTCATGAAATAATATATATTTCACAGCTCTCAACACTGCCCTAGAGAAAAACATACTTGGCCATTCAGTCCCTTAAGAAAAGATTTTCTTTCTTTTTTTTCCCCATTTCTGAGCAATGGCTCCACACTGCGATGGCTGGATACTCCAAAGGCCCCCTCCCCTCAATACAGTAGCAATTCACAGTGATCTCTGAGCACCACCATTTCCTCGTTCACTGCTATTTTCTGGACATTTCCTCCCATCATAGCCCTGCCGGTTCAACTGAGGGAAAGTTGCCACAGTGTATCTGCGTGTGGGTCAGTAGAAGCCTCAGGTCCTGCTACCATGTGCCAGGCATGATGCCAGGGGCTTTACAGACCCGACTCTTTATACATATGGTTTCCTTTGTTTTACTGGTAGCAGTGCCTCACCTGTACATCTCGAGCTCCTAGCACAGCACCCATAGGGGCTGAGTGAATGTTTCCAAATAAGTGAATTCAACAACAAGCACATTCCATTGGTTATAAACTATATAAGTTAAGTTAAACAGAATATAAGAGTTTTAAATAAAATCAAATGTTTTCTCGTTGACTCATACTTAAAAAAGTGCAAAAGTACTATACAAAGCTTTATATAGTTGTACAAAAAGTTGATGCATTGGTGTTCTGTGGCTAATGATAATAATTGTATTACTTCAGCATCATGTATCATAAAGTTATACAACTTACTCCTTTGATTTTGAGTTTAAAAGCTTACTATTTTAATATACATCATGTATTCAGTACTAGTTATTACTTTTGTATAAATAATTTCTTAATAGCAGTACATGATACTGAGGGAAAATAAAACAGTTAAGAATTTTCCAAATGGTAGTAAGAAAGAAACTCATTAATATACATTTGATTTGGGGGCTGAGCATAATTTGGCCTATGACTTAATGGAATCTAGGAGAGTGAAACAAACCTTTTTTAAACTGGAAGGACGCTCATGTGGATCAAGTTCAAGCCCTTCATCTTGCATATTAGGAAATGGCTGCACACCAGCCAAAATGACTTATCTAAGGTCACATAATTATACAGTAAGAGAGATACCCCAGGTCTCCTGATAACAAACCCAGAATATTTTCCATTTCATAGAAGAGGTTTGTACTATAATACAATCATATTTTTTTAAAAGATCAAATCAGCTATCAAGGAAAACCAATACATGATAACATTTTAGACTTAAAAAGAAAGCCCTAGAGCAAGAGTTTATTAAAAATATATGTTTACAACTGTGTAACATAATTAGTGTGCAATACAGTATTGTAAATATTGATGGCAGAAGTTCATTGGTTGTGGTAACTTATTTGTGTGTTTATGTATTACTCTTGGGTATTAGTTGTGCTTTCATCTGTATCACTGGAGTTAAATTTTTTCCACAAAAATTTCTCATTTGATTTCCAAAGAGGAGCTTCAAGACCCTCTTTCCTTTTGGAGGATGCAGCAGAAGGCACTTTTTCACACAGAGTCTCTATTACTGCCAAGTCGGTGAGTTTACTAAGACTCTCGTCATTCTGTTCATTCAAGATGTCCCAGAAATCTTTTGGTCTCTGTTTTGCTTTCTCCATGGGCCCTGAAAGAACTTTCTTTGGCAGTCGTGTGGGACTGTTCCCGTGACTTTTAAAGAGGTCATCAAGAATAGAGGTGTCACCAAGTAAGCTTACCACAGAAGTGTTTTCTAACACTGGATTTTCTATCTTTTTGTTTTCCACTTTGAAAAAGGGTCCGTTTCTTGAAACACCCAATCCTGTGAGATCCTGTCGGTTTTTCATGGTATTTTCCAACTTTTCCAACTCATACGCTCCAGACTTACTGTTCAGGAAACAGGATGCTACAGTATCTTTGGATGCTTGGCTGTTTTTCCCATTGTTCGTCTCTTGGGTAGAGCTTACAGGTAATTTCTTAGTTTCCACATCATTACAAAGCACCTCTTCTCTATGGAAACTGTGATTTCGAAACTTAATTGATTTTTCTTTATATCTTTTTGGGCTGCAAATTTGAGACAATTTTTTGGTACAATTTTTAAATGACAAAGTTACAGAATCTGACACCCTTTCTTTTATAAGAGACTCTCTTTTTTCAGACAGATTCCTGACTCTCTCTCCTTCCTCATTGGCAGATTTAATGAATTCTGAAGGGGAATCCACAAAAAATTCTTTTACCTCTGGATAGTGAGAAGCGTAAAAGTCTCTTAGCATTTTCTGTCGTTCTTCTGATGTGGCATTAGTTATATGTTTAGCAAATTCCTTTACAGAAGACAACTTAAAATAAGAAGCCATTTCTTCAAATTGTTTTCTGAAGATTTAACGAACAAAACCAGTGGTTATTTTTATTACATTTTATTTTTAAAGAGCTTGTCTTCAGTGTTATGCTATGTAGCAACAAAGCAATGCAATAGTATTCCTTTAGCATATATTAGCTTAATTCCATAATGAACATGCATTTTGCACTTAGGAGAATGTGATCTCTTTCCTTACACTACTGAAAAAAATATTCTAGCTCATGAAATTACCAGCTTTTTAAGTTATTCTGACTTATGCTATCAGGTATTTCCTGGGAATTGTGTGATCCCAGCATGCTGCTACTCCAGTCAGCCAATTTATGACTTACATGAGAATCATAATTTATATAATCTGTATTTGGAAATCTATTTGCATTCAAGATCCATGAAATAAAACTGTCAAAGAAGGGTCTTAATAAATAGAAAAGAGAAAATGCTGAAAAATTAAGACAGGAATTTTTTTCATCTATCTCTTCTCCTTCCACAAGTATCGATAAAATATAGAAATTTCACACAACTTTTTGATGAGCCTAAAGGAAAGTTCTAAACTGATGAACCTAGATTCTTTTCAGTATTGATCTGACTTCAGTATAGATAGCTACACTATAGTCAGATGCTATTTGAAGAAATGCGTTTCAGTCTTAGTATAAGATATTAATAAAAGCTGTTATATGCATATGTGAGGAAATGAGCCTTCTGAAACCCTGCTAAGATGGAAGTGGAAAGGTTGTTTAGGACCCCTGGGCACTAGACTTTGCTCCTTTCCCTAGGTGAGGGTTCTATGGACTGAACTGTATCCTCCCCCCAAATTCATAAGTTGAAGCCCTAAACCCCAGTGTGACTGTATTTGGAGATGGGGCCTTTGGGAGGTAATTAAGGTTAAAAGAGGTCATAAAAAATCACCAGAGAGCTCTCTCTGCCATGAAAGGACACAGTGAGAAGGTGGCCATCTGCACGCCAGGGAGAGAGCTCTCACCAGGAACCAAATCAGCTGGTACCCTGATCTTGGACTTCCCAGGCTCCAGTACTGTGAGAAGTAAATTTCTGTCTTTTAAACCGCAGTCTGTGGTATTCTGTTACAGCAGCCCGAGTAGACTAAGATGGGCTAAGAGGGTATTGGTTTGCTGATGCTGAGTTTAGGCCATGAGTCAGGAGAGCCCAATGCTTATAAATGTTCTTTTAAACAAAAGCCACAGATAGTGCTGCAGCATATGATTAAAAGTCCCCAAATTGTAGAATTATATCTATTTTTATATATTTCCTTACAACATTCATTTATCCACTCAACAAATATTTATAGAGCCCTCTTATTTGCTAGGCACTGTAAAAGAAACTATACAACAGTGAACAAACGCCAGTTCCCTGTCTTCAAGGAGTTTATAGTCTAGTTGGGGGAGACAGATACATAAAAATCAAACCAGAAGGGAGTGATAAACCCCATGATGGAGGTAAATACGGCACCCTGTTGGCATCCACAGAAGGGGTACCTAAGCCAGTGATTGGTAGTGGGCAAGGTGGCAGGGAAGGCTTCTCTGCTGTCACCACAAGCCAGTCAGGTAAAGGTGAGCCAGGAAGCCTTCTAGGGAGACAGGGAACGTGCACGCGCCCAGTTGCAAGAAGACTTGGTGCACATAGGGGCAGGAGAGTCAGTCAAGAAAAAGGCTGAAAATTATGAGGGATCCGTTTGCCAATTTCAGAAGTTTGAATTTTATCCTGTATACAACAGAGAATCCTGAGGATAAAAAATGATTTTTTTAAATGTATGTAACCAGGAGCTTTATTTAAAGCCACTATTATTTTTGCCACTCAGACCAGGTTATATAAAGTTTGTGTTTCCTTTGATTTTAGTGGTAATCCATGCTGCAAATTCATGACTTTCTTTTGTGGCTTCAGATGAGTACCCTGGCTTCTAGTCCTCCCCACACTGGTCCTGTTACTTGTTCCAAATCCAGGTACTATCTATGCCTGATCAACAGCCACTCTCATTGCCAACAGAATAGTTAATAACACAAAAACAAGGTTCCAAATTTCTGTCCTGGATATGGCCAATGTTCTTGGTTGGAAAGCAACAAGTATGTTCTTAAAAAGTTCCAGTTTTAACTTCACATGAAGTAATGAAGTGTCATTATTTTGTTTATTAATCATCTCTGAATCATTTTCATGGCCTTTCTCATAAATATTTGTGCTGTGAAGATTAAGTTATTGGCAGGGTTACAGGCTGATGTCTTATATTCATCCAAGGCTTGGTAGTGTTTCAGCAGTTGCCAAAGTACTTTCACCTTTGCTGTGCTGACCTCACCCATGACCCTGCAAATCTGTCACCTCTGGGAGGAGAGGTGCTTCAGACCTTATTCTACCTGAGTAGTATGCAAGTAAACTGGGCTGTGTGGTTGCCCTTTACAGGATGAGCTATGATTACAATTCATTTTATTTTTGCCTTCTAAACTTGCTTTTGTAATTCTTGGTCTTTCTAAACACTCAACGAATTGCAAGGTACAACCAGGGGATACAAGCTAGCCACCACTTTGTGAAGAAAATTTTGTAGACACTCATAATCCATTTAGAGGTAGGGGCAGTGGTGGGGCAAAGGAAGCCAAAGTTAGGCATCTTTCAGTCTTTCATCAAGTGTACCAAGAGTATTTATGTATCACGGAAAAAATTCAATTTTTCTCCTTTTTTCTCGAGGAACTGAAGGAGAAGGGATGGAACACAGCTAAAACCATGTTCTTTCTGTCTAAGCTTTCTGAAGTGAAGGTAGGACTGAAACTTCATTCAGATAATCCATGAGGCTACAGCATAGTACAAATTCTTGATTCACATAAAGTTAGGATGGTTAGCAGGAAAGACGTGCTAGCAGTTTGGACACCGATCCCTAGTTCAGATGTTGGCATTCTAATATTAGACACCCTTCACCTTTTTATTTAGCATGAGGCATTTATCCCTAGGATAAGTAGAGGGAAAAAAAAAGAGGCAAAAACTAATCACTGTTAATACTTTTATTTTTATATACAGTACTAAAGGGGATAAGACACTTGTGCTTAAAGACTGGTAAAATGTATATGGTTGGTCTCCTAGCAAAAATAATTGCCCAAAGAAAATTACCCACAATTTACCCAAAATCATTGTTGTAAATCTGTTTGTGAGGAGTTGTGTTGCTATAGCAGTGTGGGGTGTTCACCTTTGTGGGCAACGGTGCGCAGCTGAGAGGCGTGCTCCAATCTGCCACACCAGCACCCGAGGAGCTAAGGGACAGGTTGCCTGGGAGTTGCCAAAACCCGAGGGAAGCATCTGGAACACGCAGAGCAACCACCATTTTCTTACTGTCCGTAGAAGTCATCAGGACCAACTGGACCACGCCTCCTCTCCCTGCTTACCTCAGTCACTACTTCTCAGTTACACATAACCACTGGCTTCTCACGCCCCTGCTAGTCTCTACATCCCTGATCCAATCCCCCATCCTTCCAGACCATTCCTCGGTGCCCCTGGAACCAGGCTATGATCTACTAACTCTCCTGTGTCTTCTGCCCAAGGGGCGCTCTGTCTCCTCCTGATACTGCCTCCCCACTGCAGCCCTCACAAGTCAAGATCTTATACCTCACATCCTTAAACCTCAGGGTTCATGCTTCCCATTGCTGCTTCCAGATCATTTTTTCTTAAAAACTCCTTCCCCTCTTTAAGGTTTATGCTATCCAGCTTAACCATTCTCACCCCCACCCCACCTTGTTAACTGACTTTCTAGTTGCTTCCTGATAGTGACTGAACACTCAAGATCCTGGATTAATGTTGTTTCCTTTCCCATCTCCTGCCATCATTCTTGATAACATCAGTATCCATGTGGATGTCCCACCCAACTCCTAGCCCACCAGTTTCTTGACGTCACCTCCACAGACTCGATTCCATGTTAGGCCCCTATTCCCAAAGTCATATACCACTAATGTCATTACCATTAACTGCACAACCTCCAAATCCCTGAATTCAATCATATGCTCCAGTTATCCCAATGACAACAATGCTGGAATATACCCTTCATCTCATCAAGTCCTCCAATTTGCTGACTCTTCTGCTTTCTCACTAACATCAGCCTCCCCTTTTCCAGCTTATGTTCAATTTTATAATCGCTTCTTTGCAAACATCCTTTAGCTTCCTTGCTTCTCTCTCCTTCTCCTGGTAAAACTCAGCTGTTTCCCTATTCTGTGTCTGCAACTGAACAACTGAAGCTTGCTGAATGAAGTCTGCACAACTGCACAGATGGTTTTACTGGAATTACTCTCAAATAGGAACTTAACATCACCCAGGAAGTCTAGCCCCACTAAGCTTGCTTTCCCACTTTATGACTTCCACTAATGACTTCTTTCATAATTTCTCTCTCCCCAAATCTCTTTCCCTCTGTGCTGATGAATTTATTCTCAATTAATTGAGGAAATATCACTGTATCTGTGCCCTTCTTTATCTCTTTCTCTTAATACTTCTCAAAGACTAGATCTTCACCTGTGGTCTGGATCCCACCCTCTCCTGCCTCCAGGACTTCACTTTTTCTGTTATCACCTCTCTGGCATGATCTCGTTTTTTCCTATTAGTCTTTTTCCTCAACACACAAACAGGTTCTATTATCTTCCCAACTTAAAAACAAACTACACTTCATCCCACAATGCCCTCCAGCTACTGCTAGTTTCCACATCCAAACTTAAGGAGCAGTCCCAGGGGCTTGCCCTTTCACTGCTTGCCCACCTCACCCTGGCATCTGCCTACTTCTACTGCTCATGGAAAGGTGACCAAAGAGTTCTTCAGCTCCAGGGGCTTTCCCACTTCTTCTGATTCTGGTTCTCAGCAGCAGTCAATAAAGTTAAGTGTTCCCTCCTTTTCGAAACTCTCACTTGTCTTGGACTTTAGAACCTTGCACTGGGCCTCCTACACAGTAGGCCACAGTCACTCTCCAGGCTCAGTACTGGGGCTTCTCCTCTCTCTGTGTTCTGTTCCTAAGCTGTTCACACAGTCTATGGCTATAAAAACTATCTGTAATCTATTTATAATCTCTATGCTGATAATTTCCAAATTTAGACCTCCAGTCTCCAAATCTCAGAGTAGCATATCCACTGCCCATGTGACATTTCCCTATATCTTCAAATTTAATATGAGCAAAAGAGAACTCTTGATTTTTTTTTTTTTTTACTTCAAACTTGTGTCTCTCCTAGTTTTCCCCATTCAGTGAATCCAGTCTGCTGCTTAAGGCAGAAAATTGGGAGTAATCCTGTCTTCTCCCCTTCCCAAAACACAGTTCAACATCAAACTGAATTTATCCATTTGGCTCTGTCTCCATGGCAACTACTCTATTGCAAACCACCATCACCTAGTTCCTTATGGTTTCCCCTAGTCCACTCTGCCCTCTTCCATGCAGAAGCTGGAAAAATCTTTTAGAAACATACATCAGATCATGTCATGCTTCAACAGCTTTCTACTGCAGTTGGAACAAAATCCAAATTCTTTTCTATAATCTACAAGGCTTGGCATGCTCCAGCCCCATCTATGTCTCTCCCTTCATCTCATGCCATTCTCTGCTTGATTTATTATGCACTAAGTACACCAGTCTTCTCTCAAAACCTCCTCCCTCTTCAGAAAGTTCTTACTTTGGTTCTCTGCTTCATTATCCTTCAGGTCTTAACTTAAATGTCACTCGTATAGAGAGGTCTTCCCTGACTACCTAGTAGAAAGGGAGTTATATCCCTCCCGATCCCATTATTCTCTATAAAGGAGGCCTGTCTACTTTTTTCCTATAACACACCATTTTATAATTATTTATTTATAAGTTTTTTTACTTTTGAAAATTTTATGGTTTGATGCCAACCCCCATCCCACTGTACTGTAAGCTCTATGTCTATGTCTCTTTTTTTACACTGTATATTTAGCACCTAGCACAATGCCTGAGTGCATATTAGATGCTCAATAAATACTCAATGAGTGAATGAATATAATGCACTTAAGTATTTCACTTATATAAAATAATTTAATTTTTTATCAATTTGGGGATTAGCCTTCTTAAAACACTAAAACATTTGGGATTTTTTTTCTTTTTTTGGCCGTGCTGCATGGCTTGTGGGATCTTAGTTCCCCAACCAGGGACTGAACCCAGGCCACCGCAGCGAAAGCGCTCTAACCACTGGACCACCAGGGAATTCCGGGATTTATTTTTTAAAGTGTACAAATTCATATTTATCTGAAATATTCAGATGCCATGTATAGTTAAAATTCAAATAATTTGTGTATTTTACTAGGTAGTTATATTTCTTTTGAGAATCATTCATAAAGTCCAATGTTGTTATAGATGACATACCTGCGGATCCCTTTTGGTGTTTCTCCAATTATGAAGGTGGTCTGGCCTGTTCGGTAGACATTTTTCTTCTTCTGGCTTACAGGGTGTGAAATGTAAAGGGGAAAGGAAATGCTGCCTTCACTTGGTTGTTGGCATTCCTTTGTATGTGTTGATGTATCTCCCTTCATTTTTTCCTTATATGTCTGAAAAAAGGATGAAAGCAAAAACTCTGAAAAAACAGTCATTTTTGGTTAAATAAGGAGACTGTCTTACTCTTTCCCAGTATTCTTTACAATCTAGTATATCATATTCTCCAAGTAATATCATTGTCAGATCTTGTTAGATCTTTAAAAAGATATTACTTGTAGCAGTGATGTGATGTTTCTCTTTTCTTTGTTTAAGATATATGTTAAAGATATACCTTTCTTAAAGATACAATAAAAGTAATGGTAATATGATGTTTCTACTGTCAAGACTATGGGTATACTGATACACATGCTGGCATCCACTCTCCTAAACAAGGATAAAAATTAATGATTATATAAATAATGGCATAAAAATGGGATGTTTAAAAAATTTAATTCAGCAATTTCTCTCAATATTATTAAGCAGACTTTTGGTTATTTAATCTTATATAAGCAGTCAAACTTTTAAGAAATAACAACCTTTATATAATAATGCAATGCACTAGTTTTGTAAATCCTACTTCAATCTCCAGTGGGTTGCAAGAATTACTTAGTGATTGTTAAGATGTTAACTAGAGGTGGTTGAAATTACAGATAGAATCACATTTATTTTACAGACTAAGGGTGTCTTGCATAATACAAATTGTTAAAAATAGTGAGTCAAGAAAAAAATAATTTTAAAATGTATGGTTCCATTTTCCCTGACAAAATGGTAAGGTGAGTATGTGGAAAGTCCCCATCTTATTCCAAAAACAGAAATATTGGATGCAATTTGACAACAACAACAAAATTATATTTGAGCTCAAAAGTAAGAAAGGAAAATCTCTAGATGCTAAAGCCAAGTAACACAGTGGTAGGTGGGAGCTGAAGCTCAGCAGCCCGAGGAATAGGGTCCTAAATTCTAGTCTGCAGGATTCCATGTGTAGAGGGAAAATGGAAATGATTTAACTCTCTGAATTAAAAAACAAACAAACAAAATAAAAACACAGCAGGAATTAAATGGATATCCAGTTTTCAAATTAAAGCTAGGAAAGCCCAAACTGGGGGCACAGGATAGAAACAGGCTCCCTTGTTACTCTAGATAGAATCACTGGTGAAAATATGGAATGCCCAGCCTGTGCCATTTGTGGAATCTGATTTTGTAGCACTTGCATTGTATGGAAAAATCTAAGCTAAAAACCAACATAAAAAACTGGCCCAGAACCCGTGAAAACCATAGATCTCAATGAGGGGTGAATACAAAAATATAACATAGGAACACTTTTTAAATCTAGAGAATGCTTGTGATTCCAATGCGGGGGGGAAAAAAGAGTTCAGTTAAAAATTATAAAGAACACACAAAGCCCACTGCCATGAAAGTGGACAGATACAACAAATGTGAGAATCCATATCTGAGGAATTATAGATAACAAAGCAATCTGAAAGAGACTTTAACTCATTAGCATATCCAGAAAGATAAAGGAAGAACTGGGTATTGTAAAATACCAGATCTGAGAAAGAACCAAATACAAATTCTAGAAAAGAAATATAGGTTTGAAAAAAAATAGACATAGAAACAAACTTAAAATATGGGTTAAGCAGCAGGCTACACAGCCTTACAATGACAGTTGATAAATTGGTAGAGTAAAATTACTCAGAATGCTAGGCAGAGAGAGAGAGACAGAGAGAGAGAGAGAGAGAGAGAAAGGAGGAAAGGAGGGAAGAAAGGAAGGAGGAAAGGAGGAAAAAAAGGCAGGCAGGCAGGAAGAAAGAAAGAAAGAAAGAAAGAAAGAAAGAAAGAAAGAAAGAAAGAAAGAAAGAAAGAAAAGGAAAGAAAGAAAAGAAAGAAAGGAAATAAGGAAAGAAAGAAAGAATGGAAGAAAGAATGGAAGAAAGGAAGACAGACAAGAAAGAAAGACAAGAAAGAAAAATTAAGAGACAGAAGACATGGCAGAAAACATACCAAAATTTCTAAAATATTAGAAGGAGATAACAGAAAATGGAAGAGATAATGTCAAAGAAGTAATGGCAGAGAATTGAAGAAGGCATGAATCCTCAAACTAAAAAAGGAGAGAGAATCTCCAGTGTGAAAAATGAAAATAAATCTGTACCTTGTTATATCACAGATAAAGAGAATATCTTAAAAACTACCAGAGAAAAATAAGCTATCCCACAAAGAAATAATAATCAAACTAAAGGCAGACTTCTCATTACCACTACCACCATCACCACCACCAAGAGAAGATAATGAGAGTATCTTCAACATGCTGGGAGGGAAAAACCGTCAACCTAGAATTCTAAACCCAGTTAAACTATCACTTAAGAAATTTGCAGGCATACAAATACTACAAGACACAGATTAGTAATTGTCAATGAGACAGTGATTTTTTCTTTTACAGGAGTTCAATGGGATTCAAGTGGCACATATCACTGAATGTTGGTAGGGAATGGCTTTCATTCCACAAATATTTACTAAGCACCTATTACGTTCCTGCCACCATGCTATGCAGTTGAGAAGAAAAATATTTATATATACAAAGAGGCCCCTACTATTAAGGGGCTTAAAAAAGCTGAGCCCCACCCCCCTCCCATTTTTAGTTTTTTCTGTTTTTAAAATAAATCATTTATCTCTTTAATTTATATTCAAGTTCATTTCATTGAAATAAACTGAACAAAAGACATAATTATATGTTCTTTAATAGCAAACCACTTCTAATGAAAAGAAATTGACTTCTTCAAAATCTAGTGTGACTCACGTGGACAAACACAAAATGCCAGGTTGCCATTTTGAACCAGGGCTTTGCTTCAGTCAGTAATGCTGACAGTACTTTCCTCAAAGACATCATTTTTAAAGTTTAAAACATTATTAATAAAGAGAGGAAAATGCTGATCTTTAAAGATAAATTTGAAAGAGATTTGATGCATTTATTTTACATCACAAGAAAACAAGATGAATGTTAAAAGTTCCTAATAAAATAGCTCATAATCTTTGATGATTCCCAAGAAATAATTATCCATTATTATAAGGAGGAACGGGAACGTTTACATGGGGATAAAGGGAGTAAACCTAAAGAGAAGGAATGGGGCCAACCAAGAACACTCCCTCCTCATATACTGCAATTTCTGAAGCCATGGAGAAAGCAGGCCAGGCCATGGAAATTTTCAATTATTTACATGATTACTCTGGGTCTTTCTGACCCTGGCAGCATTACAAAGCTCATATTTCGAACAGATACATTTTTTCTCAAGTTGATTTTACAAATTCTTCAGGAAAATTCAACTTTTCTATTCATAGCTATCAGACATGTGGATCTTTAATTTATGCCACATATTATACACTTAAAAACCTGATTATTTTAGATAATCATTCAAAGAGAAAAGCATTTGTTCTCTCACACTGGCTCAATATCCCATCTTTTACTTAAAAAATATCTAGGTTCAGTTTTCCATTTTAGTAGGGTAGTTTAACACTTACTGAAACAAGGCTGTGAAACAAAATTTTGTTTACTAATTATTTTAAAAACATTTTGATGCCCTTCTTATAAAAGCTGGTTTCACTATTTATAGTAAAATAGTATCTTTTATAATAGCTGATATAAGGAAAATAGTGACAGTGCAGCTGCAATTGAAGGGACAGTTATAATTTATTATAAAGCAAAGTACAATGCCTGTGGCCAAGACGAAAAGATTCCAGACCATGTGAAATTGGACGCAAACTCTTTCACTACCGCTTATGTCAAAGTTGGGAAGTCATATGACACTGAGGCAACACTATGAAGTAGCAATAGTAATGAAGGGTCAAGTAATGAAAAATTCAGTAAAAATGAGCTGGACTAGGAAATTAAAAGATAACATTATCACTCCTTAATATTATGGTAGAGGGTGAGATTGCTTGCTCAAGAAAGCAAAATAAACCTACTCTTCTTTCCACCAGAGAACAGAATGGCCAACAACTGGAACACTATGTCTGTATCTCATAGGAAATTTTGAGATCATAACATGAAGAAAGCAGAAAGCCCAGTTTCTGTAAAAGCCCCTAATTGCTCCTAACTTTTTCCTAGAAAGTTTCTTCTAAATTATCCAAGATTTGCTTTGAGAAATTACTTCTATACTCTGTGATTCTGATGAAGGTTTCCTTCCTCTTAAGATTTATGGTTATAAAGATAAGGAGGGAATTATGAAGACAAGAACTTTGTACAGTATTTGTATAGTATAAATATGACTGCTAATAAGTATTTTAGAAAGCTTGACACTGTTAGAGTTTAATTTATAACTTAGTAATTGCTATGTTCATGATTATCTTCATAAATTATTGGATATTGTTAGGTATTTCTACTATGGTATATTTATGAAAGTAATCAAGTTCAACTTATGGTATCTTTATTAAAAATAAAGTGTAAAGAGTATAGTAATTATTTCTAAATAACATAAACATACAGTTAAAAGATCCATTTGATGATGAGATTAATTGAATGGAAATGTGAGGTTACTTAAGAAGCTGAATTTATCAGAGAATATTGAAATAATAATCCTAATTTATGAGTGGTAATAATGTCTTCCTCCTTTGGACGTATATGTACTATGTGGAGCAGCCAGTTGAATGTTGAAAAAGTAGAGGAAAACCCTCCCCCTTCAGAGTTAAACAGGTCTAAAAAGGTAAAAGGTCGGCCACGGCTAATTATGTTAAGTCCTAATCTGATTTATATAATTAAACATTTAAAACATAACATGTTATTGTCAGAAAAGTAAATATTTGTCATTAAAAATAAAATTCGGAATATAAAAAATTATTTAGTTCAACAAAAACATTAAATATGTATTATTTCTATAAATGGTAATTGTTTTAATATATTTTGGCCAAAAGTCTCCTTACCTATCCACAATCAAATGTTTAATGTGGAAATGGCTCACTTCAAAGACTTCATAAATAACTGCTTTTTAAAAAATTGAAGTATAGTTCATTTACAATATTATATTAGTTTTAGGTGTACAACATAGTAATTCAATATTTTAATAGATTATACTCCATTATTAAATTATTACATTATTATAAAACAAAGGCTGTATTTCCCTATGCTGCATAGTAGTATATGATGAACATCTGTTTTGACTTAATTTTGATAAAGTTATAAAATCATTATTCATTTTTCTAATGTCTCTATAAAATATATTTAAAAATACATCATAAGATTACTATTTAAACGTGTATAAAGTATACAGTCTGTAAAATAAAAGCTATAATTTTAAGTTGTAAAAGATATACATTAGGATTACAATAAATAAGAGGGCACTTTTGTAGGGAAAAATTTCTTCTTTTAGAGTAGCCAAAATGAATTTACACTAGACCTAGTCAACTGTACATAATCCTGTACCACTTATTTCTTACTGTAAACTTTTAGGTTTATATTGGTTCTAGAAGGAAAGTTTATCTTTAGATCAATAGTATGAGACATTCAAATGACCTTTGATAATAAATACTTTCTTTTTCCTTTGGACCCAACGTGTACTGTCCGTATTTCAAGGCATTAGACCTAAGCCAAATAGCAATATTAATAGCAATAGCCAATTAAAATATTGAACCAGTAGTTATTTTTTAAAAGATATAACTGAAAAAAGATAAGGTATATATAAATTTTCAATATGAAAGAGTAAGAAAAAATAAAACTGACTCTTAAAAAGTTTGCAGATAACAATCTTTGATGTCAGTGTACTGAGAAAAGGAAAAAAAGGAATGTTCCCCCTACCTCACAGCCATATGATTACATTAGCATTTTTCTTTTTTCTCTGCTACATATGAAATTTATCTTTATATAATAGAAAACTTCATTGGAATAGTGCACAGAATGTTTAAGGAAAAAAACCCTCTTTCTTTGAAGTAAAAAATTTTGGAGGCAAATTACTAAAGAACTATAGAGGGCACCTAGGTAGGAATAGCAAGGAAATGAGAAAAGTTGATAGGAATCAGTTTTTCCCATACACACCCACCTGTAGGTTACAATCCAGGAGACTGAGTTTCAGAAACAACCATGAACAGCCTCTAGTTCCCATTTTGGCAGGAGAAACACTATCGTAATCTCTACCATCTTTCTAAATCTCTTTGGGGCTAATTACTGGAGACCATCCATAGGTGGTACAGATAATGCTGATTCCTTTTCCTCTGCTCATCTGTATCCCCCACAAGTAGAGGAAGCTTGGAGGGGGACAATGTACAATGAAGAACAGCCTGATAGGATGGGTAGCCTGTCTATGATAGGCTACCAGGATGTAGTGAAATCTTTATTAAGCAATTTTGGAATGGATCTGTCTGCTGAGCCGGTTTCTCTAGAAAACCCCTTACAGAGGATATATCAGAACAAACAGCAATGTATATTTAACAGCCACTTTCACTGTTTTCTCCATAACTGGATGATCAGCGTTGATTAGTCACTGAGAAAACTGGAAACCAGGGAGATTTTCAAAGGCAATGGAAGGTCCCAATGGTTCTGACTTGTTGAGAAGCCTGAGTTTGGATTCTAAGATCACCAGAGGACCTGCCCATCACAGGAAAGCTCTTTGGTTTACACCTTGCTCCTGAGAATAGCACAGAGCTTCACAAGCCAGTCTATGGTCATGGCCACAAGTGGGCACACCATGTAGCCAAACCCCTCACGTTGGCCTGATCACACCAACTTTGTCATAAAGATTAAAAAAGAATCAAGTGCTCTTTCATTTTTTTCTTCATTAAACCTTAAATAGTTAAGCCTGAGAGGCAGCAATGCTTTTGTTTACACATCTGTTCAAACAAAAGATTAAAAAGAAATCTCCCTTTGGGTAAGCGCCAAACCCTATAAACACATAAAAAGTCATAAACTTGCTTGTCTTTGCAAAGCAGGGAATCAGGAGTACCATAAAGACATATAGCACATGTAAATAAATTCATTCAAGTGGCATCTGAGAGTCTAAAAGGACAAAGACCTTTAAGGATCTTTGTGCAAGTGTGAAAACCTCTTATCTTTGAAGTAATCATTCAAGATTTCTGCCTGGAGGTAGGAAATATTACTGTAAATGCAGTTTTCCAACACTCAACAGAAACCTAAGGCAACTATGAGGTACCCCTGAATTGTCTTCACTCAGCCTCTGGAGAAAAGCCAGCTGGTTAGAGGACCCACCACGAATACACACTGAAGTATAATTTTCTGCATATGTTTAAAAATGTCATTCAAGTCTGAAAAAACAAACACTTAGATTCAAATCTAAAACATTTTTTTTTTTTGGTGGTGAAGGGAGATTAAAGTTTGTAATTATGGTTCTCTTTTCCTCCTGGAAGGAGTAACCATTACAATTCAGTTTTTTATATAGATATATATTTTCTTTTTTGATAGTACTTTGCTTGCTGAGTGAGCCACAAAAGGACAACTTTATATTGGCTTCCCTGAGCCTAGCTCCCTTTTTGTGTGCACAACAGTCCATTTCTCATTGTACAAGAAACTCGTCTATCTAAAGGAACAAAGTGATAGCCTCGGGCGTGCAGGTGAATACTGTGGGGCACACACTACAAACAGAAATACAAAAGCCCTATCTCCTTGGGATTTGGGAACATGAAGGCAGTGCCACAGCAGTCAACCTGGGGGAAAAGGCCAGGTGAGATGGTGGCAACTACCTTTAAAAAAAGCCTGCAGACCAGCAACAGGGAGTGTTGGCTAATATTCCCTCAGTCCTTCATGGGAGGGTGGTCAGAGAGTAAATTCCCCTTAATACCTCCTACAGACAAAGGCAAGGCCTTTTGGGATAGCTGTCTGAGCACTGGACTCAGCACCACAAGCCCTGGTTTCTACTAGTCTTTTTAGGATCTCCAGTAAGTAGTAATGAATAGGTCCTTGGCATCTTGAGCCCTGACTGAATTTTAAATCTTTACATATATTATTTATATTACTGTAAAAATGTCTCTAAAGACTACTTGAAGGTCCTATACTAAATAATACCTGTTAGTGAAAAGATCACAGAAGGTGGTGCTGATGGAAAAACTTTAATTAAAGTCTTTCTTGGCAGGCACCCGCCCCTGCTTGCCTTTCCAGTGGCTGGCACTTCCATGGGGAGCTTAGGCTCTCCCTCCCTCCAGGCCTCCAGCTGGAGTAAGTGTAGGCTTCTATGCAGGCTGATTCAGTGACAAGGCCATCGATGGCTCTTCAGTGTCTAGGGAACAACATTTCAAGCACCCTGCCACAAATAACACTGGGACATTGTAACTGGTTGTGAAGTTGGATGCAGGTTATTGTTAATAATAAAGTACTGAAATCTGTGAATAATTCTCCTTTTTAGTAAATTAGAGTGGATTTCCTATAACCACATCATTTTCACTCTCTTCTATTCTGATATGCTTTCTTGAGTCGTGTAGAAGAGGAAGTAAAGCTTTCCGACAGAGAAAGGCCAACTGAAAGTATGTTCCACTAGAACTGAATTTAATGATCAAGTGACCCCCTTCTTATGGTCTAAAATGGCAGTTCTGAAACTTTTTGGTCTTAGGACACCTTTACAGTTTAAAAATTATTGAGGACGCCAAAGAGATTTTGTTTATGTAGGTTATATCTATTGAAAGTTTAAAATAATTAAGTAACTCTTTATCAGCAAAAAAGTTTATATTTTCCAAGGTAAACAAACAAAAAATTAGCCAGAAGAGTGGCTACGTATTACATTTTTGCAAATGTCTTTAATAGCTGGCTTAATAAAAGATAGCTGGATTCTCATATCTTCTTCTGCATTCAGTCTGCTGCAACAATGCTGTTTTAGTTGGAGTATATGAAGAAAATCAGCCTCATACAGATACATAGTTGAAAAAGGGCAGAATATTTTCATAGCCTTTTCAGATAATTGTAGATATTCTTTTTTGATACTTTACCAAAATTCAATTAAGGTTAGTTTCATGTAATATTTGAAACCATACCAGTGAACTTTTTATATTGTTAAAAGTAAAATTCATTGGTATATTTTGTACTTTGGCTGAATTTTTTCCCCATGCGTGATTTTGTAATATCATTCACTGGTCATTTGGAAAATATTAAGTCAGTTATGCAGATCTTCAAAATGTTGACACATTCAATTATACATTGGAAAACCATATTTGTTGTTATTACCACCTATGCATCAGAAAAAATCTTTTTAAATATTGGGAAGGGGTCATGGTCACGGTGGCAGACACAAGTTTTTCAATATTTTAATTTTCACTTGAAAGCTTGAATTTTATCGCTGGCAACAAGTACTGTCTGTTGTCTTCCTTGAAGTGACAGAAAGTATCTACCAAATACACAAATCTATATAACCATAGTTTGTCAGTCATTCTTTCAAGTATTGATACAAATTGTGTTCCATAAAAAAAAGTGGCTAGTTTAGTCCGCAGTTCAATTATACAAGTGCTTGTGTACACTTCCTATTTCATCAAACAGAATACTAAAAAGATGAGTACCAGGGCTTCCCTGGTAGCGCAGTGGTTGAGAGTCTGCCTGCTGATGCAGGGGACACGGGTTCGTGCCCCGGTCCAGGAAGATCCTACATGCCACAGAGTGGCTGGGCCCGTGAGCCATGGCCGCTGAGCCTACGCGTCCGGAAACTGTGCTCCGCAACGGGAGAGGCCACAACAGTGAGAGGCCCGCATACCGCAAAACAAAACAAAACAAAAAAAAGATAAGTACCAAAGGGTTGAGATTTAAGAAAATTAGTAATTTTTATTGATTCATCAAGGATATTCTTCTTTTTTTTAAAGAATCAATTTTATTTATTTATTTTTTGGTTGTGTTGTGTCTTTGCTGCTGCACACAGGCTTTCTCTAGTTGTGTCAAGCGGGGGCTACTCTTCGTTGCGGTGCGCGGACTTCTCATTGTGGTGGCTTCTCGTGTTGCAGAGCATGGGCTCCAGGCACGCAGGCTTCAGTAGTTGCAGCACGTGGGCTCAGTACTTGTGGCACGCAGGCTGTAAAGCACAGGCTCAGTAATTGTGGCGCACGGACTTAGTTGCTCTGTGGCATGTGGGATCTTCCTGGACCAGGGATCGAACCCGTGTCCTCAGCATTGGCAGGTGGATTCTTAACCACTGCGCCACCAGGGAAGTCCCCATCAAGGATATTCTTAAGAGAAACTAAAAGTAGTTTTCTTTTCCTGAAAGTATGTGGTGGTAAATACTAGTGGCCCAAATAATTTTTATGAACAAAATGAGAAGTTCTTTCTCTTAAGGTATTCATTATTTCATCTGGCCACAGCAACGGGATAGCCTTAAATACTGAATAAAAGTAGGATATGGCTTTCAAATTCCATTTTGAAGCAGTTAATGCTAAATAGTCATGAAAGTTGTTTACAGATTAATTGAAATTTGATTCCGATAATAACTTGGTTACAAAATGACTGACACCTTTAAATAAAACATCAACCTACCAACAATTTTGCCGTAAATGCTGTGAGAGCTGACTCTGGTTATGTTAAGAGGGATTCTATCTTCATCAGGAAACTTGCAAAAATATCACAACTTCCATCTTAGATCAAGGATCATAGTTCAAACATATTTATCCTGCCTAAAGCTAATCTACTACAAAAGAATTCATGCTTATACTAATAAATTAGAATTTCTCTGTATAGAATCTCTTTGGTATCTACTAGAAATTCAATTAAAATCAGTAAGCTCTAACTGAATATCTATGTAGCAGGTACTTTTTTTAGGTCCTGGGAACAAAAGATAGAGTAAGATTCACTTCCTAATGCAAAAGAGTTTCACAGTCTAACCAGGAATACAGTGCCAGACACTGTGGATGGCCTACTAACAGCCACTGCCTCCCTCTTTGTTGTCTGAACAAAACTGAGGTTCTCTTAGAAATGTGCTCAGGGAAGGTAGATTGCCCTCTCAGTTCTTAGGGGATAAACAAATTAGTCAAGCCAATTATGTTCTGCCAGAAAGATTTTCCTCCCCAATAAAAGGAGAGATACAGGAAAAGAACCACGTCTTCCTGTCTTTGGATATATTTGTATGAGGAAATATGTTCTTGAGATGCAGTAGTCATCTTGTAACATAAGGCAAAAGGCCTCATGGAACTAAAAATTAACTTACTGAGGATAGTAGGGCAGAAAATGAGAGAGCCTGAATTCTTATGATGTCATTGGACTGTAGTAATACACCTGGACATACCTCCCTCCAGATTTGCTGTTATGTAAATTAGTTCAACAGCCTATTGTATAGGCCATTTTCAGATGGTTATTCTACTCCTTGCAGCTGAAAGCATCCTGTAGATACTTACTTATAAAGTGTCACATAATACAATGTGATCAGTGCTATAGCAGACATACATGCACACACATACACACACACACAAATAAGTAAAGATGAATTTGAGGAAAACATTTATACTGCTTTGGAGAAGACAGGGGACAACTGTCACTGATGATACAAGCAGTAGGGGTTCAACAAGCAGACACAGGTGAAATGGAATTTTAAACAAAAGAACCACAAGAGCAAAGACATGGAAGAGTAAAAGTCCATGGTGTGCTTGGAGACTGATTTATAAACTGAAGGCTGACTAGGAAGAGCTTGCTCATCTGTCTATCCCCAGAGTCTAGCGCAGTGCCTGGCACATAGTGTCAATAATTCTGAATGAGTGTCTCAGAATGAGACTGGAAAAGGAGATTAGCACCAAATGAGATAGGCCTCATGTGCTATGGAAAAGAAACACCATAAGATATTTTACAGAACTCTGGAAGAGAGAAAATTATGCCCCAAAGTGACTGTTCAGATTTGTTACTGCTACGATGAAGAAAGCTTACAAAGTCATGCATGGGTAGGGATATCTTTCTGACACCATTCTCCATGTTCTCCCCTCTCGAGTGGGTGTCTTATACCAGCACTATGGTCAAGAGATGACAGATAATGAGTGAAGATGAAGAATACCAGCATTTATGCTGCTCTAAAATAACTAACATCTTTACGTTATCTGCCAGTATATCCCCTTTAACATTAACTTGTGGAGCTAAGAGTTAAGGAGCCTTTACTCATAGTGAAAATGGTTGTGGGGATCTGCCTTATGTAGTACTTTCTTACAGGAATGACCAGTAACAAATGTTTTCTGAACTTCTACTCTGTGCTGCCTGTTGCTAAGTGGTGATGCTTACGGACATGTATGTCATGTCCTGATCCTTAAGCAGCTTGCCACATACTTGAGAAGAGAGCAAACATTAATACGGTGTCTGCCATGTCTACAGTGATGACTGGCACAGAGAATGGGTGTGAAAGGGGCTGGGAATAGAGTGATCTCCAAAGACTGAGGCTTCATGTAAGAAGTGGAACTTGAATTGGGAGTGGAGGATCAGACAGTAGATGATTTACTTGGAGGTGCAGATTGAGTAAATTTATCGAAGACCATGAATGCCAGGCAAACCTGAGACTACTTCTAATTCAGATAAGGAGGGACTGTCTCCCTTGGCTAATTAAATATATTCAGTAGTAGCTCTGAACAATGTCAAGTCATTGCCAGAGGATTTTCAGGAAAACTATGAAAGTTGTTCATGGAAAAGATAGTTTAAGCCACTTAATTTTCAGAAGATAGTGATTGGGTTCATTATATGCTGACAACAACTGAAAACCTAAATTATTCAAAAAGTATCAATTATGTACAAGACACTACTTTAGGTCTCCAGAATTATCAAATGTGAATCAGAGATATATTGTGCTATTTTTTGAAGTCCAGAGTTTATAGAAAAGAAGAAAAAGATGTATACTTACATAACTATGATAAATACATGGAAGTCATATGTTAGAATAATAGGCCACATAAAGTACTATTGGGAGAAGCAGAAAGGGTGTAGGGAGAAGGACAGCCGAATTGGGGCAGACTTTGTGAAAGAGTGACACATCTGAGGTAGATGCTGAAAGGTAGGGAGGTTTGGAGATTTGGGAGGTTAGAAAAACTAAGACTGAAGGTTATTTGTGGTAGAGAAAAAGCATAAGTAAAGAGAAAAAAAGTAAAAAAATTATGTCTTTGCCAAAATACCTTTGGCAGAGTAGATATTGCAAACAGTCTTACTATATTTCTTGAGTACAGATAGTTTTAACTCTAAAAAAAATATTTTTTAAAGAGACAGATGCATTCAGTCCACCTGAATTTTTTGTTTAACTGCTAAAGTGACGGTAATTCTTCACAGGCAAGTTATCTTGGAAAATTAGACTGATTTGTCATATTGGAAAAGCAAAATGGAATTTTTAAAAAAAGTAAAAACCTTCAAAGCAAAATAGAAACCAAAGGAACTGAGGGAAAAGCACAAGAGAAGACAGAAAGATTGAAAGACTATGGGGATTTAAGCTGACTGCCACTGCTGAGCCTGAGGGAAGTCATGTACCCTCTCATTTAAAAAATAAATCAGTAAAATATTATGTTTGCATTAGTCTCCAAGAATCCTTCACATTATGACCTTATAATTTTGATTTATTCGTCCTATAAAATTCAGAATTCATATGTATACAGGCAGGATTCTCAGATGACAAGGCAGTAGGTGTTTCCATTAAGTGGCCATGTCCAATTGATACCATGGTTTTCAATAGAGGGATAAAATATAATTTGAAAAGGGCTGTTAAGTGCTTAACATTCTCTAAGTCGCTAGGTGGAGTCAATCAGAGTTCAATGAGGCCTTGTATCTTTAAGCTTTTATATTGTTACTTAGAAGGCATTTGAAGAAATAGTTTTTCACGGTACGCGGGCCTCTCACTGTTGTGGCCTCTCCCGTTGCGGAGCACAGGCTCCGGACGCACAGGCTCAGCGGCCATGGCTCACGGGCCTAGCCGCTCTGCGGAATGTGGGATCGTCTTCCCGGACCGGGGCACGAACCTGTGTCCCCTGCATTGGCAGGCGGACTCTCAACCACTGTGCCACCAGTGAAGCCCGAAGAGATAGTATTTTTAAGCTATTTATAATCTTCCAACTATTCTAAATGGAGAAACTGTTCAAAGAAGCCATATCAATCGTCTCTGCAATTGGAACAATGACCAGCTAGGAAAAGAGTTAGAATCAAGCTACTTCCTAATAAGCAAAGAATATTTTTGTCAGTCTAGGCCATGGTCAAATTAGTTTTTTATAAGTACTGTCAAATACAGTTTTTTTCTATAGTATTCTTTATGATAAATCAGGCATAGTTCAAGGTGGGCCCTTCATCTATAAAATTTGAGGACTGGACTAGATATCTTTTATGGTATTCTAACATATTCTATTATTGGTACTATTAACGACAAAAAGAATAACAGGTCATTGCAGAGAATAACAGAGTTTCACTCACCACCCCTACTAATAAGCAATAATCATAATTACAATAATAAAAATTTATGCCTTTCTTGCAAGGAGTTGAATGTGTTTTGTACACATCAGCTCATTAGTGGCATTATTAAGCCTGGTAACGTCACTGTGAGGAAGGATGCCACAGCTTCTCATTGCCACCAGCTAGGAGGGGAATAGGTATAGGCGCTTATAGTTAACACCAGATTCTCATTCCTCTGACGAGGTAACAGGTGTTTTTCACAAATGACACACTATCTCTCTGAATCAATCCTAGTTCTAAGGATAGAAACACAACAGCCTTTTTCATGCCAGCACTGGTCACATAATTTCATACATATATACACACAACTTAAAAAATCCAATCTCTACTAAAATCACTTGAAAGAATAACTTTCTGATACAAAAACACCATAAAATTAACATCTAGCTATAGAAAGAAAAATCATAAGACCATGAAAAATCCCACCCAGTAAGAGTTAATTCCGCTACATGCTGAAACCATAAACCTTACTTACTGGACTACTTCATAAACCAGTCATTTGTGAACAATTACTTTAAACCATCATGCCATTCACTGTCCTGAAAACTAGGCTAACGGAATGCTATATCTCCCCAAAGTCTGCTCATTGTAAACAGTCCATCCCTCCTTGCTGACTCCAAAAGCTGTATAAACATACTGCAACTAAATCCACCATAGCTCATAGAAATCCTTTCTTTAAGTAATCTACAAAATGCCAATCTAATACAAATACAAGAAAGAGAAGTTCTAAGACAACATTTTGTATTTACAGTATTCTGAACAGTGCTTAAACCTGCACTGGTTATATAAAAGGCACTCTCTCCCCCATGCCACCCCCGCCTCCAGGCTGACGGCATGCTTAGTTCTCTCATTTACACCACACTGCAATAACATAAAGAACGGTTTACTATTAATCCAGGTTTTACTACAAAGCAACCCGTTATTTCTCTGTCAAACACTGGCAAGAGTGCCAAGTGTCTGTCATCCAATTCAGGGGATTAAGTCTTCTTTTATAGTCTGATACTTGTACCAATTTATAAAAATACAGATATAGTTTCTTCGAGTTGGTCACAGTCTATATTTTGGCTTGGATTCAGGCAGCAGAGGTTGACTATGACAGCTGGCAGGAAACTGAGGGGAGAATACATCCTCCCCCTTTCAGTCACCACGTCTCAGTTGCCATAGTGATTAATCCTTAATCAAATGCTGTCTTTGTACAATTCTTTTCAGAAAACTTTAAGTAAACTTAAGTTGAAAACATGCAGTTGATTGAAAAAATGAGGTACCATATCACACACAGGTATAGCTAAGTTTTATGACATACTTCCATATAGTAAAAGAATAAATTAACTCTAATGAAGTTCCTTCCAATGCTTAAAAACATTTCTTTTTGTTCTAAGCTTAAACCTAAATCACACAGGTTTTCCCCCTTGTTATCAGACATCTTGTCTTTTAAAATAAGCTGTCTTCAGAAATGGTTCTAAAATATCCAAGTACAATTGAAGGCAAAGCAAGTTCTTATTTTATATAGTTTGTATTGCTAAATTAAAAAGGTATAATTACAAATTATTTTAGGAGAGATAGGTTTTAATTCAAGACATTTATCAAATATGTTCAAATAAGTAGAAATTATTTTATAAAAGTATAAACTGTAAGAAACCAAAGGAAATATGGAAAAGATAGTATATTTTAGAACTTTTCTTAATATATGGGTGAATTCCATTTGATTCATAGCTTTTGTCATTCTGGTTACCAATAATTACATCAAAGGACTGAGAAACTCTGAAAGACCATAGTACGTTATCTATAATTGTAGTGTACATTACTTCTCTTTTGTAAGTTTTCCATTTAGTATATTCCTTTGAAATTTAGTTAAAGGCTCTCACTTAGACTCAATTACAGTATTCCTTGGAAAGTGAAATACTTGCATATTGTGGCCACTGTTAATCTTGTGTTGCCTTCATACAAATAAATAGGACTTGTTTTGTTTTCTTAGGAATTGAGGCAACACATCTGCATCTGGCTGCAGACACACAGACACACACAGAGACCACACACAGGCATACACACACACAAACACACAAAATCTTTTCAAACACAAAGGTCTCTAATAAAACTTTGGTGACAGACATGAAGCACTCAAAAGAATTCTCAGTAATCAGAAAGATTCTGGATGTGAGCCCCAGATGAAAGATACTGTACTGTAGCTGGGAGGTCTAGGGATTTCTGGAGATTTCAGAAGAAGACGGTTGTCAATATTTCTAACACTATGGCTGAGTCTTTCTGCCTTCATCTTGCTTCATTTACCTTCACCTTAGTTTATTCTCTTTTCTTCCCATAACGGTTTAAAAGTTTTCCCAAAACTGCAAATCCACTATTGCCAGTCACCACCACAGGGAGAGCTGCAAAATCTCTCAGTGAGTGATATATATATCTCTAACCAAAGATGATGGTGTGGTTCAATGATTTACTCATTAAAGGTGTTGAAATAAATACTATCGACCAGATATGATGAAATCAGTGATTGTGATCATTTTTTTTCCTTAGAAATTCTGTGAATGGCTTTGACATGTCATCAATATCTCATTTATGTAAAATAATATTTTAAAAGTCTTCAGAAATGCTTAATTTAACCATCTTTACAAATAGCTTTAGTAAAGAGAAACACACACTACCATCATTCCATCTCACTGATATTATTAAAGTAGTTTCTAGTTTCCAGAAGAATTATAATGAGGAGAACCCAGAGTAATATGTATAGAGATGCAAAAGGACTAGTTTGATGGCAGAGTGCTCTCTCACTCATTTGAATGTCTGTCGGCAGCTATGGAGATATCATGAATTAGAAATAGTCACAAACTAATGAATTTAAACAGAAAATAAATCTATCAGCTTTAAGGAGAAAAGTTACTAATAACTTCTACTCTAATACAGAATATCCTAAAATAAAATTAATATAAAGTACTGAGTGACTTTGTTTTCATAAACAAAAACAACAGTCACATATAAAAATTTGAAAAATAATCTACCATAAACATTCTTGTTTTGTTTTTAAGGAAATTCAAAGCCCCAGAAGGACTAGTACCACCCATTCTTTTACTTATAGTTAAATATAGCTGCATACAACTGTTTATAGATTATTTGTTCTTGTTGATCCTCACCCTCCAGGGGAGTTAGAGACCTGACATCAGTCTTATCCATTGGTTGTAATAACAATACTTATTATTCATTGACTGCTTACTTTGTGTCAGGTACTGTTCAGAGCATTTTACAGGTATTATTACCTCATTTGGTCTTCACAACAACCATTTGAGGTAAGAAGTATAATTACTTGTATTTTAAGCACAAGGAAATTGAGGCACAGAGAAGGTAAGTAACTTGTTCATGGTCACACAGGAAGTATCAGGTAGAGCTACAATTCAAACTGACAGCCTGAATAGACTTCATGCCATGGGCTAGTTATAACAATCAAAAATTTCTTCTGCCTCTAGAATATTAGAGTTCAACAAACTGAAGATGAGTCTTATTATATGAGTTCTTTTATTTATTTATTTCTAGTTAAACTAAAAGGAGGAAAGCATGACGTATGTCTCAGGGGTTGCAGTTTTATGTCAAAATTATAGTAGGTTTAGTTTTTGATGTTGGTGAAAAACTAAGAACAAAAATATGTATGATAACTATTTTGAAAACTGATTTTTTTTTTAATTTATTTACTTTATTTTTGGCTGCGTTGGGTCTTCGCTGCTGCGTGCAGGCTTTCTCTGGTTGCAGTGAACTGGGTTGGGCGGGCTACTCTCCGTTGCAGTGAGCGGGCTTTCTCTGGTTGCCGTGCATGGGTTTCTCATTGCGGTGGCTTCTCTTGTTGAGGAGCATGGGCTCTGGGCATGTGGGCTTCAGTAGTTGTGGCATGCGGGTTCTAGAGCACAGGCTCAGTAGTTGTGTCACACGGGCTTAGTTGCTCCCTGGCATGTGGGATCTTCCCGGACCAGGGCTCGAACGCATATCCCCTGCATTGGAAGGTGGATTCTTAACCACTGTGCCACCAGGGAAGCCCTGAAAACTCTGATTTTCATATACCAAGACTTTTCTTTTTATTTATTTAACTTTTTATTGGAGTATAGTTGACTCATAATGCTGTTAGTTTTAGGTGTACAGCAAAGTGAATCAGTTATACATATACATATATTCACTCTTTTAGATTCTTATCCCATATAGGTCGTTACAGAGTATTGAGTAGAGTCCCCTGTGCTATACAGTAGGTCCTTATTAGCTATCTATTTTATATATAGTAGTGTGTATCCAAGACCTTTCTTTTTTGATGGTAAGTTTATAATACCATTCCCAAGTGATTGTTGTTTATAGGTAATACATTCCAGCTTTCAAGATGCTAAAGTACAACTATATTATTAACCTGATGTATTAAATGATATAGGTCAAATCTGAGGGATTGAATCTTATTCTGTCAGAATTTTACTGTATCAAGTATTGATTTAAAGAAGTTAGCCACTGAATTAAGTATGTTTATATGGACTGTTCTATAATGCCTGCTAGCATTGGTGGCATGGGACTGGACTTCCTGCTTAATGGCTTTAAAACTTCCCTGAGTATTTTATACCCACTGTGATTTAGTCATTAAACACCAGATTTCTTCATATTCCCTGAAAAAGGTCTACTAAATTGGTCTATGTGTGACTGGGGAGATATATGGCCTCAAAGGACGTATCAGAAACTCCAGGGGCTGGGTATTCCAATTTGTTTCCTGGTAAGAAATGCCCCTCACTCTGAAAATCACTGTGAAAAGACAAGGTTTCTGATGAGACTGTGCTGTTCATCTCAAGAATGCTGGGGCTGAAAAAGGTTGAAAACTACTGGTATTGCTAATGTAAAGATAAAGTAAATCCCTTCGCACACCCACCCCTCCCCAACTAAAGGCAAAGTATACTTCCAGCATTTTCATCTTTACAATTTTCCTTACGAAGGTTCCAAAGGTACTTTTTATTGCTTCTATATCTAGGGGTTGCTTCTTGGGTCCGTTTTGGGAGGTATTACATGGGTGTAAATTTCTTCTCTGAGAAATATTTAAATAAGCTAGTGACCAATATCCAGTTAAATTATTGCATTAACATCTACTACAGAGTTTGCCAAATTTTCTGACCTTTCACATTAAAATTTGTTTGGAAAAGAGCATGGTTTAAAAAAAAGGCATGGTTTAAAAGAAAGAAAAACCTAATAAAAAATTAGCTGTCTGTTTAAAAGATTCTGATATGCTCTTAATTTTAATACAGTAAATTTCTGGCAAACCTGGCACATTTCTGCCTACTTTGTTCAAATAGCTCCCACAAGGTAGTCAAACTATAGAAATGCTATCTACAGCATTGGCTGAGATATGGTATACTCCCAGATCAAATAAGAATATAAAAAAGTGGCATACTTGGGTCATGAAAGTGCTTTCATGAGTTGCATTTTGGAATTGGGCCTTTGGATTACACTGAAAAATGCTAAAAGCACAGCCTTTCAAAGTTCAATATTACATTTACTCTAAGGATATTATAAGACAACTGACAGTTAACTAGATCATTCAGTGGTCCCCATTTAAAATGCCAGGTGACAAATTTCTTTCAAATTAAACCCTAGGAAAAGCTTTGCTCCTCCTTAGAAGAGCTGTTTTTTTGTTTTTCTTTTTTCTTAAGGACAATCGTTTAGCTCAGTGTTTCTCAGCAGGGTGTTATGGCATTTTGGGCAGAACAATTCTCAGCATGTGGGATGCTCCCCCCACTCCCCAGGACAGCCATTTAGTATCCCTGGCCTCCAGACATTAATGCCAGTCAGGCACTTGGTCATTGTGACCACCCAAACTGCCCAACATTTCTAAATGCACTAGTTGAGAAAACACTAAATACATTGTTCACTTCCTTTGTTTTGCCTACCAGGAAACTCAATCAAATTTGTCATTAAAAAAATATATCTGGGAAAGTATAGTATATCCTATATACCTGCATTCTAACTTTCTCCCAGTCTTGAACTTCCGTCTTAATTTATATTTTCCTTGGTCATGAACTTAATTTTGTATTCTGATTTTATTAAGACAATCCAAAATCTTTGTCAAACCAGATGAGGTACAAATAAATGAAGATAGCTTTGATCTTGGGTGTCCTAGGCCTGCAGCGGCTTGAAGCGGGGTTTCGGTTCCCGGCCAGTGACTGAGGTTGGGTCGTGCCGGTGAGAGCACCGAATCCTAGCCACTAGACCAGTGGTCAGTGACAAGGCCCTGGCTGTACGGCTTTGCAGAAAAAGAATTCCCACAAAGACAGAAAGTAGTGAAACAAGTATTTATTAGGCGAGAAAAAGAGTATGTGTGGATAGACACATGGGTGGGCTCAGAGAAAGAGTAGCGCCCTCATGGCAGTTTGAATCACTTTTATGGGGCATTTCTTCGGGTTTCCTTTGGCCAGTCATTTTGATTTGCCTGGTTCAAAGTCCATATTTGGTATAGCTCAGGATTTTTCCATGTGTGAGCATGCATCTCTTGGCCAAGATGAATTCTACGGAAGAGGCCTTTGGGTAGGTTTGGACACTTGGCATCACTCCCCTTTTGACCTCCAAGGAGGCTTTCTGCTCATGTGTAGTCTGGGAGGTCTCCTGACTTCAAGAATGAGGAATAAGTGGTCTCTTACCTTCCCTCTGGGCAGGGTCCAGCCTCCTCTCTCAATTGTCCTGTTATTCCCATCTCAGAGTACCAGTCCACAAGGAACAAACACAAACTGTTTGCCCTGGGGGCCCATCTATCTCCTGTCTCAGCTTGACAGTTCAGATAGCATTTCCCACCCCCCCTTCATTCCCCAAAGTAGCACTAACTTGAAACAAAGTGTCATTGTTATATACAATACCAATTTTTCACTTCTACACATAAAGTGGTAGAAAAACTACTCCTCAGACACCTAGCTCTAAGGAATTAAGAAAGAATAATAAGCCAAAGAGAAGAAAATATTTTTTAAAACTTTTGACAAAAGTGTGTAAATAAAATATCACTTTTATATAAGCCTTATTTCTATGTAACAGCAAATTTAAGTGGGAAGAGCCCATAGGAAATACTTATTACTTTTAACATTATAAAAATCCTTTTGTTAAAAATATAAACTCTGTATGAAGTTAGTTTTTGTGTGTGTCTTCATTTTAGATGAAAAATTATGGAGGTAAATCTAATGATACACTTTCCTTTTTCCATATGAAAAGTATTTTTGGTTCTGATTTAAGTGATTCCCTCAGATTTCTCATTTTTGGCAGACTTTCACTGAGGGAAACTATTAAGCAACTCAACATTATTAGGCATTTAGATATAGATTTGTCTTTTAATATAAAACATCTTTAGTGGATATAGTGCCCCAAATGGTATTCTGTTTTTTACACTTATTTGTAAGTCATTTATAGTCTTGTTGGTACTTTTGAGGGAGTACTTACAGAAGATCCTATTGAGGAGCTTCAGTGAAAATGAGGTAAAAACTAGAGATACATTATCCTATGTTCTACTTACCTTAGAAGTACAAACAGCTATGTTAGCAGGAAGCTGGGAAAACTGCTTCAATTCAAATACATCACGTGCTGCCCATCGGCTCATGTGATTTTCAGCTTTGCTTGATCCAATCACATTCTGGTTTGAGTGAATGTAAGCCACTTCCTGAACACCACCTAAGAGGTAATTGATGTTTATTAAGTGATGTCTCATGATGAAGCAATACGGTTCAAGGTATACTTTAAAAATTATCAGCAACACATTAAAAACAGGTTATGCTTATTTTATTTTTAATCCTCAAGAAAAACATTGTTTGTATGTCAATATCACAATATTCTTTTTTAAAACAACTGAAAAGAGAAAGAGTTCAAATATATTGGTCTAGGTTAACTTAGAAATGACTTTTCCCTCTCATCAATGTAAGAACTTCTGAATCAGGTAACAATTTTTAGATTTAAGCCTGAAATGAGAGTTTTGGCTAAGAGGAAAGCCATAGTGGAAGGTTGTCTCTATGAATTTGTTGTCTCTGTTGATGTAAAAAAAAGTTTACTAATTTAAAAGCAGTGCTAACCTCACCTGTTCCTTTAAACATGTATTTGATTACAGTGACGAAGCACGAGCATGGGGTTTATGACCAGGGAGTTTCATTTGGTTGGCTTTGTTCAGTTTTACTGTTTGTATACTGTCTTTTTTGTACATATGCCCAGATTTGGAGGTTTTTAGGAAATGAAAAACATTAACTTACACCTTTTATCTGAAAGAAGTTTAAAAAACAGCTACTTTTTTTTATTGCTTTGTTTCTGGGCACCTATAATTTACTTTTAAATTGCGGTCATAAAAAAGAAGGCTCAAATTGAGGTCTATAAAAGCTCCCTCAAACAGCTCTGGCAATGAACCTCAATTATGACCTTCAACACTTGTGCTGTTTTAGTCCCGAACCTTTCTCAACCAGAATTGCCAATCATGAGAAAACAAGATGTTTGTTAAATAAGCTGAGTAAAAGAGTAATCAAGATAATATTCGCCTTAAATTTCAAAATATCAGTAGTAAGTATACCAACAGTTTAAAACCTTCAAAAGGATTCTGGTGGAAACTTTACTCAGATTTTTCTTAATTTTGGTGACACATTTTATGCATTATTCAAAATAGAACGAGTTCCACGCAAACTATTGACACCTTTTACACAGTAAAAAACAAAAACAAAAAACAAAACTTAGCTGCTCTTTTAAAAAAGTTTATGCAATAACTCCTCAAACCTAAAATCTAATTGTAGCACAGAAACCAAAGGATAGTCCAGTACTGGTATCCCTTAGTTCTTGAAAGTTTGCTTTACACCACTTAGCTTTTCCAAAAGACCTACGTTAGTACCTGTTTTCACTCTAACAGAAAGAAATCCAAAGAGAGTTTTCACTTTTGTGAAAAAGGGAGAAGAGTGAAGTGCTGCAGTGTTTGCTTTGCAGCAAGCCCTTACAGAGGCAGCACACAGCCCAGCAGCAAGCGTGGCACCACCAAGCTCCTTCCCCAGGAACGACACTCAGCATCTCAGCATCAAGCCATCATAGCTTTGGACTGTGTCTGTGAGCATCTGTGCTTTATCTGGATTTATTTTGTGCGACCATTAACAAGATGTGTCCTAAGGTAATTGCTTCTTTGCTTTACACCATTTCAGCTTACAAAGTTACACAGGAAGGCTCTACTTTCGGAGAGCAGGGTAAACCTGTACTTAATTACAAGGGTATCAAAATATATATCATAATGAACTTTTAAATGACACTACTAATAACCACAAAAGAAAGCTTATCAAAATATAAGCTTGCTTACATATCAGATTCTTTCATGTAGTTTTTTTGGGAATGAGTGAGACACTTTTGAAAGCAATGCTAACTCTTAAAACTACTAATCAGATTCTCAGCAGATGGTGGTAAGGGGAAGCAGTTTTTCAATCTCTCTGAATCCCCACATGAGAACATGAGAACAACAACTAGACTGCAAAACCAAAAGCAAAGGACAACACTTAAAACAAAATTAGATGACAAGATACTCCCATTAGCCCTAAAATACAAGAGGGTGGGTATAACCCACTAATAGCTACACACTCTGCATGGCATCAGGGTCTGTGTGAAGGAAGAAGGAAGTGACAGGGTGGCATCTGGATCAGAGAACAGGAGACCCTAGCACAGTGGGTTATTTGGAGATCAGTAGCTGGATCTGGGAAGGTTCTGCATTCTCTAAAGCTGAGTACAGCGTACAGGAGGCTTGTGGTAAGAAGGCCTGAGGGGCTGGGGCAAGCTAGCCCTAAGGAACTCCCCAAACTAACCCACCAGGGCTCCCAGGCCAGGGCCATACAATGAGGAAAAACTGCTGGGATGGAGTCAAAATGAGCAGAATAGGAAGAACAGGGATGAGGGAAAGAGATGGTCTAGAGCAAAGCAGTGGAAACAGAAACAGGAAATCCTATCATAGTTTTGAACACTATAGAAAAATAACAAATATGAATCTCTGTGAAATTAGAAAAGATTTTTTAAACTCTGCCTCATTTAAAAAAAGTCAGGGAAAAGAATTTCTATAAAAATGAGCAAGAGGGTCAAATCTCATAAAAATTATAAGAGTAAAGAAAATAAGCAGCAGAATAATATCCCTACAATGAAAATATGCCAGAAAGATATGCTTACAAAACAACAAAATTGTAATTGATTTCAAAATTAGGTAAAACACCTTAAGAAAATGATAAAATATAGGAACCAACAATATAAATCAGAATTAGAATAACTCAGAAATGAGTGGCAGAACTCAGAAAGACATAGAAATTAAAAAAAAATTCAGAAATGGAGACTAAATTAGAAGGAACATAAGAGAGAATAAACACAATAGATATTGATTTAAGAGAAATAGAAGAACATTTTTAAAAAGCAAAAAGAAATGAAAAATAAATAAAATAGGATTTGGGAGAATGTGACAAATACTGAAGACAGGCAAGGAAGACTGAACACTTGAATAACATAAATTCCTGAAGAGGAAAG
Source organism: Grampus griseus (assembly GCF_964374135.1). NCBI lineage: Eukaryota > Metazoa > Chordata > Mammalia > Artiodactyla > Delphinidae > Grampus > Grampus griseus. Next base: position 86,503,784 of record NC_139000.1, on the reverse strand, counting down.
TCAAAGTAAAAGAATAGAACAAGTAACTAAAAATACTAGTACAAATAAGCTTTCCTTAAATAAAAACTGAGTTGAAACTACACTATGAGAATATTGATACAGACTACTATGGACTGAATATTTGTGTCCCCTCAAAACTCGTATGTTGAAGTCCTAATCCCCAATGTGATGGTGTTTGGAGGTTAGGCCTTTGGGAGATAATTAGGTCTTAAGGGTGGAGCCCTAATGAATGAGATTAGTGCCCTTATAATAAAAGACATGAGATAGATGATTTCTCTCTCGACCATGTAAAGACAGCAAGAAGGCAGTGACCAGGAGGAGGGCCCTAATCAAGAACCCTTCCTGATCTTGGACTTCCAGCCTCCCAAACTGTGAGAAATAAATGTTGTTTAAGCCACCCAGTCTATGGTAACTTGTTACAGCAGCCTGAGCTAAGACAAACACCAAAATATAATCTAGTAAAATTACTAGAAAATAAGGAAAAGAAAAAACACACTTTGGGCATCTAAGAAAAAAAAAAGAACACATAGCACAATACTTCATGCCAGAAGAAAATGAAGCTACATATTTAAAATACTTAAGAAAAGAAAGTGTAAGCCAAGAATTTTATATCCAGAAAAAATGACTTTTAAGTATAAAGGGCACAAACTGCTATCAGCAAGTATCTCAGGGAATATTACTCTCATGAGTACTTCCTGAGATCTAACAGAAATAAGGAATCTACTAGAAAATAAGCTTCAGACAACCAAAATGACTAGAGAGACATTGACATAAGAGACATTGACTAATGAGAAGCATTAAATTTATAGTTATCTGCAAACCAAGAATAAATGAAGTCTAAGAGGAGAGAGTATAATGCAATATTCATGTGTATTGACAATGAAGACATAATATATCCATTT